>NC_090265.1:1443422894-1444061561 GCF_040414725.1 Anabrus simplex | reverse complement strand
GATGACCATACGTTTTTATACCTTAAGACAATCATGACAAAAACCATCGCCAGTTAACACAATTGAACAATATATCCATGTCAGTGTTAATAAGGACTAAGCAACTAAAGTCTAAATTCATCTAAACATATGAATTCTGTTTCTATAGTCGTCCCCCTATGGGTTGCGGCGGTAGAATAACAGCCACAGTATCCCCTGCCTGGCATAAGGGGTAGACTAAACCGGGCCCCAGGGGAGCTCTGAACTTGGGAGTGTGGGTTGGCGACCATGGGGCCCTTAGCTGAGTTCTGGCATTGCTTCCATTTACTTGGGCTAGGCTCCTCACTTTCATGTATTCTATCCTATCTGACCTCACTTCATCAACTTTTGTTCTTTTCTGACCCAGACAGTATTACGTATGGAGGCCTAGGGGGTCTTTCATTTTCACACCCTTCGTGGCCCTTGTCTTTCATAGACCAATATCTTCATTTTTCAAGTGTGGCACCCGTACTATTTATTCTGTCTGATTAGTGCTATATAGAGGATCGTTGCCTATTTGTACTTCCTCTTAAAACAATAATCACCACCACCACTCTTATTGTAGTCGGTAGGTAAAACTGAATAACACGAAAATGATCAGAAATTGTATTCTCTACAACTTTTGTTATGTGATACTTTTTGATAAGACTAATAAGATAGGAATTTAAAAATTAAATTTTAGGCACCTTCCCCTAAACTACCATATCATACAAGGTGAATAAAATTATCTACAGCCTAAACTGTAGTTCCTTATTCCCCAAATTTACATACCAATTTTCATTAAATTCTGTTTAACCATTTTCTCGTGGCTCGGCGTTGATATGGACTTAGCAATAAAAATTCAAATTCATGAATATCTCCATCATCATAGCCGGTACAGTACAAAAAGTATGAAACATAAATGATCAGAATTTTAATTCCCTATAACTTTTGTTATGCAGTATTTATCAACAGGACCACTAATCACATAAATATTTGGGAATTAAATTTCAGACCTTCCCCTAAACTACCATTTCACTCAACGTGAATAAAATTATTTACAGCCAAGATTGCAGTGGCTCATTCCCAGACTTCACATGCCAATTTTCATTAAATTCCCTTCAGTCATTTTCTTATAATGTGCATACATACATACATACATACATACATACATACATACATACATACATACATACATACATACATACATACATACATACATACGGAAATTACAGAAAATTAAAGTGGACATAACCAATACAGAAAAACCATTCTTTTAATATTGTGAGCAATGTACAGACAAAACTCTTATTATATATACAGGGTCCTTATTTATGCTTGGAAGGGACTTTCTCGCTAGACCTTGGCTGCCAGTGACGGTTCAGTTGCTGGCTACCGCGCATGCATATGTACGGCAGAATACGGTGCTCAAAATCATTATCATGCATTTATCATGCATTTTACGTAACATTTTTACAGTTTATACTGAAAATGTTCCCCATGCGCTGCCAAAATAATCGGCATCTCCTAATGAAGTTTTCGGTTACTCTACCAAGTTCTTCAGCACTGATGGATGCAACTGCAACTCTTATAAGTTCATCTAGTGTGTGAGGGTTGTTCCCATAAACTACATTTTCTAACGTTCCCCACAAATAAAAATCACATGCCGTTAAATATATATTTCTTTTGCTAGTTGCTTTACGTCACACCGACACAGATAGGTCTTATGGCGACGATGGGACAAAGAAGGGCTAGGAGTGGAAAGGAAGTGGCCGTGGCCTTAATTAAGGTACAGTCCCAGCATTTGCCTGGTGTGAAAATGGGAAACCACGGAAAACCATTTTCAGGGCTGCCGATAGTGGGGTTCGAACCTACTATCTCCCGAATACTGGATACTGGCCGCACTTAAGCGACTGCAGCTATCGAGCTCGGTGCCGTTAAATCTGGGCTACGAGGGGGCCTCAGATTTTTACTTATGATCCTCGTACCAAACATGCTTCAGTAAGGAGATAATGACCTCTACATCTATTTTTATTGTTTAATGAACCTGTAGGTTTGAATCTCTTGGCCAGTTGTTTTATTGCCCGATTGATAGGAATGGGTCTCCCTGGAAATTTCGCTCAAAACTTTTGTCTTGTCCTAGCACACGATTTTCTGAAGATATCCACGTTCACGTAACAAATATTCCACATACATTACAGCACTGTACACAATCACAACAAAACACTATACAATACGACATACAGTACGCAGTAGCTTCACTGAACACCCTACTATCTCGGAGCTCAGCGCTCAACAACTGTAGAAGTGCCGGAAACCGCGCGCGCCAGCGGCCAAGTTCAAGCAATAAAGTACTTTTCAAGCATAAATAAAGACCCTGTATATATAGATAGATAGATAGATAGACAAATAAAGGTGAATTGACATTTCATGCAACTTCCTTCTGCTTGAACAGCCAAGAGGAATTTTTTTTTTTAATTGAAAAAAAGAAAAAGGCAACCCTTGATGATATTTGGTGGAAAACTTCCAGATGCATTTACCAATGATTTCAGTTTAAAATGATTAATAGTTCGTAATTAAATATTTATGCTAATATGAATGGACTGGCCATATTGTCTGAACCACCATCCCTAGATACACCTAGATATTGGTGTTAACATTCTACGGGCAAGTGTATTGTAACCACATTAGAGTACGAATCCTGGATTTACTTAGATAATGAAATTCCACAAATCAACCTGTAATGTAGATTGATAAAAAACATGTGATTTATTTTAATGCAATACGTAATATTATAAGCATGTTTCATAGTTTAGAAATGAGAGAGAATGTAATAATTGTTATTTTCTATAATTCATAACCTTTGGTGAAGTCCGTACGTATGGAACAGTATTGTACGTGCACAATTTAGCGATAGATTTTTGTACTGGGTTGAGGTGTAAGGAGGGAGCGCTGCCGGTTCCGGTAATACTGCCAACTGAATGGAAATGAAATCTGAATTGAATCGATAATATGATCGATCGATATGAATTTTCTAAACCTTTATTAACTTACGCCAACAACTGTGTCACACACACAATATATAATACTATATAACATTCTCGATGCAAAACTTGTTCCTACATGAATTCTATAGTTTGACTTTGCTGTGTAAACAACAACAGTACGAGTACGTAAAGTGTACGCCAGATGTCGCACAGCGATCATAAGTGATTCTTAGTTTGTATTTCAAAGGTTGCCAATACGAATCTCAAAGATAACCGAAGTTGACCGATTCAGCACTAGGGTGTAAATCTATCGCTAAAAAGTACGCAGATAATAGTTAATATTGCTCAAGATTGTGAACATCCTGTTCATGTAATGGCTGAGTAGCGGGTGTGTGATGGTAGTGCTCCTCAATATCTTGTGATTTTGGCGATACAAAGCTAGAACAGGTCAATAATTTCAAGTATTTAGGTTGTGCGTTCTCCCAGGATGGTAATATAGTAAGTGAGATTGAATCAAGGTGTAGTAAAGCTAATGCAGTGAGCTCGCAGTTGCGATTAACAATATTCTGTAAGAAGGAAGTTTGCTCCCAGACGAAACTATCTTTACATCGGACTGTTTTCAGATCAACTTTGATTTATGGGAGTGAAAGCTGGGTTGACTCAGGATATCTTATTCATAAGTTAGAAGTAACAGACATGAAAGTAGCGAGAATTATTGCTGGTACAAACAGGTGGGAATAATGGCAGGAGGGTACTTGGAATGAGGAGATAAAGGCTAATTTAGGAATGAAGTGAAACCGTGTGCCTCTGGATTACTAAGGTTTGAAGAATTGATGTACGTATTACATTTTTGTTGGATCTTAATTAGTGATGTATTACGAGCCAAGTTTAAGTCATTTGAGGAAGAATCTGTTAATGTAAACATTGAGGTGAAGTGCTACCAACTTGAACATATTTCCAAAGAGTAGTAAAGAGCAGTTATCCTCAACTTACACAATCGATTTTTATATCGATCGTGATACCATTCTTTGCCACCATGAGCTCTTGTGTAGCATGTCAGAAGGCTGTTTCTAGGCAAGATATAAATTCTAAGATTCAGTGCAGTAACTGTCAAGGTTGGTTCCATTGCAAATGTGTTAATATAGGAGACGTTGAATTAAATTTCTTAAAATCTGAAAATCAAGTTTGGAGGTGTGCTCGTTGGGAAAAGGAAAGACGAAATAGTGTACATGGCTTGGAACTAGCAACAGCACCATCTACTGGCGACATCTATCAGCTCTTACTTGAGTTGAAAGAAATTGCAGAGGTTACGAAATCAAGTATAGAGGCTGAGCGAAAGTTAGGCAAAAGTTTGGAGTTAGCTCACGTAAAATTGGATGAGAATGCAACATTCATTAAAAAACAGTCGGAAGTAATAAATCAGTGCATGGAGAAGATGGAAAAATTGACAGAAGAAAATTTAAATCTTAAGAAGCAACTAAAAGACACACAAATATAGTTAGATGAACTTGATCAGTATGGCCGTCGTAACACGGTTGAAATTTTAGGCATACCTGAATGAGTTAATGAGGATGTTTATGAAATTGTTAAGCATGTAGGTCGAGTATTAAATGTGGAGATCAAGAATGAATCGATTGATGCATGTCATAGGTTGAAGAGGCAATTGCATCAAGCTTCAGGTGTCATTGTAGTGAAGTTTGTACACCATAGTGTCAAGAATGAACTCATTCAAAAACGCAAGGTTAAAAGGGATTTAAATGCATCTCATCTCGGATTTTCTGAGTATGACACGGTGTACATAAACCACAGTTTGACATCCCTACGAAGAAAGGTCCTTGGCCAAGCTCGAAAAATTAAGAAGGAGAGAAATTATGCTTTTCTATGGGTAGATCATAGAGGTAACATTAAACTCCGAAAAAGAGAGGGTGATCGGCAGGTATTTAATCTAAAAACCCGGGACGATGTGAATGGATTAAATGAGACAGTGTAACTTTTGTGTTTTGAGAAAAATGATTTTTAATGCAATTAATATTTACTACCAGAATGTAAGAGGGTTAAACATTAAACACTGTTAAAGGTTCTATAGCAGGGATGGCGAACCTATGCCACGCGTGTCACCTAGTGACACGCGGACACGATTTCGGTGGCACGCCACATGAACATAATAATATTTTACATATACGTCTCGTACTACAGACAGTGCATATCTTACAGTGTTTCACGTGTAAGAAATAAATAACGAAAATCTAAATACTAGTTCCATTCGGACGTGCAATATGGCAACACTGCTACACTGATAGGTCCGAAAGTCAAGTGAGATAGTGTCGTTTTCTGGTGGTTTTGTATACGGACATCGCCAATATGTTTTCGGTGCCGAAAAAAACAGAAACTTAACAAAGGTGGTGACCGTATTTTTCAAGAACTCTGGCCAAGGGAATTCGGACTGTTAAAAAGATGTGTTGCCTGTGTTCGAAAACAATTGTATCCCCCATATTTAATGTAAAGCGCAATTTGGAGACTGGCCATTCAAATGTTTGTTCCATTTCAAATGAAGAGAGAAGAGAGTTCATTTCACAAAATATCCAACATTACACAAACAAACTAGTTCTTTAGTGTCATCTTTCCGGCCCAGGAAGAATATCAGTGCGGCTTTTTCTATCTGTCTCACTGCATAGTACAGCATGTATGGGAAACAGATTTCTGACGGTGAGTTGTTGAAAGAAAGTTTCTTATTGATGTCCAACACATCATTTGAAAACTTCCCTAACAAACAACTAATAATTAACAAGATTAAAGGAATCCCAGCCAGCTGAACTGCTGTCAAGGATAGAATAAGAAAAATGAGTGCAGAAGTTTCGGAGCAGTTGAAAGCTAATTTGGATAACTCCCACATATATGCAGTATGTTTTGATGAAAGCATGAATGTGACCTTACAAACAAGGATAGCTGTTTTTTTTATTTTTTATTATTTAGATTTCCTCATGGAAATGTGATGAGGGAGAAATTAATTTAATTGTTGAGCGTACAAACTACAACATGGGGAGATAATGAAGCTAATGGAGGAAGTATTTACAAGATATATTGCACCCGTTATGCAAATATTTATAATAAATAAATAAATAAATAAATAAATAAATAAATAAATGACTCAATAAATGAATAAATAAATAACTTATGAAACATAATCGGGAAATTGAAAGGAAGTTGCGAGGGCGGGGGGGGTTGTAGGTTGTAGACATCCCGTAATGGAAATGGAAAACAACAAGCGGCACAGTCAACAGATGAGAATAATAAACCAGAGTTAAAATGGCACGCTAGTTGGAAAAGGTTCGCCATCCCTGTTCTATAGTATCAAGACAAATAACGTTAGATTTTGGTGATACTGAAGCAGTTCGTGTAAAAATTATAGTTAATGGTCACAGTTATGTAATAATGTCAGTGTATTTTCCATCTGCAACCAAATTGGAAGCATATTTGGACTTCTATAGATTGTTTGATGTTAATAAAGACCTTTCCAATTTAGATCTTATTATAGCTGGTGACTTTAATTTGCCATTAATTACTGGTGAGCAAAGTAATCTTGTAAATTTTGGACCTGCATACAGATCCTTAGCTGAGTTTATGTCACTCTATCAGTTGCACTTGGTCAATAATATTCTTAATGCAAATGGAAATACACTTGATCTTATTATAACGAATGTTAACACATTAACAGTATATAGAGATGAGTGCCCCTTAATTAAGGAGGATAGTTATCATCCTGCAATTGCAGTCACGCTACTATTAAACAGAGAGCGTAGCCATGTTTCACAACAACCTGAACAACCTAAGCAGTTATTTGACTTTAGAAGGGCTAATTTCTTTCAAATGTATAAAATGTTCGAGCGAATGGGATTGGTCTAGGATTGTACAATTTACAGACACTGACCAGGCTGTTGAGTATTTTTATGCTCAGGTACACTCTGTATTTTGTGAAACGGTACCAATGAAGAATTTTCACACAAAAAAAATTCCTCCATAGTTTACTAAAGACATAATAAATAACTTGAAACTGAAGGAAATCCACAGAAAGCGAAGGAAACATTCAGAGTATAGTAGGGTAATATTTAACCAGTTAAGGAGAGAAACGAAACATATGATCAGTAAAGCGTATAAGAATTAAATTTTTAGACTTGAAGAGAATATCAAAAGTGATGTTAATCAGTTCTGGAGCTATATGAAATGCAAAAGAAATACCAAGGAGGGTCTGCAACAGGGCACGAAATTTAACAATATCTTAATAATAATAACAGTACGAGGTTTGTCCGGAAAATACGTATAAAAGTTGAATAATAACTTCATTTGACAATTATTCAGGTATTACAATACGGTCTCCTTCAAAGTACTCTCCCTGAGACAAGATGCACTTCTGCCAATGCCGTTTCCACTGTTGATAACATTGTTGAAAGTCTTCAGTTGTGATGCTGTTCAGTTGCCGTGTCGTTTCTCCCTTGATGGCTTCCACATCACCCAAGTGCCGCCCCCGAAGCACCATTTTGCATTTCGGGAACAGGAAGAAGTCACAAGGGGCTAAATCGGGTGAATAAGGCGGGTGGTCTGTCACGGTGATTGAGCTTCGGGCCAAAAACTCACGCACAACAAGCGACGTGTGAGCGGGCGCATTGTCGTGATGAAGGATCCACCTGCCCCCTTGTGCCAAATCCGGTCGAACTCGGGCCACACGAGCTCTGAGACTTGATGCTGATGCGCTGTTCCTCAATCAGAGAGAGCTCCATACCGACGGCAGGTGAAAACGGGTAACTTTCAACAAGCAGCCGCACACTGCTACTGACATGCAGAGCTCTCCGACTCGAACTGAGCGTTGAGAAGATTGGCGACAACAGCAGTGCCACCTGGCGGCGCCTCCACGATACGTGATACGTCACCCCGACGGATTTATACGTATTTTCCGGACAAACCTCGTATAGCTGATGGCTTTGCAACCTTTTTTGGATCAGTATATTCAAAACCTCCGCCAACCTCTGATATTCCTGAAGAATGAGTGGATGAAAAAGGAATATATGTTAGCTATTAAAAAATTAAAACCTAAAAGGTCATGTGGTGTTGATGGAATACCATTGTACGTACTGAAAGCATGTTCGAATGTGTTGGATTTCCCCTTACGAGCCTTATATAACGTTGTGGTAAAAACGCAAACCTTTCCAAAAGTATGGAAGATAGCGAAAGTGTGTCCAGTTTTTAAATGTGGGGACAGTAAAAATATTGAAAACTATCGCCCTGTTTGTATTTTGTGTGCACAGCCTAAAGTATTTGAGCAAATATGTACACGCGTATATTTAATCATGTGAGGGTCGGCACACATATCAATCAGCATGGTTTTATGCCAGGTAGATCAACTACTACTAATCTATTAAAATTTATACAATATGCATACGCCGTTTTGAATAATCAAGGACAGGTCGACGTAATATACACAGATTTTTCCAAAGCCTTCGACAAATTAGATCACGGCATTTTAATGAAAAAATTGTCATGCTTTGGTCTGAAACCTCCTCCTTGGTTAAAACTGCTTGCATCTTATCTTAGTGCATGGAAACAATATGTTTACTATCATCAACATGAGTCTTTCGCATACAATGTTACTTCTGGTGTACCACAAGGGTCTAACCTTGGCCCTTTATTCTTTATTTTATATATTAATGATTTGCCCACTAGAATTAGGTTTTCTCAGTGTTTATTATATGCTGATGATGTCAAACTTTATAAAGAGATAAAAAATGCTGATGATATGCTGAAATTACAATATGATTTGGATTACTTATACACATGGAGTATTGAAAACTGTTTGCAACTAATATAAATAAATGCTGTTTCCTTCAGATTTCAAATAAGAAAAATACATTGAATTATAAATATAAAATTAATAATGAAGAACCCAAAGTTGTTCACTCTGTTAATGACTTAGGGGTAATTGTTACAGGAAATTTATCTTTCAAGGAGCATATTAATACAATGGTTAATGAGTATTCATGTATAATTTGGTCTCCATGTTATAAATTTTATCAAAATCAAATTGAAAGGGTGCAGAAAGGCTTTTTAAGATATATTTATTATAAAAAAATATAAGATATTCCCCTTTAGAAAATATGTTTCATATGGATTTTTGTTGAATGAATTTAAATATGTATCGCTAGCCAGTAGGCGTGTAATAGCTCAACAAATTTATCTCTATAAGATGGTTAATGCGTTAATTGACAATAATAGTTCGCTTCACGAGTTATGTTTTAATGTTAGAAAAGGAAATTTAAGATCTCAGCAATTGTTTATTACTCCAGTTTTCAAAACTGTATTTTTTTTTTGCTAGTTGTTTTACATCACACCGACACAAATAGGTCTTATGGCGACGATGGGACAGGGAAGGGCTAGGAGTGGGAAGGAAGCGGCCATGGCCTTAATTAAGGTACAGCCTGGTGTGAAAATGGGAAACCACGGAAAACCATTTTCAGGGCCGCCGACAGTGGGGTTCGAACCTACTATCTCCCGAATACTGGATACTGGCCGCACTTAAGCGACTGCAGCTATCGAGCTCGGTAAACTGTATTTTTTTTAAATTTTTTTTTATGAACTCTCCGTTTATCAATATGTGTGAAACATACCATATATCAATATGTGTGAAACATACAATAACTTAATAAGTATCACATAGATCTTGACTTTGCTTATGAATATGACACATGTAAATATATTAAAAGAATTTTTCTTGTCGAAGTGATTTGTTTATATGTATAATATTTATATGATTTTGTTACAAATTTTTCGTTTGATTTATTAACAGGCTTCTGTATATGAGATATTGTTTCATCCATTTCATACAGAGCATTATCATCTCATTTATATAGTGTTTTCACATTTTCTTCTTTTTGGTATTTCTGACATGCAATACTGTAGAATTTCTTACCTATTGACATCAATTTAGTCTTCGAAAGGTTCATTTTCATATCATACTCATTGCACCTATTTTCAAGTTCCAAAATATTAGACTGCAGGCTTTCGGCACAATCTGCAATTAAGACCAAGTCGTCAGCATAGGCCAGACTGCTTACTAAATTTCAACCTAACCGAATCCCTCCCTGCCATTTTATACCTTTCAGCAGATGATTCATGTAAACTACGAACATCAAATGTGAAAGATTACAGCCTTGTCTAACCCCTGTAAGTACCCTGAACCAAGAACTCATTCTACCATAATTTCTCACTGCAGCCCAATTGTAAACATAAATGCCTTTGTTTGATTTTAATAATCTACCTTTAATTCCATAGTCCCCCAGTATGGCGAACATCTTTTCCCTCGGTATCCTGTCATATGCTTTCTCTAGATCTACGAAACATAAACACAACTGTATATTCCTCTTGTAGCATTTTTCAATTACCTGGTGCATACTGAAAATCTGATCCTTACAGCCCCTCTGTGGTCTGAAACAATTATTATTATTATTATTATTATTATTATTATTATTATTATTATTATTATTATTATTATTATTATTCCTACTATCTTTTCTAGGCTGTTATTATTTCTGGTTGCAGGTGTTACTCTGAATGTCACAAACTACATAACAAATAGATCCTATTATACGTGGGCTGAGTAGCTTGGATGTTAAAGGGTAGGCTTTTTCTTTCTTTCTTTACAAGTTGCTTTATGTTGCACCGACACAGAGACAGTAGGTATTATGGCGATGATGAGCCCTAGGAGTGGGAAGGAAATGGCAGTGGTTGTAATTTAGGTACAGTCCCAGCATTTGCCTGGAGTGAAAATGGGAAAACCATCTTCAGAGCTCCCAGCAGTGGGTTTCGAACCCACTATTTCCCAGATGCAAACTCACAGCTGAACAACCCTAACCGCATGGCCAACTTGTCCAGTAAAACGCAGGCTTTCTGAGCCGAAGTTGGCAGGTTCAATCCTGGTTCAGTCCGATGGTAGTTGAACCCAAACCCCATGGTACTACAGCCCTTGAAGGGCCTTGGCCTACCAAGCGACCGCTGCTCAGCGCGAAGTTAAAAATTAAATAACTGGAAAGGAGGTTCAACCTATTCAATACTCAAAGGAAAGAAACGTAGCAATCACATTTCTATTTAAATGGGACCGGTTTCGACCTTAGTCTAGGTCATCATCAGCCATAAAAACATATAAAATGTTTATGAATGTTGGAGGTCAGTTCCACACTCTGTTAGGCACAAAGACACGACACCACATTCTGTCCTGCATAAAGTCACAACACTACTAATCAACATACGAAGATCAAAAAGGCTTGAATTCGCAGACGAACAGATCTGTAGTAGAAAGCCGCCAGCTCCCGGTGACCAGCGCGGCACACTCAAGGTCACGCGCTGCGGCCAAACACCAAAGTAGAGTGGAGAACGTTTCGAAGGTCCAGAACCTGTCACGGCTGCGGGAAGCCAATTACGTATATAAAAATATACGATGCCAATTAGTACAACTGAATGAGCACCCGTACTTCAGATAAGTTCTTGGTAAACAGTTGACTTGAAAAAACAATTGTAGAGAGAAGAAAAAAATGTAGTAAAAAGCGCAATATTGGAAAACAAATGAAAACTTATATGCACAGTGCGCTATTTTTTAAGAAGAAAAAAAATAATTTTAGGTTATGATTGAAGTAGTCGAAGTTGGCGCAAGACAAAAATTTGAAAGAGGAGAATAAATTAAACGAGGAAGAGTGATAGTGAAATAAGAGAAAGAATAAAAGAAATTGAAGTTAGATGGTAATGAGGAAAGATAAGATAGGGAAATGAAGGAGGGGTAGTTTAAGGTGGGTTAGGAGGGTGGGTTATTGGGGGTAGAAAATGTGGGTGGGAACTATGTAAGACATGGAAAATAGAATTGGGGTTTTGGAATTTGGAATTTTTGAGAAGAAGAATTAGGAAGTCAAAAAGGATATTGGGTTTTTCAGAAATGTCGTTTAAATTGAAATTAGGGTTGAAGTACTGGTCAAGGTGGATAAAGCAATTTTCAGTAATGTTTAAGAGGGGGCCTTTGTTAATGATTTTAAGTATGTTTATGTCATTGTCAATATTGGTGAAACTATGTTTGGAGTCTTGTATGTGCTGACCTATGGCGGAGAATCTGTTGTATTTAATGGCGTTAACATGTTCAGAGTACCTGATATTGAAGTTGCGGCCAGTTTGTCCGACGTAGGAGGAACTGCAGTTGTTGCATTTAAATCTGTATACACCAGATTTAGAAAAAGCATTAGACTTATTTAGAGATTTAGAGTTGTGTAAGATATCAAGACTTCTATTGTTAGTTCTAAAAGAAATTTTCATATTATGTTTTTTAAAGATATTAGTTATTTTATAAGCATCCTGAGTAAAAGTGAAGGTGGAAAAAGCAGTTGGTTTTATTGTATCTTTAGATAAAGTGGTTTTTGGACGGTGTTTGAATTTGTTGATGATGCGGTTAATGAAGGAGTTGTTAAAGCCATTAAATTTAGCAATGTTGCGGATGGTGTTTAATTCATTATTTAAATCTTTTTTGGACATAGGGGTGTTGAAGGCACAAAAAATTAAGCTGTTATAAGTAGCACGTTTATGAGCTTGGGGGTGCGAAGAATCTTGTCTTATTGTAGTTGCTGTTTGGGTTGGTTTTCTGAAAATTTTGTAAGATAAAGAAGAAGGATGTCTAGTAATAGTTAGGTCTAGAAAATTAAGAGTTTGGTTGTGTTCTGATTCGAGGGTGAATTTAATGTTAGAGTCTAAGTTGTTGAGATGAAGTGTAGAGGCTGCGTTGGTTGATTCCTCATTTAATATTACCAATGTGTCGTCGACATATCTCGCCCAGAAGAGGATGTTGGAGAAATTATTATTATTATTAATACTTGTGTTTTCTAAGAAGTCAAGGTAGATTTCAGCAAGAATGCCAGAAGCAGCGAAGGCCTGCAGATTACAAGGTGTCGTGCGGTTAGCACGACGAATCCTCTCGGCCGTTATTCTTGGCTTTCTAGACCAGGGCCGCTATCTCACCGTCAGATAGCTTTTCAATTCTAATCAAATAGGATGAGTGGACCTCGAACCAGCCCTCAGGTCCAGGTAAAAATCCCTGACCTGGCCGGGAATCGAACCCGGGGCCTCCGGGTAAGAGGCAAGCACGCTACCCCTACACCACGGGGCCGGCGATGGTAGTTCAAGCTCAAATATTATTATTGTTATGATTATTTTAACTTCGATTTGAAGTAGATTTTTAAACTGGATTAGGTCAAGTCTGTTACTGTGCATATAATACCGATCTTAGAATCTTCTTAGATGTAACTACTAATTTCATGATCATTAAAATTAGTTCAATTAGTTTAACTATTTTACTATGTTTTCTTAACTAGTTTAGGTTGTTTGTTTGTAAGTAAAATACTGATTTTGGACTCTTCTTGAATGTCATTACTCATTTTATAATTCAAGTTAGTTCATTTACATAGACTACTATTTTACTATGCTTATGTAACTGGATTAGGTGAGTTCATTGCTGTACATAGAATACCTATTTTGAAATGTTCTTAAATTCCATTCATCATTTTATATTTATTATTTATTTAATTCATTTCCCACCCCGGTTGGTTCTCCCCCCGGACTTTGTGAGGAATCCCACCTCTACCACCTCAAGGGCACTGTCCTGAGACAGGAGAATAGAATAGAATAGAATAGAATAGAATAGAATAGAATAGAATAGAATAGAATAGAATAGAATAGAATAATGTTATTGTCATTAGGCAACTGGCAGTTGCAATGGACAGAGTCATAGGTGCATAGTTACAAAACATTACAAGTATCTCATTAAGCACAGAAAATAAATACAACTATATAAAATAAACATAACACTATACGTCAGTGATAAATAACTACTAATTTACCAACGTGTTAGGATGGCGTTGGCCTTTAATACCCCCCTTGAAACTGTTATTTGTTCTTCAAATTCAGATACTGAGTAGAAGCTATTGGATGTCAACCAATTTTTAAGGATTCTTTTGAAGTTACTTAGGGGCATATCCTTTACTTGGGCAGGTAGTTTGTTGAATAATTAAATGCCATTATACCTATAGTTTTCTTGTATTTTTCTCAGCCTAACATGCGGTAAATCTATATCGTTCCTATATCTTGTGCCATATGAGTGTACATTGCTGTGAGTTGTTAGGTCAATGAGATTTTCTTTAGTATTGAGTATACTATGATAAATGTATAATGAGGGAAGAGTCATAATTGCAAGGTCTTGGAACATAGGTCTTCAAGACTCCCTTGTGGCCTTTACCTTTAATACATCTTATTGCCTTCTTTTGCCACCTGATCTTGAGCCCCTGTTGAGTTACCCCATAACATGGTACCATATAAGTGTGAATGAAAGAAGCCATAGTATGCACTCATCATCTGACTACTACTAACTGATCCTTTAAGTCTGCGAAGCAAAAATATCACTCTAGCCAGTTTTGTACATAGCTTTTGCGTGTGTGTGTTCCAGGTTCAATTACAATCCAGATACAATCCCAATAATTTGACATAATTTTGATCATTATTACCCAGACCTGAATTAATTAAATGGAAGTATATCACTTCTGTCTTGTTAACCAAGTAAATAAAAACAATGTTAAGGTTTCATCTGGCCAGCCAGGAATAGGAAAAACAAAATAATACAGATATAATCCGGAAATTGTCTCCACATAAACGTACGAATAGGAATGGCCAAAGACTTGTTGAACTCTGAAGGAGAGCACAACCTCATATCCAAATCCACACACTTCTAAAGGAGGCCAAACAAAACTTGGAAACATCCCGACTGGAGAAAGGGCAAAGGCAGCTAGATCGTGTATGCATGGACAAATTCTTTCAGAGAAATTTACAACGTTAAAGGATTAAGAGGAATAGACGCTGGTTCAGACCACTATATACGTAGTCAAAATCAAAATTAAATTTAAGAAGAAACAGAAATCCAACAAAGAGAAAAGGTATTATGACCCACACCAATTAGGATAATCAGAAATGACAAATGCCAAGAAACTACACAAACCATTAAAAATTAAAATACGATTTGGAAGAACTGATTCCATATCTCTAACAAAAACCTAAAAATTTAGTGCCTTTAAATCCACATAAAAGACATGCTTGGAGGATCAGAATTTGATAAAAATTCATGAAGAACACACAAATACCATCAACCTCAAAAATATCAGAAAAACTTCAACTAAATTATCAGGCATTTCAAGAGACAATCTCAGAAAGATCTAATCAACTCAATAAAAGAATACCACAAAAATAAATTTTGAGACCATTACAAAATCTCTGGATGACAACTACAAAAATATGACCTTTCTACGTTAATGCAGAAAATAAGGATGGAAAAATAGCACACAGTAAACAAGGAAAACCCCCAAACAAGGCAAAAGCATTCAATAAACTTTTAAACTGCGACAAACCCAAGGAAATTTTTAAAATTAACACAAGCAGCCCAATAAAGACCATACCAGAACACACAAACTACCACAACAACCTGAGAAGTGGAATCAGCCTTCAAGGTGTGCAGAGAAAACCAAGTTTTTGCAGAAATGTGTAAATATGCCTCCATAGAAAAATTTAGATTACAGAGAAATTCCTTCAACATTGGACCATGGCTATAATCCACCCACTCCACAAAAGAGTCTGGAATGCTACAGAGCAGTCCTGAAAGATTTATAACCCTAGCTGAGGGTACACGAACCACTGGAATGTTAGTAAAGAAATATGTCTATCACTCCCAAACCTTAGTAGAGCATATATAAACCAACCAATTGCCACCTGCAGTCAGTTCAGTACTTCAGTTGGATTCGGAGAGATGTTTAAATGTAGTGCAATTGATTGTTGAATAAGTCGCAATATTTGGTGTTATTATAAAATTGAAGTAAATATACAGATATTGTGTTGTAATATGGAGAAGTTTTTAATTAAACACCGACAGTGAAGAACATCAGAGTGAAAATAAAATAAGTGAAGCACCCGGATCAAGTGTCAGTGAGAGGCTACTTCCGCATCGTCTGGTGCTGTAAGCAGGTATCAAAATTCTTATTTATGGTTCCGATTTACATTTACTGAATCTGAAAATAGTGAACTTCCCGACTGTGTTGTATGTGGCGAAAAATTAAGCAATGAATGTATGGTTCCAAGCAAACTAAAGAGACACTTGAAAACAAAACACAGTCACTTGGAAAAATGAATATAAAGCTTATTTAAATAGTTTACTATTTCCTCAAATTAAAGAAAGCAAGGCATTGAATAAAATAATTACAACTTCAGAAAAAGAGCTAGTAGCTAGCTATAAAGTAGCAGAAATAATTTCCAGGAATATGCAGTCACATACAGCATCAGAAAATTTTATTTTACCTGCTTGTAAAGAAATAGTTAGTCCATGTTAGGAGAGGCTGCCGAGAAGGAGATATCAAAAGTACCTTTGTCAAACGATACAATTGCTCACCGCATAGAAGACATGTCAGCTGATATTTAAAAAGTAGTGGAAAAATTACATGTTGAAAAGTGCACTTTAACTGGACAAATCAACAGACATCAGTAAAAAAATGTCAATGAGCTACATAAGATTTTTAAATGAAGAATCACATACTGAACAATTCCTATCCTGCAAAGAACTGCCCCTGACGTCAACAAGATCAGACATATATAATTCTATGACAGCAACATTGGAAGAAAATTGGAGTTGGAACAATTCTATTTCAGTATACATTGATGGAGCCCCAGCAATGAATGGTCGAATGAGAGGTTTTACTTCAAGGTTGAAGCAAGATTTTCCGCACATTAGATCCACACATTGTTTTTTTACATCGGGAAGCTTTGGTGGCAAAAATCATTCCTTCAGATCTAAGGAACGTAATGAGCTCGGTTGGTGAAGTGGTTAATTACATTAAAAATAGAGCTCTAAAAACTAGATTTCTCAAAGTAATGTATCAGGTATCAGGAAGCAGGAGCTGTTCATGAAACTCTGGACCTTCACTTCTAAATTTGCTGGTTGTCCGAAGGAAGTGTACTTCCCAGATTTTATGAACTTTGAAATGAGTTATTACAAATATTTACCACAGAAAAACCTGAGTTTCCTGACCTCATTAGCGAATGAACTTGGTGTTCCAAAGTTGCATACCTAGCTAATATTTTTGGACATTTGAATAATCTGAATGTAAGTATGCAGGGAAAGAAAGAGAACATTCTTACATCAACTGACAAACTGAATGGATTCTTAAGAAAAATTCAACTGTGGAAGTTAAAATTTGAAAAACTGATATTGAAATGCTTCCTTTCACAGCTGATAACAACATCTGTTACGGTCTGATTTTAGAACATCTTTTTGTTTTGGAGAATAAACTGCAAAAATATTTTCCTTCCCTCAACGTGAACGAATGTGACTGGGTTCACATTACCTTTGCCGTTACTGCCGAGGACACAAAACATCTACCATTAGAAAAGGCAGAAGAATTGGCTGAACTTCAAGCCAATCGAACTATGAAGCTGAAATTTAGGGAAGAAACACTATTTCAGTTAAAAGAGAATTCTCAGTTTTATCAGAGCATGCCATATCTATATTAATACAGTTTTTAACAACATATCTATGCGAACAGGGATTTTCGACACTGGCCCTCATTGAAAATGGGAAACTAAGCAACCTCTTTCTGTAGACAAAGAACTACAGGTGTGTTTGATATTCCTCCCGGCATTGAACAGATCTGCAAAAGTAAACAAGCCCGGAGTTCCCACTAAATTGCAACAATAGTGTAACATTAATGATAGAGCATATTATTTTTGAGTTCTTACTGCATGTAAGCTTACGTCATCCTGTATTTTTAATAAATAGTATTACTAAAATACTCAATACACAAGCAAATTTTTCGCGGCACAGTCCAACAATTTCACGGCACACCCTTTGAGAACCCCTGGTTTGGAGTCTGTGGTTGACTAATAAATTCTCAGTTCGAATACAATGAAGACCACCTTATCATTCTTCCACCCAAACACTTTGTTACTAAACTGATAATCAAACATGAGTACAAAATGTTATTGCACTCCGGCCCTCAGGCTGTATTGTTTTCTTCGGGAAGCAGGTTTTGGATTCCACAATGGAAAGCAGTTATTCATGGTATAATCCATTCATGATAAAAGTGCTTCAGAAGCAAACCTCCTTTTACTACTCGAGTAATGGGTCAGTTACCCTCACACAGAGTTGAACCATCTTTATCCTTCATTAATGTTGATCTCGATTATGGTGGCCCAGTCATCATGAAGTGTGATAACCCGAGAAGTAAGACAAAGTTCAAATCATACATTGATCTATTTGTTTGCCTTGTTACAAAGGCAATGCAACTTGAAGTTGTGAAAAGCCTGATAACTCAGGATTTCTTTGCTGCCTTTAAATGATTCACATCATGTAGAAAATATCAGAGTCTTATTTTGAGTGATGATAAAAATTTTGCTGGAGCCAAGAATGAATTACTAGAATATTTTTAAGAATAGCAGTGTTGAAATAAAAGCCTGCTCAGCCAATTAGAATCTGAAATGGAAATTTATTCCATTCTTGAGTCCTTACTTCGGTAGGCTTTGGGAGGCTGGAATAAAGTTAGCAAAATCACTATTGAAGCTGTCACTATTTTTGTTGTATGTCCTCCGCTCTCTTCGCTCAGCGCCAGCCAGCCACATGCACGCAAGCGTGGATCATTCGAGACTTGACGCGCAGTCTTCAGTGCGCGTGTCTGTTACGTCGTGTGCAGTATACAAGGAGCTCCCTGTCTGTCACTCATAGGGATTCTCCCCAGTGTCCTGCTCCAGAATACACTGAACGTCGAACACGGAGGCTACTCCTCTTAAAAATATGTCTCGACCAGGTGGATGGAATTCTGGTAGTATGAGGTTTCACCTCAGGTCACTACTCCACTTTCCCGTTCCTTCATCCATGTCGAGCCCCGATGTTGTATGCCACACATCCCCAAGCTCACCCAAGCTCCGACACACACATTAGATTCTCTACTTGTGAACATAGCTTTCATTTAGTACAAGCTTATGAACTCAGACACTTTAAGTTAGAAGGAACTCTCTTAGCTAATCTATGCTAGTGCAAATGATAGTTTTCAACTATCACGAACTATATCTTTCCCAAGAACTATCTTTTCAAGATAGCAGTGAGTGTAAATACATTCAGAGTGTACAATAGTGTATAGAAACAGAAACTCTCTCAAAATTAATCATCTACTTTGCTTCAAGACAATTTTATGTTTTATTCCTGTACATACTGTAGAATTCAGTGTGAAGCAAATAAATAAGTTGTGTTCTTGTAAACCTTATCTTGTTTACAACACAACTCATTGGCGACGAGGTAAAAAAAAAAAAAAAAAAACCTACGGGCCATCTGCCACCAACACATTGGCGACGAAGTCAAACAGTGGTCAGTGTGTCGCCCACTCATTCGAAACGAGGTACAAAACTGATTACATTCTGTCGTCCACTCATTCGCGACAGGGCAACAAACTCTTACAGGATATCGTCCACTCATTGGCACAGTGACACTATACTCCATAACTATCACCACTCCACATTGGAACCTGTACAGCCTCTACTAGCAGTTAGCCTTTTCTACAGTGCAACTATTAGCCTCCTTCGAAATACGGACAGTCAGCCGACATTCCAAGGCTCTCTCTCGCTCGCAGCACCTGTTCAGCACACTTCAGCTTGCTTGCTCTCTCACACACTCCCAGCTGTTCCGGTGAAGGTCTCGCCTACAGCCAGCTTAGTACACGCTGCTAGCCAAGTTCTTTTCTCTCACGCATCTCAACATGGCTACAGCCGAGCAGCTAGCTGCCGTATTGCAAGCTCTACAGCAGCAACAACAGCAATTCATGCAGCAACAACAAGCGCGGCATTGCTCACAGCTATGCAAACTCTTTCTGTTTCTGCACAGCCCTCACCAATTCCTCCGTTCTCTGCTTTTGATCCGGCTAAGGAAGAATGGTCAGTCTATTTCGCCCGCCTACAGCACATTTCATATGCCATTCCGTCACGGATGACAAGCGCCAACGTACACTATTTCTCAGTTCGGTTGACAATGGTACGTGCGAATTACTACAAAAATTAAGTCCAGAGGAGCAACTCTCTGAAGTGCCGTTCGCACAGCTCTTGGCCCGTATCACTGAACACTATGCTAAAGCTCCGCACATAGTGGCTGCTCGCTACAAATTTTTTCAGAGCAGGAAGCAACTGCATCAGACTCATGCTGAATGGATAGCGGAATTGCGAGGTCTAGCTAAACCCTGCCAGTTTATATGTTCCAAGGACGGTTGTGGTACGCCCTATACCGATTCCCTCATTCGGGATATGGTCATTCTGCATACTCCTGAGGACAAAGTTTGTTTTGACGCTGTCAAGAAGAGTAACCCTTCTTTAGAAGACGTCCAGCGTATTGCTACGGTATACAAACTTACTACCAAGACTGCGGCAGAAATAGCTTCTAAACACGAAGTCGCTCAAGTCTCTACTCCAGCCCGCCAGTCCTCTGCTACCTTGAACCGCGCAGCCAAGTCGCTCTCTGCCAAGCATTCTCGCCCGGTTTCCTCTCGTTCTTCTCCAAGGAAGCCCTCTTCTAAAAGCAAGTCGCAACTCCTGCCTTCCTGCAGAGGATGTTTCAAACATCATGAACGTCGTGCCTGTCGTTTTTTCAAAGCCACTTGTGAACGATGTAATAAAGTAGGACACATCAAGACTGTATGTCAGAGTTCGCTCCGTCCTGCTAAGACTCCTGCAGTGCGCCCGAAGCATGTACAGCCCCGACAGGACATGGAAGTTGATCAGATAAATCTTATTCTTCCCACCAAGAATTCTCACAAGATCATCGTTCCTCTATCATTCTCTGATCACTCTGTCGATTTTCAGTTAGACACTGGATCACCTGTCTCTATCATTAACCTGGCTACATATCACAACTTAAGTTCACCTTCATGCTCTCCAGCTGACATCCAGCTTGTTACATTTAACAAATGGAAGATTGACATTAAAGGTCAAATCACGCTATAAAGGAATTCGGAAGGTCATTCCACTACTTGTAGTCAACAACTACACCGCATCGAACATTATGGGCATGGATCTCTTTAATTTATTCGGCTTCCAGATACATGACAACATCAACGTAGTATCTACGTTGCAACCTACTTCTGATATTACGGCTCTCCTCGAGCAGTTTCCTGAAGTCTGCGACTCTACGCTCGGAACCGCCAAAAACTATACAGCTCACATACAGCTGAAATCGGGAGCTAAGCCGCGCTTTTTCAAAGCACGTCCAGTACCCCTGGCACTTCAAGACCAGGTCACTAAGGAGTTAGAAAGATGGGTAGAAGCTGGAATAGTGGTACCAGTCAATTCCAGTCAATGGGCCACTCCACTAGTTGTAATCAAGAAACCTGATGGCAATGTACGACTTTGTGGTGATTTATGTCTCAAATATTATAAGTCCACCTGTTCAATACAATTTGTGGTGATTTCCGATCTACGATCAATGCACAAATCGACACAGATATATTTCCAATTCCCAGCCCAGAGGACTTATTCCGTCGTCTAGCTGGTGGACAATTCTTCTCTAGAGTGGATCTTAAAGAAGCCTATCTACAGCTACTTTTAGACGAAGAATCCAAGCAATTTCTCACACTCAACACTCCTATCGGACTGCTCCAGCTCCAGCGTCTCCCGTTTGGCGTCTCTTCCTCAGCTGCTATTTTTCAGCGCTATTTAGCTCAACTCACCGCCTCCATTCCTGGTTGTGCTAACTACCTTGATGATATTATTGTGACCGGCGCAGATCATCAAGAACATCTCCATAATCTGCGCCTCCTTCTCATGAAGTTGAAAGACAATGGCCTACAAGCGAATCTTGCTAAATGCACTTTCTTTCAGCCGCAAGTTCACTACCTGGGACACATCCTCGATAAAAACGGCATTCAACCTAGTGAACGGAATGTCTCGGCGATTGTAAACATGCCTCTACCACAGAACATCAAGCAGCTCCAATCCTTCCTAGGCAAAGCGAACTACTATAACAAGTTCATTCCCCGCTTCGCTTCAGTTGCAGCTCCATTAAACGCCTTACGCAAAAAAGGTGTTAAATTTCAGTGGTCTCCGCAATGCCAACAGGCCTGGCAAACGATCAACAAAGCCCTTGTTCAAGCTGTTAAACTCACTCATTTTCAGCCTGGCAAGCTCATCACGCTAGCTACTGACGCATCAGATTACGGCGTCGGCGCCGTTCTCTCCCAGAAGGATCGTCACGGACAAGAACGCCCCATCGCCTTTGCTTCGAAGACACTTAATGAGCATCAACGTCGGTACTCCCAGATAGAAAAAGAAGCTTTAGCAATCATCTTTGTATTCGCTGTTTCAATGAATATCTCTATGGCAACCATTTCCTGATCATTACTGATCACAAGCCTCTAGTACACTTATTCCATCCTGGTAATAAGATCCCTGAGCATTCCCTCAGAAAGCTTCAAAGATGGTCGATGTTCCTTTCTGATTATTCCTATCAGATCGCCTATCATGCCACATCCCAGCATTGTAATGCTGATGCCCTCTCTCGCTTACCAGTCGGTCCTGATACCGCCTTCGATTCTCAAGAATCCGAATGTCTTCAGTTAGACATAGAACTCGAAGACACCGTATCCACCTTTCCTATTGACGCTACCTGCATTGCTAAAGCTACGGATAAGGACAGTACAATGGCTACGGTACGTACTTACATCCGCAATGGTTGGCCCCTTCAGAACAAACTTCCTGCCCACCTTGTGCCTTATCATCGTATTCAGCATCGTCTTACGACTCGTGCCGGAGTTATACTCCTCAAAACCAGCACCACCTTCCGCTTGGTTATCCCACCTAGTCTACAGACACAAGTTCTCGACTTGTTACACCAAAGTCATTGGGGTATATCCCGCACTAAGCAACTGGCACGTCAACACTGCTACTGGCCTGGTATTGATGCCGCCATCGAAAAGCTCATCCGCCAATGTGAACAATGTCAAATTAATCAGAACGCCCCGTCTTTTGATCTAGCTTCATGGCCTCTTGCTACTTCTCCATGGGAACGAGTTCACATCGATTTCGCAGGTCCTTTCCTCAATTCCATGTGGCTCATCGTCATAGATTCTCTATCGAACTTTCCCTATGTAGTGGATATGCATTCGACTACTACTACAGAAGCTACCATTCGTGCTCTTCAGAAAATATTTACAACTGAAGGCTTACCTCAAGTCCTAATTTCTGACAATGGACCGCAATTTACAGCTACTGCTTTTAAAAACTTCTGTACATATAATGGCATTCACCATATCCCAGCACCGCCTTTTCACCCTCAATCTAATGCTGAAGCTGAACGCTTTGTACAAACTTTTAAGAAAAGTATGAAAAAGCATTGTTACAACTCTTAAGCAACTACAGAACTCTGCCCGGCGCTGATAATGTCACTCCCGCACAAAAGCTCCATGGACGACCTCACAGAACTTTACTTTCTCTGTTGCAGCCTCTTCTGGCCCAGCCTAAGACCTCGCCAACAAAGTTCACCGTCAACGACAGGGTCTACATAAGGACATTCAAGTCAAACCCGCTCTGGTTACCTGGTATCATCCGCAGATCTTCGGGCCATCGTCTCTACGAGATTCAGACTGCTGAGAAACGCATTTGCCGCCACCAGGACCAGATACGCCTGCGCTACCGTCCCTATCCGGCTATTGATTCTCTTGTTAAGCCAGATAAATCTATTGCTGAATGAGCTTTAGGCCATTTAATAACCATGGGTTCCTTTCAGAACGATGCAGCGCCACTCCGCCCAGTCACAGCTCCGGACAATAGAACAGAGACGTCAGAAGCTCCTGCCCAGCATCGTAGCCGCCGCCAGCGCCGCCGCCGCTTCACGCCGTATCGGCGTATTTAGGAGGGAAGGGTGTTGTATGTCCTACGCTCTCTTCGCTCAGCGCCAGCCAGCCACACGCACGCAAGCGTGGATCATTCGAGACTCGACGCGCAGTCTTCAGTGCGCGTGTCTGTTATGTCATGTGCAGTATATAAGGAGCTCCCTGTCTGTCACTCATAGGGATTCTCCCCAGTGTCCTGCTCCAGAATACACTGAACGTCGAACATGGAGGCTACTCCTCTTAAAAATGTGTCTCGACCAGGTGCACGGAATTCTGGTAGTATGAGGTTTCACCTCAGGTCACTACTCCACTTTCCCGTTCCTTCATCCATGTCGAGCCCCGATGTTGTATGCCACACATCCCCAAGCTCACCCAAGCTCCGACACACACATTAGATTCTCTAATTGTGAACATAGCTTTCATTTAGTACAAGCTTATGAACTCAGACACTTCAAGTTAGAAGGAACTCTCTTAGCTAATCTATGCTAGTGCAAATGATAGTTTTCAACTATCATGAACTATATCTTTCCCTAGAACTATCTTTTCAAGATAGCAGTGAGTGTACAATAGTGTATAGAAACAGAAACTCTCTCAAGATTAATCATCTACTTTGCTTCAAGACAACTTTATGTCTTATTCCTGTACATACTGTAGAATTCAGTGTGAAGCAAATAAATAAGTTGTGTTCTTGTAAACCTTATCTTGTTTACAACAATTTTTAAGAGTTGAGTACTCTTCTGTATCAAAGTGAGTCTGTGTTGAACTCAAGACCTCTCTGTTCAATAACTGATGACCCTAATGACCACTGTTATTTGACACCTGGACATTCTTGCAGGAAGATGATTGACTTCTGTCCCTTCCCGGACATATCTTCCTATCTGTCAAAGTGGAAATTGGTGTAAAAGTTGTATCAAGTTTTCTAGCTAAGGTGGTCAAAGGAATTCATGCAATCACTCCAGCTGAGACATAACTGGTCATCCACTGGAAAATGGAATCCAGCAATAGGAGACTTGGTTCATCTAAGGGATGACAACCTTCATCTATTCGTATGGAAAACTGATGTAATCGAGGAGCTCCATCCTAGCTATGACAATGTCACTCGTGTGGTCACTGTGAAAACAAAGACGAGTTACTTTTAGCTATACCATATTTAAATTGTGTCCATTAACCAAGGATTATAATTAATGTTTGTATAGTGTACAGTGTGTGTGATGCTTAAACATTTGTTGATGATGTAAATTCATATCCTATTTTGACATTTGTTTGTGTTGAGATCCCTCAACGGGGGGAAATATGTTTGGAATATGACATGTCGGCAGTACTGATTTATAGCTACACAAGAACTTATTGACGTTTTTGCTGTTGGCAAAACACTCCTGTTGCATCTTGGGAGATTCAAGATGGCTCTTTGAAAGAGCAAACATGTATTTCATACTGCTAAGAATGGTTGTAAGATATGCGTTAATTATGTGTAAATTATATACATACATATACATACATTATCATTATAGACTGTTATGCCTTTCAGTGTTCAGTCCGCAAGCCTCTGTGAATATACTAAACGTCGCCACAATCCTCGATTTGCAACTAGTGTTGTGGCCTCATTTAGTTCTATACCTCTTATCTTTAAATCGTTAGAAACCAAGTCTAACCATCGTCGTCTTGGTCTCCCTCTACTTCTCTTACCCTCCATAAAAGATTCCATTATTCTCCTAGGTAACCTATCCTCCTCCATTCGCCTCATATGACCCCACTACTGAAGCCAATTTATGCGTACAGCTTCATCCATCAAGTTCATTCCTAAATCAGACTTTATCTCCTCATTCCGAGTAACCTCCTGCCATTGTTCCCACCTGTTTGTACTAGCAATCATTCGTGCTACTTTCATGTCTGTTACTTCCAACTTATGAAATAAGATATCCTGAGTCCACCCAGCTTTCGGTCCCGTAAAGCAAAGTTGGTCTGAAAACAGACCGATGTAAAGATAGTTTCGTCTGGGAGCTGACTTCCTTCTTACAGAATACTACTGATCGCAACTGCGAACTCACTGCATTAGCTTTACTACACTTTCATTCAATCTCACTTACTATATTACCATCCTGGGAGAACACACAACCTAAATACTTGAAATTATCTACCGGTTCTAGCTTTTTATCACCAATCTGACATTCAATTCTGTTGAATTTTTTACCTACTGACATCCATTTAGTCTTCGAGAGGCTAATTTGCATACCATACTCATTGCACCTATTTTTAAAGTACCAAGATATTAGACTGCAGGCTTTCGACACAGTCTGCCATTAAGACCAAGTCGTCAGCATAGGCCAGACTGCTTACTACATTTCCACCTAACTGAAAATCTCCCTGCCATTTTATACCTTTCAGCAGATGATCCATGTAAACTACGAATAGCAAAGGTGAAAGATTACAGCCCTGCCTAACCCCTGTAAGTACCCTGAACCAAGAACTCATTCTACCATCAATTCTCACCGAAGCCCAATTGTCAACATAAATGTCTTTGATTGATTTTAATAATCTACCTTTAATTCCATAGTCCCCCAGTATAGTGAACATCTATTCCCTCGGTACCCTGTCATATGCTTTCTCTAGATCAACGAAAAATAAACACAACTGCCTATTCCTCTCGTAGCATTTTTCAATTACCTGGCGCATACTGAAAATCTGATCCTGACAGCCCCTCTGTGGTCTGAAACCACACTGGTTTTCATCCAACTTCCTCTCAACCACTGATCGCAACCTACCTTCCAAGATGCCAGTGAATACTTTGCCTGGTATACTAATCAATGAGATACCTCGATAGTTGTTGCAATCCTTCCTGTTCCCTTGCTTATACATAGGTGCAATTACTGCTTTTGTCCAATCTGAAGGTACCTTACCAACACTCCATGCTAATTTTACTACTCTATGAAGCCATTTCATCCCTGCCTTCCCACTATACTTCACCATTTCAGGTCTAATTTCATCTAATCCTGCTGCCTTATGACAACGGAGTTTATTTACAATCCTTTCCACTTCCTCAAGCATAATTTCACCAACATAATTTTCCTCCTCCCCATGAGCTTGGCTGTTTGCAACACCACCAGAATGATTTCCTTTTACATTGAGAAGATGTTCAAAATATTCCCTCCACCTCTCCAGTGATTCCCTGGGATGTATTATGAGTTCACCTGAATTACTCAAAACACTGTTCATTTCATTTTTCCCTCCCTGCCTAAGATTCTTTATTACTGTCCAGAAAGGTTTCCCTGCTGCTTGACCTAGTCTTTCCAGGTTATTACCAAAATCCTCCCATGACTTCCTTTTGGATTCAACAGCTATTTGTTTCACTCTGTTTCCTTCATCTACGTATAAATCCCTGTCTGCCTCGGCCCTTGTTTGGAGCCATTTCTGATAAGCCTTCTTTTTACGTTTACAGGCTGCTCTCACTTCATCATTCCACCAAGATGTTTGCCTTTTCCCATCTTTACACACAGTTGTTCCTAGGCATTCCCTTGCTGTTTCTACTACAGCATCACTGTATGCCACTTTCTATATCCTGAACCTTCATACTGTCTACTGTTCGAAACTTCTCACTAATCATATCCATGAACTTCTGTCTAATTTCCTCGTCCTGGAGATTTTCTACCCTTATTCGTTTGCAGACAGATTTCACTTTCTCTACCCTAGGCCTAGAGATACTTAGTTCACTACAGATCAGATGGTGGTCTGTATCATCGAAAAATCCGCAAAAAAACTCATACATTCCTAATAGATTTCCTGAATTCAAAGTCTGTTAAGATATAGTCTATTATGGATCTGGTACCCCTAGCCTCCCATGTGTAGTGATGAATAGCCTTATGCTTGAAGAATGTATTCATAACAGCTAAACCCATACTAGCACAGAAGTCCAGCAAACACTTCCCATTCCCATTAGCTTCCATATCTTCCCCACATTTACCAATCACCCTTTTGTATCCTTCAGTTCTATTCCCAACTCTCGCATTGAAATCGCCCATTGGTAATATTCTATCCTTGCTGTTGACCCTGACCACGATGTCACTCAATGCTTCATAAAACTTGTCAACTTCATCCTCATCTGCACCCTCACATGGTGAATACACGGACACAATTCTTGTCCTAATTCCTACAACTGACAAATCTACCCACATCATTCGATCATTTACGTGTTGCGTGCAATGGCATTCCTGATAAGGAGCCCTGCCCCAGACTCTGCCCTTCCCTTTCTAACATCCGTCAAGTACACTTTATAATCTCCTATCTCTTCCTCATTATCTCCCCTTAGCTGAATATCACTTACTCCTAGCACATCCAGATGCATCCTCTTTGCTGACTCTGCCAGTTCTACCTTCTTTCTTCCATAAGCCCCATTAATATTGATAGCTCCCCATCGAATTCCATTTCGTTCGCCAAGTTGTTTCCAAGGAGTCCCTCGCCTGTCAAATGGGAGTGGGACTCCATTACTCCCATAGGTCTGAGGCTTGCTTAAAATGTTCTGAGCTCGGTAAATTCATGAAGCAGGATGCTACCCTACTTGCACATAGTCCAAGTGAGGATCTCTCCTCTAACGGGTTATGGACCACCGGTGAATTGTATAGTCCTACTCGCCTGAGCACAAGGAGGGCCATGACTCAGAATATGTCTGAGATGCCCACTCCCATTCCATAGCAACTGGTATACCGACTCTCAGGACCACTTACTAGGCCACTCAGCCATTGCCCATGGTTCACGAACTTGGACGTGACTACAGTAATCCACAAACATGAATTATATGTATTTATTTCATTTATTCCTGATTTACATTTGTTTCAAAATTAGGGCTCACGGCCCTCTCTTACACTTAACCACTATAAACAACAAAATTTAAAAATGTAAATATAAAAGTAAGACATAGAAATTCTAAAAAGAAATAATACTATGGACAGATAATTCTAAGACTAAGTTAGGCCTACATATCAGTATAGCAACTAGTGTGACAACAACAACAACAACAATAATAATAATAATAATAATAATAATAATAATAATAATAATAATAATAATAATAATAATAATAATAATAATAATAATAATAAATGAAGAAAACCCATTCACACAACATACACACAATGACTCACACAACTCAGTTTTGTGCTCGCTGAAGTCTCAAAGCTTGTCACAGTAGTCTAAAATTGGGAATAGTAGTGTTTGGATTCATTTTAATGTAAGTTTTTGAGGAAAAGAATTCTTGTGACATTTCAGGGGATATAGAGCTGCATGAACCTTTCTACATACATTTGTTACGTGTTCATTCCAGGTCAGATTCTCATTGATGGATATTCCAAGATTAGTTACATTTTTAAGGTACGATACAGCAATGTCACTGTTTACAATTGGAGGAGGATTGATATTGCTTATTACATGTAATAATTTAGAGTTTCCTATGATAATTCTTTGTATTTTACAAGGATTTAGGATTAAGTGGTTGTTTTCAGCATAGGCGGTAAGCCTTTCAATATCCAAATTAAAATGCTGAACTGTTTCATGTAAACTGTTTGCAGTGGTGTGTTTGTATATCTGCAGATCATCAGCATGTAAGTGGTAGTTGCAATACTGAAGTGTGGAAGATACACCACTGAGGGACACCGGATGATTTTACAGCCCACTTGTATCTTTGATTGTTTACCACTACGCACTGGTGAAGATATGTAAGGTACGACTTTAAAAAATTTAGGACTATCGGGCTGATATGCCAAGAGTGTAGCTTGGATAATAGTATGTCTATATTTACCGTGTCGAACACACTACTAAAGTCAAGGAGTGTCAGTATTGTCACCTGCCGTTTGTCCATTGCTAGTCTTATGTCATCTGTTACCCGAAGAAGTGCAGTCGTAGTACTGTGTCCCTTTCTGAAGCCAACCTGCAATGGGTCAAAAAGAGAATGTCTGGTTAAGAATTCTACTAGCTGCTCGTGTACAACTCGTTCAAGAACTTTAGAGAGAGAGGGAAGAATCGAAATAGGCCGGTAATCAGATGGCGCATTTGCTGTGGTACCGGTATGCTTTAATATTGGGGTTACTAGAGCATCCTTCATGCAGTTGGAAACGTCCCTGTGGTGAGACAGTGGTTTACAATGTGGGTAATAATTGGTAGGACTGCGCCAATAATGTTTTTTATAAAGCCTATTGGGATGTTATCTGCTCCTTTACCTTGTGACTTAACTGAATTTAAAATACGCTTTACATCATTTACACTGACAGGGTGGAAAGAGAAATTATGTTCCTTTTCTGTAGGGTCACTGATTCTTTTATTTAGATTGATATCATTTTGAGGTTGAGATTCCTTTATTGGGTTAGTTACGAAGTGAGAGTTAAGCGTATCGAGAGATATAGTTGGCACATGTGGCTCTTTGCATTTTCCAACTCCCATAGCTCAAAGTTTGTTCCAGGTTTCACGTGCATTTAAGTACCTTGTTATATTTTTAATGTGATATAATTTGCTATTGCAAATTAATTGCTTTGTTCTGTTACGTAAAAGACGATACTGTTCAAAATCTACTTAATTATTTGTTTAATTGTATCGGCGGAACATTGCGTCACGGCGAGCCATTGTTGCTTCTTTTTATTTTGCTTATTACCCAAGGTGCAGGCGAGCGAGTGACTCTAGCTTGCCAAACTGGAGCATGCTTGTCATATAGCCCTATGAGTAGAGAGTTAAATCTTGTCACTTTCATGTCTGTGTCGTGCAACTGCTTTATATCTTCCCATGGTAAACTGTACGCATCATTTTTGAGTTGTTGTAGATCAATATTTTTCACATCGCTATAACTAATGTAATTAGCTTTGTATTTTGGTATACGCAGAGAGTAGCACAGGTAAATTAAGTCATGAGCTGAGATGCCAGGTACAGGAAATTGACTGTACTTAAGAACTTTATGTGGGTTATTTGTAATCAGGAGGTCAATTCAAGTATGGCTTGTATATCTAAGTGTATGAACATGATTAGTTTCATCTAGTGGTAAGATTGTCATGTCGATGGAGGTAAACGGTTTGCTGATTCAGTCTGATTTGCCAGTCGGGGCTAAGATATTTGAGTTAAAGTCACCACTGCTTTATATGTTCCCATGGTAAACTGTACGCATCATTTTGGAGTTGTTGTAGATCGATAATTTTTGGAGTTATTGTAGATCGATATTTTTCACATCCCTATAACTAATGTAATTAGCTTTTTATTTTGGTACACGCAGAGAGTACCACAAGTAAATTAAGTCATGAGCTGATATTCCAGGTACAGGAAATTGACTGTACTTAAGAACTTTATGTGGGTTATTTGTAATCAGGAGGTAATCGTAGGTTGGTACTAGTTTGAGAAGGTAAGATTCAAGGTCAGAGTTGTTAGTAACATTCGGTGGTTTATAGGCAAGTCCTATCAATACTTTTTGACGGTTAATTATGGTCTCAGCAAACATATATTCCGCATGTGGAGTGATGCCAGATGATGATTTGATAATTATTCTACATTTAATATCATCTCTACAATATACTGCTACACCACCACCGCGCCTGTCAGTGCGATCATGCCGATAGAGAGTATATCCTTCTAGATTTACAAGGGTAGAGCTAATTTTATCATACAACCAGGTTTCAGTATGACACGTAATATGCATGTTACAGGTTGATATTATCGAACGAACTTCATCTATGTGACTGAGGAGTGAGAGAGAATTGATATGGCAACACTGTAGACTTTGCGAGAAATGAGACAGAGATTGTTTCAATAGCAGTTCTGTAGGCTGACGGTTGGAGGCAGTTGGTGAAGGTATACAAGGGTTATTGTCGTCTTGGAATATACTCAGGTCAATGACATTCAAGAATGCCTCATCTACCATAACAGTAGTTTCAAGGACACCAGCTGCTGACATGTTTAAAGGATAGGTGACACATACCTGAAACAAACACTGATAACACACACACGTGCGCGCAAATAATTACATACACATAGCATATGTTTGAACATTTCAATAAAGACAAATAAGTAAATAAATAAATAAATAAATAAATAAATAAATAAATAAATAAATAAATAAATAAATAAATAAATAAATAAATAAATAAATAAATAAATAAATAAATAAATAAATAAATAAATAAATAAATAAATAAATAAATAAATAAATAAATAAATTAATAATAATAATAATAATAATAATAATAATAATAATAATAATAATAATAATAATAATAATAATAATAATAATAATAAAATAAGGATATTAATAAAATTACACTAATATACAGTTGAAGAGTTAGTCTAGAGTAGGGTTTTGCTAAGATGCTGTACTCCCAGGTTTTAAGTGCACCTGCTGGCGAGCATTTCAGAAATAAGTAGACGAGAAAGATTTTGTAGGTGTGGGTGGAACTTGTGAATGCTATACGACTATTTTATGAATTTGTTACAAATGAAGAAATCACATTGGAAGAAATAGTTAAGGAACTAGAAAACTATTTCACAGCAGAATCTACAGACACATGGTGAGATACTACACTATGGTATTGTTCATTTATTTGAGAGAGTTCAGTTCATCCATTGTTGTTATGTTGTGTCTGGTTTCCCCTCTTTTTACAACAATGTGTCCCTGTATGGTCTAGACATTTCTCACTCAAAATTTATCTACAGCTGCCTTTTAATATTACAGTGCGAGCCGCAGTCAGGTCCTCCCTGATAGTGATTCCAGTGCCTGCTAACCTGTGCTTGTTATGAAAGACTTCCTCCCTTTTCCTACAGCTTACAAATTTCACAATTATAGGCCCCTTCACTCCTGGCCCCGGCCTGCCAACACGGTGATACCTATCAATATCCTGCCCGGCAATGTCAAGGCCAAGTTTATCTTTAAACAACCTGACTGAAAGTTTGTCCATATTCTCATTTGGTGATTTGGGAATTCCGAACACACACACACTTCCTCTACATTGATATTGCTCCAGAGTATTTAATACGTTTAGTGCAAGTACTGTTAAAGTGTAGTAATGCCAGCGATTCTGTGTTTTGTGTCTGTCCATGTAGGGTAGTCTGGTCTTCTAAACATTTTACTTTTGTGCATATTGTGCCTATGGAAATATCTGCTTGAACATGCTCCAGTATGGTTTGTTTCATCGGCAGCTACGTAACATCAGCGATTGGCATGCGACAGGATCGGGGTTCCCTATCTCGAACAGATACATGTGCCCTTTTTCAGAATACCTCAAAGTCTGTATCATCATCGCAGAAACACCCAGTATAAACATTAAAATACGTAGACAATATCTGAGAGCCAACTTATTACGTCCATGGTTTCTCAATTACTCAAATATTTCAAACAGCATATTTGATATTAAACCTGGTCAAAAATCCAAGTTTAAAACCTTGGATTTTATTTTTCAAAGAAACAGGTTTTTATCCAATCCTGTCTCTAGTATTCCCTATTGCATTATCATGTATTACTTTTTGAACAATTATTTTAGTATTTTAGCAAAAAGGCCAAATTTTAACTTTAAAATGGTGTGTCATCCAAATACTTCATGACTTGATTACAGTTTGAGAGAAGTAGAAAGTAAGTTAGTACATTTAAGAAGATATCTTGAGCACTTAAATGAAAAATTCTTCAGCAGTACTAGGGTTAAACTAGATTCTTCCTTTCTTCCTGCAAGCACATGAAGCATGGTAATTCTACGATGGTTTAACCCTCGAAGTGGTATCGTCTCACTATGAGACGATTCGGATCCCAGCTGAAGTGCTATCGTCTCGCAGTGAGACGATTCGCAAGAATTTAATTTTGCAGTGAGAATATTCCTAAAATTGATTGTTATACCGATTTTAGGAGTTATATCGATTTTACTGCGAGATGATAGCACTTCAGCTGGGATCCGAATCGTCTCGTAGTGAGACGATAGCACTTCGAGGGTTAAACGTCAATTCACACATAAAAGTGGTGTGAGAATCATGAGCACTGGCTTATCGTACAAAGCTGAAATAATCAAGACTGAATTAAATACCACAAAGATAACTATTAAATAACAAGAATGCTGTATAAACTTACAGCATACTTACCACAGAATCTGGCAGTACTGATATAGTTGCTTTAAGTTGATCACTAGCTGGGATAGTGTCAGGTAAGAGTAATGCCCTAGATAACAGCAACAATGATGGAGGAACTTTTTCATTGAGGCTGAGATCCAGCCATTGCGCAAGTTGAGACTTGAGTCTGGCTTCAGATATCCCATATGCTCTCATTCCCCGAGCTCGGCAGGCCTGCTGCAGTTCAGCAGGGGTGAGAGAGTCAATACCCTCTTTCTGAATCATCTAAACAAACACAGCACGAGTATAAAAATATGATAAAACTGAATAATACGTGCAGCCAGATATATCAAATTTACTTGAATCTAATACACCCTATTTTTAAGCCAAATTTAGTCTCCACTGCACTTTAGAATTGATGGTTCAGTAGATTAATTAGGAAAATAATTATGCTCAACTTTCTGTTTCCGTGTGTGCTTAAGCTCCATTCAGGTTACCTCATTGGCTGTCATTCCTCACTTCCATTTTCCACATTGTCATATTTTATTTTACTACTGATATTGTAATTTTGTAGGCTCTGTTGATAATAAAAGCTTTATGACCTATGAGTTTGACTCAATCAAGACTCTGAAGACAAAGAGGAAAGGGATTCATATGAAGCGAGCTTCAAACAGAAGGAAATACCTTACACACACACAACCACAGAAATAGCCAGGGTGCAACAGAATTCAGTGTAACAGTGAGCAACATTCACTTGTGGTGTCAACATAAAAAGGCAATACTTCCTTCCAAAGCAACGAGAAAGAAGTTCACCAATCCACAAAAAGGAAGATATCCTGAGGTAGAAAAGGCGGTTTTGAAAAGAGTAAGAATCGTAACATAAAACCATTGTCATATAAAGTGATGTTAATGTACAGTAACTACACTGTAATCTTGGGAAATCCATAAATGGAACATGTTGTATGTAGTAAAATTAAATTCTCCACCCACTTCACAGTTGCACATTACAATTACAAACAAACTTTTTAAATTTCAAGCCTTTTAAAACTGGCGTCCGCATTATATTTTATTAAATATAATAACCTACTTTGTCCCATACTCAGTTTTAAATTTTAAAAAGCAAAGTAATGTGAACAATATGTTTTTATTTTAAATAGAAGCATATAAAATAACATCAGCATCCTTAACTTTACAAGAATGTTAGAATGCATTCAGCTAAAAATTATACCCTTAATAATGGCCAGATTCAAAATACAAAATTGATAAGTCTTCCACGATCAGTTGATAATAATACAGGGTGTAACAATAAGTATGACCAACCTATCAGGAAATTTTTCTCACACCTTGAAGAAGAAAGTATGTTATATTGACAAGAGTTCAGAACCAATTTATTTCAGTGTTAAGAACACATGTTCTGCAACTCTACATAGTACATGAATCGTGGGAAACACACGGGACCAGAACATACCAGCATACCACATGAAACTCTTTCTTACATGAAATACTGAAAATGCCATCCATTAGCATGATACACATCTAAACCCACCATCACATTGAATACTGGATGTGTTAATGCATTCCTGGAAGATATCCTGAGGTAGAAAAGGCAATTTTGAAATGAGTAAAAATCGCAACTAAAACCATTGTTATATAAACTAATTTTAATGTACAGTAACTACATTATAAAAACATTATAAAATTGAGAAATCCATCAATGGAACACGCTGTATGTATTAAAACATGAACGGTCTGTCCACAGTATGGGCATGATTACATCTTATACCAGGGTTCGATACACAAGAGTTTTCAAATGCCCTCACAAATAAAACTCTAGTGAGTTTAGGAGTGGAGAGCATGGAGGTCAGGGAATCAGTCCACCTCAACCGATCCATCTGTCAAGAGTCTGTTATTTAGAAACCGATGGACATTAACACTGAAATGAGGAGCTGCTCCATTGTGCATGAAGTATATGTTTCGTTGTACTTGTAAAAGCACATCTTCTAGCAGAACAGGTGGAGTATTCTGTAAGAAAGCACGGATAAAGTTTATGCACTGAGCATACGTGAAAGAATATGAGGCCCTAACAAACAGTCAGCAACAATTTTTGTTGAAGTTGATGATACGCTTCAACAGTTACATGAGGATTCGCCTCATCTGTAAACAGCACAGTTGCACTAAAATGAAGGTTGACACAATCTTGAGGGGGGAAAAAAGGAGAAAACATTCGCAGAAGTGTATCCATGCAGGAATATAAGCTGCTAATAGTGCATGGACATGCTGTAAATGGTATGGATGCAGCAGGTTCTCAGGCAACACTTGCCAGACAGTCATGTGGTCGACATTACTTTTTTGCAATTTCCACAAGAGCATCAATCACCACAGTGCTAGTACCACCAACACTGGCACATAGTAGATCCTCCAACAATAGTCTTTAATTTCTTCAAACCCCTTGTCCCCAAAATTTCTCTGATCATCAATTTTCCTCCCCACATTATCAATTCCTTTCCCAATACTACTACCCCAATCATTAATTGCCATACCATTCTCACTTTTTACTTTCCTTAACATCTTACCCCACTCATCAACTGCCTTACTTAAGTCCTACTCTTCTCCCAATGATGACTGATTTTCTCACTTAATTCTTTCCCTTACTTACTGACATTATCATTCAACTTAGCCATCTGCTCCAACAACAACGTCATTAACTTATACAACCCCATTCTACTTTGATTCTGATCGCTACTCTCCCCTTCACCCCCCATAACAATCCAATACACTATTTTCACAAACATATTTTCACTATAAACACTAATTTAATTAAAACTTTATGTGCTTATGTCAGAGCTACTCTCCTCTGTAACCATACACAAGTACAATCCTCGATTATAGGTTAGAAAATGTTTATGAAAGAAAATTTCCCAATTTTAGGTTAGGAAATTTTCATAAATAATCTGTAATAGAAAGTAGTGAATATCATGCAAATTTGTTAAACTAAGATGTATGAGCATAAATTTCTGTTGGGTAAGAGTATGTGCACATCGCCTAGCTGTGAAGATTGTTCAACAAGGAAAACAGTGACTGTATCAGTATAGACGGCTGAAGTCGGTTAAAAGTGTTGCAACAAATGGTTTAGAAACCCGGGGGTATGGCCGGGAAGTGTTTGCTGAAGGTGGTAATTCATCAATGTGGATGAACGTGCAAGATCGCTAATTGCAGATCGGCAGCTTGGTAACCAATCCAGAAGCTCCTCTACCTCGTTTTCTTTACTGTTACAACTTAACGGTACTGTTTCTTCTTTTCAAAGATAAGGTAATTTTATTCACAATATCTTCATACGAATTAACTTACTTTATCATCTGCTGCCAGACTCCTCAACTTCATCCGCAACTGAAATCTGAGGAAATTATTAGTTCCAAGGGTCTGCATTTCCAGAACTCTGCATAGAGCTATGAGTTGCTGCCTGGAAAGTGAGTCCAAGGTTATTTCATCTTCAAAGAGTTTTGAAAATTTCATTATTTCTTCATTTGAAGCTGGTTCCCCAGATGAACGAACCTGAAATTAAAGTGTATTTGAATTACAAATATGCATCACGAAACTGGCAAGTAATAATGAATATGCCACACACTTCCACTTTGACTAAGGTTAGGTTGAATTGAGAATTCCACCTTCCAACACTTATTTGGTTATTATTGCTAGTCTATGTATGTATATATCATAATCCAGCTTAAAATCTAATTACAATATTAAAAAGTACATGTTTCATTCCTAATATGGAACATCTTCAGCTAAAAAGTGATCATATAAGTGTTTTTATTTGTTTATGCCAAATTTTGTATCATTTTACGGTTTTCGGAGATCCCGAGGTTCCAGAATTCAGTCCCGCAGGAGTTCCCAGTAAATCTACCGACACAAGGTTGACGTATTTGAGCACCTTCAAATACCACTGGACTGAGCCAGGATCGAACCTGCCAAGTTGGGGTCAGAAGGCCAGCGCCTCAACTGTCTGAGCCACTCAGCCTGGCGTAATTAGATTTTAAGCTGGATTATGTTATATACAAAAACTAGCAATAAAAAACAAATAAGTATAGGAAGGTGGGATTCTCCATTCAACCTAACCTTAGTTGAGTTGATGCCAATACGGGACAAAAATGAGATTTATAAGTTCCTCCACTTTAAGATAAAAGCAAAAATAAAGGGCATATTTTTAAAGGACACTACCTTATTAAACAAAAACTTAATTACTGACTGATGTTTACATTTCTTCCATGATGCAACAATTGTTTTCCTCATGACCTAAAACACAAAAGTTGATCAATATTATAAATAGTGCTTGTTTTGCTGCTTCATCTTTGATATAATGCAGTTTCATTACATAAAGCTTTTAATGTAATTTTATTACGAGGTATTTATATTCCAATTTCATCACACAGAAGTTCAAATTAAAGAAATATCAAGTGCCTTCAGTATTTTTCTGCATCATTTTCATTTCTCCAAAGTCAGCGAAGCTGTGACTGCCATTGCTCACCCATATAACATCTGCAGAAAATGTCTATTGGAGAAGTAAATGATATTGTTCTACACTTCACTACCCACTTTTACTACTTTTTGGTGACACCAAGGTACTAGAAACTGAATCCTCTTTATGTGCCAGTAAATCTACCAATACAAGGCTGCTGTATTCACTGGACTGAATATGGTTTGAACCCATTACCTTAGGCTCAGAAAACCAACAGCTTGTAGCTGTTAGCTTGCATCCTGATGCAAATACAATGGTGTTCCAGTTCGCATCCAGTCTACTGTAGTGATGTATGCTGGTAGCAAAGCACGGAACGCGATAACATTTCTCGTGCTGTGGAGAGACCGTATCATTCAAAATGTATATATTTACAATCGAGAGACCACTAATATGTTACTAAAGTCAGTTTATCATTATGTATTTTACTCTTACACTAATGTAATGAATGCATTATACAGCATTACCGGTATAGCTCTAGCAGTTTGTAACTTTTAACATTTTCTTGGACTTTTTCTCTGAGAATATAAGATAATGTTCTTCCTGGTTAACTGTTTTCAGCGAATATAAGATCTTGGAATCTATAAATTACCATATTAATGGTCTACATTGGTCTGTATTGACTACTTACAGTGATAAACTTTACTGCACTGAATAAACAGGAGATAAAGAATCTGCCCTGTCAATACTAATAAAAAAAACAATTTAATATATATTAATTATACATGTTTCGAGAACATATCATTCTCTTCTCCGGCGAAAATATTTTACAATTTCAATGACTTTATTAAAATAAATGAACATCTATTTTTGATTAGTATTGACAAAGCAGATTCTTTATCTCCTGTTTATTCAGTACAGTAAGTTTATCACTGTAAGATCTTGTGCACACTAAAGGTTAAATCACTTCTTGAGGACCTTTCACCGCTGACAGTAATTGAATAATGGTTCTCTCTGTTAGTTTGTCAAATATGTAGGTTTCCACGCAAAGGTAGTCACCATGAATGTCATTAAATTCCTTCTCCAGTATATTTGTAACTTTTAGCGACTCGTCACTGGGACTCATTAAATTTCCTCTTAAGAAACATTAGAGCCGGTCTGGTTGTTTGTTTATTGCTTCTGGCTGCTGAACCGTTGTACCTAAATGGGAATATTTATTGCAAAACTTGTGAGCGATAGAGCCAGCAATGTATTTCAAGCCTTCCTGATTGTTTCTTTTGATATAACTTTGAAAGCTTCGAGCATATTTTCGTGTTCTGGAGTCATATTAAAGTATGTCATGTCCACCTTGATTACAGTCTGATTTTCAGGCTGAACGAAAATATTAGCATTGATTTTCTTCTTCTTCTTCTTCTTCTTCTTCTTCTTCTTCTTCTTCTTCTTCTTCGTAATTCTGTCCATCATCATCATCCATGAGCCACCATTCTTTGTGTAAAGCAATAATCAACTTCATCGTCATCATTATGTAATGATATAGATGTTGATTCCCATAGGTATCATTATATTGGTATCATTATGTAAATCACCACAATCATGTAGTGGCTTAATCAAACACTATTCGTTGTGTCTTCTTTCTTATTCTAAGTAAACACAGCAACGAAATGTTTACTCAGAATCTAACTTATGTTTGAAGTCCAAGGAACTTGGATGACCCTGAAGACCTCCCATTCCTCTTACAAATGAAAATCAATTTTCAACAATGTCCTGATTCAAGCGATATGTTAATATATACTCCAGGCTATATTTCGAGATCAAGTACTGTTACATTTTTCATCAAGGATGCAATGTTAAGGCGAAACTCCTGAGGTAAACAGGTATTTTTACCTAATGCATGGATTCTTCACGAAACTTTGTGGGAATGTCACTTACATAAAAGTAGAGTTATCACGAACATTTATTTCATATACAATTAATAGTTTTTCAAAAAAAAAAAAAACTGTTGAAATTTTTTGAAATTTTTAATTTCATTTTTTTATGAAATTTAATTAACAAGTTAATGAAAATTTGCATTTACGAAGATAATACTTCTTTAAAAAGCACTACGTATCGATTTTTCTGTACTTAATTTACAACTATATATAAAAAATAAGAGTTTTGTCTGTACATTGCTCAGAATTTGAAAAGAATGGTATTTCTGTATCGGTCATGTCCACAGTAACAAGAAAATGCATTTTTTACTTTTCTGTAATTTCTGTCTGTCTGTCTGTCTGTCTGTCTGTCTGTCTGTCTGTCTGTCTGTACACGCATCACGAGAAAACGGCTGAAGAGAATTTTATGAAAATCAGAATGTAAAATCGGGTGATGAACCGCTACAATCTAGGCTATAAATTATTTTAATCATGCTGAGTGAAATGGTAGTTTAGGGGAAGGCCTGAAATTTAATTCTCAAATATTTATGTTATTAGTGGTCGTGTCTTAATGACAATTGCTAGACAAAGATGGAAAATAAGTCGCTACAATATAGGCTATACACGCTGAGAAAAATGGTAGTTTGGGGGAAGGCCTAAAATTTAATTGTCAAATATTTATTTTATTAGTGGTCGTATCTTCACGAAAATTAGTATGCAAAGTCGGGGAATAGGTCGCTATAATCTAGGCTATCAATAATGTTATTCGCACTGAGTGAAATGGTAGTTTAGGGGAAGGCCTGAAATGTAATCTATATATAAAACAAGTGTTTTGCCTGTACATTGCTCAGAATTTGAAAAGAATGGTATTTCTGTGTTGGTTATGTCCACAGTGACAACGAAATGCATTTTTTACTTTTCCGTAATTTCTCTCTGTCTGTCTGTCTGTCTATCTGTCCGTATGATTGTACACGCATCAATAGAAAACGGCTGAAGAGAATTTAATGAAAATCGGTATGTAATGTCGGGTGATAAACGACTACAAGTTCGGCTATAATTATTTTATTCTCGCTGAGTGAAATGGTAGTTTAGGGGAAGGCCTGAAATGTAATTCTCAAATAAGTTATTTATGTTATTAGTGGTCGTATCGATAAATCTATATATATAAAATAAGAGTTTTGTCTGTACATTACTCAGAATTTGAAAAGAATGGTGTTTCTGTGTCGGTTATGTCCACAGTGACAACGAAATGCATTTTTTACTTTTCCGTAATTTCTGTCTGTCTGTCTGTCTGTATGTATGTATGTATGTATGTATGTGTGTACATGCATACATCATGATAAAACAGCTGAAGAGAATTTAATGAAAATCGGTATGTAATGACGGGTGATGAACCACTGCAATCTAGGCTACAAATTATTTTATTCACACTGAGTGAAATGGTAGTTTAGGGGAAGGTCTGAAATGTAATTCTCAAATAAGTTATTTATGTTATTAGTGGTCGTATCCATAAATACTACATAACTAACCCAACTTTAGTTATGTCGTAAGTTAGTAGTAGTTATGTAAGAAGTTATTAAATTTCCGATCACTTATGTCTTATACATTGTTACCGTACCGCATATAATCGGAGATATTCATGAATTTGGATTTTTGTTACTAAGTCCATATCAGCGCCAAGTCACGAGAAAATGGGTAAACAGAAATTAGTGAAAATCGGTATGTAAAGTCTGAGAATAAGGAATAAATAGGATATAAATAGTTTTGTAAGACACCCTAATATCACAGAGTCGAAAGAAAATTAATGTGAAGGCCTGCAATATAGAAAGCTCATAAACTTTATCAACAATAACACTACACTGACCATTGTTTGTTGTGATGTGTTTTTTGTCTTCTCTTTCCTCTCATCCCCGATAGATAGGATTACTGCAGCGTACTGAGATTTTTCTAAATTTGCTTGACGTCGCACCGACACAGGTAGGTCTTATGGCGTCGATGGGATAGGGAATGAATAGTGGTGTGAAGGAAGCGTCCGTGGCTTTAATTAAGGTACAGTCCAGGCATTTGCCTGGTGTGAAAATGGGAAACCACAGAGAACCATCGTCAGGGCTGCCGACAGTGGGGCTCGCACCCACCATCTCCCAAATACCATCTTCAGGGTTGCCGGCAGTGGGGTTCGAATCCACTATCTCCCAGATGCAATCTCACAGCTGCGCACCCCTAACCACACGGCCAACTCGCTTGGTCGTACCGACTGTAACAGCCTGCTTCTTTATTGGTGGGAAGTGGCTGGGGTGTAAGATAACTTTCTTCTTTAGCATGCCATTCCTCTGGTTCATACATTTTTGATATATCTGGTATGTAACACACTGGTTCATCATAGTATTCGAGCTATACAATCCCTACTCTGAGCCACTGATTGGACTGAGTAGTGTGCATATTTAACGGAATAATGACAGAGGAGTGTTCACGGCAGTCTGCGACCTGGTTATTCCAGCTCTGGAACTTTGGACTGTTAGATCGGCACCGTAGTACTCTTCGTTGAAAGTGAGAAAGTGTGCGGTTTTTCTTTTGATCGAGTATTTTATATCATAACATTGCTTTCAATCGCTACATTCGTACTGACGTTTTTTTAATGACCTATGTTGAATTAAGTTAGGAAAACCACCAAGTCAGTCTTTCTGAAAATCCCGTAGCGAAGCATGGGTACATCGGCTAGTAAGGAGATATATCGTACTAAAGATGTGTAATTTTTATGTTCTAAAATTTTAGACTTAAAAATCCCTACTACTTGAAAAAATTCTGCAATGAAAAATTCCACACACACAGGTTTCCTAATATAGCTGTGATACATATACCACACAAATTTTGTTACATTTGGCAGAATATTATGGGAGAAAAATGGGATTTAAATATAGAATTACAATTGGTGGGAAAATTAAAGCAAGGTTCAAGAGACGTTTTCTTCCCGATTCATTACCTAAAAGTCACCAGAACTGTATATTTTTCCTTCCCTTTCTTTCTTAGCAGTTACTGTATGAATACTGGTAACTCTGGAAACTTGTCTCTTCTTCTTCTCCTTCTCTGAAGAACGGAAAATGATTCACCTGCATTTTATTTTTCACAATGCAACTTTTTCTGAGTAGAAGTTATATATGGGGATTGTAGTTTCTGTCGTAATTGTTGGCTAAAGGGCAGGACTTACATGGCTTGAAGTTGATGCGACACTTTCCTGATGAGAACAATCTGATTCCGGTAACATTTCACAACCTTTTATCCCTATTTTGAACTACGTTATTTGTTATTTTAATTTCATTGTGATACAGTTCAATATGGAACATCATGAAATTTTTATCTTTTATCCCTAGTTTCTTCAATGGAGACTCCTGCTTGGTAATAGCTGATCCCCATCTCTTTCCTATCAAAAGTTCAGCAATTCATCGCTTAGCTAAGGCTGATTTATATTTATGCATACTGTTTATTCCCTTGGATACAAGCTATCCATTATTACAGCACACTATCTTTCAATAAAAATAGTATCTTGATACGCAACTACAAGAGGTTACTTGCGTGCGTACTTCACAAAAGTAAACAGACTGGCTACCACCACAGAACTCACAAAAGAGATTAAACATACAAGAACAAATATACTTGTAGTTGTTGGCACTATTGTAGTACCACCAGGAATACTAATACAAGCATACAATGTTGCTCAATGACAGTTGAGTACTGAAATATTAGTCTGTAACAGGCTTTATAAATTCATTCAGAAATCTGGTACAGTAGAAGTCCGCTATAGCGAGTACGGCATATAACGAGAACTCCGTTATAGCGACGACTTTTTTCTGTCCCTTCAAAATTTCTATATTAAACTGTGTATCGTTCTTCGGTTACAGCGAGAACCCTATCACTGGCGCATCCGTTATTACGAGCGATTAAGCGCGCACGATTTTTTCCGTTACCAATATTTATACACCCCAGCGATGATATTGCATGCGATAGATTACCTTCGGCATCGTTTCCTCACTATGTGCACTAGCGATTTATCTCGTCTACATTCGAAGGCAATGTCGGAGTCGATTAGTAATACCCGCCGACAGCTGTTCCGTAAAGAAAATTCGAAATGAAAGAGAACATATTTTCGTAATAAATGCGTAAATAACGTGTCCGATAACGGTTGTTAACTCGTTAAAAATTAAGGCTGACTAAACTACCATTTAATTTTGAGGCTAAATACTGCAATTAAGTAAGAATGGGATAAACCTCGAGATATGGCAGAGTGCTTAATTGATTTCAGAGGTTAGTTTATATTTTGTTGCGTCTGGTTAAATTACGGAAAGGTTATTATGAAAATTTATAGCGAGAATGTTCTTTTATTGTAGGAAGTTGCACTTTGTGACAAGAAAGAAGAAACTCAATCCTTTCACAATTTCAGCCATTTAAAAAAAATAGCCAAAGTGATCAAAATATCTATTTTTATCTCCGGAGTGTCACCTTAAGCAGGATTCTTTTCTGGAAGGATAACAAAGACTTATGCTTTCCAACAGTCATTGCTACCACTTGTTCTGTCACCATGCTTAAAAGAGCAATCTGATTTGTCAAATCTATGCCAAAATCTATGGGCTCCAAATTTGATCCATGTATTTTAAAAAATCGAACCAGTCATTGAACAGCTGTACCCAGAGAACAACTTGTTTCCAGTCAATATGTGACATCAAGCTGTGGCTGCCACAATACTGTATTCTATTGCTTTCAAGACTGTTCTAGACAATAACTGAGCAGCAGGTCGCACCTTTTTGTCTCCGAGATCCAGACACATCTAAACGGTACCTAGTAACCTTGTGAGCAAGTGTTATTTCACTACTTGATGTGTAAAGCAATTTTTAAAAAATTGATCTGTCTATTACTGCACCATTCACATTCAAACCCTGATCAAGTAGAAGATTTTGCACAAGCTTCAGTAAATGCAGCGCATCTGCATAAACAAAATATTTTCAGCGACTTTTCACTAGGATGATGCATAAAACAATGCTTATTGTATCCAATGTTCAGTCCTGAATAAAGTTTCATATTCCCATCACCCACGTCTCGTTATGGCAACAACGTGAAACGATGCTGCACAATTCTACCAGTATACGTGCATGGTCTTACAGTATATTCTAATCTTAATAGTAAAAGAAACCTTCATCCACATAGCTTCACGTTCGTGGAAGTAAGATGGGCACACATTCAACAAATATTTAGATCAGAATCTATAGTAAAATATATGATTAAAACTGGTGAATGATCAATGTTATCGTGATGTTTAAGTAAAATGGGTCAAAATTTACTCGACTTCAAACCAGATTCTCGTTGGTATAAAACTGAGTCTGATGCCTTGTTGATATATTATCTCTTATGGACTACTGTTATGTGGCTGGATTAGGTGAGAACATCCCTTGTTACAAGTTCTTTAATTGTGAACTGTTGATTACAGACTATGTGGTAGTATGGGATGTCTAAAATGAAAGAAGAAAATGTAGTGTTAGAGAACATTTATTGAGAGTTGGAGGCAAGAGAGAATTATTTGCGTGACTTACTCTCTGTTACTTGTGGTTCTGTTGGAGGCGTGCTGTGTACTGCTCCTCGTTCGGTGAGGGCTAATGTAAACTTCAAGTGGAAGAATATTTAGTGCAACTTCATTTCCTACAATAAAAGAACATGCAAGAGAACTTCAAGAATTAAACTCTAGACATGAAATACACCGTTTTTAATCTGTTGTCATATTTTATCATTAGTAGTTAGAACTGTATATAAATCTTAGAATAAGAAATGTTTTAAATTGATGTATTTGCTGTGTTGTTACTTGATGTTCATGAAATCTTCAGCAGATGAAGGTGATCTCTTATGAGATCGAAACTAGTACTGGGCCGATGACCTTAGATGTTTCTTCTTCTTCTTCTTCTTCTTCTTCTTCTTCTTCTTCTTCTTCTTCTTCTTCTTCTTCTTCGTTTTGCCTCATGACTGAGGCGTCATGCCTATCATAATATTCAGCCGATGACCTTAGATGTTTCTTCTTCTTCTTTGTTTTGCCTCATGACTGAGGCGTCGTGCCTATCATAATATCCAGCCATCTAGCCGATGAACCATCCTCCACCATTCTTCCCTATCTAAAGCTTTCAATGTGGTTACTCTGAGAGAACTCTGTAGGGGGCCGTTCACCATGTCAATCCATAGTGTTGGTACTCATCCTTGTTGTCTGGTTCCCTGGACTTTGCCCTCAACAATCAACTTTTGAAGACTACCATCTCGGCACATTATATGTCCAAAGTAGCGTATGATCTACTGGGAGACCTTACACGATAGACAAACTTTTATCTGAAGTTGGATCAGGATTGATGTGTTCATGCGATGAGCTGTCCAAGGAATCCTCAACATTTTCCTCCAGCACCACATTTCAAAACTTTCTATCCATTCATGATTACGTTTGATGATGGCGCACATCTCTGTGCCATACAAGAAGACTGAGAAGACTAGAGATTCAACGAGCTTCTTTTTTGTATTGATGGTGATGTTATTATCTTTCCAGATCTTCTGCAGACGGATCATTGCTACCTTTGCTATTTCAATTTTTTGCTTTATTTCATCTTTGGAACCACCAGAATTGGATAGTAAGGGGAGCCTAGATATACATACTGATGTACAACTTCACAACCAGCAATCTGTTGGATATGTGGACTGTTGTTATTCTTACGATCAATGATCATGACTTTGGTTTTCTGTCGATTTAGGCGTAATCCAATTTCTAGGCTTGCTTCCTCCACTCTCTTGATCAGCTCTGTCAACTCCTCTTCAGATGATGCTATCAAGGTGGTGTCATAAGCAAATCTCAAGTTGTTGATCTTGCATCCCCCATTAGAAAATCCCTTGTCCCAGTCATCTAATGCAGTTCTCATTGCATATTCACCATAGATTGAAAAGTAACAGTGACAGGATACATCCCTGACGGACTCCTGCCCTCATACAAAACTGCTGTGACCGTTCGTTTTGAATCTTCACAGTGGCTGTATTTTCCTTATACAAGGACTTGAGGAGATCAATCAAATGGAGTGGCAAACCCATGTCATCCAAAATTTTCCAAAGATGGTTCCATTTGACAGTATCAAAGGCCTTTTGGCAGTCAATAAAGCACAAGTATGCCGGAACATTGAATTCTCTAGCATTTTCTATGATTTGTCTTAGGCTTAAGATCTGTTCTCGAGTGCCTTTTCCTTTCATGAATCCAGTCTGGACTTCAGGAATTTGATACTCTAGGAATGCCTGGAGTCTCTTATGCAGGATATGAAGCATAACTTTACTGGCATGTGAAATCAAGGCAATTAAGCGATAATTTCCACATATTTTCCTTGAAAAATTTTCAGTTGTTTTTACTGTCTAGTTCATAAAGATTATAGTAGAATAGGCAGATATTTATGTCCAAGGCAGATATTTATGTCCAAGGCAGATATTTACGTCCAACATCACATGCGGTCACACGGTATGTTATTTCCGTTCCAATCGAGGGTAAATGAATGTATACTGGTAGAAATGTATGTAGTTTTTGCCTTGTGTATGTTAATGAGTATAGTACAGAAACCTGTATTGAGATCTTAATTCTCAAAAAATCTGGATACTAGCTACTCCTATATTTGGTTCAGCCATATCTCCTGTTCAATTTGAAAGCTCAGAAGATTCCTCCACTTCACTGACCTTAGATAATTCCAGTAAATTATGCTGTGTGAGTGTTTATGCATTAATGACATACTGAACATTTTGGTAAAATTCGTTGAACCGCTTGTCATTTATGTCTGATTAACTTATAGCATGCTTGGTGCTATACTCCTCCCCCAGCATAGGGTAGCCAGGTAGTGAAAGTCGTCTCATGCTGAGAGGTTAAAAGTCGATGTAGGCCTAATTTTCACGATACAACATTTCCATAAACTTACTACAAACAATACACCAGTGACCAAATTATAATAAAAGATAAAAAATAAGGGATTTTGCCATCATGTTGGGCACTTTTATATCTGATGTGCTTTATTTTATTAGATTAGAGAATTAAAAACTACCTGTGATTGGTCGTTTTTCAGTTTGGCATTATATTTTAGATTTTTCGATGAGTTTGCCTGATCAAAGTTGCTAACATGAAGGAAGTTTCAACAGTGAAACTGAATGTACAGTATTGAGATTTTTAACTCATGTAATCAATGTTTCGAGGTCACACAAGTCTAGCTTGTCTGCCTCTCACCCGGAGGCCCCAGGTTCGATTCCCAGCCACGTCTGGCATTTTTACCTGGACATGAGGGCTGCTTCTAGATACACCAACCTATGTGATTATCGTTAAGTGAGCAGCTACCTAACGGTGAGGTGACGACCCTGGTCTGGAGAGCTAGGGATAACAGCCGAGAGGCTTCGTTATACTGACCATGCATCACCTCGTAATCTGCAGACCTTCGGGCTGAGCAGCGGTCGCTTTGTAGGCCAAGACCCATTAGGGCTGTAGATTTTTTTAGGAAAGATTGTAGATTATAATTATGTATATTTAATTGTTGTGATGCTCAGCCAAATTGGTGATGGTTTTAATTCGTTCCCGGATTTTCGGTTTTCCCATATTGTAAGATTTTTTTTCCCGTGGTCCCCCCAAAAATAGAGAATCGAGGTTCCACTGTATTTGTTATTGTAAGAATTAAGACATCATTGCTCAGTCTCACAGTGTCATCAAGAATAAATTTTCACCAAGTAACAACAATGACTACCAAGGAACACAAAATTAAGTATAATAATAGGGCAGATGAGGTGCTAAAGTAATCCACAATAACAATTGCTGTTATGAGAATAACGCCTTTTTTACACTTAAAGAATGTTGTTCACCCATTGATAATGCCCGATTTTAAAACATTATCTTGAGTTGTACAGGGAATATGTCAACACACTTTTTACCATTAAATTCCTGACAATATTCCGATAATTTTGATGTAATAAACTTATTTTAGCCAAAATTGTTGATAACGCCCTTTTAACAATACACCATCAGTATAATATCGACAGAATGACCATACAAGGTATATTCCTTGGAGCCAGAGGAAAGATTCCCACAAGATTTGTAAACTGGAGGGAGATATATAAATTGTAAAAAAAGCTTCAAGATCAGCTGGTAACAACTACTATGAAATTTTCAGTAGCCATCAACAGAAACCATCTGTACTGACGTTATAGCACCTGAAATTTAACTACATTTAACTACACGCATAAAAAAAAAGTGTTGCATCACCTCGGTTCCAAGATCGCCGGAACACTGACGCAGAATGTTTTCATTGTATCAAAAACACAGTCCCTTTGACCGTTCCTAGATGTCACTAAACTTGCCCAAAGATGTAAACAACCATGCATGAGCAGGGCCTATTAGACGGAGTGCATACGACAGCCAATCAGTTCCAGTCATTCCACCAGGAAGGAGGATACAATGCTCACATTGTCTGTAGTTCTGCCATGCCTAGAAGATCTTTTTTTTTTTTTTTTTTTGCTAGCTGCTTTACGTCGCACCGACACAGATAGGTCTTATGGCGACGATGGGACAGGAAATGGCCAGGAGTGGGAAGGAAGCGGCCGTGGCCTTAATTAAGGTACAGCCCCAGCATTTGCCTGGTGTGCAAATGGGAAACCATGGAAAACCATTTTCAGGGCTGCCGATAGTGTGGTTCGAACCTACTATCTCCCGAATACTGGATACTGGCCGCAATTAAGCGACTGCAGCTATCGAGCTCGGTCCTAGAAGATCAATACCGCAGTTTGATCGTATCCGCATTGTTACATTGTGTCAGGAGGGAATCTCATCAGAAGAAGTTTCCAGACGTCTCCAAGAGAAGCAAAGGGACGTTGTTCAGACACGGAGGAGATACAGAGATACAGGAACTGTTGATGACATGCCTCGCTCAGGCTGCCCAAGAGCCACGACTGCAGTGGATGACCGTTACTTACGGATTTCAGCTTGGAGGAAGCCTGAAAGCAACGCCACCATGCTGGATATTGGGTTTTGTGCAGCCACAGGACGTCATGTTTGGACTCAAACTGTATGCAATAGGTTGCATGATGCACACCTTCACTCCCGACGTCCATGGCGAGGTCCACCTTTGCAACCTAGACACCATGCAGCGGGGTACAGATGAACCCAACAACATGCTGGAAGGACCCGTCAGATTTGGCATCACGTTCTATTCACAGATGGGTGTCGCATATGCCTTCAACAACACAATCTTTGGAGACATGTTTGAAGGCAGTCTGGTCAGGCTGAATGTCTGAGACACACTGTCCAGCAAGTGCAGCCAAAGTGGTGGTTCCCGGATGTTTTGGGATGGCATCATTTGGGGCCAATGTACACAACTGGTGGTCATGGAAGGCGCTGAAACAGCTATACGATACAGAAATAACATCCTCCAACCTATAGTGCAACCATATCGGCAGCATTTCAGAGGCATTCGTCTTCATGGACGACAATTCTCGCCTTCATCATGGACATCTTGTGAATGAACTCCTTCATGATAACGGCATCGCTCAACTAGAGTGACCAGCATGTTCTCCAGACGTGAGCCCTATCGAACATGCCTGGGATACATTGAAAAGGGCTGTTTTTGGATGAGATGACCCACCAACCAATCTGACAGATCTACGTCGAATTGCCACTGAGGAGTGGGACAATCTGGGCCAATAATATGCCATGATGAATACAGGCATGTATCAATCCAAGAGGAGGTACTATTGGGTATTAGACGTACTGGTGTATGCTGCAATCTGGACCACAACTTGTACAACTTGCAATGTGTGGTTTTCGTGAGCAATAAAGAGAGCTGAAATATTTAGGTTCAGGACCTCTTGGCACCAAGGTGATGCAACATTTTTTTTGATGTGTGTAAAAACCTACTGTATAGCTCAAAATTTATTACGAATGTATGTAAATCACTTGTATATTATTCTGTCTCATGGCAACCACATTTTAGTGTCAGATTAAATTATATATACAACTTCCAAGCAAACGGGCTTAGTTCCAACATATGCTACATGGTAAAGGACAAACTAATCATATAAAACTCACCTTCATTGTCTGTTATATTGCTCTTATTTACAGTCATTTTTGAGGACTCTGATATGATGTAGACTTCACGTGTGAGAATGGTCCTTAAACACAATTTCAAAGCAATAATAGCAGACACACTGCAAAATATCTATGTATAGGCTCATACCTTATTAAAAAATTCAGCAAATTCTTTTGCAGACTCAGACCTGCCCCCTGTACCTTGAACTGCCATGTCATCTAAGGTCTGCTGTAGAAATTTGGCCATTTCTAGTTTTACTTTTAATGACTGCTTCAGTTTATCATCCTGAAACAACAGAAAGCCAAAAATATTACTTATATACAGTACGTAATTCACACATTTCAGAATAGATGACTACAATTGCTGTTTTAAAGAGTCAAAACATCAAGGTCATCTGCATCCATTTTAGAATAATTAAAGCCAGTGATGAATAACAGACGACCTCTTAAGCAGTCTTTCTGAAACAATAACAAATGCTGGTTAATCTAAAAACACACTAAAAGTTGTTCCTAATTAAATTAAAGAAACTGCATACTGCACATACAGAATAAAATAATTAAGAAATGAATAAATTCTATACTTTGTGTTGCCAGACTTTTTTTTTTTTTTTGCCAAAAATTAGGGAACCATTATTCAGTATTTGAAACTCCTCACCCATAATACACTTCAACTAATGATGTTTTAGACTGCCAAATTATTCCAAATAAATGAAAATATATAAAAGTAGCAAATGTACATAATATACAGAGATTGATGAGAACACCAAAATGAATAAGAAAAAGACATGGGCAAGACCATGCACGAGTGTAGGGGAATTCCACATGCACCTTGTGTCAGGAATAACACAAAGATGGAGTCAGATCATCTTACAGAAGTCAAGTGCCGATGGCTACCGAACAGGGTAAGACAGCCAAGGATAAATAAGAGCAACCAAGAACTCAAAGACAGACTGAGACTAAGACAAAACTGGAACAAAGAGCAGATACCAACACAGACTGAATAGGAAAACATGAAGACGAACATGGGAAAACAGGCCGAATTATGGGGAAAGAAGCACTGTGGGTGGTAGAACAAGAACAGTTAAGAGACTGGAATAGCAAGTACAACCATAAGAACGGGAGGTCTTTGTAAAAGTGCAGAAAGAAGTGGCTAGAACAATATTATGAACTAGAAGGCAGAGGATGAAGATCAAACTAGACAACATCAAGAACAATTTCAGAAACAGCAACAGCATCAACACAGACTTTATCGGAAAGTTCAAAAATTACTGACAGGATGCAAGGGCAGATACCAAGATACAAGATACAAGATACAAGAAAGGAAACCTGGCTGTGGCTATAGGTGCAAAGGAGAATAGCAGGATACTGGCAGAATACTTCCATGACCTACTGATCTACAAAACACCTGATGGCAAACTGGAACTCTGACAAGAAATAGAAGAGAGACAGCTACAACCTCTAACCAGGGATGAGTGGCACAAGCCACCTGGGACCCGAGGAACAAGACATAGGGGAGACGATGGGATAGTGCAGAAATGATGAAGGGGGAAGGCGACAAGGCAATAGACAACATGATCGAGGTCATTACTCAGATCTGGAGGGCAAAGGAATTAACCAGAAGGGCGGAAGAATATGATCATAGTACTGATACAAAGAGAGAAGAGGGACGCAAACAAGTACAGAGGAATATTGCTACTAGAGGTTGGTTACAAGGTGCTGTTAAGACTCCTGAAAAGAATATAAAACCTAGAAAATGCAGTAAGAGATCACAAGATGGGTTTTAGTAAAGGACAAGGATGCATAGAACAGATCTTCACTCTGAAACAACTGATAAAGCACAGGGTCTTGAAGAACAAGAAGATGTAAGTAACCTTCATGGACTTCAAAAACACATACAACTTCACAGACCAACAAGCACTGGGGAGAATTCTCAAGAACAGAAGACTAGATAGCAACACATAAGAACTAATAGCTGAGATACTAATGGACAAAACTGCAAGATAAGACAGACACTGAACATCACTGCGGATTGGGAAACACAAGAAGGCTCCGTGCAACAAGTATACAAGTTGATAAATCTGGGTGAATATACAAAAGGAAGAAACAGGAGTAGTGAAAATCTTATCTGAAGAATGGAAGAAGAGGAAAAGAAGGGAGAGGGGGAAGAGGTTCTGAGAAGAGAAGATAATCCAAATTACGACAGAGGTACATGTGATCCTACATAGGCCATAACAAAAGAAGGATACAAAGAGAGAAAAATTATGCAGATTTCTTTACCTAAGTTTGATTAATGTTCATATTTTTCCGAAGATGTATGATCACCCAGAACTTTTACGTTGGTTTTCATAACATTAAAGAAATTCTTGCAGTCAAATTTGGACTTTACACATACTTGCAATTCTGATTCCATTAGACAAGTGGAGGATCTGTTCCAACTCTTTCAATAAATTAAATTTTCAAATTTCCACTTTCTCACTTAGTCATCATTCAATTATCGATTAGCATGCATGCAACTGATTATTCACAACTAGTCCAAGAAGTTATGTTGTAGAATCAATTATTCCAACAAAGTAGCCATAATTAATTCACGCCAAATTAAAACTGCTGAAACCAATCCTATGTGGAGGGCTGTATTCCTATCACATGTATCTGTGTTGGTTGGTAGTGTGGTGTGTTGTATGCAGGTGAAAAAAAGTATATTAAGACAAACACAAAGACTCAGCCTTTGAGCTAGAGAAACTGACCCCACATGGTTTTAAGTCCCTGGATGGGCCTGGAGTTGAACTTGGGGCTCCCTAAACTGAGGTCACTACGCTGACCATTCAGATGAGCCATACAACAGAATAGAGCTGAGATGGAAAAAATAAAGTTGTGTAGCTGAAAAATGCAAAAAATGAGTGTGAGTCATGCTGAAGCAATTTACTGAAGATATTTAGCCAGAGCATACGTAGGAGAACCTATTGCACTAACCGAGGGGAACATCTTCTTTATGGATTTTTGGTAATCCATATAATCTTGGCGGTAGTGCATCCCCTGGAGTCATATGTTTAGCCTCCTCTTTTGATGAAGTTTTTTTTACAATTGCTTTACGTCGCACCGACACAGATAGGTCTTATGGCAACGATGGGAAAGGGAAGGAAGCAGCGGTGGCCTTAATTAAGGTACAGCCCCAGCATTTTCTTGGTGTGAAAAGGAAAACTACAGAAAACCATCTTCAGGGCTGCTGACAGTGGGGTTCGAAACCACTATCTCCCAGATGCAAGCTCACAGCCGCGCGCTCCTAACCACCAACTCGCCAGGTCTTTTGAAGGTAGGGATGCCAGACTAGATAAATATGGCATGGTTGAAGCAGACACAAGTCCCAACATCTTGCAGGAGAAGGTGTGACAAGTTGTTCAACAGCTGAAGAGTGGTAAGGACACAGAGGTGGATCGAGTGTATGCTGAAATCCTCCAGCTGGTGGCCAATGATGAAACTGATGTTCTCACAGGCCTCTTCAACGTGGTGTTCAGATCTGCCGTAATTTCAAAGGATTGGCTCAAGTCCACCTTCGTCACTCTACTGAAGAAGACCAACATGACACATGGAAGACAGCCTGTCTGAAGATCGAAATCAAGTGAGGAGTCTATCAGGGTTGTATATTATCTCTCCTGCTTCGGCCCATGAAAACCAAGATTTGGTAGAGGTATGTTGACGATACATTTGTGGGCTAGAGAGAAACCTCACCTATCTCTAACCCACCTATATCAGCAACATCCTTCAATTAAATTCACTATGGAGATGGAGTTGGACAGATGCCTTCCTTTCTTCGATGTTCTATTAAGAAACTGGACAGCTCCTTAGGGCACACTGTCTATCACACATCTACCCACACAAGTATCTCCATGCAGATTCTCACCATCATCCAGCACAAAAACAGGGCATTTTCATGACACTCACCACAAGGCTGAAACAAATTTGTGAGCCATCAAATAACCAGCTACCTCTGTGAATCTGTGGATCCCAAGATAAAGGGTTCAAACCTGGCAGAGGTAGTCGGATTTTTGAAGGGCGGAAAAAAGTCCATTCGACACTCTACGTCATAAGATGACGGCATGCAAAAGATCTCTGGTAACACATTTGGTGTTTACCCGACAAAATTAATTAAAATCCCAGCCACAGATGCCCAAGAGAGTTTCGATTTAGGGCCTACTCGGTTTGCCATCTAGTTGACCTAGAGTAAAACGGAACATCAAAACTGATGAGCAGACAGCCAGATGGCATCAAATTGAAATGTCTGCACACGGTAGCTGAGGCCATATAATAATAATAATAATAATAATAATAATAATAATAATAATAATAATAATAATAATAATAATAATAATATCCGTGGAAGTCAGAGGTGAAAGAAGGTGCGGGCTGGAATGGGTCTAACTACAAGTCCGAAAGATGAATTTAAAATTTAAATAAAGGTTATATTTTCAATAGACAACAAGAGTTAACAAAAGTTTACATAGAATTTGAAAACTTAACAAGTCAATCAGGTACAAGACCAGACAAGCAAGGATTTAGAGACAAATTAATGATCTGGGCTTCAAGCCCCACCTTTTACAATCTCTAAGCTTTCAGCTCACAACCACAAAATACCAAAGGGCAGAAAACCCCTAATTATATGGAGCTCTTGCTCCCGCTTAGTAATGTCAAGCCTCCTAGAGGCACCTTCCAACATACCAGAAAGAGCTGACCTGCTCTCAATTTTACAAGCCTATCAAAGGCCACAACAAACTTTACTCCTAACTGCCCTCAAGGCACACTTACAGTGAAACAGGGGTATCTTGTACCCAACCTACAGGTCCTTCGCATAAAGAAAACAAAAAAACAAAAAAACAACAGGTTAAGTTACTGGCCCAAAGTACAGAGAGGACTGGAGGCATGAACTTGCACTCCTAAATACACATTTTAAAACTTAAGTGGCGCTAGGCCGATCACACAAGGGCTAATCCCAATCTATGGAGGTGACGAGTATACAAGATAAATTTAACACATTAAACCTTTCCCGCCCGCATTTTCACTCCGCTTATCTCTATTATTTAGCAAAAACTGAAACAGACCGTATTGTTTCAGAGAAAGTTAAATACAGTAAAAACTATTGTTCACAATGAATTCAAATTTTCAATAACATTAGAAAATATACCATCACATCCATTTCTCTGTTTATTGAGTCATAATGTGTTTTTCACCCCCCCCCCCATCCTCGTGATACTCGACACAGAGACAGTCTGCATTTGTCACATTCCCATGTTGTCTGAATCCCTCAAAACCAATAATCACGTGATTTTGGAAGTGGAATGATGCCCATGTATATAAGATTTTATTTCATCTGGGCAAGTGTCTTCCCATTCTATCTTACCGCAATGCGACTGTTTGAAGGCTGCATTGTTATATGCGCAATAGGCTATGTCACTGAATAATTTTTCTCCTCCTAACATACATAAAAACAATCTCTTTCCCCTAATACTCTTTCCGAATTATGCGCAGGTTCAACACCATCCATTTAATCATTCAGAGTAACGAAACGTAATATTTGTGTTACCTGAATTGCCGTGGCATCTCCATCAGGTCCGATTTATCGATATTCGTTTTCATTCATATCACTGTTATCAGTAAAATTATATTCGTTGATATATTATTCACTCATTAAAAATTTACCTGCACCCCTACTCAAGGATTCTGTGTCACTTTTTTTCGCCCATATTCAGCTCAGTTTCAATATACGCGATATTCAATCCCGCCATGTTTACAAACGACCCGCGCTCGCGGAAGTTCAAGACCGTTGCCTAGGCAACGTCCAGACAGATTATCTCTCTTCCTTTATTTCCTAAGACTTGTAGATTGCACTGCGTGTTCATAAATGCCTTATAAACACTTCACTGATGAGAAAAATAAAAAACTATCGCACAGATTGCAGACGAATGCAGATAATGCAGCCGGGCGCTTTCGGGCGCTAAGGGCCGGAAAGGGTTAAGAAGGAAGAGAAAAACGGTTATGAAAACATAGTCACCTCATATTAAAAAATGAAGAGGAGCTCGAGAGGGTAAAGCACTCTCTATTCCCACTTTACAGTTAAAGAAATTGTAGGTTTTACATAGAGTTAAAAGGGATTTACATTTTAAAGAGATGGGTTACATATTAAAGGTTTCGAACCCTCCCCGAGAGTTAAACTGCTGAGCTAGCAAAAAAAAAAAAAAAAGATGTTAAAAGGCCATTACCTTGTTGAAGAACTGCTGCCTGAAGAACGAGGCGCTTCCCGCCCCCTGCTACATATTCACACGCAGAGTTAGATGTAATACGAGAGGCCCGGAGACAAGAAAATCAGCAGTTTTATACCCTTGTGGAAAATTCGAGACCTTTCAGGAATGAGTAAACACACCCACTCAATTTTTATTGGTTGACTAAAAGTTACACATGGAAATTCGAAGAAGAAAGCCATGATTGGAGGAAAATTAATTACAGAAATTACTGATTGGCTAAATTCAAAACAGGCGGAAGGAAAGGATTAATATTGCCAACCCACAAACCACAGAACAAAATTTAGTAAAGACAAAACTTATGAATACAACATTTCTCGAAGAAGGTTCATTCCTTTACACCAGAGTTCATTATCATAGTTTGGTAGAGACATCAGTTAGAGAATGTCCACACTTCTTGATCAATGAAAAACAAAAGCAAATCAAAAACACACAGTGACATCTTCTGATAACCAGTAGTTAGTTCAGTTGTTAAAGTTCCAGGTTTCTCCAGTAGAGAAGTTTCAATTGGCGCAAGATTTGAATTTGCGTCGTAGAGGTGTATCGCCCGGTACAATTATTATTATTATTATTATTATTATTATTGTTATTATTATTGTTATTATTATTATCATTACCAGGAGATACTTAAAGTCATGTTCAAGAGTAATGGTTACATCAACGTATAGATTCAAAGAACCCTGCATCCCAGAGGGATGACCAAGCAAAATTCACAGAACGAAGAAGTGAAGGAAACCGCCTACCTTCCTTTCATCCACAGTACCACAGATCGAATTTGCCAAGGTCCTCCGCTAACAATTTCGGTAAAAGCAAAAACAAATAATTGTCCACACCATTACACCCTCGGATGTACAAAATTTCCTGTACTTGCAGCAAGATATATATATTGGCCAAACATGCGGGTCCATTGGTACTCATATCAAGGAACACCAATGAAATATTAGTCAACCGGCCAGACAAGTCAGCAATAGCTGAGCACACCCTATCAACAGGTCATGATGATGTGTTTTAAGATGTTCAAAGCTCTTTCCCACACTAAACACTAAAGATCTAGGATTACGCGGGAAGCTGTGAAAATACGTAAAAATCGAAATAATTTCAAAAAGGACACTGACTATCAATTAATAATACATGGCTGCCAACTATTAACAATTTGCATAGGTAGTTCTCTTCTATATCCTTTCACTATTGTTATTTTGTTTCTGTGTTTTCCAAATTTGTACTCTCCTCATCACCAAATAGTTCACTCTAGGCTATGTGCTATGTGTCATACTTTCATAAGCTGTATACACCTGTCATGTTTTTAGTATTACGAAGGGAATTCAATATATTAATGAACACTTTTTTTTCTAAAAGCAGGTTGGTTTTATTGAGTATTCAAATACACTAGGTTATTCCCCAATCCTTTTGCTACAATACCCTATTTTTCAACATAATCTCCATCGAACTGTAATACAATGCTACAGCCTTACACCATCGTAACGTGAGGGCCTGTATACCTGCATGGTCCCACTCGACTGGTCGATGTCGAACCAACATCATGCTGCATCAATAACTTTCTCATCATCCACGTAGTGCTTCCCGTGGAGTGCAACCTTCATTGGGCCAAACAGATGGAAGTCATCAGGTGCGAAATTCAGGCTGTAGGGTGGATGAGGAAGAATAGTCCAGATCAGACAGGTTTGTTCAACCTTGTGATGATGAAACACACCTCACTCAATGACTCACCGTGCTTTTGTCCACTGCCAGGTCTTTGTAAACATTCTGCAAGCGCCTACGAATATCTGTGATGTCCTGGTTTTCCGCCAAAAGAAATTCAATAACTGTTCTCTATTTGGTATGCCCCTCCGTTACAGATGACATTTTGAAGACTAGTTATAGTGCTGCCACTTATCAGAAATTAATGGAACTCTAGGAGACGAAGCGGGAATATTCAAAGATGTCCCAAACAAAATCCAAATTTTTTAAAACCAAAGTTGGCCGACAAATAAAATGTGTTGCATTATATACTGAATGCCCCTCATACTTCTTTTCATTTCTGTGTCTTCAGCCTTGTTGTAGTACGTCCTTCTTTCCACTCACCCCACCTAACTCAAGCCCATTTTTCTAATTTTTCTGCTATACACTTTTCTTTCCATCTTCAGCTTTATTCTATTCTTCTATTCTGTCAGTATTTTGTTTCATTCATCCCAGATTCATCTGATGATCTTGCTGTTTACTTCGCACGTACAAACGATGGAACAAAAACATCTTAATTGGAGTTAAGATGGTGTCGTCACCTCTACTCGGAAGGGTAGTGCACAGTGATGAAGGAGAGGTACCACTTACTATAGATCAACGACAAAACATTCTTTAATTCAAACCTTCATGATTAGGGAAGTTTTTCTCCTTCTGAAGATGTGGAACAAAGTTCTCTGTGAAATGTAACGAATTTCATCTTGTTTTCTAACACAGCGAAAGTCTAAAAGCTTATTATCATGTCTACAATTATGGGCCATGAAAGCATATATCTAAATATAGTCAATGTATGTTTTAGAATTTTCAGGGTCTTAATTCCATATGAAATCATGTGTTGAATACTCTTCCGTCAGCCAAATGATTTGTATAAGCCATGTGTCAACATGAACTCTTCTTTATGAATTTAAAAATCTATACCATTTGACTTTTATATAATACGAAGTAGTGTTTCTTCATGTAGAGTTATCAACAATTGAACTTTCCTTAGGAAAGAACCACTTAGATTTTGAGGATTTAATGGAAAAGAATAGATAGGCATTTCAAGTATTGAAATGCCCTAGATTCCAAAAGCTATATTTATTCTGTACAAGTGACGTATTGCATTCTTACATTTGCACTTGGGCCCTAGTATATGGCCAGCAACACCCTCTCCAGTTGTCACAATCACATGATACACCAGGATTCCTTTTCTCTGTTTTTTTTTTCCTTTTTCTTTTCTTTGAGGCATTTCTTGTGTTTTCAACAGCCAGTCATCTTGATTTTAATGAGGGTCATTGACTTTCTCCCTGGATGAAATAAATGAATGAATAAATAAATAAATAAATAAATAAATATAAATAAATAAATAAATAAATATAAAATAAATAAATTATTTGGGAGGTTATAATAATGAAATATGGTTATAAATAACACTGCATTATCAATGTGTTTTTTTTTTCTGTTATAATAAAATAGAACCATATATTTGAATGAATTGGCTTAGAATGCTCTGTTAGACTTGAACAATAAACTGAGCATCAATAAAGTTCTATGCTACAATACACTGTATTTCTTGGCATAATCATCACATTTTTACCTTTTTTTTGTACAAAGAATGGAGTGCAACATTATGCAAGAAAGAATTTGAACTGAAAAGAAAACATGCATAAAGTTTCTATAAAAACATATTTATTATTCAACTAATTAACCCCAAAAACCCACCCACAGGAAGAACAATCCAGCTCTTTTGTGCCAGTCCCAATCCCAGGTGAATGGCAGTTAATGAGTCTCATTGGAGACAATAATGCTGGGTTAAATACTGGAAAATGCTCAGGTTGGTAGGCTTGCCTACTTATGCAACCATCAAATCCTACCCGTTAGGGGAAGAGCGAGGGCAAGTACCTGGCGCCTTAAAGTGGGGCAATATCGGCTAAGGTATGGTAACCTTGACAGAAGAGTCCTTGGTCCGGCAAGTTGGGGGTCGGCGTGGGGTTAACTTCCCTACCTGTAAAAAATGCTATTGCGTATACCTTGAGATTATGTCGGATGAGAAGTAGTCACTGGAATGTGAAGACTTCAAGAGACCTGGCTAGTTGAAGGAAATACAGCATGAAATGGACAAATATGGAATGAAAATAGCAGCACTACAAGAATTACAATGGTAATGACAAGGAACGACAGTATCAAGGAATCGTATTTTGATGTGTAGTGGAGGATATACAAGTAGTAATGGTACTGGAGTAATCTTGCAGAATCTTCACCAAATGTGAAACTTCACAGCAATTAATGACAGGATGTGTTACTTAAGATTTAGGGCCAAATTGTTCAATATTACAATATTTTGTGGTTATGCTTTTACAGAGAAAGAGGAGAAAATTTGACTCTAAACTGGAAGAAAAATGAATAAATGAATGATGTTAAAATGCAAAAATAGCAAGAGTGTGCAGAAGTACAGTCAATAAGAAAAGTCTTCATGAATTCTGTAATGATAACGGTTTGAGGTTAATAGGTTTTCCAGTCGGGAAGAAGATGATAATTAACAGTACCTGGCAACAACGGAAAGATATGAAGGAGATCTAGGTATTACCACATGGCGTTATAAGCATTTAGATAGATGACATGCTTCAGACATCATGGAGGATAGTTAGCTGCAGAGGTGATGACTGTGATATGGATCACTATATAGTCAGAACAAAGAATAGACAGAAAATTGATTCAATAAGAACTACAGTGAAACCCCTATTTTCCACCACTCTGAGGACTAATTTGAAAAAGTGTCAAATCAAGAATAGTATTTCTTTTGCACAGATTTTAATATGCTACTTATAATGATATTAACTTATGAACTTAAGATTACAAAGAGGATAGATATAACTGAAAAACAGAACTGTTGAGCTTTAAAAATGAAAATGAACATTAAGTGACTTACCAAGGGAAGAATAGGCTAAACATCTGAGAATCAGGTGACATTAAAACATATGACATAGCAAGTAGAAAGCAAAAGCGTGATCTCTCCCCTAGTTCATCAGTTCCTCAGCTCGGCTGCTCATCCCGCAGTAAGTGAGCTTGAGCTTACAAGTCAGCATATGAACAAGACAATTATTACAAGCAAAATATTATGCTTTTGCCTACCATTCCAGAAATCAGTTGTCAGATAGTTTAGATAGCTTCCGGGTAGACTTTGTGGTCTTAGAAGATTTCAGTTCCTTCCTCATCTGTCTTGTTACAAAATAAAATCAACACTTCATATAATGCAACACAAGTTTACGGATAATGTCCGCAACATGGTCATCGCAGCATTCTAATTCTTTCAAAGTAATAGTGATACTATGCAAACTATCCAAACACTCGTAAAATATATCGCCTCATAGAATATGTTTACAGGAGAGTTTTCTGTTCCACTGCACTTTTAACTTACACGAACACGTTATAAACTGCTCTTGAAGGATGGGTGAGGAAAGTGCTGTCAATGCTGTATTTATTGCTATGGTCCCTAACAAATGTGAGGGCTGCGGCAAGTATTTCTTCTGTAGGCTTTAAGTGAAGCAGGCTGACACTTTTATGACATTTTGTGACCTTGGATACGTTGCGTACTATATATATTCCTAGATAATAAATTAAACACTCCTTAGCAAGACTCTGGCTATCACTATTAAGTAGGCCTAAATTGCTCTCCCAGTCTGGTAAGAGGTCATCCATGTTCTCAGGGAAGTCTAGAGCTTGCCTTATTTTATTCTGTGCTTTTTCTACTACAGCCTTATTTGTCTCTTCTGTCTTCTTAGCCAGTGCTCTCATTTGATTGACAAATGATGTCAATGTCAGTTCAAATTTGGGCTCACAATTTTATTTCTACCCGATGATAGGGCAAGATTTGTTGAGATATTAATCGACTGCAACATGTGTAAATTCAGAAAATCTATTGTTGAAGGGTGGTCATCACAACTTAATCAGTGTAGTATACCAAAGTGCTGTTCTAGTGGATCTTGATTAAATTTGGCTGTGAGCACATATTGACACCTGTATGGTGCCCTCAATTGTTACTCTTAGGGATTCAAGAGTTCTTTCTGAAGCAAAAGTATTATTCTTCCCACTGAGGTTATCTCTCCATTGTATTAAAGGTTTGATGCCCTACTGAATTGTTATAAAGAGCCTCTGCTGGTCTAGAAGTATTCAATACATCTAATAGGATATTTAATTCCCTAGGGAACGTTTTTCTCTGTTCACTGTCTTCAAATCCTGCTGAGTTTATCTGTCTAAAAAACTTCATGCCATTTGCAACAGAATTACTAAATAACTAAAAAGCAAGTATCACGATCATGCGCTGAAATGAAGTGGGGTGTATATGTGCAGACGTCAGTTTGTAGCAAACTTTCAAACCTGCAAATTTATGGCGGTTATCCATTTCAAACCCTGTTGATAGAATTAAAGTCCATAACTTCATTATTATAATAGACTTGCCTTTTGTTGTGGAAATTATTTCTGATGCACTTAATTATACGTACAGCATCTGAAAAGGCCCTGCTTCCTACTAGGATCAAAAGGATTAGAAATAGAGCACAAGACATTCCCTTCTTTTCCATTTATTCCTAAACATTTCCACAACTTTTTATCAGACTGGCTTTCGTCTGAGGTGAAACCAATAATTCTGGTGCCAATTTGCTCCAGTTGTAACACCACCTGGATTAAAATGTGACAAAATATCACTAGGTGTGGAATTTCGGCTTGCATACACAGCAACCGGATGAACCCCATTATGCAATAGGGGCATAAACATGAACACTAACGCATGATTTGATAGTTTATTTTTCCAGTATTCTTGGGTGTGTTCTCCTAAATTTACGAATCCATCAACTTTTAATGAGTTGGTATTAAACTGAACCTCTTCTCTTAGTTTTACTTTGTCAAATATGAGAATTCCCATGCGATTGTTTTCACCCTTCTCATCACAGATATGGCATGGGTGTTCACCCTGTAAAGGCACTTAAGGCCTTCACTAATTTTTGCAGATGAGCCTCTGAAGGAAGGGGAAGCATGTCATGCCTTAAACAGTGACTGTAGCCCTTAGGTGATTTAATTTTAGATAAGAGACTATCTAAAAGGAATTTGTCATATGTCATCCCTTTCTGGTTTCTTAGGTGACATCTCTTTTTAGTATGGTGTCGATAATCACTTTTTGCTTTCTGCTTAATGTCAGCTCACTTAAATAAGTTGACTGTAATTTGATATCTCTTAGTTGTTTTCTAACAACAAAATCTTCTCATTAGCTCTTTTCAGTTTATTACAGATAGTCATTATATTAGTCCGTGTCTCTTTAGTTTGTTTGTAAGTGAACTTATTGTCTTTTTAGCTGCGTCTGACGTATTTCATTTCTTTTAGCACTCTCAGAAAAAAAAATTGAAATGTAATTTGCCTGCATGATTTGTTTCTTGAACTTCCCTCCATCTTTGGACACTGTCCTTTATAGGGTGGTTTTCATTTGTTTAATTGTTTCAAGAGATATTGTGGCAAATTGGGGAATATATGAGAGACAGCACCAGTTTTCAGTTTCCATATATTTTTAGGAATTACTAAATGTTCGCCTTGTATTACAAATGAATCTGATTTAACTATAAATTCATCAGAAAAATGTGAATCGTACACATACCACTTATCAGAAAACTTTTTTTTGTCTTTCTTGGGAATCGCCTTCCCTATTTTGAAAATTCCGTTTCATTTTTAGGTGGTTTGAAGAAGTGTTTACCTTTCATAGTTTTATAGCCGGACTTACAGCCTGGAATGAAGCAAGTAGGCATTTTATCCTCCTCGGTTTGTTCGTAAGTTTTATAAGCTCAGCATTACGTTTACACTAAATGAATCAATACCATCACCAGATCACACACTTTTCAATTTCAGTTAACAATAATGCACCACACTTACGTTTTTGCCACTGAACATAACCATATTACAACTACAGCTACCAACCCTCAGAGAGTAATGGTGCTGCCCCTAGCAGACGATTCATCACAGTCCCTATACTAGCCAGCAGGGAACAACTTAAGAGCTCACACTTTCTCTTCCACTCGTTGTGCATATGGTAAACACAACTGTTAAAACTTAGAAAACTTACATTCACAGTAGCACTAGAAAAGACAATTCATTAGGCCTACTTTTTTCAGCCAATCAAGAATAGACATTTGCTTTTTCATCAAATACAGTTCATTATCGAATACACTGTGTGACACGAACACACTTGTCTTCGACACCGAGCTGCTGCAGATATCTTCATGCAGATTCTAACCCTCAAAGCACCTCCATGAAGGTTACCTTTTCTGCCAGAGATTTAGCATCCTCCACGTGTTTGCGATATTAATAACTGGTTCGATAGAAGGCAGTTTGGGTTTAGGAAGGGTTATTCCGCTGAAGCTCAACTTGATGATGATGATGATAATTGTTGTTTACAGGGGCCTAACATCTAAAGTCATCAGCCCCCCTGAAATGGAGAGCAGGCAATGGTATGATGATAAATGTGCTTAAAAGTCAGGTAGCGAGTTTCATTAATGGCAAAAGTCCTCTCTATTAATTACTGGATTGAAAAGTTTGTTTTTAGTGGGGGTTGAACATGTCTTTCATTTCATAACCTTCATTTAGCTGTGGAAGTTGATCTTTTCAGTTGCTGACCATAGCCGGATTAACAGCTGCACTCTCCCCAGAAAGATTTGTAAACAAGATTATATCTTTTCTTGAATCTGTCAATCTAGTCATGTTCTGAAGCCACTGATCCCAAGCCGCACAGCAATACATAGCCTTTTGCAGTGCCCTGCCACATCTGCAAGGCAGCAGTCCACTGATGAATTTACATGTCATTTCCTACACAAAGGAATAACCAAGGATATTCGAGGAATCATTAATGAACAAAGGGAGTGTATATGCAAGGTCTACAGAAGGCAGAAGTATTCAGTTAGCAGTATGTAAAGATTGATGGTTATAAGGATAATGTCCAGATAAAGAACGTGACTAATACTAATGAAATAATGACATTTATCTATGATAACGACATTTACAATAAGATATAAAAGTTGATAACTAGAAAAGCAGCTGGAATTGGTAAGATTTCTGGGGATATTAAAGACAATGGGTTGTGATACAGTACCATGTCTAAAGTACTTATTTGATTAATGTTTGCATGAAGTAGTTATACCAAATGAATGGAGATCTGCTATAGTAGCCACTCTGTATAGAGGAAAGGGTGATAAACAAAAAGCCAAAAATTACAGGTCAGTCAGTTTGACAAGTGTTGCATGTAAGCTTTGGGACAGCATTCTTTCTGATTATATTAGTCGCATTTGCAAAATTAATACCTCGTTCGATAGAAGGCAGTTTGGGTTTAAGAAAGGTTATTCCACTGAAGCTCAACTTGTAGGATTTCAGCAAGATATAGCAGATATCTTGGATTCAGGAGGTCAAATGGACTGTACTGCGATTGACCTATCTAAGGCAATTGATAGTGTAGATCATGGGAGACTACTGGAAAAAATGAACACAATTGGACTAGACAAAAGTGTGACTGAATAGGTGGCTATATTTTTAGAACATAGAACTCAGAGAATTAGAGTTAGGTGAAGCATTATCTGATCCTGTAATCATTAAGAACAGAATTCTTCAAGGCAATATTATTAGATGTTTATGTTTTCTTATATATATATATAACTGATATAAGTAAAGAACTGGAATGAGAGATAAGGCTTTTGCAGATGATGTTATTCTGTATATTCTGTATGTTACAAGATTGTGAGCAACTGCAAACAGACCTTGACAATTTCTGAGATGGAAAGCTTGATGATGAAGATATTTTTTGTTTAGAGGGGCCTAACATCTAAGTCATCAGCCCCCCTGAGATGGAGAGCAGGCAATGGTATGATGATAAATGAGGTTAAAAGTCAGGTTGCGAGTTTCACTAACGGGAAAAATCCTCTCTATTTATTACTGTGTTGTTGGGAAAAAAGTTTCTTATAGGGATCACTGTACCTAGGTGTTAATAAAAGGAAATACCTTCATTGGGATAATCACATAAATAGGTTTGTAAATAAAGGGTACAGATCTCTGCACATGGTTATGAGGGTATTTAGGGATTGTAGTAAGGACGTAAAGGAGAGGGCATATCAGTCTTTCGAAACACCCCAACTAGAGTATGTTTCCTGTGTATGGGACTCTCATCAGGATTATTTGATTTGAAAAATGGAAAAAAATCCAAAGAACAGCAGCTCAATTTGTTCTGGGTGACTTCCAACAAAAGAGTAGCATTACAAAAATGTTGCAAAGTTTGGGCTAGAAAGACTTGGGAGAAAGGAGATGAGCTGCAAAAGTAAGTGGTATGTTCCGAGCTGTCAGTGGAGAGATGGAATGACATTAGTGCACAAATAATTTTGAATGGTGTTTTTAAAAGTAGGAAAGATCACAATATGAAAATGAAGTTGGAATTCAAGAGGACAAATTGGGGCAAATATCCTTTTCTAGGAAGAGGAGTTAGGGATTTCCAAATTCTTAGCAATTATTTAAGATAAGACTAAGTAAACAACAACCTAGGTGACTGCGCTAAATGCAGATCAGTGGTGAATGATTGACTGTGTTTGAAAGGCTTCATAAAACCTCCTAAGGGGAACTCTTCCGCCCGTAGCCGTTGGTTCACCCTTAGGTTGTCAGATTTGGTACGGCCCATTCAACCCTCGGCCAGACAGTCTCATATGGTAGCAGGATTTCTCCTGACCTGACATCGATAGCTTCTTCACAAATCAAAAATTTTGTGCAATACTCTCTCCATCTCCCCATAATCTGTTCCTCATCAGTCAGGTGGTTCCCTTCTTAAGACGTAATAAATTTTAGATGGCATACCTTTTCCTAAATATGAAACAAGTAAGTTTATTGAAGTGGTCAACCTATTCAATACAATACATTTGTGTGAATGTTTATAACTTAAGCATGGCACTTAAATTGTGACATGTTTGGTCCTTGTAGTGGGTATCGTCAGCCTATCTCTCAGCCACAAAATTAATTGACATCGGGATCCCAATACATTCATATTAATACCAACATATAACTAAAATAGTAGTATGGGTTAAAAATACAATGTGACGGTCCTTTACTGACAGGTAAATAAGATTTAGTGGAGTTCTTGAAAGAGTCTTTGAAATGTTTGTAAGATATCTGGTGTTGGCACTTATTAAAATGCCGATCATGTGGTTAGGCACCCTCAGTCTTATGAAACAATGTTTAACATTTAAAGAGGCCATTAACAATTGAAACAAAATAAAACACCATGTTAAGACACTATGTACTACAGGGTAAAGATTTCAGATGTCTGGTTGCTAATTACAATGATTGATGTCTGATAAAGTCTTTTAATCATCCTTGAGGGATGTTATAAAACCTCTTGATGTTTCTATAATCATGGTCGTATCAGTCTCACGAAATACCCCAACTAGAGTATGGTTCCAGCATATGTTAATGGCCTTTTTAAACGTTAAACATTGTTTCATAAGACTGAGAGTGCCTAACCACATGATCAGCATTTGAATAAGTGCCAACACCAGATAACTTACAAACATTTCAAAGACTCTCTCAAGAACTCCACTAAATCTTACTTACCTGTCAGTAAAGGACAGTCACATTGCATTTTTAACCCATACTACTATTTTAGTTATATGTTGGTTTTAATATGAATGTATCGGGATCCCGATGTCGATTTTGAGGCTGAGAGATAGGCTGACAATGCCCACAACAAGGGCGAAACATGTCCCAATTTAAGTGTCATGCTTAAGTTATAACCATTCACACGAATGTATTGTATGGAATAGGTTGACCACTTCAATGAACTTACTTGTTTCATATTTATTTACAATTTTCAACATTATTACATGCAATACCTTTTCCTTCCGGAAATTCTTCAAGACCTTATAGAACAAGTTATTCGTTTTCATAGTGTGACTTCTCCATGAATATTTCAAACTCCCGTCAGGGGCTCTTCTTGACTTCCACCACTGCTGGCTTGGTGACGATCCTCAGAGCCTTATATGCTTCATAGACCTCAGCCTTATATACCGGTACTTCATAGTCATCAGATCTCCCAGTTCCCAGGTATTTCCTCCAGTGCCGCCTTCTTTCTAACCTCAGTTTTCACAGAGTCGTTCTACCATACTGTCCGTTTCTTTCTTGATGATGATGATGATGCCTGTCATTTAAAGGGGCCTAACATCTAGGTCATGGGCCCCTAATGGTACGAAATGAGACAAAATGTAATGACAATTTAAAAGTCCAAAACTCGTGCATCAACCAGAATTCAAAAACGTGATGATGAAGAATGAATGAATATGAATTTAAAATAAACAGCGGATCCAGCTCACAATATTGAAAGTTAAAAATGATTCCAAAATTAATCCACCGACTAGAATTTAAAAAAAGAGACGATGAACAAGGATTATGAACTTAAAACAATCAGTGGATTTGACTCTCAATGCCTCACCTCCCCAGAAACTATCTTAAAACAATAGCATATACTGACCAAGGGCTGCTTCCTAAGCACAATCCTGAATCGATGATGCTTGTTGTCTAAAGGGGTGCAAAATCCAGGTCAATGGCCCCTCATAATGGTACATATCACAAGGAAAGTAAGAACCATGGTATTTCTCATGTAGCAGTACTAATCGTGAATAACGTAGACTTACAGTGTTCCACACATTGTGTTACTACTTACAGGTAATGTAATATGCACAGGTAACACAGACCTATGGTGTTTCTCACATTACAGCACCACTCACAAGCAATGCAAACCCATGGTGTTCCTCACCTAGTTGTACTAATCACAGGTGCTGGTATTCCTCACATAGTGGGAACTAATCACAGGCAACAAAGACCCACGGTGTTGCTCATATAGTGGTACTAATCACAGGCAACGCCCATATTCATGGTGTTTCTCACGATGGTACTAAACACAGCAACATAAGCCTGTGGTGTTCCACATATAGTGGTACTAATCACGGGTACTGTAAAACCCATACTGATTCACCCTCTGTTGCTACTAATCATAAACTTATTGTGTACCTAACATAGTGGTACTACTCGCAAGTGAAATCGACCCATGGTGTTCCTCGCGTGATGGTACTAATTGTAAGTAGTCTCATGGTTCTAATTCAATCATCCCATGGTCGCCCCTTTTAGTCGCCTCTTACAACAGGCAGGGGATACCGTGGGTGTATTCTTCGTCTGCGTACCCCACCCACAGGGGGTTGTATGTTTGGTCCGCGAGAGCTATTCTCACTCACGTCTGCCGGCAAGCTGGTTAGGACCCTCCTATCCACCACCTGGGACATGCCAAGTGGGAGTATCGCCTCTCCCCCTGCTACGCCAGCGTAGTAGGTTCGTGGCATTTCTTTCTTTGTTTAGATCTTGATGTTACACAGGGTTGATCTTCTCACTTCCCTTTTGTTTCTTCCTCCTCTTTATTCTTCTCTGTAAAGTAACCAGTACCACTGTCAATAACAGATGGTCACTGGCAATATCAGGATACATCTTTTGACCCTAGCATTACAAAAAAATTTAATCGGGTTTCTCTTCACTATAAAACAGTCGATGATGGCTCGCTCATCTTTTGATGACTTGACTTGCATAATATATTTGTTAACGTACTTGTGGATAAACTTAGTGTTAACAATGACTCGTTCACTATATGTAAGTGATGAAGGCACTCTCCATTATTGTTAAGAACCTCACCTTCTTTACCTATCATGTGCTCCCATCCTTCTAGTTCATTCCCAACATGTCCATTCAGATCTCCAAGGGTTATCATCCTCTCAACCTTTGTTTCATCTAATGTCTGCTGCAACAGTTCGAAGTACTCATCTTTCATATTCACATTTTTTCTTCATTTAGTGCATACGTAATGATGAGTGCCACCTCCAACAGGTCTTGTTTGATATTCATGGCCATAATCGTCTCAACAAACTTTCAACCTTTTATTGTATCTAGATAATCCTTGGTTACCATACAGTCAACTCCTGCTCATGCTCTTTCACCCATAGGTACTCCAATGTACAAAAAAGTCAAATCACTTTCCAATATCTCAATTCCCTTCCCTTTTTTCATCTCAGTCAGGGCAAGATAATTATCTTCAGAATTTTGTTAACCTATTCAATCCCCTTTCCATTTATGAATCAAACATTCCATGTACCAAAATTCATAACCAGTAATCCATGACAGTTTTGTCATCATAGAATCTAGCCAGTGTACGAGTATTTCTCTCTTCACTTGTAATAAGAGACAATTCAGGTAAACAAGTTCTTAGCCCACCCTAGCCTACGGATGGCTGCCTCCTAACTGCTCTGGACTGCAAGATTTTCTCCTGTAGCTTTTGGAGCTCTCTTCTAACTACAAGGCAAGAGACTGCCTCCAACACCAGTTATGCCATAGTGAGGCCTATCTTCTCTGGCATCCTTGCAGTAGAGCCTGTTAGCCGGACTTTTCAGGGTTCCTGTACGGCATTCACAACTGTTATGTCAGTTTCAGGGCATCAAAGTCCCTAATGTACATCACCACAACAGGCCATCCCCTACTTCATGCCACTGCCATCTCCCATAACATGGATGAGGGGTTGGTCTTCTGGCAGACGGCCTTCAGCTACTCAACCAAATTACAAACCCCAAGTTTCACTCGGGCTTAGACTGAATTGTGTTAAGTACATTGAATACCAGATAAATCAGCTACCCCTACAGATTGTTTTATGCAAACTGCAGTTTTATACATGTCCTGAAAACATCAGTCCTTCCGGTACGCACAATAAACATAGTAAACTGATATCTTTGTATTTGTAGCCTACGTAAAAATAGAAAGCTGTTATATCTTAATATTATTGAACAATAGAAAACATGAGTGCGCTCTATAAATGATCTGATATGTAAATGTAACATCTGTGAAACACAAAGTGGACACTGCGACAGTGTTAGAACTAGTATCACATGAGCTGTAAATGGCACGCATTGTACCATGGTACAATACAGCATAAACGGTAAGAGCAAACTGAATGCTATGATGCGTCAGTCTTACATGTAATAGGTTCCAGTCCAGGGCAGGGATACTCTTTTATTTTTTTTAACAGTATCTTAACCCAATGAACTCAGGTGACAAGGCACGACTACTTGTGGGCACATGGCCTACAACTTGGATGACGAGGTGGGCCTGTGCATTACCAATGTTCACATATCTTTCTATAGTCCACTCAGTTTGTAACATATGGCACTTGCAGTAAGATTTTCATATACTAGAAGGTTGGGGCAAGGATATCTCAAAGATTCCCCTTGCTTGACCTTCACAGCACATGAATAGCGTGACTCAGAAATACTGAAAATTTCTTTCAAGCCAGTAGCCATTATGGCAGCTAGCAGTGCACATTTCTGAACACCCGAGGTGCTATTCATAGTCATGTTTAGTCCAGAATAAAGCTGTATTAACAATGGATCAAAAGCAGATGAACATTTTTCTTATCCATAGATGGCTTTTCCTGTTAGTCTGAGGATGATCCGGCTTTAATTGGACTAACTTTAGTCCTGGTCTAGAGATAGTTTAGCCAAGGACTATCTTCAATAACATGGAGGTCATATGTGACTATGCGGTTAGTTTGTGAAATAAGGGAGAGGAGAAGACATATGAAAAGGTATGGAACAAGGCCGATTATCTTCCTGAAGTACGACGATATCAGTTTGAAGAACAGATATCATTTTACCAAGACAAATGTAAGAAATCTGATAGAACTTGTGCATCCTAACCTATACAACCATACAACCAATAGAGAGCTGCCTGTTTATATGGAAAACAGAATTCTCATTGCCCTGCATTATTACACACGAAAAGAAATCCAAGACAATAATGCTGATTTGCACGGAAATTAGTCAGCCCATGGTAAGCCGAATTATTTATGATGTTTCTGTTGCCACTGCTAGACTCTTGCCTCAAGTATGTCAAGTTTCCCGCTGAAGAAGAAAGATTACTGGCAATGAGAAAGTTGCATGATATTTCTCAGTTCCCTAAGATAATTATTTGAGTTGTATTAGTCTATCGTCTGCATTAATAGCCTGTATAACATGTGTTAAGTCATCAATATAAATTATTTCTAGGTCATTGAAGCCATTTATGGAACACCCATTCGAATTAAAAATTATTGAGGGAAAGATGCACAAATGTATATTAACAGAAAATAATTGTTTTCTTTAAATGTTCAGGTAATAAAATTAATAAACCAAACCAAATCACTTGGTACAACAGTCCCAAAGGGCCATGGCCTACCAAAGTGACTGCTGTTCAGTTTGAAGGCTTGCTGATTATGAGGTATAATATAAAACAAAAGCTAAAAGTCTTCCACCCATTCAAAACTATTTATTGTAACCTTTAAAAAGTTGCATATATTTCATGAAACTAGTTTCAGTCTTGCTAGAGACCGTCATCAATCAAAACCATTAAAGTTATAGCAAGGTTACAATAAATAGTAGTAAATAGGTGCAAACCTCTTAGCTTTTGTTTTATATAATATTGCTCTTCAACACTGAATAATATGAAATCATCAATATATATAAAATAAGAGTTTTGTCTGTATATTGCTCAGAATTTACAAAGGATGGTATTTCTGTATCGGTCGTGTCCACAGTAGCAAGGAAATGCACTTATTAATTTTCCATAATTTCTGTCTGTCTGTATGTATGTACACGTATCACGAGAAGACGGCTGAAGAGAATTTAATGAAAATCAGTATGTAAAGTCGGGAAATAAGTCGCTACAATCTAGGCCGTAAATAATTTTATTCACACTGAACGGAATGGTAGTTTAGGAGAAGACCTAAAATTTAATTCTCAAATATTTGTGTTACTAGTGGTCCTGTCGACAAATACTACATTCCTAAAGTTATACAGTATTAAATTTCTGATCATTTATGTCTTAGATGTTTTACCGTACCAGCTACGATAACAGAGATATTCATGAATTTGGATTTTTGTTGCTAAGTCCATATCAGCGCCAAGTCACGAAAAAATGGGTGGACAGAATTTAATAAAAATCATTATATAAAGTCGGCGAATAAGGAACTACAGTCTTCGCCAAAAATAATTTCGTAAGACGCCCTAATATCACAGAGTCGAAAGAACACTAAATGTGAAGGCCTATAATACAGAAAGCTCATAACATTGAACAACAATAACATTACATTGGCCATTGTTTGTTGTGATGTGCTTTGTGTCTCTGTTCCCAGTCATGTCCGATAGATGGGATTACTGCTGTATACTGAGTATTTTTTTTTGTTTACTTTACGTCGCACCAACACAGATAGGTATTATGGTGACGATGGGACAGAAAAGGGCTAGGAGTGGAAAGGAAGCGGCCCTGGCGTTAATTATGGTACAGCCCCAGCATTTGCCTGGTGTGAAAATGGGAGACCACGAAAAACCATCTTCAGGGCTGTCGACAGTGGTTTTCGAACCCACTACCTCCCAAATGCAAACTCACAGCTCTGTGTCCCTAACTGCACGGCCAACTCACCCGGTCATACCGAGTATAACAGCCTGCCTGAGTATTGGCGGGAAGTAGCTGGGGAGTTGGATAACTTTCTTCTTAGGCACGTCATTCCTCTGGTTCATACATTTTCTGATATTAATGGTATGTAACAAACTGGTTCATCACAGCATTCGAGCTATGCAATCCCTACCCTGAGGCACTAATTGGAATGAGCAGTGTGTATATTTAACGGGACAATGGCAGAGGAGTGCTCTCGGCTGTCTGCGTCCTGTTCATACCAGTACTGGAACTCTGGACTGTTACATCGGCATCGTAGTACTGTTCGTTAAAAGTGAGAAAGTGTGCGGTTTTTCATTTGAGCGAGTATTTTATATGATAACATTGCTTTTAATCCCTACATTCCTACTGACGTTTTTGTAATGGCCTAAGTTAACTAACTGTAGTTAGGAAAACCACAAAGACAGTCTTTCTTAGAATTCCGTAGCGAAGCACGGGTACATCAGCTAGTTTATGTGTCATGTGGTTGGCACAAAGAATCTTCTTGGTCGTTATTCTTGGCCTTCCAGGCTGCGCCGCTATCTCACCGTCAGACAGCTCCTCAATTGTAATCATGCAGGTTGAGTGGACCTTGAGCCAGCCTTCAGATCCAGGTCAAAATCCCTGACCCGGCCGGGAATCAAACCCGGGGCCTCTGGGTAGAAGGCAGCGATGCTACCCCTAGACTTCAGAGCCAGTGAAGTTTAACTATGTACTAATAATCGTAATAATATCAATACTAAATTTATTCTGAAGTACACTCAATAAAAAATTATAAAAGTCTACTTTTTAGATGAAGGAAAAGTACGTTCCTAAATACCCATATGTATTTTCAAATAAAATTACCTTGTTTTTAATCTGCCAACTTTAACAACTGGCATGATTATGGTTCAGGAAATCATCTTAATTTCCTGCCTGTCACATTAATAGCACTAGCACGCTTGCAATTTCAGCATGTTACCTGTATTATAGACACAGTCATGTTATTATCCAACAGTATTAAAGTTTTATTTTATAAACTTATAAGTTATGTAAAATCATCAATAACTGGAAGATAATATTAGCCTAATTATGTTTACAAGAAATTGAAAAGAAAAAAAAAAGCAGAAGAAATTAATGCTTTTTTTTTTTTAATTTGTAGAAGCATATTTATTTTTTACTATTAACCTCTTCTCCACACATGAATAGAGGAATAATTTTTCTTCTCGTCTCCAGTTGATCTCCCAAATCTTCTTTTCGCTGTCCATTATCAGTCCTTGTGAAACGTGTGAACAGGAAACAAATGAAAGTTGTTACTGACGCCTCGGAAGACGGTTAACTAGACCTAAACTGTGCTAGTGATGCATAAAGTCAGCCATGCTCCGCTTTGCGAGCTTTGCATATGTTCACAAGTCAATCACAACGCTTGGCAGCAATTCCTATGTCGACATTATGGATTGTAGTAGCAGCTCCGATGTCGACATATTGTCGACATTGTCTTCTACTGATGTTCTCTGCCATCTGTTCGATAATTCATGAACGTGTTGATTGGATGGTTGATGCATTATTCTCCTTGGATTGCAATGGTCTGCTTTCCATTCAAAACACAGTTTTACTCCCTATCACAATGTTTTTTTCTTTGTTTGTTTTTTTAAGGACAATGGAACTCGCCATTTGCGCCGACCGTCATGTTGTGTTCTAGTGGGTATTGCTGAAGTTCAGTGCCTGTTTTACATTATAAATATTCTTGTACACTAGTGTCCAAAAGTTGAGCGTAAGTTACGAGTAAGCACGGCAACAGGAAACAGACCGCAAATCGCACGACATATGCATCCACCAACCTTACGTGTTCGCTCTGTATAGGAAAGGAGTGTTCCCTGCTTTGACTAGCGGCATAACCACAAGGTAAAGGGAGCCAGTGCCTGCGCCCCATATTGCCTCAGTCATGTTTGCCCTTATAGTGTGCGGAGTGTAGCCTCGTGGTGAACGTGACAACATAATGGCACAACAACGCAACATGGACCCCGTTTTGCAGGGTAGAATACTCAGCCGCCTGGACGCAGGCCAGACATAGAACAAAGTCGCTGTCTCCTTGAATGTGCCATAAAGTGTCAATTCCACGCTTTGGGGACGATAGTACAATTACCAAACTTCATAGTGTAGATGCGTATTGATACAGTTAAAACTAAGAAACAATGTTAGGTTTTGGTCTATCCAATTAATGCACATCACTTTAAAAGTGAACTATTTAAATAAAAACATTTTAAAAATATTTAGGGACATGTTTCGTCTCTATTCGAGACTTCATCAGCCATAAAATCACTTGGTAGATTACAAAACTCAAAAATCAGAAACTAAAAAAAAATGGAAGAACCCAATGCCTTTTTAAGGACTATTTGGGAAATGCAAAAATTATAAATATATATACATTATTTACACAAATTGACATCACTTCTTGCAAAAACTTTTGTCTTCTATGTTAAAAAATGAAATATAACTTGAAATTGACAAGCCTGTCATAACGTCTCATACGGAATCAATGTCTATTGTTGCTGTCCGTATTTAAAACGGAAGTTCCTTTTGATCTGTTGAGAAAACATAGGAGAACAAATATACACATATTTAATGAGGTAGTTTAACACCTATTGCAAATAATCTTTCAGCAAAGTTCAATATGAACGACCTTAGTTGAAAAACGTTGCAAGCATTGTTGGAATCTGGTAGTTTCAGTGTGTTGACTGGGGAGATTGAAATTCTGGCCTCGGAAAAGGACTAAATCCATATCAGAACAATTTAAAGCATTAACTTGTAGAATATTCTTTCAAATTAAGTTATTTTCGTAGAAGAAATCTGAAGCCTTATGAGACCGTCTGACGTATGGCAAAGACCAGCGCTGCATGAACACCATATTCGTGACTTAAATCTTAAGAATAATCTTTTTTGAAATAATAATAATAATAATAATAATAATAATAATAATAATAATAATAATAATAATAATAATAATAATAATGTTATTTACTTTACGTCCCACTAACTACTCTTTTACGGTTTTCGGAGACGCCGAGGTGCTAGAATTTTGTCACACCGGAGTTCTTTTACGTGCCAGTAAATCTACCGACACGAGGCTGACGTATTTGAGCACCTTCAAATACCACCGGACTGAGCCAAGGTCGAACCTGCCAAGTTGGGTTCAGAAGGCCAGCGCCTCAACCGTCTGAGCCACTCAGCCCGGCAATCTTTTTTTTGAAAAAGACAAGGTCTGGAAAGAAAGAGATATAAAAATTAATGGGTTTAAAACCCTCAGATAAAAAAGAAAAGAGGTTCCGTCATGAATGTATGACGTAAAAGCTTGATGATGATAATGCTTGTTGTTTTAAGGGGCCTAACATCAAAGGTCATCGGCCCCTAACATAAAAGCGATGGGAAGACTGATACTACAACTACTGACCAGAGTGCAAGTCCCCTGTCATCATCTCCTGGAACACCATCTGAGAGTATTTCAACAGATGATGTGGATGACCTAGAGGTAGATGAAGTGAAGAATTTGGCTCAGTTGAGGAATTCAGGTCCGTCTGTGTCGATGGTTTCTCTGCATTCGGAAGCTGATCTCTCAAAACATCCTCCTGCACGCACAGGCACAGATATCTTTCTTGTTTTCAAGTGTGAATTTTATTCTTTCATCTAATGAATTTAAAAACTGTAAGATATTGTTACTATTGTTATAACGCTTATCTATTATTACAAAGGTACTGTCCACGAATCGTGTCCAAAAATCCAAACTAGGAATATGTCCTATTATTAACGGTGCTCTAGATGGTCTAAATAAATATTAACTAATATACTCGAGGCAGGAGCTCCCATTGGTAAACCCTCTTGACTATAAGTAGTGTTGTTGAATGTAAAATAGTAGCTTTTTGTGATGAACTCTAGAATTTTCATGAATTGCTCAATCTCTAACTTCCCTAGACAATCTTGACTGGTTAAATTCGTTCTAATATCTGTTGTTTTATTCACCGAGATATTTGCATACATATTAGTTATGTCAAACAAACATAAGTAATGATGGGGTTGAAGCTTGAAACTTTCTACACTTTTACAAAAATCCACCAAATTTCTTATTATTGACTTATTGCGGAACTTATAGTTGTTAGAAAGAAACCTGTGTATAAATTTTGAGATTTTGTATGTTGGGCTGTTCTTGCAGTTAATGATAGGTCTAACAGCTATTCCCACTTTATGGATTTTAGGCAACACTGTTGCTATACGTAACTTGGGTTTAATATTTACCATTTTGTATTTCATCTTCATTAAGGATGAACGTGGAATTTTTCAATAAAGACTTTAAACTTTTTCTGTATCCTAGCTGTGGGGTCTTTACTGACACTGGTAAATGACTCATGAGAGAAAAACTTTTCTGTTTTTTCAATGTAATCGTTTCTGTCCAATATGACCGTACAATTACCTTTATCTGCCTGTCACAATAATGCCAATGACTTATTTTATCTTAAGATCCCTGTTACATTTAACCTTGTGAAACGGAATACAGTAGAGTCTCGCTCGACCGACCTTCGCTTATCCGACACTCCGTGTTATCCGACACTGGTAGGCTTAATTTGAACTTTAGGTGGATGCAATTCTGGGACACGGGGTGTGGAGGGTGCGACTGTGGGACAAGCACTGGCAGTCATGCAGTAGGATTGTTCAATGTAGTATTGGTTGGGTGCGGATGTTATAGTTTTCATATCCTCTGTGAGTATGGCGAGTAAACGTAAGAAAGTGATTGTTTACGTGGAAGACAAGTAGTGTACCGTACCCAGGGGTAAATACCCACTAGGACGATGCCTCCATTCCTGTATGAACATCCGACTAACTCAGGGTTGGGCAGAGAGTGGGTTGGTTGTCAGTTGGGTCAGGATAAAAAGTCGAAGTTCTACTTTAAAATATCAATCAATGACAGGACATGGAGGTATAACACGAATGAGAAACAATCATAGGGGGTAAGATGGATTTATTAATAAATATCCCCGATCATATCCCAAGAAAACAATTAAATCAAGAAAAATAATTTGTAAAAAAATGAACTCAAAATATTAGAAATAAGTTGAAATTAGAACGTTACTTGTATGATAATACCAAATTTGACATCAAAATCAAGTTCAATAAAGAACACTATATACATCAAGACTGAGTTTCTACTAATAGTCCAATGTTTATAATTTATGGCAACAAGTGTACGCAAACACTGACATGTGGTATTTCCGTATGGAGTTTCACACTATCGCATCCCAACGATACGGTTTCAAAGTTAAGTCAATCCCGAGAGTCGCCGAAATTACAATTAAATAAAAGTTACATTATAAAGAAAAGTTACGACGAAAAGAAAAATAATTAAGACGCAATGGACGCTATGTAAGTTATGCAAAATACTAGGGGCATATCCTATACTGTATTTACAACAATTCAAATAATCAAACTAAACACATCTATATACATCGGATATCGAGTAAAGTCTTAAATACTACACTGATTCTAATGTGAATCCCGGTTCACTGCAAAAGATCTAGACAGAACTAGATAAACCAACAATATTTCAGCTTTCGGGCTGTTCCCTTTTAAAACAACAAGACAAGGTATACAATCACAAATAACAATGTAAAACATCATCCTGTAAGGGAAAAACATATAAATAACCCTTGATATCATGAAGAAAGCAATGGGCAACATTGCCTCCTTCTGCTGCGTTTGAGCGCTCAACAGCGCGGTCATCCGTCATGTACTTCCGGATAGATTACGAGCTGAAAAGAAATGTTGAACTCCACTATGCTAAAGATTGGATTTTGTCTCCCGAGGCTGCCACAAGGAAATACTGTCTCCTTCACACCTACAGATAAACACAGGCCAGAAATCAGCTTGCCATGAGATAATGCCTTTCATCGGCTACACGGAAACTCACGTACATTCATTCCTTCTTAGCATGCTTGGGCCATTTAACAACATCAGACTCAATAGTCTGGAATTAACACTGTCCATTTTGATCACAATATACACTCAGAAGACACTAGGCAGGCACACACATCTGCACAATACTTTTTATCTTGTCAGGCATACAATCAGCCTGCACCAATACATTATAATTCAGCATGCAATCTTTATCTCATTATTTCTCATGAATCCCATTGGCCTTCCACATTATGAGACGCAATTCGTGTCCTTTGCAGACCATCAGGCAAACAGTCCAACTTAACTTCAAAGATCTTATTTTAACAACGACGTTTTGCAGCTCCTTCTGTCAGCTTCTGTAAAACCATGCATCATGCAGAATAGCTATACCTGTCTCTTTGAATAACCGAAATAAAATGAACTAATACGTGTTTAACGTTGTATAAAGATGAACCTGTCAATCTAGCCCTTCTAGCATATATTTAAGGAAAACTCGGAATATCCTAAGCTAAGTAACATATGTAAATAAACAACAACTAATCCTATCAATCCCTCATTTTCCCAAACATCTAATCATAAAGCAAAATGAAAATAAAATAAACATGCATTATTCTCGTATCCGAAACTATCATAATAACAAAGTTAAACAAACACATGCCGTCAGGCTTACTTTACATGAAGTTATAAATCCTATCTACACTGCCCTAGTACCTTAACATAATTTACATATCATGCCATAAATAACACATGCGCCTTAACTGAATCGACGACCCTCGAGATACCAGGATAGCAGCTTACATCCCTGCTAATTGAGGGATTTATCCCATGTTAATCACAGCATTAACATGTGGGAATGCACTTCCTTCTTCTACAGTTGTGGCCATCATCTTGCTGGAAAATAATTCACTGGAAACACAGAGGACTTTAGTTGACAATATCTTCACTGCTTAATGCTACGAGCCGAAATACCCTTTCTCTTTAAAAGATCAGCTAAACACACTGATTCACATATATATTACACACTTAAAGGGTAAAAATACAGTTTGAAAAGCAGCACACGGTTCGGTACGGAAGTTCCACGCGAAAACGCGCCCGTCACGAAGTAGTGAAACAATAGCACTTTTCCACTATACTTGTTACACAGCGGTCACTAAACACCGTCTTTATCGATTGAAAGTAAACTTTGCTAAAATTATACTATTCCATTTATTCAAGTACATTAAAATTTTCCAACTGCACAATTTAAAGTATCATTGAGAACCAGTTACTGTTACTGGAATAACACCACGTTAACCACGATCACCAATCAGAGTTTGTGCTTCTGCACTATCCAAGCATTTAACACAGAATGACGCTCTCCAGAGCTTGGGTTACTGAGGAGGCTTCGGTGACGCCATTAATACTGGGGTTCCCGGGTGTCTGAACCAACCACCAATCAGAGAATTCGTTGTATATAATGACACACTACTTACTGTGATATATTTACAAAACACAGCTCAAACACTAGCAAATCTCTTCCACCAATTTTTATATTACATTTCCAAATATATCTGACTTCTGAAACTGTGGAAAACCGATTACCTACAGAAAATGACTTTAGCAGCTGAGCACGTTGGTCATTCTGCAATTAAGATTTGGCGCGGTGTATCCTCCATGTTTCCCAAGTCCTTAATTTCCATTGGCTGAAATATATTGCTTGGTCAGCATCTAATACACGTGTCGATCCAGGCCCGCGCTTGGTTACACCATCCTTTCTCATGGTCATACGGAAATATGAAGCAATGTCCAGCGACTCACTGTCTTGCTCAACATCCGGTATGAACTATCTTGGGATACGATGCTTTAACATATAGACTGTAACTTTTATGAATAAATTTTACATATTGGGTCAAATAATACTCTAATTATTATTATGGGCCGGCAGGATACGGCTCAGTAGAGTGGGTTAAGGAGACTGGACATAGGGAAAACTCTCCAAAAAAAATGACTTCAGATTATGGTGCTGGACGTGTTACAGTGAGAGACTGGAAACATACGAGGGAATAAATTGAAAAGTGGTGCTCTACCAGAGCAACAAGTGATGCACTGAAAATTAGAAAAAAACAATGAAAAATGTGAGTACGAAAAAGTAAGTGAAGCACTATTTCTTTGGTTCACTAAAATCCAGGAAAAGAGCTTGTCAATATCTGGCCCCATTCTGCAAGAAATGGCGGTGTACATCCAGGAGTTTAATAAAAGGACCCTAATTTTACTGCCAGTGCTGGGTGGATTGATTGGTGGAAAAAACGGTACGGCATTGGGCAGCTTAAAATCTGTGGAGAAAAACTGTCAGCTAAATCCGATGAGGTTGTGAAATTTAAGAGACAATTTCAAGAAGTAATTCTTGCTGAAGGATTATCCGGTGATCATATTTTTAATTGTGATGAGACTGGGCTGAATTTCAAGATGCTGACATCAAAATTCTTGCAGCCCAAGCCAAGACGTCTACACCTGGCTACAGGCGTAGTAAGAAAACAGTACTGCATCTATTGTACAACTGAATTAATAAGTCAATAAATAGAGTCCCGTAAAACATAGTACGCAATACAGTATAGCCTTCCTGTTTGTTTTAGTTCATTTTCAAAGTTATTCTGTATTATCCGACATTTTTGATGATCCGACGTACTCCAGGTCCCGTTTAAGTCGGATAATCGAGATTCTACTGTATTGTTTTTAAGCTGACTAACAAACTGAGGGAGTCTTTTCTTTATTTCGTACCTAAGATCGTCTTGAGTATCTACAGGGAGATTTTGGATGTTAGAAGTTGCTTTGATGATAGTTGTTATGATATCATCATCTTTGTTAAAACTTGGCCAATTAAATTTAGGTCCTCTATGAAGAGTGTCTAATTTTTGGTCTATGAAATGGATTCTAGAAAGGTTTTTCCACCAAACTGACTGAACTTAACTTGTCTTGTGCCGTTAAATTATTTACTCTGAATTTTCTATTATTAATGTTATTGTTAAGAACATCCATATCATAATGCGCCCTTCTCAGATTATGTAGTTTCTTGTCCAGTGTGGCCTGTTTGTTACTTAAGATGCATTTCATTTTATTTGCGACTTGACATTGGAATGAATTCCATTCTAGAGGGACCAGCCATAGAGGGAGCTAAATACAACTTTTCATTTAAAAAGGATTTCTTTCTGTAAAGAAATATAATCTCTTTCCTCATTCTTTGGGAAGGTTTTAAGAATTTGGGAATTACTTTGCTTACTATCATTCTTTTAAAAATGCAATTGTCTTTTGAAATTTTTGCTAATCTGATTTTGAGATTCATGAACTTATTTAAAACTTTCTTAGCCCGGTTGGCTTCATTAGTACAATTTATGAACTTCATCATGTAGATCCGTATTGATACAGTTAAAATTAAGAAACAATGTTTAAGTTTTGGTCCACCCAATCAATATACAACACTTTACAAGTGAACTATTTAAATAAAAATTGTATGGTCATATTGGATAGAAATGATTACCTTGAAAAAACAGAAAAGTTTTTCTCTGATGAGTCGTTTACCAGTGTCAATAAAGACCCCACAGCTAGGATACAAAAAAGTTTAAAATCTTTATTGAAAAATTCCACGTTCATCTTTAACTCTTTCCAGTCTAACTCTCGCAGCAGCCGAAATTACACTCAGGCCACGCTGGGGGCATAGCCCATAGTAAGGTTTGACAATTCACTAAAAATCGAGAACGAGCTATGCACGCATTCTGGTGGTTATATCATGTTTCTTCATGTATTAGTTATGAGAGTATTTAAGTGATCTCTAAGATATGGATTCTCGCGGCAAACATGTGCTTGATGAAAGTGATATTTCTGATATTTTATGATATATTATAATTTTATGGGCAAATGAAATATTATTGACATATGAATTCGAAACAACTTCTTACATTTCATTATGATTGGAGTTCGTTTTACGGCCTAGCTCATGTTCCTGCGTATTTCATATTTGCGCGAATACGTAAGATTGTGTACATATTAGTTGAAGTTTTCTGTTTAGAAGACTGTATTTTCTCTTTCACAGAAGACTTTTGTGGTAAATGGAATAATAATTTTACATTTGAGTAACTTTTGACAAAATTTATCAATTAAAAAAATTCATAAGAGCTCCCATCTTCAGTACCCTAATTATTACTATTATTATTGAAAAAATATTATTTTTATATCGTACTCATTATTGTTGTTGTTTTGTAATTGCAATGCAGATTTTATATTAGCAAAATAGGGTAAATATGACAGTATTTCAGAAAACTGTACTTGCTTAGTTATCCGTCAGACCTTTTTTCCATTCACAAAACATGGTATAAAATATAAACTATTTTAAAATCTCAAGTGATAGTTGACATGATACAAACAGCGTTTTTCAAAACTAGATGCTCAAACAAGCACAAAGAAAAAAGAATCATGCAAATATCTCCTACAGATACAGAGATATAATGTTTTTAAAATCCTTAAAAATGCCCAGTCCCGAACGTTTGTTAGGGATATTAAGGCCCAGACTGGAATGGGTTAATGAAGATGAAATTCAAAATGATAAATATGAAACCGAAGTTACCTACGGCAACAGTGTTGCCTAAAATCCATAAAGTGGGAATAGCTGTTAGACCTATCATTAACTGCAAGAACAGCCCAACATACAAAATCTCAAAATTTATATACAGGTTTCTTTCTAACAACTATAAGTTCCACAATAAGTCAATAATAAGAAATTTGGTAGATTTTTGTAAAAGTTTAGAAAGTTTTAAGCTTCAGCCCCATCATTACTTATGTTTGTATGACATAACTAATATGTAAGCAAATATCTCGGTGAAAAAAAAAAAAAAAAAACAACAGATATTAGAACGAATTTAACCAGTCAAGGTTGTCTAGGGAAGTTAGAGATTGAGCAATTCATGAAAATTCTAGAGTTCATCACAAAAAGCTACTATTTTACATTCAACAACACTATTTATAGTCAAGAGGGTTTACCAATGGGAGCTCCTGCCTCGAGTATATTAGTCAATATTTATTTAGACCATCTAGAGCACCGCATATAATAGGGCATATTCCTGGTTTGGATTTTTGGACACGATTCATGGACAGTACCTTTGTAATAATAGATAAGCATTATAACAATAGTAACAATATCTTACAGTTTCTAAATTCATTAGATGAAAGCATAAAATTCACACTTGAAAATGAGAAGGACAATGCTTTGAATTTCTTAGATGTAACCATTAAGAGGGAACCTGGCAAGTTCTCTTATAAAGTATTCAGAAAGAATACGTTTACACCTGTAACCATTAAAAATGATTCTTTACATCCTGCGAGTCATAAGAGGGCTGCCTATTTCAGTATGGTTCATCGAGACTTCAATTTACCTTTATCTCATACAGAAAGAGAAAAAGAATTACGATACATACTGAAAATAGCTATTATGAAATGGTTCAGTGTTAATACCATCAATAAAATTATAAGTAAAAAGAAAGAATCCCAAGAGTTCAAAATAAGCGAATTTCACCTTTACCAACCAGGGATTTTTTAAATCACAAAATTATTTAAGAAACACGATTGTCAAGTCTCGCCTTTGACTAAAAACTATAATGGTCATATATTTTATAACCATAATAGTGTTAATCACAATAAAGAAGAATTCTTAAAATTCCGGAATCTATAAACTTAAGTGTGATCAATGCTTTGTCGTGTTCGTGTGGCAGACAGGTAGGAATTTTCAAACCAGATATCTCGAACACGTCAATGCTAACAGACACAAGAAGTACTCTGCTTAAATGTCCATATGGGGGATACTGGTCACCAATATACTGACATAAATAAAGACTTGACCATTTTAAAAAAGTACGTAAAGGGAACCTGATGAGCAATTATGAACATATTTATATAGGTTTGGACCAGAGTATTAACGCAAACAAAAATTTAAATCAAGTACAAGAGAATAAAAATTCGTTATATGAACAAATACCATTGCTTCTATCATCATGAAAAATTAATTATTTGAAGTCACCTCATCTAATTCAAACTTCTCACCCATCCCCTCCTACTACAAGCCGAGCTATTTCCCCTTCCCCCTCTAATAGCACTGTACCCACCACCCCTACCGCCACTAGGCAAGTTCCGCTGGGCGAAAGAAAACACAACTACAACACGCGCAGTAGCGTGGCGAGAAGCAAGTCAGAGCGAGGCTCAGTCTAAACCAGCTATATGCAGTGTCATTTACGGTAAGCTTTTACGCCATACATTCGTGACGGAACCTCTTTTCTTAGATAGCTGAGGGTTTTAAACCCATTAATTTGTATATCTCTTTCTTTCCAGACCTTGTCTGTTTCAAAAAGGACTATTCTTAAATTTAAGTCACGAATATGGTGGTCATGCAGCGCTGGTCTTTGCCATACGACAGACGGTCTCATAAGGCTTCAGATTTCTTCTACGAAAATAGCTCAATTTGAAAGAATATTCTATAGGTTAATACTTTTAAATGTTCTGATATGGATTTAGTCCTTTTCCGAGGCCAGAATTTCAATCTCCCCAGTCAACACACTGAAACTACCAGATTCCAACAATGCTTGCAACGTTTTTCAAGTAAGGTTGTTCATATTTAACTTTGCTGAAAGATTATTTGCAAGGAATGATAAATTACCTCATTAAATATGTGTATATTAGTTCTCCTATGTTTTCTCAGCAGTTCAAAAGGAACTTCCATTTTAAATACAGACAGCAACAATGGACATTGATTCCGTATGAGACGTTATGGCAGGCTTGTCAATTTCAAGTTATATTTCATTTTTTAACATTGAAGACAAAAGTTTTTGCAAGAAGTTATGTCAGTTTGTGTAAATAATGTATATATATTTATACCTTTTGCGTTTCTCAAATAGTCCTTAAAAAGGAGTTGGGTTCTTCCATTTTTTCACTTTCTGATTTTTGAGTTTTGTAATCTACCAGGTGATTTTATGGCTGATGAAGTCTCGAATAGAGACGAAACATGTCCCTAAATATTTTTAAAATGTTTTTATTTAAATAGTTCACTTGTAAAGTGATATATATTGATTGGGTGGACCAAATCCTAACATTGTTTCTTAGTTTTGGAGACGATTTTGAGACATGAGATGTTAGTCGTAGGCCAGTACCAGGTCGACCAAGGGTAACCTGCCCACAGCAGGACCGATATCTGGCCTTAACCGCCCAACGAATTCAGAGTGCACCTGCAAGACAATTGTCGGCGGAGCTTGCAGCCGTCTCAGGGGTTGCCGTTCCCCGACAAACTGTCTACCGGAGGCTCAAAACAGCAGTGCTGTTTGCCTGATGTCCAGCGGTGTGCGTTCCGCTCACTCCAGCACAGAGACGGGCCCATTTACTGTGGAACCATCAACATCGAAACTGGACTATGAATGAATGGAGGCATGTGCTCTTCACACATGAATCCCGCTTTAGTTTGCAGAACGATTCCCAATGCACATCAATCTGGAGAGAACTGGGTAGCCGATACAACCACAGGAACATCGTGGAACGGGACCAGTATGGTGGTGGTGGTGGTGGTGGCGTCATGGTGTGGAGCGGCGGCATGTTGAATGACCGTATGGACCTGCACATTTTCATGGGTGGTCCAACGAACACTGTTAATGCTCAGTGATACAGGGATGAGGTACTGAGACGACGTTTGACTCTTCAGAGGTACAGTTGGTCCAGACCTCCTCTTAATGGATGATAATGCCCGACTGCATCGCGCTGCTCTGCTGGATGAATTTCTTGCTGGGGAAGACATTCGTAATCTACAATCTTCATTTTCGTATTGACGAATTCCACAATTAGAAATAGGAAAGGATTTCCACCTATCAATACTTATTTATTGCACTTATTATGCTACAGGACCGGTTTCGACCCCTTACATAGGGTCATCTTCAGCTCAACCATACATTCACATCTATGTCATGAAGCTATGATTAAGATTACATTGTCTAAGGAATGCCATATGACAATAAACATTTGGTCACATCCAAATGGGGCATGTTGAAACGGGATCTGACGTGTATGTAACTATGTACGACAATGCAATTGTATGTCTAAAATGGTATGTTTTAGGTCTTAAAATGAGTTTATAAAACACATCTCTACTTAAAACTAACTTTTATATATATATAAGATGAATACAATATATATAGGAACACTTCATGCACATGAACAAGCGTGTCTTGCGTGTTGTTCAGTTCGTCGATTGACTTCTGTGTTCAAGTCTTATTTACATAGTTGTACACTTGGTTGCTACTCCTGGAGTTTTAATGATATGATTTGCTTGTAAAATTGTCACGTTGTATGAATAAAAGATTTTATCTTCATGTATATACGAAGAAATAAAACACTTTCCAATTTAAAAAAAGGTGCCAGACGTATGGATAAAATTAGGCTAAAATATGTTCAGCTCTGCTGTGTGTTGAATCTTGTCGTTTTATGTTAAAATCGAATATGTTGTCCTGTGGCGTCCATAAATTTGGGTGACATTGGGTTCCTTTCCCATTTGTAGCTGTGCAGTGATGTTATATTATCTGTGGAAGATAAGATTGAGCTATGAGTGATATTTTATGTTTGAGGAATGTCTAAGGGTTGTGTATGCTAATTTGAATATGTACTTATGTATTGGTGTGGCTGAGTTGTGTTTGATATGCGAGCTTGTTGTGTTCTACTTTGTGTTCTTCTTGGGCTCATACTAGCTGCTGGGAGAGGTAGGGAGAGTTTCTGTTGTGGGGGTGGGGATAGAGCTAGGTGTGTTGTTTGATGTTTCTCTGTCACGTGTCTTGTTCTGTTTATTGATTATCTTAAGGTAAGAGGTCTTTAGGGCGGGGATAACTGTATTGAAGATGATGTTAATTTTTTCTGTAATTTCATTTATGTTGTAATTTGGATTGGTATATAATGATCTAGAGTGATGTAAAATTCTTCTGTTATGTTGAGCAGGGGGCCTTTGGGGTTTATGTTCAGGATTTGCATGTCGTTCTCGATGTTTGTAAAACTGGGTTTATAGTCTTCTACATGTTGGCCTATTGAGGAAAAATTATTGTGTTCTACCGCATTTATGTGTTCATATCGGACATACCAGTAGAAACTTCCTATCCCGATATAATGAACACATAAATGCGGTACAACACAATAATTTTTCCTCAATAGGCCAACATGTAGAAGACTATAAACCCAGTTTTACAAACATCGAGAACGACATGCAAATCCTGAACATAAACCCCAAAGGCCCCCTGCTCAACATAACAGAAGAATTTTACATCACTCTAGATCATTATATACCAATCCAAATTACAACATAAATGAAATTACAGAAAAAACTAACATCATCTTCAATACAGTTATCCCCGCCCTAAAAAACTCTTACCTTAAGATAATCAATAAACAGAACACGACATGCGACAGAGAAACATCAAACAACACACCTAGCTCCATCCCCACCCCCACAACAGAAACTCTCCCTACCCCTCCCAGCAGCTAGTATGAGCCCAAGAAGAACAAAAAGTAGAACGCAACAAGCTCGCATATCAAACACAACTCAGCCACACCAATAACATAAGTACATATTCAAATTAGCACACACAACCCTTAGACATTCCTCAAACATAAAATATCACTCATAGCTCAATCTTATCTTCCACAGATAATATAACATCACTGCACAGCTACAAATGGGAAAGGAGCCCAATGTCACCCAAATTTTATGGACGCCACAGGACAACATATTCGATTTTAACATAAAACGACAAGATTCAACACACAGCAGAGCTGAACATATTTTAGCCTAATTTTATCCATACGTCTGGCACCTTTTTTAAAATTGGAAAGTGTTTTATTTCTTTGTATATACATGAAGATAAAATCTTTTATTCATACAACGTAACAATTTTACAAGCAAATCATATCATTAAAACTCCAGGAATAGCAACCAAGTGTACAACTATGTAAATAAGACTTGAACACAGAAGTCAATCGACGAATTGAACAACACGCAAGACACGCTTGTTCATGTGCATGAAGTGTTCCTATATATATTGTATTCATCTTATATATATATATATAAAAGTTAGTTTTAAGTAGAGATGTGTTTTATAAACTCATTTTAAGACCTAAAACATACCATTTTAGACATACAATTGCATTGTCGCACATAGTTACATATATGCCAGATCCTGTTTCAACATGCCCCATTTGGATGTGACCAAATGTTTATTGTCATATGGCATTCCCTAGACAATGTAATCTTAATCATAGCTTCATGACATAGATGTGACTGTATGGTTCAGCTGAAAATGATCCTATGTAAGGGGTCGAAACTGGTCCTGTAGCATAATAAGTATTGATAGGTGGAAATTCTTTCCTATTTCTAATTGGGGAGGACATTCATCGCATGGACCAGCCAGTGAGGTCTGTGGATATGAATCCTATAGAACATGCCTGGGATGCATTAGGGGGGAATGAATTGCATCCCGTCAGCCTCCATCTAGGACCCTCCAAGACCTTCGCATTGCCCTGTCGGAGGAATGGGTTTGACTGCTGCAAGAGCTCTTGGACCATCTGACAAAAAATGCCACGTCGCTGCGAAGCATGTGTGGCCGTTAGGAGTAACCATACACCCTATTAACAGCATATTTTGTTGTGGAAAACATTGTCACGTTTTGTTAGTTTTCAAAGTTGAACCTTAACTATCAGAACCTTTCTGACACTGTTTTTTTGGACAAGTTGTGTGACACATGGTGTGTGATTTAGCTCCTGTTTGTTCAGCAATTCAACTGACATTCCTATCAGGCGGTATGGCCTCGTTTAGTGATTATGCTTAACTTTTGGACAATAGTGTAGTTATGTATTATCATCAATAAGTATGGAGAATGAACCTAAGGAACAAGAAATAAGCAAATTCTTGGATGAATGCGATTCATCTGATGATAATTTTTCTATTACTCTGGATGAAGAATTGCATGATTTATGTGACAGTGAGGATGACATGTCCGAGAACGAATGGCAATTTAGTCGTGAATCCGTGGAAAAGAAAAATACATTATGTAGCAGGCACATCTATTCTAAATAACAATGATTCTTACAGTGAGGGTGGTAATGTGCCCCATTATAAACGTATAGTGAGCAGAGTTTCATTGGACAATGGTGACTCTAACCTCTCCTTCCTTCCAAGTGTAGATGACAGTGGCAGCGAAGATGAAAATTCCCATAACAACGGGGACAATAACAGAGAAATGAACAATGTTCATACTAATAGTGACACAGATATAGTAGGTGAATTTGATGCTTCAGCTACAGGGTTGGTGTATCAATGGAGGGCAGTCACAGCGAATGATACAAATCTCAGTACTGGACATTTTAGCACTGGTGTTCTAACTGTTGTGGGAAAGTGCCTTCAGAGTGTACAGCCCCTATAGACTACTTCAAGCTTTTTTTTTTACCCCAGAACTTTTGAATAAAATTGTTGAGGAAACAAATACGTATGCCAGGCTGAAAATCTCAAAGCAGACCCTGAAGAAAAGCTCAGTATGGCATTCAAGGACAGACGTATGTGATCCAGAAATGTGGGCTTTTCTAGGAGTTATTATTAATTATTATAGGAGGATAGCACACAATATTCATATTGGAAAGATAAATTATCTTAATTGCATAGTTCAACTAGAGCTACTGTTATTTTGGAGCACATCTCTGCGTGATACCATTGGCAGATTTTTCCACACAGTTCACAAACACACTTTCCATCTGGTTCGTGGAAGTACTTTTTATTGCACATTTTGTAGTGAAATCCATGGACCGCGAAGCGTGTCATGATGTGTCGCAGGTCATAGCCAGAATTCTTCCATTCTGATATCATGGTGTCTGTTCGGTAGAAATCTATGAAAATATTGGCTTTTTTTATCCTGTAGCTCTTGAAGTAAGGCTTGGTATTGTGTCATGGAAGGCAATGATAATCTTAATTGTAGATCTTCTATATAAAAGGGTTGTCTTGTCAGCTCATAGGTTAACCTCAAAGGAGCATTCTTTGCCAGGCAGAAAGCTTTCTTGAGATATGTGGCCTACACTCATTCTAGTACAGAAATGCCAGACATACAAAATTATTGGTCACAAGACTTTACTTGTAAAATTTCATTCTTTCAAGATGTTTTCAAATGGACTAGGTTCTTTCAAACATTTTGGATGCTGCACTTGCAGAAACCTCTCTCAGACAATGACAGTTCACTTAGAACACGAACACAAAAAGTTAGCCACTATCTACATTTTCTAGACATGAAATATAGATAATATTATGTTCCAGGACAGAAAATTTCTATTGATGAATCTGTGGTGTCCTTCAAAGAAAGAATATGTTTTTTTATTCACAACCCCAAGAAGCCTAATAAGTGGGGAATCCGACTGTACGTTCTTTCAATTCTAAGAGTAGTTATGTATATACATTTGTTCTATACATTTGCAAGCTAACTACCGAATCTTTAGCGAAGCCAGGCTTTCCCTTCACTGTAAGAATAGTCCTTCATATGTACGAAAAACTGCGCCAGTCAGTCCAAGGTGCTGAATGGTATCACATTTATTCAGATCAATTTTACACAAGCCCAGTCCTTGCAAAAGAACTTTTTCATATGAAATGCCATTTAACAAACACAATAATGCCTAATGGACAGAATTTGCCACCATGCATAAAGAAGCCAAAACTCAAGCAAGGAGAGCATATTGCATTCCAAAACAATGAGATGTTGTGCTTGCCTGATGAGACAGGCATGTAATCACAATGCTTTCCACCAATGATTCAGCAGGCTTAGTACCAATTAACAGGAAAGTGAGGGGTGGGGGTGATGAAACAACTGAAAAACCTAAAGTCGTTGTCAGCTACACTAAATTTATGGGAGGAGTGGATACATCAAACCACTTATCTGCATCCTACTGTTTTCTTATTAACATGAAATGGTGGTGGAAACTTTTCTTCTGGGGGATGGAGGTCAGCATTATAAACAGCTACCACTTGTACAACGAGACTGTATCCATAAGGGGCAAGAAAGTGATGAAACATAATCAGTTTTGCCAGAGCCTTGTGATAGATTTGATTGGAAATCATCGGGATGGGAAGGAGTCCCAAGAGAGGCAGACCACCGTTGGCAGACAAGGAAAAATGCTTGGACGGCAAACTTCACATCTTAATTCCACATCCTAGGGGAAAGCATAAGGACTGTGCAGTGTGCTTTAACAGAAATATAAAGGGAGGGAGGCATGAAAGTAGGTATATTTGTGAAACGTGTGAAGAAAAGCCAGCATTACATGTTTGAGAATGCTTCGAGAAATACCATACCCTTCAGAACTATAAGTCAAAAAAGATTTGAAGGTTGTTCAAAGCATACATTCTTTTTGGCATATTAACATTTACTTGTATTTTGTTTGGAATAAATCCATTATGTTGCAATAAAGAATTTTTTCTGCCAAAAGTGTTGAAATAAATCTGAGTAGGTTGCACGCAACAATGAAAATAAATCCGAGTGCAAAAGGTTAACCCTGGAGAGCTCATGCTGGGTCTACGAAACCCAGACAAATTTGTTTAGAAGCTTTGCCTCATGTCACCAACCCATTTTATTCCTCTCCTTTTATGAGTGCTGAACTCAATCAAGCAATTCGATCTTTGAAATCTGGAAAAGGAGCTGGTCTGATGGTATATTCCCAGAATTTATAACTCACTTACGAAGTAATGGCAGGAAGTGGCTCAGGAATTTCTTCTCAGATATCCTCGCGAAAGGACAAACACCACCAGAGTTCAAAATTGCAAAAATCATCGCAATCCTTAAACCTGGGAAACCAGCAGACGACCCAGCAAGCTACCGTCCAATTTCACTCCTCAGTGTTTGCTATAAAATTCTGGAACGCCTAATTTACCACAGAATATACTGCACATTAGACAGCAAATACCACCAGAACAGGCTGGATTCAGGGAAAAACGAAGCTGTTGTGAGCAAGTCTTAGCTTTAACATCCTTTATAGAATCAGGTTTCCAAAGAGGATTGAAAACATCCATGGCTTTCATCGACTTAACTGATGCGTATGATACAGTGTGGATTGATGGATTAATGTTGAAGATATAACAAGCACTACCGTGTAGAAGACTCACTGCACTGTTATCTACCATGTTAAGGAATCGTTATTTCAGAGTGTGTACAGGTGACAAGATGAGCAAGTCGTACACCATCAAGAATGGCCTCCCTCACGGATCTTTCTTAGCCCCATTGTTCTTCAACCTATACACAAGTGATTTACCAGAAACAATGTCCCGTAAGTTCTGCTATGCTGATGATTCTGCCATAGCAATTCAAACTAACCATCTTGAAGAAGGAGAAGAAATCCTGACACAGGATCTACAAAAACTAGAAAACTATTTCAAACAATGGAGGCTTTGCCCAAACCCGTCAAAAACGGAGGTCACAGCTTTTCACCTTAATAGAATCTCCAAACAAGAGCTGAACTTTACATTCTGCGGAAAAAAGGTGAGAAACAATCCTAACCCCAAATACCTGGGAGTTACTCTGGACCGCTCTCTGACTTACAGAAAACACCTCGAGAATACAGCAGGAAAACTTAGGACCAGGAATAATATCATTCGCAAACTAGCCGGCACAACATGGGGTGCTGATGCAAGTACTCTTTGTATGGCAAGCCTTGCACTGGTCTACTCTGTTGCCGAATACTGTGCACCGGTATGGTATAGAAGTGCCCATGTCCACAGAGTGGATACTCAGCTCAATGAGACCTTAAGGATCGTAACGGGCACATTACGATCAACCCCTGTGCCATGGTTGCACGTACTGGCAAGTATACCTCCTCCACAACTCAGAAGACAACAAGCTGCTGCCCAAACTTGGAAAACTTACATCTGTCCTGACTTTCAACACCTTCCGATTCACTCAGTGCTGAGTAACCCACCAACCATGCGTCTGAAATCCAGGAAGCCTATTTGGGATGATAACATTATTAAGCAGCCAGGGCCTTTCAACATCAACAAAGTCTGGAAGGAAGGGTGGAGACATTTTTCATCATCTCGTCAAATCCAATTAGATGATCCTTCCCAGCATGTTCCAGGAACTGATCTACCAAGAGCTACGTGGTGCCAACTAAACCGCGTACGAACTGGCCATGGTAGATGCAAAGCAACGCTGCACAAATGGGGATGGCTAGATTCACATGTTTGCGACTGCAGAGCTCAAGAACAGACGACGAACCACATAATTCGGGAGTGTCCACAGCGCAGATTCACAGGTGTTTGGGAAGAGTTCATGAATGCATTAACTCCAGCGCTTTCCTGGCTGAAGGGTCTTGATATTCATTTTTAATTTATTACGTACATTCTTGTGTTAAATAATGTAGATCATTTGTTCCGTACGAAATATATACCAACTGCCCTCATTAGTACCTTCCTGAAACAGCCTGCCTTGACATGCTGGCATGCAGAAGTTTCTGTTTTTGTGGTGGAGAGTAAAGAAGCCATTGTTGAGTAACTGGGTCTTGTTGAACTGTTACAAGCTTTCATGTTATAGGCCTAACTGTTACAGGAGGTCAGTTTCTATGCATATATCTTCCAGTAAATAATGTCTATTTATTGAATAAAATATTGATATCATGTATATAGGCATGTATCATGTATATATTGATGATGATGGAATAATATTTTTATTTATTTATTATTTACTAGCTGCAGTACCCATCATTGATGGGAAATCATATAGAATGTGCAAACTGTAAAGAGTTTTAATTGGTCAGTGTAACACCGACAGGAATGAGGGGGACCTTGAACTCTGGGCTGAAAGGGATCGCAACAAACTTTTCACATTCCACGACGTTATTGACAGCACGCAGCACATTCGGCAAAACAATATAGGTTGTGTGCATTTCTATCTGTGAAATCTATAGTGGAGTGTGTGTCTTACCTGTTGCAAAATGGGTACTTTTATGTTCTCACTACATGATTTTCTGGAGACGCAGTAGAAGCTCTATTTAGTGCTGTGAGATCGGGCGGTGGATATAATGACATGACGGACGCACACACTGCAGTATGTGCTGTAGAATGTATTCTGAAATCTGATCATGAACAAAGGGTCAGCGAAATAGTGAAAGAAAAATTTGAGTGTCCACTGCTGGTAAATAACAGTAAGAAAAGGACTGAAAAGGTGCTCCGTTATCCGGTTTGAGAAAATTCTGAAATTTTGATGTGGCATGCAGCAGTGGAATGATCCTAATACATCTACTGTAACTGGTAAGATTTTATACATTTGACGTTTCTGTATTTTAAGCCGAGCTCAAATGTGAAATGTCAGTTTCTGTATGTGCATTATTTTCTCAGTTAGTAACATGTTAAGGATAGTTTTTCATTTTATATTTGTGTTACGGAAGAAATCTCATATAACCAACATCTGCTCTGGGTGCGGTAAGTGCTGCCATCTGCAATGTCGCTGTAAGTGCAATTCTCGCGGCACAGAGCAGGCAGTATATAGAGATTGAGACAGCGGTGCCAGAGACTTATATGCCCTCTCCTTTGCGTCCTTACTACAACACCTAAACACCCTCATAACTATGTGCAGAGATCTGTATCCTTTATTTACAATCCCATTTACGTGATTACCCCAATGAAGATATTTCCCTATCATAACACCTAGGTACTTACAGTGATCCCCATAAGGAACTTTCACTCCATCAACATAGTAATTACAACTGAGAGGACTTTTCGTATTTGGGAAACTCACAATCTGACTTTTAACCCCGTCTATCATCATACCATTGTCTGCTATCCATCTCACAACATTATCAAGGTCATTCTGCAGTTGCTCACAATCTTGTAACATATTTATTACTCATCATCAATGTCCCACTCCAGTCGCCCGGGTGTGGTTAACAAGCCTCCTTTCTGTCCTTCCACTTTTCCTGCTCCATTACTTCCGCTACATCCAATCCAGCTTCTCTAATGTCCTTCCAAATCTGATCCATCCACCTTCTTCTCGGTCTTCCAACTTTCCCTTAACTTCTCTTTCCAATTCCCTTCTTGGTACCCGTTATTTTACCATTCTTTTTACATGTCCAGACCACCTCAGTCTTGCTTTATGTATGTCTATACTAACGGTTCTATATTTAGCTCTTCTCTGATTTTAATATTTTGAATTCTATCTCTTTTTGTCTTTTAAACTGATGTTCTTAAAAATTTCATTTCCACTGTTCGGATCTTACTATCTTGTCTCTTATTAGTTACCAGCGTTTCTAGTCCATATGTTACAATTGGTATGAAATACTGTTTATATAATGTTAATTTTGTTCCCTTGGGTACTTCGTCATCCCATGAAAGCTCTCTGACTTGATGATACAATTTTGTACCTTTACTTACTGTAGTCTATTATTCATTTCAGGGTTGATTTCACTACTTCCATTAATAATGCTACCCAGATATGTAAACTGTTCTACATTCTCTAACCGTTCTCTATCTATGTTCACTTGGCTTCTCTTTATCTCTTTTTACAGTTTTCTTTTCACTAATTACCATTCCAAACTCCTTCAGATTTTCATTCCAAATGTCCAGTCTCCTTTGTCCTTCCTTTTCTCCCTTTCCCCAAATCACCACATCATCTGCAAATACCAAAGCATTCACTTCATCACTACTGATACTCTGTTTACATGTTTTATGAGTTCATCCATCAAAATAATTAACAACAATGGCGACAGTGCACTTCCTTGCTTGAGACCTGTTTTTTTGTTTGTTTGTATAAAATGTTTCAGAGTCACCACTCCCCACTTGTACACTGCTTTTACTCATTATACAACATTTTTATCTTGTTAATTAATGATTTAGGTACATTTCTTTTCAGTAGGCATTCCCATACGTTTTCTCTTAACTGTATCATAAGCTTTTTCCAAATCCAAAAATACGAAGATGATTTCCTTGTTCCCTTCCAGATGTTTTCCCATTGTCGTTAGCACTGTAAATATCAAGTCTATTGTTGATGTATTCGGTCTAAAGCCATATTGTTCTTCCTCTAACTGTGTTTCTATTATATCCCTCAGTCATTTTTCTATGACTTTCTCCATTATTTTTAGCCCATGTGATAATATGGTTATACTTCTATAATTTTCACATTTCTTCCTATTTCCTTTTTTGAACAATGGTACAATGCTTCCTTGTTGCCAATCTTCAGGTATCCTTTCATCCTTCCATATGGTACCGAGGGCTCGGTATAGACACTGTAGTCCAATGCTTCCTGCTGTCTTAATCATATCAGCATTGAATTCATCTTTTCCACTTGCTTTCACCGCCCTTTCAAGTTCCAACCATGTTATCGAATTCTCTTCTTTTTCTCCATCTATTATTTCCACTTTCTTATCTGCCCCTTCCTCCGAGCAGTCATCCTCGTTATAAAGTTTATCAAAATACTTTTCCATCACCTTCTGAAGACCCTTTTCGTCATGTACTATAGATCTATCTTCTCTCTCTAATGCCTTGATTTTTTCTTGCTAGTTGCTTTACGTCGCACCGACACAGATAGGTCTTATGGCGACGATGCGATAGGAAAGGCCTAGGAGTTGGAAAGAAGCGGCTGTGGCCTTAATTAAGGTACAGCTCCATCATTTGTTTTCATTTTATTAATCTGTATAATAGTTTTTGATTTCCTTGACTATCTTGCTCAATTTTGTTGCTCAAGTTTCCCTAACATTTTTCCTTTCTTCCTTGATACTCCTCTTGTAGTTTCAATCTTTTGTATTCCACATGTAATCTTTCTATCTTATTCTCATCCCTCTGATACATTTTTTGCTTTTCTTTATCCATTTCTTTCTTCACCTTGTTCCCTTCTTTTATTTCTTCTTAAATTTTGTCTGTCCACCACCATGTCTCCTTTCCCTTTGATTTTGTTTTTCCGCATACCTCAACTGTTGCTTTCACAAATCTGTCTTAAATAGTCCTACTCTTCTTCTCCACTTCGTATTTCTGTGTTAGGCAACTTCCTTTTTATACAATCTTGGAACGCTATTCTTTTATCCTCCTCCTCCAATCCCCTAATCCTGATCTTTGGTATCTTCTTCAATAAAATTTTAGGGAATTTTACTTGTTTTAATTCCACAATTAATAATCTATGATCACCCCCCATACTTTTACTGGGGATTATCTTCGTATTCATGATAAATCTTCCTCATTCTCGGTGTTGTTGTTTGAGTCATCAGTCCATAGACTGGTTTGATGCAGCTCTCCATGCCACCCTATCCTGCACTAACCTTTTCATTTCGATGTAACTATTGCATCCTACATCTGCTCTAATCTGCTTGTCATATTCATACCTTGGTCTACCCCTACCGTTCTTACCACCTACACTTCCTTCAAAAACCAACTGAACAAGTCCTGGGTGTCTCAAGATGTGTCCTATCATTCTATCTCTTCTTCTCGTCAAATTTAGCCAAATCGATCTAGTGTCAGACCTAAGACGAAATGCTGGTTAATAGAGCAAACGCCTGAAAAGCCATACATCTAATTTTTGATCTGATTTTTGATATGCTCTATTGGTGGAAAAATATCTAATTCCCTCCATGGGAATTTAGAATTACCATTTGGAATTGCTAGGCGGGCATTAATTCCATTGTGGAGTTTTATCTCCCGTATGCAGTTATCAGACTGTGCCACATAAGAGGCTTCTGATAAGTTCACCTGCATACACCCCAGCATAAGTGGGTAGGGTCTGACACATCCCACTCTGACGAGTCTAGTGTCAGACCTAAGACGAAATGCTGGTTAATAGAGCAAACGCCTGAAAAGCCATACATCTAATTTTTGATCTGACTCCTCTCACCAATTCGATTCAGTATCTCTTCATTCGTGATTCGATCTATCCATCTCACCTTCAGCATTCTTCTGTAACACCACATTTCAAAAGCTTCTATTCTCTTTCTTTCTGAACTAGTTATCGTCCATGTTTCACTTCCATACAATGCCACGCTCCACACGAAAGTCTTCAAAAACATCTTTCTAATTCCTATATCAATGTTTGAAGTGAGCAAATTTCTTTTCTTAAGAAAGCTCTTCCTTGCTTGTGCTAGTCTGCATTTTATGTCCTCCTTACTTCTGCCATCGTTAGTTATTTTACTACCCAAGTAACAATATTCATCTACTTCCTTTAAATAATAATAATGTTATTTGTTTTACGTCCCACTAACTACTTTTTAAGGTCTTTGGAGATGCCGAGGTGCCGGAATTTAGTCCCGCAGGAGTTCTTTAACGTGCCAGTAAATCTACCAACACGGGGCTGTCGTATTTGAGCACCTTCAAATACCACCGGACTGAGCCAGGATCGAACCTGCCAAGTTGGGGTTAGAAGGCCAGCGCCTTAACGGTCTGAGCCACCCAGCCCGGCTCTACTTCCTTTAAGACTTCATTTCCTAATCTAATATTTCCTACATCACCTGCCTTCGTTCGACTGCAGTCCATTACTTTTGTTTTGGACTTATTTATTTTCATCTTGTACTCCTTACCCAAGACTTCATCCATACCATTCAGCAACTTCTCGAGATCTTCTGCAGTCTCAGATAAAATAACAATATCATCGGCAAATCTCAAGGTTTTGATTTCCTCCCCTTGGACTGTGATTCCCTTTCCAAATTTCTCTTTGATTTCCTTTACTGCCTGTTCTATATAAACATTGAAAAGGAGAGGGGACAAACTGCAGCCTTGCCTCACTCCTTTCTGAATTGCTGCTTCTTTTTCAAAGCCCTCTATTCTTATCACTGCAGACCGATTTTTATACAGATTGTAGATAATTCTTCGTTCTCGGTATCTGATCCCTATCATCTTCAGTATCATAAATAGCTTGGTCCAATCAACATTATCGAATCCCTTTTCTAGATCTACAAATGCCATGTACGTGGGCTTGTCCTTCTTGATTCGATCCTCTAAAATCAGACGTAAAGTCAGGATTGCTTCACGTGTTCCTACATTTCTTCTGAAGCCAAATTGATCTTCTCCCAACTCAGCTTCAACTTGTTTTTCCATTCTTCTGTAAATAATACGTGTTAAAATTTTGCAGGCATGAGATACTAAACTAATGGTGCGGTAGTTTTCACACCTGTCAGCACTGGCTTTCTTGGGAATAGGTATAACAACATTCTGCTGAAAATCGGATGGGACTTCACCTGACTCATACATCTTGCACACTAAATGAAATAACCTTGCCATGCTGGTTTCTCCTAAGGCAGTCAGTAATTCAGAGGGAATGTCATCAATTCCAGGTGCCTTGTTCCTATTTAGATCACTCACAGCTCTGTCAAACTCTGACCTCAAAACTGGGTCTCCCATTTCATCAGCATCAATAGCCTCTTCATGTTCCAGATCCAAATTATTTACATCTTTAACTTGATACAGCTGTTGGATATGTTCCTGCCATCTTTCTGCTTTGTCTTCTTTCCCTAGAAGTGTCTTTCCATCTGAGCTCTTAATGTTCATACACCTAGATTTTTTTTTCTCCAAAGGTTTCCTTGATTTTCCTGTATGCAGCATCTACCTTTCCCAGGACCATACAGCCTTCGACATCCTTGCACTACTCCTTCAGCCATTCTTCCTTAGCTACCTTGCACTTTCTATCCACTTGATTCTTTAATCGCCTGTATTCTTTTCTGCCCTCTTCATTTCTAGCATTCTTGTATTTTTGTCGTTCATCAATCAGCTCTAGTATTTCCTGAGTTATCCACTGATTCTTAGTTGATCTTTTCTTCCTTCTTAACATTTCTTCAGCAGCCCTACTGACTTCATTTTTCATGATCCTCCACTCTTCTTCTATAGTGTTTCCTTCAGCCTTTTCATTTAGCCCTTGTGCAACATGTTCCTTACAATCCCTCACACTCTTTTCTTTCAACTTGTCTAGATTCCATCTTTTTGCATTCTTTCCTTTCTTCAATTTCTTCAACTTCAGATGGCATTTCATGACCAACAAGTTGTGGTCAGAGTCCACGTCTGCTCCTGGGAAAGTTTTGCAATCCAACACCTGGTTTCTGAATCTCTGCCTAATCATAATGAAGTCTATTTGATACCTTCCAGTGTCTCCAGGTCTCGTCCACGTATACAGCCGTCGTTTGTGGTGTTTGAACCAAGTATTGGCAAGGACTAAATTATGATCAGTGCAGAATTCAACCAGGCGACTTCCTCTTTCATTCCTTTGTCCCAATCCAAATTCTCCTACTGTACTACCTTCTCTTCCTTGGCCTACTACTGCATTCCAGTCTCCCTTCACAATTAGATTCTCGTCACCTTTTACATATTGTATTAAATCTTCTATCTCCTCATATATTCTTTCGATTTCTTCATCATCCGCTGAACTAGTAGGCATATAGACCTGCACTATTGTGGTGGGCATTGGTTTGGTGTCTCTCTTGACGACAATAATTCTTCCACTATGCTGGTCGTAGCAGCTTACTCGCTGCCCTATTTTCTTATTCATTATTAAACCAACTCCTGCATTTCCCCTGTTTGATTTTGTGTTGATAATTCGGTAGTTGCCTGACCAAAAATCTTGTTCTTCCTGCCAACGTACTTCACTTATAGCAACTACATCTAACTTTAGCCTATCCATCTCCCTTTTCAGATATTATAACCTACCACAACGATTCAAACTTCTAACATTCCACGCTTCGACTCGCAGAATGTCAGTATCCATCTTCCTGATGATCGCCCCCTCTCGTGTAGTCCCCACCCGGAGATCCGAATGGGGGACCAGTTTACCTCCGGAATATTTTATCCGGGAGGAAGCCATCATCAGTACATCATTCATACAGAGAGAGCTGCATGTCCTCGGGAGGTAGTTACGGCTGTAGTTTCCCGTTGCTTTCAGCCGTGTAGCAGTATCAACACAGCTAAGCCATGTTGAGTATTATTACAAGGCCGTATCAGTCAATCATCTAGACTGCCGCCCTTGCAACTACCGAAAGGCTGCTTTCCCCCTTTCAATGAACCATTCGTTAGTCTGGTCTCTCAACAGATACCCATCCGATATGGTTGCACCTGCGGCTTGGCTATCTGCATCATTGGGACACGCAAGCCTCCCCACCGCGGCAAGGTCACATGGTTCACAGAGGAGGCATTCTCGGTCTGTTATTATAAAATCAATGAGTGTTCCATACTGTCCATCCCAACTATATCGGCTGATCTTATGGCTATTCCTCTTCACAAACCATGTGTTCTTTATTATCAAGTTATTTCTGGTACAAAAGTCCAAGTACATACTATGTTGAGTGTGATATAGTGCAGGCCTATGCGAGAGTAATAAAAACCTACTGTACACCAAGATATTGTGTTACTGAGATTTGCATCATCAAAACTAGACTAACGGATCAAGGGTAAGTAATTTGTGAATCTTTTTGTATAATTTTGTTCAATCCGGAAACTTGTCTAATTCAGGAAAGAAACTCAGACCCTTGCAATTCTGCTTTGAGCAAGTTTTACTGTATTTTCTAAATGTTATCTATATATTAAAAGAGTTTACTAAAAACAGCTTTGGCAAATCCGTCTGTCCATTCTACTGGACCGATTTGCTTCATTTTTTTTATTCTCTCCGGAATTACCTGCCAGTAAATCATGAGATATTTATAGGTCTCCAAGTTCAGCCAACTTTGAGTAATCATAAAATAATATCATTAAATGATCACTCCAATAATTGCAGGCGAAGGCTTACGCTAACCTGCAATACATTCTGTACTCAGCAAGTTGCTAAGCGACTAAAACTTTCATTGTTTGTTTGTCCAAATCTTGTCCCATTTCTCTACAGAATCAAGCATGAGGTGAGATGAGTCTGTCGTGGCGGGTTTTATGACTGGATGCCCTTCCTGATGTCAACCTCATCAGAGTATTTTTTTGTTTACAAGCCGCTTTACATCGCACCAACACTGATAGGCCTTATGGCAACGATGGGGTAGGAAAGGACTAGGAGTGGGAAGGGAGCAGCCATGGCCTTAGTTAAGGTACATCCCCAGTATTTGCCTGGTGGGAAAATGGGAAACCACGGAAAACCATCTTCAGGGCTGCCAACAGTGGAGTTCGAACCCAGTATCTCCCGAATACTGGATACTGGCTGCACTTATGCGACTGCAGCTATCAAACTCGATATCAGAGGAGTTAATGAGTTGAAATGAATGACATGAGATATGTTAGTAGGAAAGGAGAGCACCGAGCTCGATATCTGCAGTCGCTTAAGTGCGGCCAGTATCCAGTAATCGGGAGATAGTGTGTTCGAGCCCCACTGTCGGCAGCCCTGAAGATGGTTTTCTGTGGTTTCCCATTTTTACACCAGGCAAATGCCGGGGCTGTACCTTAATTAAGGCCACGGCCGCTTCCTTCCACTTCCTAGGCCTTTCCTCTCCCATCGTCGCCATAAGACCTATCTGCGTCGGTGCGACGTAAAGCAAAATAGCAACAAAAAAAAAAAAAAAAAAAAAAAAAAAAAAAAAAAAAAAAAAAAAAGGAAAGGAGAGGAGAGGAGAGGGTGAAACCCGATGCCAGTATATAGCCTACTCCTGTCAAATAGCAACAAGAGATCTGCTCAAGGCTTAACGTCCCCATCCAACGGACGAATCACCATCAACAGTGTCATATGCCCTCACTCCATGTGAGCACTGCGGAGAGGTTCGGAATTTAATCATAAGTAATGTCATTGCATGCAGCGAGAGTACACACTTCCTTTGATCACAGAGGAATACTATTCCCTACTAAATACTCTTTGATTCTCTACCCTTTCCCAGCTTCCAAATATATTCAACATATGGCAAAGCGTTCCTAATAACTTACATGCTGCGAACAGAAAAAAAAAGCTACGTACAAACAGATCCCATCATGAAATACGGTTTACACATTATCTGGGAACACCTATCAACGGATAACCTAGCTACATGAGAAAGAATGAAGGCCATGTATCTTAAAAAAGTTCCCTGCATGGCTAAAAACGCCCCTTCGAGCCTAACCTATGAGCTCATAAGACTACCATTCTATATAGAAGAACTGCGATTAAGAGTACCATTGGCTTCTCTGACACAACACCAAGCTTTACATCAAGAACGAACTGGATGGGCACAGATTTTTACCAAACAGATGCCGTGATGACGTCAGAATGGATGAATTCTGACTGTGAACTGCGGCATACCATAACACGCTTCTTATTAAATGTTCATACAACCACTAAAAAGGGCAGGCAAAACAATATGACTATGATAGGCATATCAAGAAAAGTTATCTGACCTACTTATAACGAATGCTGCGGAGCAGCACGGGTCCTCTGGTTTAATCATAAATTAGTTTTAACAGACTGAAGAACCTACCAGTTATAGATTATTATCATAATCATCATGATAACATGACAAAGAAAGGTGAAAATTCAATACAGCATGTAGTGATCAAATTTCTGAGATAAATGATATAAGGCACAATAAGAAATGAAGAGAAAAGAAGACATAAGGAAAGAAAAAACGTTTAGTGATTAAAAATAGGAAAACAGACTAAGATATTTGGATATACTAAATGGATAACTGAAGAATAAATGCAAACAGGTAGCTCCATAAGACAGTAGCATGTTAGCACTACCCTGAAAATGTTTACAACCAATATTGCAAGCAATAATATTAACAATTAACCATATTCTCTTTACCATATCCTCCAAACTTATATGTTAATATGCACCAGCCTTGTTAGGAATGTTTCTACTATGGGAGTTCTAGGTAACTGAGGAGTAGGTGCAGGGGAGGTGTGGTATCGCTTGCACTTAATATTATGATAAGCACACATCATGACTCCACCCAAGAGGTCCTTGCCTGAATTTATTTGACCTTGGTACTCAATTTTGCAAGGCACTCAACATAGCATTACAATGCCAATCTGATCATCGTATTCTAAAAAACTTCAACTGTTTGCCAATATTATGGCATGGTAGTACACCTGCCATTTCTTTACGCAGTAATGCTGCTGTAGCTGTTCCTCTTCTTGTCTTGTTCCTTGCTGTAATGTCCTTATTATAAAAGAAAAGTTATTGCAAGTGAATAGAAATAAATTCAATAATTGGTTCACAATCACAAATATTTTAAATAATAATAATGATATTTGTTTTACGTCCCACTAACTACTTTTTAAGGTCTTCGGAGACGCCGAGGTGCCGGAATTTAGTCCCACAGGAGTTCTTTTACGTGCCAGTAAATCTACCGACACGGGGCTGTCGTATTTGAGCACCTTCAAATACCACCGGACTGAGCCAGGATCGAACCTGCCAAGTTGGGGTTAGAAAGCCAGCGCCTTAACCGTCTGAGCCACTCAGCCCGGCACACAAATATTTTATCAAGGCCATTACAGGAGAAAAAGATTAAAAGGCATGGAAGACCAACACTAGCTATTAAACTTTCACAAACAATACTGTAATTTTTATAGAATTTTTAATACCAGCATGTCTGAAAAATATGACTAGTTAAGCAGTTGCAAAGTCAAGAATGCTGTATTGTTTTCTGCGCATCTCGATCAATTTGCTGTCAGTAAGGATATGAGAATGGAATTTTATTTTCCAAATAGGTGAGTCACATATTTCAGTTTTAACAGAACAATATTTAAAATATTTGTCAACTCAAAAGGCACAGTAGCTCACTACCACTTAGCAAAGTAATTGTTGTACAGTTTTGAGAAAGTAGAAAGTTTATAGTGTAAATGATTGTAATTAAAAATATGTAACCCCTTACATGTCATGTCACAGACCACTACGGCATGCAACAATAGACAACTGCATTACCAATGAAAGGAGAGAGAGGCAGGGGAAGACTGAGGTGGACCTGCGTAAGTAAGGCATAAGGCAAGGCTGGAACATGTTATTGAATGAAGTGTGTCTGAGAGAGAGCAAAACAAAAATGAAGAGGAAGCAAGTTAGATCCAACCAGCTGCATCTGTATAAGGGGAAATGATAATTATAGATCAACAGACATTCTTTTGTTTCATATCACTCATGTTTCTATATGCATACAACAAACAAATAATTTTGAAAATATATTAAATTAAAAGATTACCCTCTCTGTAGCAGTCTGGAACGTAGACGGAAGCATCCCAGGAAAAAACTTGATAGCAACAGGCAACAGGAACTCCATGAATGGAACAATAATGAACACTGAGAAAGGAACCAGGCGGAACATATCTGAAACTGTTCGTACAAGCTGAAAGTAAACAAAATCAAACAGATTAAACAATTATATTTATGAGGATAAACCAAACTAAAGTAGCACTTTTATTTCTAACCCACTAACAAGAGAGCCTTTCTGAGGGAACGGAACACATGAAAAATAATTCAGAGATGTGCGATTGTTTTGCATATAGCAATTATGAAAATTATTGGAGTATACTGATGCACAAAGTAGGGTGTAGGTAGGCAAAATTTTCAAGCCCCTCCCCACAAGGTTAAATACAGTACTTTAGAGACTCATGGTAATCACACTATCCAATGGTTTGATAATGAAATCATCCATAACTGGCCGTATGAGGAACCACCACATTGCAGTATGCTGAGAAAGCAGGGTAAGGTGTCTACAAAGGAACTCTATATAGAAGCTATTAGTGATGGCCAATGAACTGAACATTTCTAAAATATCCATTTTTTTCAAGAGATAAAAAATGAGGCTGAAAGTTTACAAACACTATAACAGTCACTCACAGTTGAGGTAAACAATCAGAGGATAATATAATCTAAATTCTTACACAATCATTAGGAAGTAAATGGATCCAGATTAATTCTGTTCATAATTTTAAAAAGCCTTTTGCTGTTGGGGAGGTCTTCAGTTATGGGATGACAGGGAAGAGTTTTGATAGCAACAATTGGCTCTCTTTATGAACAAGAATATAAACAACAGAAAGAATGTATAATGAAACAACTCTGGAAAAAATAGTGAAGGATCTCAAAATGACCCTCTTTCATAATTAGAATAGATTTTCAGCAGGATCTAGCACCAAAATCCTGCAACTGGCTATAGAATATATTTTACCTCTTTTCCCCTTCTCATTGATCTATTGGTCACCCTAATCTCAACCTTCCAGACTGTAAACAGTGATATGAACTTCTGCAAGAAATAATACCCCATGTTGCCTACCTGAAACACTCTCTTCAGAAGGCCAAGATAAATATCCCAGGAAATACATTGTGCAATTCAATTGTTGATAACCAACAGACTTATGATTAGTAATATTCTCCTCAACATACATTGGGGGGGGTTGCACGCATGATATTGTTGTCAACATGTCAAAGAAGGCTGACACAAGATCAAGCTAACCTTTGAGTTCACTGTACAAAGATTACATGGTTCATATTAGAGACAAAGTTATTTCGATCACACTGTTCAACAGAATTGAGCACAATCACTGAGCCAGAACATTTCAAAGCCACGGAGTCCTTTCCCAAATTGCCGATGCTATCATATCCCATCAGAAGGGAAATTTAACACAAATCGAAATCTGTATGAGGTAGACAAAAGCAATTCACCTAAGCAGAGGTGTAATGCAAGAATCATCTCTTTCCCCATCCAGTAACAGACTACATAGTTGACGAGTAAACAGAAGAAACCATCAGCACATCATGGATACTACTTAGCTCTATACATGAAGAATCGAACGTGATGGGTTTCGCTGATAACATGATGACATTATCATAATAGGGAAAAGCAAAGAATTCATTTTGGAACTGTTGAAAACCGCTATCAGAAGATTTAGGTACAGAAATTGAGCTTGCTGTAAATCCGAGCAAGTCAACTGCATTTAACATAGCCAAAGGTAAAATTAAAGAAGAGCCAATAGTAATAATGTTATAGAGGATAAACCGATACACATACTATTCCATCGTCAAAGCACGGAGATCAGATTTGCTATCTTGGAGTAACTTCTATTGATAAACTGAAAATTTCAACTTCCTTAATAACCAAGCTGAGTTCAACACTTGAAATCTTCATACAGAACAGATTTAAAGGCCCTAGTCTTTTCTGTTCAACACAGGAAGTCTGTCTCCAACATATTAATACTTGTAGAACTCTTCAACTCTTTAATCCTGAAATATCAGGAAAGAAAGTTTGCAGTGTCTGTCACATCATGCTACTGAAGAAGATGAACACTTGTTAGACATGAAAACAAACACTCTAGCTATTAAAAAAGTTTGCTCAGAGCACAGAAACCACAAAAGTTGATAAATGGAACATTTCACCTCGCAAAGGAAAAAGGGGTAACACTATTCAAGCAGTAAATACCAGTGAATGAATGGCTACAAAATCATGATGGGCTTTCATGCAGTGAATGGCAAGAGGCTATTAAAACTGCTACTGTCTCTGCTGTTTGATCCATTCTGGGAAGGTCACAGGTACCCTGTAGGCATTGCCATTGAGAGATAAAAATCCTTGTACACATCCAGAGACCATGCCCACATGGAGAAGTTCTATGAAATGCTAGACATCATACGATTCAATCAAGAATAACCAAAGCACTAAGAAGGGAAGTTTCAAAGTCTATGAAGAAGTGCGGCTTAGCAACAAATGGTAGTAGCAGGACTGGCATACTTGCCATAAAAAAATTATTCTTCAGTAGGCTATATAATATATCCAATGGTCCACTCTGAAAGCTACAGTGGCCAGCCTTGTGAACACTGATGCAGAAAAACGGCAAATTCTTTAGCCTACCATCCTATACTAGGTACTAGAGGAAGTACATTCTAGAAAAAAATCTCAGTTATCGATCTAATTGTGGGAGCGCGTAGAATCGACCCTTCTCTTCCTGGATTTTTGGTGAACTTTTTCTCCACCGACTAATTAAGGTCTTAAAGAAGATCACAGTGTTAGTCCTGAAAGGATCGATCTCCAGCTTCGGGAACCACTGCTACTGAGAAGCAACCACAACAACCAAAAACAAATCATGATAAATACTCAAAATTTTAACCAATTAAAAACGTGTTAAGTATACTTCGTCTGATAGGCAACCCAAGAATCTGGGAAGAGTAGGGTAAATAAATCCTAGTTATATATTGGCTGATGCTGAAAACGTCAATAAATTGATCCCGGCTACCCTAAATTCTCTGGGAAAAGGTAAATAAACAACTGATTCCAAGCTAGTCCTGCATGCACTTGCACAACCTATCAGAAGGTGGTCATTAAGCTTCCAAATCTCCAACAGTGCCCTAACCTCTCTTCATGAAATATTTCTTTTTTCCTTAACTCAAAAATAAAATCACTGACTGCAACACAATGGAGGAGAACTTGATAAACTGAAGGGCAATCTTAAAAAGCAGCTGCCTCTGTGGGTCCGTGGTAGAGTGTCGGCCTCCGGATCCCAAGATAGCGGGTTCAAACCCGGCAGAGGTAGTCCGATTTTTGAAGGGCGGAAAAAAGTCCATTCGACACTCCATGTCGTACGATGTCGGCATGTAAAAGATCTCTGGTGATACATTTGGTATTTACCCGACAAAATTAATTAAATCTCAGCCATAGACGCCCAAGAGAGATCCGGTTTACTCTAGGTCCGCTAGATGGCAGACAGAGTAAACCGGAACGTCGAAATTGACGAGCAGACAGCCAGATGGCGTCAAATCGAAATGTCTGCAAACGGTAGCTGAGGCCATACGATTATTATTATTATTATCTTAAAAAGCGGAAGAACAATAGAGGAAATAATGAAAATGACAACCCACGTTCACATAAAAATTGGACACCTTTATGACCAGGCATTCCAATTGCACTTTTCCAAAACCTGTTACTAAACTTCCTTACAGAAAGCATATGATCTCTCAGTCAGCATGGGAGGCAAGATGAAGGCTCTTTTGAGAAAAATATGAACTTGAAAGGAATCCCTGATGATGGAAGGTAAAATGCCTTCCAAGATTTCCAAGTGTTAAGAGGAACTCCGAAATCTCAATGGAAGGCATTGGTGATAGTGCACTAAGAGCAACGTGGGTTCCAGTGTCAGATATTAATTATGAAAGGGTCTTCTAAAAATATTTTGACAAACGACAGTTTGTATGCATGTATGCATAACATGCATGAAACCTTTTAGGCCAGAATCTCATTATGTCATGTTATCATTGAGTCTTAGGTATCAGTGGTAATGAATCAAGTCATTTACCCTTAACCTTGGCACTGTTATTTTATTCACAACTAACTGCCAGTTCCTACATTGTATATCATAACTGCAATTCAACAAAATGTTTTACCTAATTAGTGTTAAGAGTACAATTAAGTACGATTAATTGTAAATACATCAAAATCATAACTTAACCTTGAGACATTATAGCCTAATGGCTGAGGATGCTCGGTAGATGAGCGAAACATGTCCCAACTGTAGTATTATGTCAAGGATAAAACCCTAACAATAAAAACTTTTTATTATATTGAATAGGTGGAAAGCAAATCAATACTTGTATTATATTAAAATGACAGTAATACAAATCTCAACCTGACAAATTTGGAACTAGTCACCATACAATTATAAATTTTAACAGTATGGTTTGTACAATGTGTGAATATTTCCATTGGTTTTGTTATAATATTAAATGTAATTCATTTATAATTAAGTTTCTTGCTATTTTTATACAAAGTTGCGTATTCATTTTTGTAAATCCCAGCAAAATATAACTTGAAAACATGTTAATTAAACCTCATTTGCATATAACCCAATTATACATAATTCAGTACTGAACGTATTAATTTTCATTAAATGCAGATATTTGTACAGTATGTAACTAAGTTAGTGTCGCCGATCAAACACAGGCAAGTCAGAAATGCGATTCATTAGAGTCGGCTTTGATGACAGCGGTGACTTAAGCTGCAGATGTCGGAGGGATGCGGTGTGGTAGTGTAACAAAAGTCATGGCAAGAAACAGTGCGGCATTTAATTACAACAGAAAGATTACAACATAGTTGACTTGCACATAACAGCGTTAAAATAATGGCATAGATGTATTTTTTTTTTTTTTTTGCTAGGGGCTTTACGTCGCACCGACACAGATAGGTCTTATGGCGACGATGGGATGGAAAAGGCCTAGGAGTTGGAAGGAAGCGGCCGTGGCCTTAATTAAGGTACAGCCCTAGCATTTGCCTGGTGTGAAAATGGGAAACCACGGAAAACCATCTTCAGGGCTGCCGATAGTGGGATTCGAACCTACTATCTCCCGGATGCAAGCTCACAGCCGCGCGCCTCTACGCGCACAGCCAAACTCGCCCGGTAAATGTATGAATTCAGAAGGGTGTGGTGGTGTAGCAAAGGTCATGGGAAGTGACCACATCGCATAAAGCTAAAGTAGAAAGATTACGACACAAACATTCAGGACATAAGACATGCTTCTGTTTTAACTGTAAGCAGTTTATGAAAACAAGACACATTAAAATGATGCCATGAGCTGACATTTGCCATACACACATGTTCAGGACATAAGACATGCTTCTGTTTTAATTGTAAGCAGTTTATGAAAATGAGGCACATTAAAATGATACCATGAGCTGACATTTGCCATACTGAGTAATGACAACTGTGGTTCTATCAGTAGAAATTGAATATTGCTGTCAGTTGGCCATGAAGAATGGAAAGAGAAAAGTTACATGCCAGACAACACAGTAAAATTTATATGGAAAGTGGACAATAATCCACACAAAACTAAATAGCTGGGGATTTATGAAATGCTTAGGCCTATACCTCACTTTGCACAGTCATTAGTTAAAGAATTGCTTTTTTAGAGAATTTTTCAAAAACTGCATGTAAATAAACCATGTTGTTTAATAATGTTGCAAACTTGATACCGTATAATAAAAGAAATAGAAGTACAAATTATGCTGTTAACTTATATCTCTGAAATAACCTCTCTTTAATCTTATTCTTCAAAAGAGAGAAAATTATTTTGAAAATTATGTATTATGTATATGACATAATATCTAAACCTGATTTGTAAGTAATTCTTAGTTAAACATAAAATCTGTTCTACTAAGGAGTAACTAAGAGTGGTATAACCCTCCAGGGATGTATCTCAGGTAACAGAGTGCAAGAATAGCACAATTTTAAAAATACCTCCACCAAGTGGGCATAGCCACTGAGGCAGGTCCTCTAATCCTACTATACTGCAAGCCATCTTTTGAACTGACTAAAAGCGAAAGTAACGTCATTCCCTCGCCCCACTCGCCTTCGTTGCCAAATGAACTGGCGTATGACTGAAAGTTATACTCGGCACTATAACACAGTACAGATCACAGATTGTAACTTGGGACACATTTAAAAGGATTCATGCATCAATGTATTCATATTAGTCAAGTCCCATACTGCCACTTACCGGCCATGTCTTAAAACAATGAATTAATTTACTGAATTTAACTACTATGTATTAACTACAATTTCATGCTTAAAGCATTGTGAACGAATTCTTTTGACATACATAATAAACATTACATTACCAAGCAAGTGGCTGTGCGGTTTACTTTCTACTTTCTTTTCAAGAATAATTCAAAACCTTAATTTCAGTCTGCACAATTCCAACAATCAACCATGCAGCCCTATCAACATAGCTTGGTTACTTAATACACCTAGTACCAAATTCTCTGCTTAAGCTGATACAGTGCATAGTCAACTAATTTCAGATTCTTCTAGAGAGTATCAACTACACATTTTGTTACTCAGACATTGTACATACTTGTATATTTTTATATATGTGTCAGTTTATATTGTGTTCATTCTTAGTACCATAGCACTCGGTCCACAACTGTGTTATGTATTACCAGGACCTACTGAATTCCACGAGTCTAAAATCATACTGAAATTTTTGACCTACAACACTGAGCATCTCATTTATACTTTTATTCCAGACTTTTTAGCATTTTTAGTGTACTTGTATTATTTATTCCTCGCCTATGCCACACGTAATATTTCACTTTCATTTGCAACATTTTGAGCGCCGTAGTACCTTGCCTAATTCAACCACACTTCATATTGTAAATTATATATTCATGAGATTCTTACTGCTTAGAAACATGTTTTAGGATTTAGCCAAATATTGTGAATATTTAATATGGCTGATGATGACCCCAAGTAGGGTTGAAACTAGTCCCATGTAATGTAAATAACATTGTAAATACAACTAAGTATTAAATAGGTGGAAAACTCTCCTGTTTATAATTTATATCTTATTATTAGACTGACATGAAATATGCTTATATCATCATGCAGCATATTTAAGAGTCAGCTTATTTTGTACAGCTGTAATTAATCTGTATCGAGTGGCTGCACAACCAAGTCGAAATGAGAGTCGGGGTCAGCACACGAATATCGTGATTGGAGCTGAAGCTGTCAATCATTGAGGTTGATCACAATTTTATCGTGAAGACATTCTATGAGGTCATCAGCTTCCCACATGTGATTCTCCATCTGTTTCACGTGTTCCATATAATTCCGCCATTGTTCTGAAGCACCTTTACGTATTCCCAAAGAACCCAGTATTCACTCAGAAATGCCTATAGGCTCCGTGCGTATAGCAATGTGCTGCTGCGGGTGGACATTATGAAAACTACTTACGGGCACCTTCATCAACAGCTGATCATAAGGAGCTGGAATATGTGTAATGTTTACATACATATATTCAATTATTTTACAGTGGCCCTCTATCGTGGAATCCCTTTCTATGTTTTTGTCTAAAGCCATTATTAGAATTCCCTATTTGTTGATCTGGTCATATTTGTGATGCAGATAGCCGCCGTAATGATTCACACTGGCATGAAGAGTAGAACCTTCTTCTCTCTGTACATTCTCTATTCTAAGTTTTGTTTTGTTTTTGACATGCAGTATATGATACCTACGTATGTTTTTTTTTTTTTTTTTCAGCTAATGTCTTATCTTCCCCCCTTTTACAATTAATATACCATCCTTTATAGTTTTGGCTTTACAAGATAAAACGACTAGTGGCTGTGTATAACACGAAAACGGAACCCAATAAATAAATTAAGAAGGAGAATCAGCAGAATAAGAAGAAGAATCATTTTACAATGCGATGACATTCGGGGAGAACTCTATACTTGTTGTTGGCTGCATTAATAGATACTGTGATACAAAGGTTTTCTTCATGACCTCATGAAATGCATTTGAAAAGACGGTAGATCATAGCAGTAAATCGCAAGAAGTAATTCTGGATGTATTCATTTTAGTTAATACAAACTAACTCTTTACAACATGTATTTTAACCATTTTACAAATAGGTAAACAATTAGAAACAAATTATTGTAGCAATGTTATATTTGCAAAGCAAGCTGCGGTAGGGCATCTTTTTTAGAGAACACACATCATAATAGATACACATTGTATTTCTTTGCCACAGTTTAATTATAGCTAGTATAATAATAATAATAATAATAATAATAATAATAATAATAATAATAATAATAATAATAATAATAATAATAAATATACCGTACTAAAATTGTGAAATTGTATAGTATTTCGTTACAACCTAACGAAATGGAATTGGAAAGGCAGTACACAAATATAATTACACAAGTAGGCCTCCATTACGCAACATCAATAGCTCAGAGAAATACTGTATTTTACATCCGTACATTCATGTCCTCGTCCCAAGGTGGTGCATTTCTTTTCGAGCACACCCCTAATGGAAATTAGCTGCATGCACCGTTTTAACCACATACCAACGCTCATGCCAATCTTAAGTTTCTGACAGTGCCAGGATTCAAAGCCGGGCCCCCGAGAAAGGTAGCTAGTAGCGCCAACCGTTATATTACGGAGGTGGACTTGAACATATTATAAATACGGACACACAATATAAATAATCACTTATTGGCAATTTTAAGTGATTCTGAACTTTCCTTCTCATGCATAATTTTTGAGTGTGTATAAGCGGTTTCAATATCAGGAATTTCAATATGTCCAACATCAAGTTTGAGCTTTTTTATCAGAAAAAGTTCCTCTACTCTTTTCCCCCTGTTGTAGTTCACTTTCCCTACATTTGAGATGCGAGGTACGGTACCGTATAGTAGAGATGTTTGCAAGCGAATTTACGCACACCTACAGTTTATTGTATTTAAGGTCCATTTTCCTTTACTCATAACCATAGGAAAATGAACATAACGAACATTGTTCTGAGGGGCTGCATATCCACATGTGGCTGGGAGGCATGACCAGTCTTAAGGAATATAATGAATAGGAAGAGCATTGGGACATACGAGGTTTTAGAAGTAAGCCATCGATATCTAGTGAACCAGTGTTTCTTTCTGATTATATTTGCAGTTATTGCTCTGTTGCTATTTCCTGCAAAATGTTTTTCTTGTAAATTATTACATGACCACTTTCTGAAAGTTTGGAATAATTTGGCCAATTGTTGTTGCATAAAACACTCTGAAATCCCACTGTTATTATTTAGTCTGCCATGGCAGCACGCGGTGAGAAGACAGCAGATATGTACGCGGTAAAACGCATTAACTTACAATGTTCGCCACTCGCAACGCAGCGGTGCATTTCTCCCATCAGCGCACGGAGCCTATAAACAGACAGAATCATTTCTTTCTCGCCTGACATAAAAATCTTGCATTTCTTTTTCAACTGATAACTGTTTGGTGAGTTTTTGTTCAAATCCATTGTGCGAAGGTCTATGTACACACAATAATATTCAGTAATGAGAAAGAGTAAGAATAAACGAACATACAAGAGGCTCGAAGAATGAATAATTAGCAAACAATACGCACATACCGGTACACTGTTTTTTGATAGCGAATCACATTGATAAAATTTGCTCACTGCTGTTTTTAATGGACTATGATAGTAACTGCACACACGTGATAAAGACATCTACTGAGTAAGTATGGCAGTTCCACATTGGCGACAGCATTGCCGTAACTCATGTTGACAACGAGCATGAAACGCGCACCCCACTGCCCCTCTCGTACTATGTGACAACATCGTAGGCGCAGCCCCTCTCACCCGCATCTTCCCCTGGCTTATACCTGTCTTCCGGTTTAGTCTGCTCAAAACGTGGCTGGCAGTATAGGGTTGATTGGCTAATACTAAACAATCTGAAATTAAAAGTCAAAATAAGCAAAGAGAAAAACAAAAGGATTAAATAGATGCCAAAAACTAGGAAAATGTCTATACCCGAATGGTGGACAGGAAGTCTTGGAGTGCTCTTTGCCGAACCTCTACACAAGGTAACAGAGATTCGACTAAGTAAGTATACTGAAGATCTGGTCCTTAGAGCTCTGTCTGTGGTCTGAAACTGCACTAGTTGTGTTCGACACATTCTCCACCCCTGACTCCGCCTTCTCTTTTAAAATACACGTAAACTCCTTGCCTGTTATAGGATACCGATCAAAGAGATATCTCAATAGTTGTTGTGATCCCTCTTATTCCCTTGCTCATCCACTGCTTTAGGACACAGGAGTTCATTTCCCATCCCCTTTACTTTCCCGAGCATGATTTTATATCAATCATTTTATTCCTGGTCAATAAATTCCAATGTTTGAAATGTCAGAGAATTTCCCCCTTTCTAAGAGTTGCTAATACACTCCACAAAGGTTTCTTCATTTCAAAGATCCCACATTCACTGGTTAGGAAGCAAACCTCATCTATTTTAAGAATCTAGAGCTGGTGGTGAACTTCAATGTGACAGAAAGAAATCGATTTATTGAAAAATTGTTAAATGTCAAAGAGAAGTTTAAATTATACATATTCTGACATTCGATAAACCTTATCCGCAATGAGAATTGCTACAGAAACCAATAACAGGCTCAGCGTAAGGGTGGTGGTGATACAGGTTGCTTTTCTCAAGTAACAAAACAATGGGTTTACATAAAACGTAAAAGTTGAAGAATGATACTAGGTGTAAAGAATACAGAGTCATAAAAAGTAGACAATGAATTCTAAACTGCATCCAACTCTCTGGCTGAATGCTCAGCCTTGAGCCCTTTGGTTCAAGCGGTCCCGGGTTCCATTCCTAGGCTGGTCAAGGATTTTAATCATGGCTGATTAATTTTTCTAGTTCGGGGAGTGGATGTTTGTGTTTGTCCCAAAATTTCCTTTTCATATTCAGACAGCACACTACAATATCAACCACCATAAAAACGCACAATAGTGATTAAATCCATTCCTATAGGGTTGGCATCAGAAAGGGCTTCCGGTCGTAAAACAGGGCTATATCCACATGTGCGACACAGTTTGGACCTGCGATCCCACAGGTGTGGGAAAAGTAGCAGGCCTAAAAGAAGAATAATTAATTCTAGACTGCCTAATTTAAGTAACTGCCCACGTTGGAAAAGGAATTGACCAATCACTGGGAAAGCTATAAAGGGCACTAGGAAAGTTTTGCAATGTGAGTGAGCGCTTCAGACTTTTTCAAAACAATTTCCGCCCCACTCAATACACTTCTCCATATGTCGAAACCAGTCACTGAACTAACTCTGCCACTTTTCTTCGGTCACATTTTCACACTCTTGATCTCATGCTGCCAGAAGCTCCTCGTCCGATGCAAAACGCCGCCCTTTCAGCTTCATCTTCACTTCTGGGAAGAGTGCGAAGTCACATGGGGCAAGATCAGAACTGTATGGAGGGCAATCAAGCACAGTCAACCCTGATCTGGCAAGAAAATCCATTGTTACATTAGTACGATGTGCTGGAGCATTGTCATGATCCAAGAGTCAAGTGTTGAGCCGTGACCTTGGAAGGAGCTGCTTGAGAGCCTGGATGACCTGAGGCAGACAAGTCCTCGCAGTAACTGTCCTTTGTGTTTCTAGCACAAACCGAGTCAGGTTGCCCCGTTTAGTGAAGAATACTGCAATCATCCTTTTCTTCACTGACCTTGACTTTCGCACAGTCACAGGAGTATCCTCATCTTCAAACAGCCACACCTTGTTCTGGGATTTTGTTGGGACATCGTAATAATAAAGCCACGTTTTGTCACCTGTAACGACGCTACTGACGTTATGCGAAGTCCCATTTTCAAACTATTTTAGCATTTTTCGGCACCATTTCACTCTATGTGCCCTTTGTTCCTCTGAAAGTGAATGGGGCACCCAAAGGGAACAAACCTTTCTAACATGGAGATGGTCGTGTAGAATTGAATGAATAGCTGGTGCAGGGATGTGGAGGATCTCTTCTACCTGCCAATATGTCAACCGCCTCTCTTGCTGCAATATTTTCCCCACAGCTTCAATGTTTTCCTCAGTCACTTATTCAGATGGTCGCCCAGAACGAGGATCATCTTCAACCCCAAAATTTCCCCTCTGGAACTCTTCGTAGCAACGTAAAATTGTTGTCCGATGTGGACAGTCTTTCCCCAGTACAAGAGTCATTTCCTCCAGGCACTGGTCAACAGTTAATCCTCGAGCAAAATTGTAGCGGATAATTGCGTGATATTCACCTTTAGACCACACAGACATCTTAACTTGCTTTCAATCCCACGGCTTGGTAACAACTAGTGTGAAGGTCGCGCCTTGCTGTCTTCTAGACCAGTTTTCACCCCTCTTTTCATCCCTTACCACCACAGGGGTGTCCAGCCAACCGTTTTTGCATATTGCAAAAGTTTCCTACTGCCCTTTGTAAATGAGAGGAGCCTGGTTCAAGTCAACGGAATTAATGTCCATCAGCTCAGACCCTGAGATCGCCATATAATGTCTTGCATGTAATAAACCCCTGGGGATTAAATGGAAATTTCCACGGTTTGAAATATTTATCTATTTAAAAAAAAAAGCACTATCCAAAATTTTTCTTGTTGTGAAGCAGGTATTGAACAGGAAAGTCCCTGCTGCATTTTTGTCCTTTGTGGCCAGAATGGTAGCCTTCACTTCTTCCTGTTCTATAAGTTTTGTCTCATTTTCTTTATTTTGTTGAACTGGAAGAGCCATTGAGTGACATGGATAAAAATGAGATGAGGATTGGGACTGAAGTCACTTGCGACATAGAGCTCACCATGTAGGTAGATGAATAAAGTTTGTTTACTGTAATAAAATGGATCTTCTTCCACTTGTGATGCATCTCTCACACTGGCCTTGGTATCCGTCAGCTGACACCACAGACATATAAACAAATACCGCCTAACAGAGCAAGCATTTTACGTATCTCGTAATGTGGCTCGGTCGTTTACAGTTCTCCTGATTTAGTTTACTTGAGAACAATGGTGATGGAGGAAGAAATTGCAGATATTCCGGCTCATTTGATCAAGATTACCATACACAAAATTACAGTGAAGTGATTTTTACAGTCTCAACTTCCCAAAATGCGCTGCAGGAAAACCGGTGCAATGAGTCGTATATGCGTCAAATGCCATGATCTTTCAAATACTGAGTTAACATTAGCATAAACCTCAAAAAAGTACAAAAATCATGTGCCTAGAAAGATATCATTGCAAATAACAAAGTGTGACTAAGTTATAGAAACGAATCAAAAACAAACTCCATGGTGCTATAACCCTGTTGGATCTTGTCCTACCAAGCAACCGCTGTTCAGCTCTAAACGTTCAGGTTACGAGATGCATGTTCAGCTGTTATTCTTGGTTTTACTAGACCGAGGCACTATCTCACATTTAGATTGATCCTCAGTTGTTCTGAGTGGACATCGAACTAGCCCTTATATTCTGGTAAAAATCCCTGACTGACCAGTATTAGAACAAGAGTCTCCAGGTAAGCGGTAGACTTGCTAGCCCTAGACCACAGTGTCGCCACCACTGTTGAAAGCCTTGGGGTGGAAAAAAATAGTTGCATGTTGCAAGCAGGAAACTGCCCAAGTAAAACAGAATGTCAAAATTGAAGCACAGGCAGCCTACATGGCAACATATTAAAATATATGTAAGTGATAGGCGTTTATAGGGGAACCCAAGGTCTCCCTACTTGAGGTTGGTGATCATGAGGTCCTTAACCGAGTGTAGGATTACTTCCAATTCCTTGTGCCATGTTTGTCATTTTCATATTATTGCTATCCGACCTCCCTTGGTTGTTCTTCTCTGACCCGACAAATTAGTTTTGAAAGTCCTTTTAATTTTCACGTTCTTTCACCGAAACCTTCATTCTTCTAAGGGTTGGACCTCTTCCTTTCTTTCTTCTGATTAAAGAGAGGATGTTTGCTGAGTTGTATTCCTACTTAAAATAATAATCAGCACCACCACCACCAAAATGAAGGCATTGAAAAAAAAAAGCAAGAGCCCCAAAGAGTGTGAAAATGAAGAGTCCCTATGCCTCACAAACCTAACACCTTCAGTCAGAAAGGAACAAGAATTGACGAAGGGAGGTAGGACAGGATAGATGAAATTAAGGAGCCTGGCACTAATAAGTCGCAACGGTACCAGAATCAACTAGGGCCTCTTTGTCACCCACCCTCGCTCCCAAGTTACGGGCTGTTTGTTGAGGCACCCATTTAGTCTCCTCTTACAACAGGCAGGAGATACCATGGATGTATTATATCACCCCACCCACATGGGGAGTGCAATCAACTGCTCCTATAGCATTATAAAATACGTAACTTTCTTACCGCTTGATCTTTACATATTCTAATGCTTGTTTCTTCTTGTTCTCGTCGGTGGTCTGCCAGCTCCTTGCTTGCCTTCTAACCTGCCTTGTAATATCAGGTGTAGAAGCCCGTTCTGAGCATTCTCTCCTATGTACCACATTTCAAAGGCTTCTAATCTGTTCATAGAGGAAGCCTTGACAGTCCAGATTTCTACTCCATAAAGCAGGTGTTGACCAGACGCAACATCTCAGCAGCTTCTCACTGAGCTTAAAGTTTAGATTATCATCACAAAAGAATGACCTCATCTTGTGGAAAGATGATCTGGAAATCTCAATAATGCTTGTGCAGTTGTTTCAGTTCCTGTTCATGACCTAATTGCTAAAACTACCTGCCAAAGCATTCTGATCGAAACTTATATCTTCAGCAACATATCACTTTGAGACCCAGGGTCACCTAAATTGCACCAAAAACATATATTTTTCATTGTTTGTCAGAGCTCTACTGCTTTTATGGCGTACTGACTCCAGAATGCTGTGATAATCCGCATTTTCTTTAGGACCTACAAAATTCATGTGTATCTCCAAGAGAATCCACTAGGAAGATGTATCGTGGAAGGGGGCAAAGGTTACTGCTGAGACAAAGAGTTTGTATTCATCTAGCTTACATTTGAAATAGGCGATATATATGTATGAAAGAAGAGATATATCTCAGGTTTATTCATATCACTCATTATGAGGCTTTGTATGATTTGAATCTCCAAGAAGTGTTTCTCCTAGAAATTTATTGAAAATTCTGGAGTACAGAACGCTTTTTTGTTTCTTACGTACAATGAATGGATCTTTCAGCACATCTTGAGCTTGCTTCTGAGCCTGATCTTTGAAGTACCAGTAATTCTGTGCTTTCTTCTGCTTGATCAGCTTCTTGTATGCTTACAATCGAACATAAAGATGATGTACAAAGGTGGACTGAGGTGACCCAGATTCATACAGAGGCATTGTTGTGGAAAACACCAGTTATAAGGTTTATACCAAGATCCTCGAGAAAAGACTTATTGCAGAAGCTGGAGAAATGATCCTTGAAGAGCAGTTTGGTTTCATTAACAGAAGAAGAACCCTACACATAGTCAAGACTCTCCTCAACAATTTACAAGACATAATAAGATATCCAAAAGGGAAATTCTATAGTATGCGCACCTTTTAGTAATAGATTTTTGTACTCGTTGGAGAAGTAAGAAGGGAGTACTGCCAGTTCCGGTAATACTACCAACTGAATGGAAATGAAATCTGAATTGAATCGATAATATGATCGATCGATATGAATTTTCTAAACTTTTATTATTTTAAGCAAACAACTGTGTCACACACACAATATATAATACTATATAACATTTGCTGTTGTGAAACGTGTTCCTAGCATGAATTCTATAGTTTGGCTTTGCTGTGTAAACAACAACAGTACGAGTACTTAAAGTGTACGCCAGATGTCGCACAGCGATGATTAGCGATTCTTAGTTTGTGTTTCAAAGGTTGCCAATACGAATCTCGAAGATAACTTAAGTCGACTGATTTAGCACTAGGATGTAAATCTATCGCTAAAAAGTGCGCAGATAATATGCAGTCTTTGTTGATTATAGGAAGGGGTTTGAATCTCTTGAATAGGAAAATACTCTTTGCCAAATTGATGGACATGACCGAATGAGACAACTTGCTGCATATGGCTATCAATAATGTTTTTGCCAACAATCAAGTTATAGTTCAAAACAGCAAGACATCATCAGACACCATAACTCACAGTAATGGCATCATTCTAGGTAACCCCCAAAGCCCCTGCCTGTTTAACAGGGCAATGAGATATCACAGAGATCATCCACAACACTGCAGTTATAATGTATTTATATGCAGATGATATTGTCATGAGATTAAGCAACAGGGAAGAGCTACAAAATGCAATGGACAAATATGAGAATTATGACATCAACAACAGCCTTGCAAATTAATAAAAACAACAGAATTCAGATGTTATTCTGAAAAGGGGAAATAACCACTGTGAATGACAGAATATAATGTGGCAGGCGAGGGCCTCCAAATTGCGAATTCATTCCAATATTTGAGCATCATAACACTTCAACCCTCAGCTACGATACCTCTTTCCGAAGCCATGTAGGAGAGTGATCGTAGGCAGCCATCCAGGTAACCCATAAGACTGACTTTAAGCACAGCCATGATTTTATTTTATCCTACAGTCCTCCCAATGGTAACATATAGGCTGGAACTTATCTGGGAGCATCTAACAATACCAGTACCCAACCTACAGGCTATTGAAAATGTTAAGGCTAGATTCCTTGGAGGAATGCTTGGGATCTACAAAAAGTCACTCTCAAGACTGAAATACAAACTAACTTTAGAGACATTACTGAAAACCAGACTGCAGCTCCCATCTACAGGACAGGAAAGAGAACTCCTTAGGATAAGGCAATGGAAACAATAAAAAATAAATCAAGACTCCTACTCGACAGATACTATGCTCAACCAAAATCAGACTTGATCAAATAACGACAGGAGAAGTGCCTTGAAATGGTTGGCAGTATTGTAATATTCCTAATCAATCTTCTCTTCCTAATACTGTCACTAAACGGAAGTTAAACTCGAAACTCACCAATAAATTAAAATCTCACATTTAATGAATGGCTACCAAGAACTATTGGTGAATATTAGTTGGGCCTATAAGGATGTCACTAAACGTGTTAATTTAAACACAGTAAAAAGAAAAAGAATGCCCAAGATACATTACCAATCTGTGTTCTCTTCTAGTTAGGGATTTTCCTTTCAACACTCGCCAAACCAGCTTTCTTGAAATATTGATGTCTATAAACAAGAGTCTGAAGCCATGATAATAATGTAGTATTTCATCGATAATTTTCTGTTTCAATGGTTTTTTTACAGGGACAACTTTATCCACAGGGGGTGGGGGTTTATCACTTTCTTTCAAATCTTCTTTCAGAGCTTGAACAGTCTTTTCAACTTTCGAAGAAGGTTTTAGTGGCTCACCATGTAGCCGTGACCCTACATGGAATTCTCTTACTACAACTAAACTAGAACCAGAAAAAGTACTTGAAATGGGGGAAATCTGAAGAGAGTAAAATGAACATTTTCTATTGAATTCACAAACTTTAAGTTTTTCTTCACTGTCATTGCAATACACTTTGAAAAACTTTGAGTACAAGCGTGCTGAAGTCACTGGACACAAGAAGTACGGTGAAGGAGCACCTAACCTCCCACCAAATTTATAATTAAGATAATTACTATGTTCACACAGACAGCCATCTGCAAGAAAAAAAAAATAACATTAGAAAGGTAGCCTTTATTCAAAGAAAGACATAAAAACTTAAATTGATTTGTTTATGAAGTTAACCTGTCGTGAATTAACCTTTCACCGGTGCGAGTTATCAGTAAAACAAATCCACATTATATTAACATTAACCGGTTTCGAAATGTATCTCGAAGAAAAGACACTCACTCTGGACAATGCTTTTCGCTTTCGCAGCAATGGACTTGTGTGAATTCAGGAATGCATGCATTTTATTGACAATACATCAGTACACGGGAAAAGACGTCCATTACACAGCACCTCTATTTATGTCGAAGTATTTGTCTCATTTGACGAATTTCGTCATGAGCAACAACAAAAATTAAATGTTTGTTTATAATCGTTTATGTAGATGTCATTTTCCTGTATTGCTATATCCGTCTTACTCATAGTAAGACTTACGAAAGCCATGCAGCAATACTGTGGTCACTCTGAACCGAAGACCTATAGTCCTATTACGGCCTTATCACAGAGAACACGATAACACACTATACAAGAGTTGTCTACTCCATGGACTAGCCAATTCTGAAATTCCATAGTATAATTTACAAGATGCAAAATGATGGAACTAGAAAATACTGTATTATTCTCTATACACCCCTAGACGGATTACTCTGGCCACAACGCTAGACTGTAGTAAAAGATCAGAGGGCTGAGAATTGGCAACATCAGACATATTATCCGCACACTTTATCTTGGTGCATTTACACCAAGACCGACTCCAATCCTCAGATCTTAATGCTACTCTCGATCGTTCAAAGATGGCGAATCGAGTAGCCGGAATTGTTGGAAATGTTGAGTTTGTTTTGATTTGTTGTTATCGTATGTAGTCGGTGTAATTTTATGATAGTTGACCATAAATGTTAGCTTCTTTGTAGAATATAAGAGTGCGAGTGTATTTATATAAGTCAGTGGATACATAGGATCTGTAATTATACACAGTAATGTGAAAATGTGCCTGTTCTGATCGTGCTTTCACCCATTAAAGAACATGAGTGCACTAGGTGGACCAGGTTTTTGTCTAACTATGGCAATGCCTCTCATACAACTATTCTTAAGTTTCCTACGGAATAGAACATTAAGAGAGAAATGGATTAGGAATATACATCGTGATTATTTTGAAGTCCATGAGAAAACTGTACGGTGCATCCATCCTTCTGAGTATAAGTCTGAGGATAGGGAAGCCAGTTCTCTACTTCCAAACTATTCGTGTTCCCCGAAAAATGTTCATTTAGATAAAATATGACTGATGTGGTGTTATTCCGTCAGTGTCTATGTGCTTAAAAATGTCGAGTGATTTAGATGGAAGTGTATTTTACAATAATCTGCGCTTTGCCCGCGGAAATGTTTGGCTGGATCTTGGAGTATAACAAAACTTATACAAAACTTATAAGTGTGACAGATGGAGCAATCTGTATACTGTTACACAGAATATATAGTGACTTGAGGGATTACCTAGGTTTGTAACGAAGGGTTTTACACTACCAACACCTTCAGATTCATGCTGTGGTTATCTGTTATCAAGCAGACAGCGCCGAACTGAAGCTCGCCCATGTGGTTAAATATCAATTTTAATGGGTAAAAACCTATTATATCTTTAGTGTCTGAACGTTTCATTACTAAGGTTACCTTCATTGTGTGAAGTGCTGCAATGCCATATGTCAACATTATGTTAACATTACCAGGCCGTTCATTGGGCTAACATAATCCTTTCTTTCGGGTGTACTTGGGCTGAGTGACTCAGGCGGTTAAGGCGCTGGCCTTCTGACCCCAAGTTGGCAGATTCGATCCTGTCTCAGTCCGGTGGTATTTAAAGGTGCTCAAATACGTCAGCCTTGTGTCGGTAGATTTACTGGCACGTAAAAGAACTACTGCAGGACTAAATTTCGACACTTCGACGTCTCCGAAAACCGTAAAAAATTTAGTTAGTGGGACGTAAAGCCAATAGCATTATTATTTCGGGTGTACTGCCCATTCATAGCGTGCCGAATTCAAGAAATTGTCCACCGCTTCAAAACTAAGGTAACAAATTTTTGCACAGTTCTCATAAGAGCGAATAAATCGAGGTGCAAAACCTTAATTTATTTTGAAATATTCAAAATGATATTAGAAATATCATTTTAAAAGTTTTTCATGTATTTTGATCTATCCAGCGAAGTGAAATCTAAGAGAAAACGTTATTTAACGAATTGAAAATTCCAAATAATCATTTTGTTGGTCTCTTTTCTAGTAACACACATGTGATTCTACTTGATTATATGTGGTGCGTACTTGTTGGCGAAGCGTTTTCATAAGTGTAAAAGTGTATTTCCCTACGATGTTACATTTATCATGTTAAATTACCGCCGTTTATGTAATATGTACGTGATATTTACGTGTTAGCCAATACCAGCAATCCGGCTACTTCGGCCGCCATGTTCTTTTAATATTACGGTCTGAGGATTGGAGCCGGTCTTGTCAAATACAGTAGAGACAATACACGACACTGAGCGAGATATCGAGGGACAGCTATTGGAGCTCGCTCTAGCGGATAGACCTGAATGGTACTGATTCTGTCATAAGAGCACGTGTATTTTTGTTTGAAGTTTTTGGTGTTATTTATGCGTTTTCAGTGAGTTGACATAATTAAATAGTAGCGTGTGTCATTCCTTGATATCTCCTCTCAACATGAGGGGAAAGGTATGTGCTGTGTTTGGCTGCAGTAATTACGAAGTAGAGAAATATGCGCGCTCGTTCTTCAGGTTCCCTCGTGACAAGAACATGTAAGTAATATTGTGTTTGCATATATATTCTTCCAGTGGCAGAGATTTTTATAGTACTTCATAACCTTCTGACCTGCTCGACCCATGTTTTAACGGGCTTAAAATATAATACGCATATTTTATTGTATAGTGCAGCAGTTAACCTTCAATACCGATGTGTTGTTGTAGGTGTGATCTGTGGGTTTTGAAATGTCACAGAAGCGATTTGGATTAAGTGTACAAGAAAGAAGGGACGTTACGCTTGTATAAGAATTATAAGATGTGTTCAGATCATTTCCAGGCCAGCGACTTTAAAAATCCTCGACTATACAGCCAAGGGTATGTTACATTTTTACTCTAATTGTACGTAAATATTCCTCAAAGCATCACTATCGACAACATTTTCAAACTTTTCTTTCTTTTATCCCTCTTCTCAGATTAAAGCCGGGATTTTATAGATTTTCTTTCTGTTAGTAGGCTTCATGTTAAGAGGAAAATTGTCCAGCTATTAAATCCTAATTCATTGCATCATATGTGTAAGGAATGTGCCGATATTTTTATTGACAAATGTCTTAATGTGATGATACATTGTTTTTAAATGAGGAAAAAAGACAAATCCAACCGTCAGATTTCAGGCAGGTATGCTAAAGCTAAAAAAGTAGTGCATAAATGAAAGATCAAACCGTTTCACAGCAGTCCATTTCACACCTTGTTTATATGTCTAATTTCAGTCTTTGAATAATAACCTTTTAAATAATTCTTCATTCATTTATCCAGAATTGCTTTAGCAACTTCGAAGTTAATATCTCAATACCACTGTCTTTCTAGACGTAATTTATTTATCCAATTCCGTATATACATTTCCATTGATATTTGAATTTAGCGCGATTTGTTCAGGTCAAGTCACTAGGAGCGCCACCGTCGAATTGTCTCCCATTTTAGCAAGGCGAAATCCGTAAGTGTCGTGTATTGTCTCTACTGTATTTGGTCTTGTTTACACTCTAGTGCTGAATCGGTCGACCTCGGCGATCTTCGAGATTCGTACTGGCAACCTTTGAAACACAAACTATGAATCGCTTAAGCATCGTTGTGCGACATCTGGCGTACACTTTACGTACTAGTACTGTTGTTGTTTACACAACAATGCCAAAGTATAGAATTCATGCTTGGAACAAGATTCGCATCGAGAAATGTTTTATAATGTTATATAATGTGTATGTGACATAGTTGTTGGCTTAAGATGATAACGGTTTAGAAATATCATATCGATCGATCATTTTCTCGATTCAATTCAGATTTCATTTTCATTCAGTTGGCAGCACCGGGCAGCACTATCGATACCGGGACAGCTCCCTCCTTACTCCTCAGCCCCGTACACAAATGCTCCACGATAAAGTGTGCGGATAATACGCTTGCCTCTGTAGCTGGGAAGTTGAAGTAAATAGCTTCTTCTCTTCCTCTTCTACTTAAGACGTCCAATCGTAGGTAGACGAACCACACGTCCAGCTCTGAAATTGACGGTGCAGCATTGTCATGTGAATTTGTTGGAATATCTCCCAGGATCTTAATGCAGTGATTTCCCGTTGCCTTCTGCATCCTAATGCCGTTGACCAAACAGGTTCCTCCGCCTTTGGGAACAATTTTTGTCCACAGGACAATAGAGTGCCTTTACCCATACCCGCTCATCCACTCTCAAAGAGACTGTTGGCACTTGGTATAGGGGATCTCCTTATACCGGAAGATAATCGGTTCCTTCATTCGTTAGCCGTCTGCATATAAAAATATAAAAATATATTTTTATATGCAATCGTTGCCCCCTCTCTACCGCGGTGAGGTGAATGTCAGGATTTCACCGTCATTGAAACAAGGACCAAATGGCATTACCTTGTTTCTCTGGTTCTTTAGAGAGGAGTAAAAAGCTTAGGACATGATAATAGTGCCAACTCCTGCGAGAAACTGGCGACACTGCTTCCGCGTGCCATCTATCGGTTCGAGGATTTAACTACACTTCCTGCAGCAGTCAGCTGTGTATGTTAGAAGTGTCACATAGGTAATTCAGGAGTTTAGTGCTTGTTATATATCACGATTTTGTAAAATGCAGGAAGAGGAGTTATGTGGGCTATGTAGGGGGTTTTATTTCTAAAAGACAAAGTTGTCGCATGTCATTTGATAGATTACAAAAACAAAGAGCTGTTAATGTTTACTTGTATTTTTTTCCTATTTACGTGAACGTACTTTCTTTAACACATTGTTATGACTAAACTTGCATTTAACCTTAGGTGTACTCCCTGGGTTTTCAAGAACATAAGGATAGATTTAGATGAAATTTTGCGTACCAAAGGACCAGGACATTTAAATTAAAGGCTATCTAGTGCGCTCGGACCGCTTTATAGTTTCTTGTGGTATTCCTGCTCTAAAATTGTTGAGGTCAGAATTACACAATGATTATGCTTTCCATTACTTGTTAACAAGGAAGATGACACAGGAATGCATTGAAAACATACTTTCGATCACTAGATAAAACGACCTAACAATACAACCCCAGTTACAACAACATTTCTCAGTGCCATAAGAAGTGCAATGGTAAATCCATTGCTTTGTACTTCTGATAACAGTAATTGTGAATCTGATGTTGCAAACTTTCTGTTCACTCACAACGAAGTGACAAAGTGCAATTTTGATGCTATTATCATCAGTGTGAGTTAAGTGATCATAATTAGAATGATTATGAATATGATGTAATACAGGAAAATGCAGACCAGTATGTCATGGGCCGAGCATGTATCAAGTTTCCTCATACTGAGTGTAGGGATGTACTGTCGTCATCTTATGATAATGATTATAGCACGGGAAATCTTCACACAGAAATGAAGAAGTACGGTAGCTATGATACCTAATTCTAAAATGATGTTTCCAATTATGCGTGGAGGAAAGTTGTATGCCAAAAATCAGCAACATTTGAAAACAGTTTTTGTCGGAAAGCACACATGAAATTAGAGGCAAATTAACTGACAGTTTTTATTGTATTGTATTGTATTGTATTGTATTGTATTGTATTGTATTTCATCCAACTGATCATACAGTGATGTGGGACACGTCAGTAATCATGTTTACAGTAACAGAGGATAAAACATTAATATACATACATATACTTGTTAACAAGGAGGATCGCACAGGAGTGCATTGAAAATATATTTTCGATCATTACTATAAAGAAGCACAGACAATGGGAGAAAGGTAATGTAATTTTCACGAGCTAAATATTCTTCAATAGAATAAAAACAATGGTTAGAAACAAATCTGAATAATTGTTTCTTAAATTTTGAACATGGTTTTATACGCTTAATGAAATCTGGCAATGTATGAAACAAATGCACGCTTTCATAACTCAAACTTGATTCAAAAAGCTTAGTTTTGTGTATTTCTATGTGCAGACTGTGTCTATTTATAGTATTGCACCTATGTACATCTCAGTTTATGGTGAAACTGTTTACATTCTCTTTCATAATACAAATGTTTGGAAGATATAAAGGCTAGGCAATGGTAAAATAGAATAGTTTTAAATATTTCTTGCAGCTTGTCCTCCTCCCAACACCGGCCATTCCTCTAATTATTTTATTTTGTAACTTAAAGATGACTACTCTATACTGTGAATTCCCCCAGTAAATAATTCCATATAGTTCCGTTTTTATGAATTTCGACTTGACAGTTAACCGGAAGTCAGACGGTGGTGCAAAATTGCTACGAATACAAACAGCTGATTTACGATAGGCCTACACAACACGAACGGAAATCTATATACTGGAATATAAGTCTATAAACAATCATTCTTTGTAGCAACATACATAATTCACATAAGATAAACAATAATACACAACACATTTAGGATAAGGCTAAAAGATAAAAAATATGTCAATGTTCGAACGGATAAAAGTGAGAAAATTAAATTAAGTTTCTACTCATCATGTAGAAGAGCTCGCGTTGCTGTTAGATTCAGTTTCTCCTCAGGAAGGAATTAATCCTACAAAGGGAACACACCACTCATTTCTGAGTCACTATCAGCATGGTCATCGTCTGTTGGGGTTTCACTCTCGCCTGACCCTAAAAAGATAATAAAGTCTTCAACAAAATCGTCTGTGAGACTTTCTCTCTCCAAAGCTTTGATCATCTCGAATTTCGTGTGTCTCAAACGTTGCCCTAGTCATTCGCACTTATACGGCCTACAGCTTCGAAAATAAGTCTTTCAAATTCCAAAAGTGTGAATAGTCGGTTATTCTCAGCTACATAATCCTTGACTTGGGCCCAAATCAGTTGTATGGCATTTACATGGCAATGGTATGGTGGAATGCAAACTACTTTATGCACATGCCCCCTAGCTATTTGATCCACCACATAAACTGGGTACTGGGGCTTATTTTGTTTCACAGGATGCATGAGAGCCCCTTCCTCATGTCATTGCTAACCTAAATATTGGGCTCATTCAACCATTTAATCAAATTCTTTCTAGCTGCCATTGTTGGTGCTTTGTCAAAAATGATGGAGTGGTAGGGGGCATTGTCCACGATTATAATGCTCTTTTCAAGCAAGTTGCTCAGCAGGCTTTCTCAAACAATTTCTGGAATGTACCACTATTCATTTCCTCGTGGTTATCTCCGATTTTCTTAGATCGATACTCATACAAGCAATTTGGCACAAAACCTTGCGAAGTACCGGCGTGAATCATTATGACTCTGCCCACCCCCTACCCAACAAGTACTGGCATAGTGCCTTCTACTGAATCATCTGTCCAGCCTTTGCTCTGGGAATAAGAGCATTAACCCAAGCTTTGTCCAAAAATACAATAGTATCAAAATTCCCGTCAATAACCTCTCTCAGAAATCTGCACCGCCACCTCAAGATATCGCTTCTCTCCGTCATCACTCTTGGCCCGTTAAATTTCTTGTGCCTAAAACTCAGATTTTTAACTACTCTTCTAAGAGAATATTTGCTCCCACTGAAAATTTCACTGTTTTCAAGAAAACGACGCAATTTCTCAAAAGTAGGATATTCTTTCCTACGAAAATAGGCGTAAATAAGCCGACGAATTATTGAATTGTTCATAAGAGTATAATTCCGTTAACAGTTTAGGCTTATTCCTCTTCTTCCCTGGAGTTTCAAGTTTGGAATGCCCGGCTGTCTGGTCCTTGGCAGAGTACTTCTCCTTCCCTATGCTTATAACTGTGCTCCTGTTGATTTTGCTCGCATCAGCCGTTCTCTGAAATGTTTTCACAACAGACAAGAGAGGCGTGCCGTGATCTTTCTCCTTTTCGAAATATTAACTAACATTGCAAACAATTTCCCGGGCCTGGCTCCTTAGTGCAGAACCGCGTCCGAAGGGCTTTCTTCTCTTGGGAGCTCCATCCTTAGACGTATAAACTAAATCACGGTTGTACCTTGTTATAGACTATTCAGTACAATATAACGCGCTGTACTATTAAAAAGTACTAAGCAGTAAATTTATAAACTTTACGCTACGTTATATAAACGAACAACCCAGCATAATGACACACAAAGACCGCCCAAAAACTGAGCACAATACAACCCAAAGCTGATAACACGTGATTGCAATAAACAACAGATCGATAACACTGCTAAACGAAACTGGAGTCTAACGAGCTCTATCAGAGCGATCGGCTGTCTGTGATTGTCTGTTGATTCATTCTCTTACCCTCCACCAAAAGACGGCGCTCAAACTTCAAGTGGAAACTCATAATAACTGAACTATAAGTTAGTATGGGAAGGACATATGTAAAATACATTATTCAACAAGCCTCTAAATTAAAACTAGTTTTCAAAGATATAATGAAATACATTCTGCTAAGTTTTTCCCTATAAAATCTGTATGTTTTACCCAGGTTAATGATTCATCCATCCACAAGCCATGAAACTTTGTTGATGATGAGTACTCTACTGTGGTCTCTCCAAATGATATTGGCAAAAAATTCTATGTTTGATTAATTCTTTGGCGAAATCTAATCAGAGTTTTCCTGTTTACTTAAGATGAATGTATTATCTTCAAGCCAGCTTATTTTATTACTATATATATTGCCTGCCTTTAATTCTAACACTTCTGAACTTTCATCAGCTACTAAAACAGTAATATCATCTGCAAACAAAGTTAATTGCTCTCCTTACATATTATCGACAATTTGGACTATATCGTTGATAAATAATAAATATAATAATGGTCCTAAAACTGACCCCTGAAGAACACCATGATCTATGTTTCTGGCACAGGACCACACATTCTTAATTTCATTTTTGCTTAAATCAGTACTGGTATATGATATTTCAGCAATCTGTTTTCTATCCCCTAAAATGATTTGAAAACTGCCATTCCTCGAACTCCATACATATATACATTTTCTAAAAGCAATCTGTGGCCAATTATATCAAAAGGTTTTGTTAAGTCTAAGAAAATACCTAAACTTGCATCCTTCCCATCTAGTGTGTCATATATCCGTTCAATAAAGTCAATGAATGCTGTGGTAGAAGATCTATTTTTACGAAAGTCATTTTGGCAACCAGTTAATATATTATGCTTGTCTAAGAATGATAACAGTCTATCATACATAATTCTTTCCAGTATTTTGGAGAATACGAAGGGGAGGCAGACAGGTCTATAGTTACCAGCATCTTCTTCACTACTCTTTTATGTATGGGAACAACTTTAGTTACCTTGATTTTGTCTAAACATTTACCAGTGGTTAGTGACAAATTTACCAAATAACAGAGATGCTTGATTATGAGCCGTTCTAGGGAAAACTTTTCTTGCAACGAGTGGGCGACTACTTTTTTCTGAATCTAACGCTTAGTCCCGCGGCGTCTTTCTCCTTTCCAGCTCTACGGCTGGGTAACAAATTTTCCTTGCACCGTGCTTATGGGTGACTATTTATCTTGAGCCGTGCTACAGTGCCTATCTCACTTCTCGGTCCTCCTCGGCAATCAAGAAAATTCAATGTTCGAATAAGATCTCAAGGAATAAGTTACATCAGTATTCTTTTCGTGAATCCGACTCGGATTACCCTCCCTACCTTTCATTACATGCGAACATCGATTGGAATATTTAGTCATGAAGACTCGGTTTTAAATTCAATTAATTACCATCATCAGGTAAGATATTATCTTAAGTTAACCTTATAATCTATAAATAAAATATAAAATCGCTTAAATTCTAAATTGTTAACATTTATTCAAATTTATATCTTATTTTCAGATGAGCTAAATGTTTTGCAAATATCTTGATGTACATTGGTATTTCATCCAAAAAGAATCTTGAAGTCGAGCGTTAATCGTAGCCTACAATCCGTGATCATTAATAAAAAACTATCTCATTATTGCCTATGGTCTCATCCTATCAAATAATTCTTCTCTTAAAATTTTTCATGGATTAAAATTGTTCGATGAATTCATCCTGACCTATTATGAATTACAATCTCTCTTCATCTTATTTTCTTATATAAAAAATTACAATTGTATAATTCTTCATATTGATATTTAGGAATTAATTTGATTTTTGAATTATCTTGAAATTGTGTAAATGACATAACAAGGGTAAAATAAAAATGAAACTTATGAATAAAGTCAAATTCTCATGAAATATTAGATTCTACTGTTAAGTTTCAGCAGAATGTCGAGTTCTGATATACATCCAGTTTTGGTTATTGATATTTTACAACGTTTCAAACTTCAGAATCAGAGAATAGTTTTTTGTTTTTACCTTCGGTAATTAATTATCTGTCTAGGCTCTTCAACTAACTTTATCATTCAGAAAACACACGCAGAATAAGAAATGTTTCATGATTGTAGCTCGTAATAGCTACCTATGCTAATATTTATATAAAAATACACACACACACACACATATATATATCATTATTCATGACTAGATGTGATCAAAATATTCCTATGAAACCTGTAAAACTTTGCATTCAGGGTTATACTATGTCGCATCGCTTAATAAATTCAATTATATGTTTGGAATAAGTCAAGGCACATATCAGAGGACAGTACCTAATCCACTAATAGCGATAAGCTAAAATTCCGAGGACACTAATATCATACCTGCCGACACTAATCTAGTGTTTCAGCTTAAATCAAATATTAAATAGGATGTGGAAATTTTCTTCGGGGTTGCCATAATAGCCTGAGTCGTAGGTTAATTGAGATTAATTTTCGATGACCGTACTCTATTAACATCCTGTAAACCCATCTTCAATTTGCCAATACCTCATAGGTTATTCGAGATTACGTCGCTTTAAGCATCAAATAAAACCATAATCCTACACTGCGTTACACACACACTCGTTAATTACATATACGTGAGACTATTTTCCTCAAACGACCTTCGATTTATTATAATTCCTCAAATAAATATTCAAGGATATCTATTATTTATTATTCGCACTCCCTATCTCATATTTCCATCATATCCCTACATCGCTGCATACATGAATTTCATTTGATCTACTCAATGTAACGCTCGATTCGAATAATTCCATGTCCCAATAAAATTATAATTTTATGGATCGACAACTTCTATTTCTGACAATATGAACTTGATTTGTCAAAATATACACATAAATATAACCCATATTTACTCACGTTTGGCAATAAGTTGATGTTAATGATGATCTTGGTAACCTACGATTCGATATGCATTAATTACTCACTCCAAGTACATTTGAACAGCTTGTTTATGACATAACTCTTTGAAAATCGACTGACAAGACGTTAGTATAATGTTTCATTGGCGAATGCGATATTTCCTACATATGGAAGTTCTTATATGCTTTTGAGGATTATCTAACACCTTCATCTGAACAGCACTATTAATACGTTCGCGATGAAACTACCTTTATAAGTCATCTCTCGAAGATATATCGATCCATTCCTTATATCAACCCAATCAATAAATTACTACATGATACTACACAAATATCAAATTTTGAAAATAAATCTTTTAAACTTATCTTTTTCTGCCTGTGTTTTGGGCTGGAACTGCTGTAGTTTCGTCCTCTTATGTGGCGATCATCTCTGGTTTAGGTTATATCTGCGGCATCTCCGAGTCTTGATCGCTGGACTTGTGTTGTCGGGCAAGGTTGGTTCGGTTACCGTCTGTCGCCAATCCCATCTCCATCTAGCAGGTTATCTCAGCGTTTTCACGTACATGCATGAAAAACATAGACAAATACAACATTAATTCCATTGTCTCCTTAGTTATAAAGCCTTCTTATATTCTTTAGGTTGTTATGAGGAGAAGACGGTGACGTAAATTCAACTATTGCTGTTTTAATGACATGAATGGTGGCTTAAATACTGTCAGGTTAATGTTAAAATGCTTCAAGATGTCATTTTCTTGGATGTCTTCTTCAATAAACTTTCATCGATGCTCAGTTCAACCCTGCTTTCCGTTCAGTCGTCTTCTTCATCTCATGAAAATCTGCCAGCCGTCAAAAGAGCGCCTGGGCAAGTCCCCTACACTTAGTTCCCAAGAAAGACGGATTCTAGAGACCTTGCGGAGATTACCGTGCTCTCAACAACATTACAAAGCCTGACAGATATCCTATTCCTAACCTTCAACATTTTAACAGCCAACTACATGGAAAACAAATATTTTCAAAAATAGATCTGATCAGAGTTTATCATCACATCGCTGTACATCTGGACGATGTACCTAAGACAGCAGTGATAACACCATTTGGTTTGTTTGAATTTTTTCGATTCCCGTTTGGACTCCGTAATGCGCCTTAAAATTTTCAAAGATATATTGGCAGTATACTCAGAGACCTCGATTTCGTGTACTGTTATAATGATGACATCCTAGTGGCGTCACAAGATGAAGAGGAGCACAAGAAGCATCTTCAAATGCTTTTCAAACGCCTCAGTAAGTTCAACATCAGATTCAATCTGAACAAGTGCATTTTCAGTTCAACAGAAGTACCTTTCCTGGGATATGTGATATCTGCAGAAGGAATCAGACCACTATCAGACCGAGTACAAACCATTATTGACTATCCGCTACCCACAAAAGTAAAAGAACTGCGCCGGTTTTTGGCCTCATTAACTTTTACCGAAGAGCACTGCCAAATTCAGCAAGTAAACAAGCAGAGCTTTTGAACCTTCTCCACGGGACTAAGAAAAAGGAAAACAGAAAAATTAATTGGACAGAAAATCTTCGACAAGCCTTTAATGATCTAAAAAATAGTTTGGCCGATTCAGCACTTCTAGCTCATCCATATTCAAATTTACCACTAATTTTAATGGTAGATGCCTCAGATTGTGCTATTGGTGCATCTTTGCAACAAATCAAAGACAATAATCTGCAATGATTAGCATTCTTCTCCAAGAAACTGACAAATGCAGAGAGGAATTACTTAACCTACGACAGAGAACTCCTCGCTGCCTACTCAGCTGTGAAGCACTTTCAGTACATGCTTGAAGGACGTGATTTTCCGATTTACACGGACCACAAGTCACTCACTTTCATGTTCAAGCAACCTTCAGACAAAGCTTCTCCACGTCAGAACCGACACATTAGTTTCATCGGACAGTTCACCACAGACATACGTTATACTACTGGGAAGGCGAACATCGCAGCTGATGCTTGTTCACGAATTGCTTCAATCACTATATCTCCAACTGTTACGATGGAAGAAATAGCAGAAAGCCAACAATGTGAAGAACTTCTACACATTAAGAGTACCGAACAATAATGTTGCCCAATGGTAAAGAACTCGTATGCGACATGACTGAAGATATGATTCGCCCATATGTACCTCAACAACTACGACAAGCAATTTTCAACTCGCTACACAATCTAGCTCACCCTCGTATTCAAGCAACCATTAATTTAGTAAAAAAGCACTCCATTGGGCCATCGCTAAGAAAGGACGTGAAGACCTGGACATCAGCATGTATTCCTTGCCAACGAAGTAAAGTCTGGAGACACACTAACAGTGCAGTGGGACATTATCCTCCAACGGCAGCAAGATTCAGTCACATTAACGTGGACGTAGTTGGACCACTACCTCCATCACAAGGATATCGCTATTTACTAACAATTATTGATCGTTTCTCCCAATGGCCAGAAGCAGTTCCATTAACTGGCATCACAGCAGAAGCAATTGCATTTGCCATAGTCTCAACATGGATATCTTGTTTTGGCGTGCCTCATATCATAACTACTGACCGCGGAAGGCAGATTGAATGTCAACTTTTCAAATGCCTCACAAGTACAATGGGAATCGTCCACATTAAAATGACAGCATATCATCCGGCAGCAAATGGAAAAATTGAACGCTGGCACCGTCAATTAAAATCTGCTTTGAAGGCACAGATGTGTGATGATTCGTTTCGAAGCTTCCTCTGGTCTTGTTAGGACTTCGTTCCTACATAATTCCGCAAGTCAATACCTCGCTAGTGGAAATGACTTACGGCTCAACAATTAGGTTACCAGGAGCATTTCTCAACGAACAGAAATTAGTAACTGACATCCCAACCTTCGTTTTCAAATTGAAGGAACAGTTGAGGAACCTAAGACCAGTCCCAACAGAACACCGCGACCGCAAAAAGATTTTTGTTCACCCACGGCTGATGACGAGCAAGATCGTTTTCGTTCGACATGACGTTTTGAACACCTCCTAGCAATGATGACGAATGAGGTTCGGAAGAGAACGTCATTGGGAAATGTGCACACAAGACAATTTTAAAAAATAAAATCAGAATAAATCAGATAATAACACACCAAAAATACAAGGAGGCGAGGAAGAGTACTGGAACCTACCCATTAAAAAGGAGAAGAGGGGATCCCAGGAAATGCGAAAGAATTCACCAAAAAACACCAAGATTTTCAAGAAATTTAAAATAAAAACATAATTAATAAATAATATTTATAATACAATTTAAATTTAAAAAATTAAATAAAACTCTAAGAAATAATAATATGAAGTGAAACTTGCAAATAACACAATATTAGGGAATATAACAAATACTCATTAAATAAATAACTTAGATGTAAGTAAACTTATGTCAATAGAAAATGATTCCTTTCTATCCCAAAAAAATATACTGATGCATCAGCCTACTTTAATACTTACCCTTGATAAACGCATATTTGAAATATATCAATATTAAATGAAATTTAAAATTCAAATAAAAATGGGTTGGATGCCAAATCGACGGCTTTTGACAGCAACCAATGCAGGCTATGTTCCCACAATACCCACATAATAGAAGGTCCAAATGAGATATCACATAAAACAAAGAGTACCCAAATACAGACCATAATGTCACCACAGATTCGCCCAGAATTAGAAATATTAGCCCAAATTAATAATAAATTAAAATCACAAGGCCATAGTAAGCAAGGACAAAAAATTAAACACCGGAAACATATTTAAAAGGAACGAGCAGTTCACATCACATCACCGAGACTGAAAAATGAACACGGTTTCAGAAGAAAACAATTCATTGTAGTATTCACGGAGCAATACACAAGATGCTGTTATCACGACTGAGACAATTAACAATAATGATCTGGTTACATAACTGCCAAGCACGAGAGATAAGCAACAATCGTCAGAATAGATAAGATCAGAACCCTATATCTCTCGCACTACGGTTGTCCAAGACCCTCGATTAAAATAAAGACGTTACAAGTACATTGTTGAAAAGTAGGATAATATAAATGCGGTATTACACGAATAATTTGAGTAAGAATTACATTAAACACCCGCAATAGAAATGAAAATGAAGAATTCCAACCCAAATAAAACATACTCCGAGATATATAAAATTATAAACTTACGAAAATAATATTAATAATATTTTTAAAAATATACTAGTGTAAGCGCAGTATTTACTCGAAACACGGGCAAAGAAGGCCGAGATTTCGAATAGATGCAGGAATAACAAGGAGAAATACCAAACACGAAATAAACACAGAATTTTGCACAGAACAGGTCAACGTTGGCGATAAAAAACAAATTTAATATCTTTAATGTAAGATAGAAACCGCACACGCATGCAAGACAAAGCACAGAAAAACTTTCACAAATGCACAGGAAAATAGAAATAATACAAAGGACAAACAAATTTTAGATCACGCCACGGAGAAGTTCGACTGTTATCTAAACATGACGCTGGCCTTCATTGTAACACACATTGCTCACTTGAAGCAAGACGCCACACCGGAAAACTTTAGATACATTTTACTTTCAAATAAAGTACAAATGGAATCTACATGCTACACACACCAATAGAATAATATTAACACCAATAATTTATGAGGTGTACTTACAGGAATAGCATTCATGCCTAGATAACCCACTCATGTTCCGAATTATACTACTGCACTTACCCGTAAGAAACTAAAATTAAATACTACATATTTGCACTAGTGGAATAATTATACAATAAATACAAAGTTTAAAGAACAGAATTCCCAGATGGGGCTGTTTTAGGGCATCACCCTGTCTCAGATGGTGAATGCATTGTGTTAGCAGCGCTAACATAAACCATCGCTCCAAATCAACGCCTGCTTTCAAACAGTTTCAGACGCACTTCACAATCCTCCGCTAGAACCGACACTGCCTAGTCTCGGTACACGCCCTGGTTGGCTCCGTTAAAACACACACTGCAGTAGCTATGTACTCTCATAGATGGCGTAGGAGTCCGTATAGCTGTCCACAATACGATTATACCCTTGGAGGTAAACATACAGAATAACTATGTGACGAAAAATCACAATCGCCACATATAGACTGAGTAGATGACCAGTAGGCTAACTGTTCTGAGCGCTCATGCACTAAAATTATAAGAGTCCACCAGATACAAAGTTTAGTCCTCCAATTCTTCAATTAGTGTTGAATTCCAGTCTCAAATAGATAATGGTAATATTACCGCTCATTATACACTCACTTGGCCGCGAATACAAAGTTCAGTAGCAGAGTGCATAATTCACCAAAGGTAACTGGTGCCTCTAAGGAACACAATTTAAACATATGTCGCGTAGACAGTTGATTGTCCAAATATATCACATTATTAGTGTATTTTGCATAATAACGCCTCAGACACCCCAGCCTGAAAGAGGACCACAGGGGGCCGAGAAGAGGCAGGAGCTTACAGTCACATGAAGAAGTTCCACTCAGTCACAGAATACAAGAGCGTCTAAAGAGTTTGACGTAGGTCACAAGGTAAGTCCAATTATTGAGGCGACACGAGTTTAGTATCTGTGTTTCTCGACGTGGAGAATAACTTTTGGAACAGTCTTACTTTGAATTAGATGACATCGAAGAATCAACACAGGGTATAGCACGGACTGTTCAATGTGCAGGAAGACGGTGTTCAAATGGCCAGTAAGGGCAGCATACAACGCACCACGTGGAAAACAGACACATGCCTTGCAAACAGCAGCACCCAATGTTGAACTCCAATTACATCCTGCGATGTACCAGTCCTCGGGGGCTTCAGGGAATAGCAGCTTCAGGATGAAGAACGCGCGCGCAAGCTGCAACATGAACGAGGTAGCAGACAACGAGGGAACAAGTACACCACACATATACTAAGGAATTCAGAATGGTCCAGTCACATACATTAGGGAGTTCATTTAATTACAAACTGGGTTCTCACAACCCGAAGTAACAGTAAGGTTTTAGAAAATCACTGGGCAATAGTAAGTAACAACACTTACAGTGACATGAGATATCATCTCAGAATTTTCCATGCGAAGATATATGCACACAGCACGGTAACTGTTTTACAATTTGCCTAGGGCTACTATAACTGGTACCAAGCCACAAAATTATTATAAGGCGTGATAAGGAGCACTAAGTTACATAGAATTACTTAGGCCATCAAGGCCATACACATGAAATGGTACAGACGTGCACATTAATGGTGTCCCGACATAAACAATCAACACCGCCCCACTCCAGTACTGAAAAGAAGGGGTAATGTTGAAGGCCAATCCAGTACAAAACATGGGGGAAGGGAGTAAAGGAGTAGTGTCGAAGGCATAATGACTCACCTTCTCGCTTAAAGCATTGCTGCATGGACTGCATGCAGACAGCCCGCTACAAGACTTCGTTGTGATCGAAATGGGCACAGTGGCGGATGTATTGAAGTACAGCATTAGGTTACCTACTCGTCCGGCCCCACGGTGTACGGGGCAACGCGTCCGGCCGCCCCAGGTTCGATTCCCTGCCGGGTCAGGGGTTTAATTTTAAATGATTATATCCCTGGCCTGGGGACTGTGTGTTTGTGATATCCTTAATGTTTCTCACATTCAACACTTCCGCAATTCCAATTACATGGAGGTTCATATATTGTGCAAGCAGGGGCAAAAGAACTCTATAGGTCGACGCCCCGAACAAATAGCATTTTAACATAAAAAATTAAAAAGTAACCTACTCTGATAATTACAGTATTAAGAGGTAAAGGAGGTTTTTAACCGAAAAGTATTTTATACTAGTTAGGAATATTTTGTAGCTGCGTTATGTCGGGTCTACGAATCATTCTTCACCTCGTTCTTGCCATATTTCAATCCATCTCCAAACTGTCTTAATACTGCACGGTATTGCTTGTGCTATTGCTTGGGGGACCATGTGAGCCTTCCACATGCCAATAATAGTCCTCGATTCACCTGTGATAAGATAGGAGCCATCTTATTACAATGTTACGGTATAACGCTGGAATACACACACTGTGTATTCAGTACTACCTGTTCACTTCCTTCCCTTCCCCTTTTCAGTACTGGAGTGGCCTTCAACAATATCCCTTTACTCTCTCCCCTCCTTTTCAGTACTGGAGTGGGGCAGTGTTGATTGTTTATGTCGGGACACCATTAATGTGCGTGCGTGTACACAGAAGATGTACATAATAGATCATACAACTAGGGCATAATGTATACATCTGACATAAATTAACAATTTAAGCGGGTTATACTTGGTTGAGATGTACTCGACGGATTCTTTTAGAATGGGTGTCATTTACCAACACAGAGACAGGGATCAAAAACTCAAGAATAGTACAAGGATCATGTAAACGGGGAGCAAGCTTTTTAGTGAATTAGTCAACTGCCCTACGTTGATAATTGCTTCTCCACTTTAGCATATGGAACTATTAATCTATCTTTGGCTTTCTTCCACAATCTTTTAGTCTCCTCAGGATCTTTTTTCTCAGGAAGCAATAAATCAATCCTGAGCAAATTAGAATGGGGAAAATGAAGTGAAAGTGAACATAAGTGACAGGGGTTTGCATATGAGACTCATGAACAGCGGAATTTAATGCATATGTTAACCACTGCAGAGACGAATCCCAATTTTTATTATCTTTATGATGAAATGCAATCAACGCAGACTTAAGGTTCCGATTCACTCTCTCAGCATATGACGGGGCAGGATGATAAGGAGATATAGTGTCATGGGAAATGGACAAGTCGAAACAGAATTTCTTGAACAAATTACATGAGAAGTATTTAGCATTATCCGTTACCAGGAATTTAGGTGGGCCAAAGGAACAAAAGATTGGGTTCAAACATTTAATAACCGTAGGAGCGTTAGCTGAACGATTCGAGAAGGTCCAGAAAAAACAAGAATATCCGTCTACACACACAAGTATGAATCTGGAGACTCGCCTCGAACGAGATAACGGACCCGCAAAGTCTACAAATAGTCTTTCCATGGGGGAGGAAGCCATGATATCAGTTTCCAAAGAAAAGGAGTATACTCAATATACATGCGGAATATTCCCAGAGCAAAGATGACCGCCAAACATTCAAGTTCATACACGGAGTTCTTACATTCCAATGAGCTTAATGCACGAGAAGCGTAAGCAATGAGGAGTCTACCAAGTTCAGATTCCTGAAGAAGAACTCCGGCCACAGCCGAACAAGAAGCATCGGTTTGTACGATGATTTTTCTTGGAAAAATCGGGAATAGCCAAGACGGGACAGTTCGATAAAACTAATTTCAATTTCTCGAAAGCTTCTTTCTGAGGAAGATCCCAAACAAACTTAGCATCTTTGCGTCTTAACGCATTGAGATGGGCAGCAACGTCAGCAAAATTTGATACGAATTTCCGAAAGAAGTTAGCCATGCCAACGAAACGAGCAATGACTTTTTGATTTTTGGGAGGAGGGAAGTCGTGAATTGTTTGAGTTCTACTCTTATCGATAGCAACTGTTTCGGGAGACACAATGTGGCCAAGAAAGGACATCTGGGGTTTAGCAAAGGACACGTTAGCAATTTTGACCGTCAGGCCAGCTTTCCTTACCGAGTAAGCACCTCATGAATATGTTGAACTTGTTCCTGGAAGGTTTTAGAATAAATTATAAGATCATCCAAATAATGATTCATATACTGAAATTTAATATCCGAGAGAATAGAATCTAGGAGGCGCGTGAGAACTGCAGCTCCAGTCGAGAGCACAAATGGCACACTACAGAATTCATACAGATTCCAGTCCGTTGCAAAGGCAGTTAGATGACGAGTCCCTTCCGCAAGAGGAATCTCAAGGTACGCACTGTTCAAATCGAATGATGTGTAAAATTTTGCTCCACGGAACCAAGAAAAACAAGAATGAATATCACGCAACGGCACAGACTGTAGAGCCACCTTGCAGTTCAATGCACGGTAATCAACAACAGGACGATAACCACCATTAGGTTTAGCCACAAGAAACATGGGTGAGGAATAGGTAGAGGTAGATGGACGGATGACACCCTCATTCAGCATATCTTGGATAATGTCCTTCAAAATTTTAATGCGGGAAGGAGCCTAGCGATAAGGTAGTGATCTAACAGGGATGTTATCGGATACATCAATTGTGTACTCAAGGACGTTAGTCAACCCAAGCTTATCAGTGAAAACATCAGGAAATTTAGCACACAATTCACGAATTTGTACAGCGTGGTCACTAGGTAAACGCTCCAAGTTAATTTGAACGGAGTCAACATTAGCAGTGCTCTCGACGGAAGAAACTAACGTTGAGGCAATAACATGCCTGCCATTTAATGGAACTTCAGAATCAGGAGAAAACTTGAAAAACAATTTCCTTTCCTGGAGGCCAATTACCAAACCAACATGAGTCAAGAAATAAGGTTACAGCATAATCCCCTAACTACCACCAATTTAAATTTCCAGGTGAAGTTCAAAATTCTAATTTTGATAACAATGGACCCAATAACACATACAGTAGAACCATTAGCAGTGACACAATTTATAGTTACCGGTTATAGCTCAGGAAGTTTACAAGGGGACTTATACCTTTCATACCAAGACATGTTGACCAAATAATACACGCTCCCAGAATCCACGAGAGCGGACACGGGCTCACCGTTGATCTCAGCTGCAATAAAAGGCAGGTCAACACATACATGGGCAGAGATACACGGACAATCAATATTACACAGGACATCATTAGGCTGGTTACCCAAGTTCTTATATTTTGATTAGACAGGAGGAAAACTCACTGTATCCTTAGGGTCGGCTAGTCAAATACTGGATTGATTGGGATTATTTGGGCAAGAACGCTTACTATGTTGCTTGGATCCACAAATGAAACAGGCGAAATTGGGGTTAGTATTATTCTTAGATGCAGTGGGCTGTTTCAGGCTCGGACACTTGTCCCGAAGATGATCCCTGGCACCACACGCATATCATTTCTTAACTGGTTTACTGACTGGAGTTAACATCTGAGAAACACTGGGTGGACAAGGTAACAGTGGAGGAATGTTCGCCACACGACACGAATCCTCATATCGAACACTCTCCGCTTTGACACAAGCAGCATCAAGATCCTTAATAGTTACAGGTCTAGCAGTAAAAGAGATGTAGGACCGATACTGCAGCGAAATGCCCCTGACTAAGTGGTTCACCAAATTAGTCTCGGGGATGGATTGCCTCAAGCCTTTGCAACAATACTTGACGTCTTTTCTGTAGCTCGATAAAACAACAATTCTCAATAAGGGACTATTGGGCAGTTTAAAATGTTATCATGAAAGTTTCCACATGGCATCACGTAATTCATCTTTTAATATCCCCTGACAATGAGGGAATCACACCCTGCGGACATTCAAAGAAGTTAGTTCGAAAATATATGCTGTTTCCAATAATTCGATCCAGAAACACAAAAACTGAAGAGTCTCTTCGATGGAATCAACGGAGAAATCTGCCAAATAATTCCAATATCGGAGGCGATACAATGAATGAGTTACCAGGTGAGCATCCTAGACATTTATTTTCATTTCGGGGAGACAAAGTACCACTCGTCCCAACTCACCTGGGTATCAATATCAACGAGGGTAAGCTTCTGGACATCAATAAACACTTCAAGCGCGTGGACATCATATGACAAAGAAATGGCTTTAGATAACAACACCGAAACTACTTGACGATTGCCAGGGATAAGGTTTAAGGAAAGCAGATCCTTAATTCGATTCAAGTAGTGCTCTACCCTTACTTCAATTCTTTTAATTGAGCTGTAGACGGCGTAATATCAGCAAAAGAAGAGCACAATTCAATCAGCTCATCAACATTTTCAGTGACAAGGACAATCGACTCATCGACGGACCGTTGATCCAATTCCGGTACATTCATGGGAAGATGGACGACTTCGATGAGCCTTTCTATCTTGTCAGCATTGGTATACCGATTTTAAGGCCCGTATCTGCAAGTCGTAGGCCAAATCATTACGTCTCAGGAACTGGAGATCGCTTATGGTGCGTACAGATATCATGGGAGCGTACATGTAACGTATAAAGAATCAGTAGGGTCCACCTCAGCTCACAAATTCCTGGTTAAAATTCCACTTATTTTTGGTGTAATTTTGGGCGTCCGCCTCACAATTCTATGACTAGCCGTTCAGCGCAGGATCAACACAAGCAACCACGCTCTGTAGCTACCAACAACAACACCCCCTAACAATGATGATGAATGACGTTCGGAAGAGAACATCATAGGGAAGTGTGCACACAAGTCAATTTTAAAAAGAACACATAAGTAAGAATAAATCAGATAATAACACACCAATAATACAAGGAGGCGAGGAAGAGTACTGAAACCTACCCATTAAAAAGGAGAGGAGGGGATCCCAGGAATTGCGAAGGAATTCACAAAAAACGACACGAAGATTTTCAAGAAATTTAAAATAAATATATAATTAATAAATAATATTTATAATACAATTTAAATTTGAAAAATTAAATAAAACTCTGAAAAATAATAATATCCGGCGAAACTAGCAAATAACACAATATTAGGGAATATAACAAATACTCATTAAATAAATAACTTAGATGTAAGTAAACTTATGTCAATAGAAAATGATTCCTTTCTATCCCAAAAAAATATACTGATGCATCAGCCTACTTTAATACTTACCCTTGATAAACGCATATTTGAAATATACCAATATTAAATGAAATTTAAAATTCAAATAAAAATGGGTTGGATACCAAATCGACGGCTTTTGACAGCAACCAATGCAGGCTATGTTCCCACAATACCCACATAATAGAAGGTCCAAATGAGATATCACATAAAACAAAGAGTACCCAAATACAGACCATAATGTCACCACAGATTCGCCCAGAATTAGAAATATTAGCCCAAATTAATAATAAATTAAAATCACAAGGCCATAGTAAGCAAGGACAAAAAATTAAACACCGGAAACATATTTAAAAGGAACGAGCAGTTCACATCACATCACCGAGACTGAAAAATGAACACGGTTTCAGAAGAAAACAATTCATTGTAGTATTCACGGAGCAATACACAAGATGCTGTTATCACGACTGAGACAATTAACAATAATTATCTGGTTACATAACTGCCAAGCACAAGAGATAAGCAACAACCGGCAGAATAGATAACATCAGAACCCCATTTCTCTCGCACTACGGTTGTCCAAGACCCTCGATTAAAATAAAGACGTTACAAGTACATTGTTGAAAAGTAAGATGATATAAATGCGGTATTACACGAATAATTTGAGTAAGAATTACATTAAACGCCCGCAATAGAAATGAAAATGAAGCATTCCAACCCAAATAAAACACACTCCAAGAGATATAAAATTTAGAAACTTACGAACATAATATTAATAATAAGATTTTTAAAAATATACTAGTGTAAGCGCAGTATTTACTCGAAACACGGGCAAAGAAGGCCGAGAGACTCGAATAGATGCAGGAATAACGAGGAGAAATACCAAACACGAAATAAACACAGAATTTTGCACAGAACAGGTCAACGTTAGCGATAATAAACAAATGTAATATCTATAATTTAAGATAGAAACCGAACACGCATCCAAGACAAAGCACAGAAAAACATTCGCAAATGCACAGGAAAATAGAAATAATACAAAGGACAAACAAATTTTAGATGAAGCCACGGAGAATTTCGACGGTTGTCTAAACATGACGCTGATCTTGATGCTCACTTGAAGCAAGACGCCACACCGGAAAACTTTAGATACATTTCACTTTCAAATAAAGTGCAAATGGAATCTACGTGCTACACACACCAATAGAATAATATTAACACCAATAATTTATAAGGCGTACTTACAGGAATAGCATTCATGCCTAGATAACCCACTCGTGTTACCAGTGATTTAGTTGGAACGAAATACTTACAGGAACTCACTTTAGCAATTTACAAAAATGGACTCGTATTGGGTGTCAAAATCAGCGGCCTCATGTTTCCGACAAGTTGTTTCATCAGCTGAACGTCTCCCCTTTCGTAGCCATGACTTGACATATGGATGTGGGTTAAATATATGCACAGGAGGTCCAACGCTGCTTATGAAAATAAGTCCGCTTGATCTTTCATTCCGCAGCCTATTTCTCTTTTCGGTGAGGATCTCATTCATGGTACTGAAAGCTCATTCAGCTTCTGTTGAAGAGATGGGAATGGTCTGTACAGTCTTGATTAAAGGCATCAGCTCCACTGGAATTTCCTTTGTCTTGACATACTTTCTAAAAGCATTAATGTACCTCGTCTTGTCTGACACGTGGAAAAATTCACAAAGGTTGCCAACACTCTCATCACCGTAGTATATATCCAAAGTAGAATCGGAGGGCCAGTTATTTTTGTATAGTACCTTTGAATCACTGATACCTTTTGTCATCCTCTCATGTCTCTGCTGACTAGAGCTGGAACAAAGATGAGATGATTTGGACACATTTTCCATAAGCCTGTTGTTTAAATTGTTCACAAGACTTCTGAAAAACTGTTTTCTGACAACTTTTTTTTAGAATCATGTAATCCTATGTTTCTAAACATTTTGTTTTCTGCTGCTTTAAGAACTGTTCTGTAGTATTCTCCAGGATCTGAGTTACACATAGATTCAAACACTTTTATAGTGTGCTTGATTGCATTTTGAGCCTCTGTCAGACTTGTCTCTCTTTTCTGCAACTCTAATGACAAATCAGCTAACTCAACAAGAGCATCATATATAATTGCTCCATTTTCTAGGAATTCTACACATGTTAACATATTTTCTAGGCCTTAGAATTTTGCCCTTTCTTTGGAGTCTCTCTGGTGGTCATTTTTGGGTTCACAAAAATGTTTTACTACTGCACTATAGTTTTCCCAGACAGCTTTTACAGTTCTCTGGCTCGATGCTACCCATCTTATTGTAAATATTTTGGATTCACTTGGATTCACACAAACTTAACAAGTGGAAAAAGGTTGTTGTGCTCACTTTCCGCTCACCGAATCCAATAGCAGTGTAGCCAACATTAGAGAACCAGAAAACCACCCAGGAGTGTAAAATCGACCGTATCTTATGAACATAAAACCGTAAGTTCCTATATTAGTCCGCTAGAGTACACCCATGACGTTTCAGTGCTATGTATAGATTATAAGATTTTCTTACTGAATGTAAAAATCTTACGTCATTGTAAAGCGAGAAAATATTTCCCGGAACGGCGTTCCGGCCCGTTCCGGTCCAACTAAACCACTGCGTGTTACGAATTATACTACTGCACTTACCCGTAAGAAACTAAAATTAAATACTACATATTTGCACTAGTGGAATAATTATACAATAAATACAAAGTTTAAAGAACACAATTCCCCAGATGGAGTGGTTTTTAGGGCATCACCCTATCCCAGATGGTGAATGCATTGTGTTAGCAGCACTAACTTAAACCATCGCTCCATCGTTTCAAGCGTAGACAGCGTACACTGTCTAGTCTCGGTACACGCCCTGGTTGGCATCGTTAAAACACACACTGCAGTAGCTATGTACTCTCATAGATGGCGTATGAGTCCGTATAGCTGTCCGCAATACAATTATACCCTTGGAGGTAAACATACAGAATAACTATGTGACGAAAAGCCACAATCGCCACATATAGACTGAGTAGATGACCATAGGCTAACTGTTCTGAGCGCTCATGCACTAAAATTGTCAGAGTCCACCAGACACAAAGTTTAGTCCTCCAGTTCTTCAAATAGTGTTGAATTCCATTCTCAAATAGATAATGGTAATATTACCGCTCATTGTACAGCCACCTGGCCGTGAATACTAGAGTCAATAGCAGAATACAGTTCAACAAAGATGACTTGTGCCTCTAAGGAACACAATTAACATATATGTCGCCTAGACAGTTGATTGTCCAAAAATATAACATTATTAGTACATTTTTTATAATAACGCCTCAGTTTTTATTTTTGGTTTTTAGCTTGCCATCCTTCAGTTCTTCCTGATGTTGCTCCAACATTCAGCTTCTCCAGCAACTCTTCTCCACGTTCATCGAAGTGACTCCTACTGACGGGCTCAATGGTTTTCTCACGAGATTTCCCTGAATACTCTGTGCTTTCTGGTATTGCTGTCTCTGATAATTGAGGTAGAATCCCATTAATCATTTTCAGTTGATTTTCTACTCCTGGGTGTCCTTCTTTAGTGGTAGCACTGACCTCAAATACTTTCCCAACTCTTCTTACTCTCATTACTTGGATATGTTCTGCATCCTCCTCACCTTTATCGAACGGCAATGGTATGGCATTATTCATGATAGTTGTTCCTCTAGTCTCTCTTGTTTCTTTCCTATCATATTACATAGCTGCCGTTTCCCTTTTCTGTTAAGATGCTTGCCATGATTTGTGAAATATTCTCGAACCATATTGCCCATATCAATTATTTCTGTATTTTGAAAACTTGCGACAATCTTCTGTAGCCGACTGTATGTATCATTAACTTATTTACACAAGACTATTCAGTTAAATGATGTCGAAGTGGAATATTACATAATATTACATTGGTGATCTTTAATTTACAAAGTGTTTTCTTCACCCCAGAAATCAAATTCGATGCTTCATTTCTAGCAATATCATTCGCCCCTGCCATAATAACCACGTAGTCATTCTCATTAAGTGTTTCCATCTCTTCTATAACTGACTTAATGATCTCTTCAAACAGAACACTTGGCTTCACAAAACATACAACTTCAGTCACTGGTTGCATATCACCAAGTATGACATCAACAACCCGACCATGGCTATTCCCGTACACAACTACCTTACATTTTTCCCTGAACCCCAGTGCAGGCTTCCTTGTAATGGCTGGAACGTGAACTACCACTAAGAACACAACGAAGAACCAATACAGTGGATTTTGTCAAACTGGCAAAGACTGCCAGGAACTGGACCCAGGCCTCTTACACAGATAATATACATGTAAGATTCACAAATAAATTAAAGTATAACAGGAATAAGGCAAAACATAAGTTTATTAAGGAGAGAAAAATCAAACGACCTCATAGGCAAAACAAGGAGGCCAAATAATCTAATAGTTTATACTCATTGTGCGTGGTCCATAATTAAATTACATAAGATTCATGGTTTATTACACCTTTTCTGACTCTCTTACCTTAATTTAAGTCGTGATGAAAACTCACGTATAATGGCATGGCATCAACTTCAATTAAATGAGGAACATACATTAAGGTGGGTATTTCTTTTATGCATATCAGGTCCAAGCGACCGTATGTTAAAGGAGAAACAGGACTCTATGATAACATTCTCTGTTCTGGTCGAAAAGATCAGAGAGTCTTTCCACAACAATAACACCCGAATAAACAAAAACCATTTCCCCCCAAAATACAAGATCGTTGAGTTCAAGAGCTTAAAACAGGAGAGGAGGGAAGGATGCACCGAACTCATAAAATTTAAGCAATGAGAAAGGGGAAAGGGGGAAAAGGGGAGGTTACAATTGTTGCACGCCAAATAAACAGAGATAAAATATAAAGGAGTCCCGTCAAGCAAAAAAACATAATAAACTAGAAAGGTAAAGAAATCCAATGACGGCAATGTGTAATGAATAATAAATAAATTAGACACAAGATGTACCACGGATTCAAGAGTCACAACTACCCCAACCCACACAGAGACCATTGAGTTTAGGTCGCCGATAAGGGGACACACAGCCGGACGCATAAGAACGTCAGCCAAACAGCACGTAACTAAATAAAAATCGCTCTCGATCTCAAACAGACAATACGGACCAGAAAGTGGTCCATCATAGAGAGACGTAGTGTCTCCAAACAAAACACACGGAGATCAGTCAATCGCGTTGTTAGCTTGTATTCATACCACGTTAATGTGGTGGACATGAAATATACAGAACAAGCGATAAAAAATAGAACATGAGCTCAAGCGGTACGTTAAAGATGTGACACGAGTGAAAGGTATCGGATAGCACACAGCAAACGACCACACACACACACACACACACACACACACACACACACACACACACACACACACACACACACACACACACACACACACACACACACACGCACGCACTCACGCACGCACACACGCACACACGCACACACACACGCGCGCGCGCGCGCGCGCGCGAATCCGTGTCACTTTCTGTTTTCAAAACAAACATAGCTGTTCGATAAAGAAAAATACCGAAAGGAGCATCTAAAAGCAAAGTTAACAAGCAAATAAATTAGTAACACATGTAATTAGAGAAGCTTTTGTAACCCAACCATGGCTAGCATAGTATGAAGCAATACATCTTACCAAGAGGGAATTAAAAAAATAACTCATGTACATAAGCAATTAACATTCTCGAAAGGCCGAGAATCGTACAAAGACATTTTGAATCTACTAAAATACCCTTTATACTCCACAAAGGCGACTTGGAAATCCATCGCTACCATTTCTCAAATAAAAAAAAACTCTCCACCCAACGAACCAGAAAGATAACCCAACAAGAGAGGTCAGAAAAGAAATGCTTTGACATATGCTGACGCATGAGATGTCATCTACCGAATAGGGAGAGTTTACGTAGTAATACAATACATTATGGGAGAGAGTAACGTTTCACAATTGATACAAGAGATCGCTCGGAACGTACCATAAAATGCTATGGTGCGGTTGAAACGTTATTAGTCTTTACACATTCTTCTTCACTAGACGTAATTGATTCCTTAGTTCAATGCCTAGGCCTAGGCCTCGAACATAATTTGTTTTAGGCCTACTATTAACCCCTCGTAAATACCATCGATCATGTCTCAGTTTGCACTTCAGTCACACCATTCAAACTAGGTCTATTACGTTTTACATTTTCAGTGTCCTCCGTTAACATGCGGATAATTTCATCCGTTGAGGCCAGTTCGAATAACAAATTAATACAGTCAACACACTTTCCCGCTTCCGCATGCGCAATGCGTTCGTCACATACACAAACACTTCACGAATTATTTTCCCTTTAGCCAATGCCACTACTGTTACTCTGATCCACACTCCCACTGATATTTGACACCTTCTCCTTCCCGTCATTAAATTCTACACACTCACTACTTTCCATTAAACTATTGTATTTCTGACAATTCTCAACGTCTTGAGGAGCAACACGACTAGCAGGCGCCAAATTACTATGCAATTATTATCCATTATTGCAGCTGTAAAACTGGCAAGTAGACTTCTTTCAAATTCCTTATTAAGGCGCATGTGAAGATAACCAATGATTCAACAGAGAAAAATCTTGCTAGTAAAAATATCAGGCTGAAAATATACCAGGTGGCACTTGAACGCCGTACTTTCTACTTATAAATGCCCCGCATGCACAAATGATGAATGGGATGTCTAACAACTGATTTTCACAGGGAAACTACTGCCAGCGGGCAGGTTTCGTCAGAATATGAAGAGATAAGAAAAGGAGTGTCGTTCGCAGCATGTTACTCAGCGCTATTGGTCTAATGCACCCATTGCATTAGTAAACATCGTTTTCGACCGCATAGTTCTAGGCTGGTGTATGGTACAGCCGCACTGTATTTGCTGTCTGTATATCAGCAATAACTACTGTGATCAGCAGCGACGAATACACAGACATTATTTTATTCTGGACAATCTGGTCGGATTGCAACAGAAGCTCAAAACAGATGTATGCCTTCCACACGCGTACTTCACCGAACAAATTAGTTTTTGTTTCATACTAGCAACTCTTCCATCGAGTGGAATGTCTAAACGTGTATAAATTAATAAGTTATTAGATTTCCTTTTCTGCATCTTTGGCGTGTCTACAAACAGTAGCGGCGATTAGGAGGTGGGTGCTAATTTCTTCGTTTATTTTCTTTAATTATTAACATAACTATTGACGGAAATACGCACAAAATGCTGTTCGGCGCGGCTAACCAATTTGTATAGCACTACGGCAAGGTAGTGGAGACTTTGCATGTGCTGTGAGGAAGGGCGGTAGAGGGACATACTTTTTCCGAGGTCGTGGCCACTGAGTTGTAATTCACCCACTTGCCGCGCGCATACATCAGTCCTCTTTAGTGTCTGTTGGTTTCTTAGTGAGTATCCAAATCCTAAATGAGTTTTAGTTGCATAATCATGCCGTACTTCTACTTAATTATACTCGGCGAGGTAGCCGTGGGGTTACTGGCGCGCAGCTCTGAGCTTGCACTCGGGAGATAGTAGATTCGAATCCCACTGTCAGCAGCCCTGAAGATGGTTTTCCGTGGTTTCCATTTTCACACCAGGCTAGTGCTGGGGCTGTACCTTATTTAAGGCCACGGTCGCTTCCTTTCCACGCGTAGCCCTTTCCTGTCTCATCGTCGCCATAAATCCTATTTATATCGGTGTGACGTAAAGCCAATTGTAAAAACATATTCAGGTATAACCGTATCTCAACGGGAGCTAATACCAACGTTCCTAAATGAACTCTTTGTGTTATGTTATTTATTAAGTAAATGTCCCGTAGTATGTCGCTGATATGTGACAGCATTGAATCAAAATCTCATAAAAACTACTATTACGAATATTCCACGGGGCAGATTAATTACATTTACATATAAAATAACATAATACAAACGAAATAATTTATTCCGTTAAAAGTAAAGTTGGTATTCTCTCGCGTTGAAATTACAATTACTATTAAATATATCTTTTTTTTTTACAATTGACTTTACGTCGCATCGACACAGATAGAACTTATGGGAAGGAAGCGGCCGTGGCCTTAATTAAGGTACAGCCTCAGCATTTGGGAAACCACGAAAAACCATCTTGAGGGCTGTCGACATTGGGATTCGAAACCACTATCTCCCGTGTGCAAGCTCACAGCTACTTTCCCGCAACCCCACGGCCAGCTCGCCCTGTACAATTACATAGATGTACGGCATGATTATGCAATTAAAATCATTTAGTATTTGAATACACACTAAGAAATCAACAGAAAATAAAAGGACTGCCAGACTGACGAACGCACGCGGCAAGCGGGTGAATTATAACTCAGTGGCCACGTCCTCGGCAAAAAGTATGTACCCATACTACCCTTCCTCACAGCACATGCAAAGTCTCCACTACTTGTCGTAGCGATATACAATAAAGGGAAGATTTAGCATATAAGACAACAAGGCTTGTACAAAAAGCTTTTTAAAAATAATTCCTAGTTCCAGCTGGCTAAAGTTGAATAAAATGGAATATTTACTCTACAAAGTGGGGCTGGGAGTGACTGTAACTCCTCACCCCACCCCCTAACCGCCGCTACTGTTTGTAGACACGCCAAAGATGTAGTAAATGAAATCTAATAACATATTAATTTGTACACGTGTAGACATTCAACTCGATAAAAGAATTGATTGTATTTAACAAAAACTAATACTGTTCGGCGAAATATGTGTGTAAAAGGCGTACGTCTGTTTGGAACTTCTGTTGCACTCCTACCAGGTTGTCCAGCTTAAAATAATGTCTGTGTATTCAACGCTGCTGATCACACTAGCCATTACCTATATGCAGACAGCTAATATAGTGCGGCTTTACCATACACCAGCCTAGAACTATGTGGTCGAAACGATGTTTACTAATGCAAGGGGTGCATTTGACCAATAGCTATGAGTAACCTGTTGCGAGCGACCCTCCGCTTCTTATCTGTTCATATTCAGACGTAACCTGCCCGCTAGCAGTAGTTCCCCTGTGAACAACAGTTGTCAGACATCCCAATCTTCATTTGTGCATGCGGGGCATTTATAAGTAGAAAGTACGGCATTCGAGAGCCACCTGGTATTGCGTGTGTGATCATCATTACTTCATGGCGTCCTATACCAGCAATGTTACGTGCAGCTCCTGCAAAGTGTCGCTCAAGTAGAACGACAATTATGTACAGTGTGACGTGAAGTGCAATGAAACGTTCCATTTAAACTGTGCCCATGTATCAAATGCTGTTTTTAAGGCAATGCTGTCAAATCCAGAGGAAATTTTGTGGCATTGTAAACAATGCAAACATAACCCTACTTCTGCTAAATCGCCTTCATACACTTTGCAGCAGAATAAAGTCAAAGCGGACAATACAAGCCTGTGTGAAGCTGTGAACAACATGCAGCAAATCCAGAAAGATGTCTGCAGCTCAGTTTCAGTCCAGAAAATATGATGAACTGCCACAGCAAAACAGTGAACTTAGAAAGTGCATAGACCATTTAATCAGCGAAGTGAACAAGAGGAAGTCTGAAAATAGTGCTCTCAAAGAACAAAATTATCATTTGAAGGATAAAATCAATGACCTTGAACAGTATTCTAAGAATTATAATTTAGAAATTGCCAGCATACCAGTCTCTAAGGATGAGAATGTATATGACATAGTAACTCAAGTTGCAGGTGCATTTGGAGTGGAAAATTAACCTGACCGGGACATTGAATTTTGCCACCGACTCCCAGCGGCTACAGATACGGACGGAAGGAAGAAGATTCCTATCATAATCGCGAAATTCTATTCGCGTAAAAGAAGAAATAGGATATGATCATGGACAAAAAAGCATGGGGAAATTCTCTGTGCAGATTTTAAAGTCAGTGGGGACACAACTGTATATTTAAATGATCATCTAACAAAACAGAACCAAATTCTACATTGGCTAGCCAGAAGTACGAAACACTCCACGAACTACAAATCCGCTTAGGCCAAGAATGGGAATATCTTCATGAGGAAGAATGAGGACAGCCCGATACTGCAAATAAAGACGGCGGCTGACTTACCAGCAGTTTATACGAAGCATAGCGACTTAGTATTCAAGTTAGGGTATGCATACCTGAGCCAAGTGATTCATAAATTTACTTATATTGAAGTTCTCTCTCGAAATGTGTACCAAGCAATTACAAATAGTAATACTACACAATAGGCAATGGATATGAGACCAGATCATAATTAGGGCTTACCTTACAAGATGATATCACCACAGGCATTGTAAACACTCCTCAAGACCTGAACAAATTAATTAACTATACTGCAGGAATGAGAATTATGCACCTGTATATATGTGGCATGATAACAAATTTTGAAAGCATGCTAGTTACGTTAAATCATCTGTACCATATTCCGGACATTGTAATACTATCTGAAACCCAACTAATTAGGAATATACCCTTCTCTATTTTAGGATATAATGAGTAATTAGTACCCCCCAAACATTCTACACGTGTCAGTTTAAAGATATACACACATGTAACCCTCATACAAAATGTTGCAATATCTACTGTGAAAACTATGAAAGCAGTTAATGGTAGCCTACTCAACTTAAAATATAATAAAGAAAATTACTTGATACTTGCTATGTACAGACCACCCTCCACAAGCCCATGGATCTTCATAGAAGAACTAGGAAATGCACTTCAGCAGCTACCTGCAGCAACACATTATATAATATTTTTTTTATTTGATTGATAAATAGGGTTCCAGAGAGCAAGAGCTCTGTCAAGAGGAACAATACATAGATAATCACAACAATGGCGGATTAACGCATAAGGTCTAAAAGTGAAAGAGTAATAATAGTGGTTTTACATATACTTTAAGTATCACAATTTACCTAATGGATAGGATTATATTAAGTGGATTATCATCAGAGTAACAATACAGGAGGAACAACTTTTTGACTTTTAAGATTTGGAAATGAAAATATCAGAGAAATAACTGTTACACATTTATAGTGCCTAACAAGTACTTCTTAAGCTTATTACGAAATGGCACAGTTTTAGAGATGATTGCTATGTTGTCAGGAATGCTGTTATATTCAGATATTAGTAAGTGTTGCACTCCCTTAGTGCCAAACCTTGTTGTATAATTTTGATGAACATGTAATTTATTTTTTTGCCTTGTCTTATATGAATGGATGTCAGTGACTTTAGGAAATTCAGAGTTGGTGAACATTTTGTTATGCAAGACTTTATGAATAAGAAGTGATGCGTTTAATGAGATTAATTTCTTAAGAGGTAATATATTTGTTTCAGAGTACATTTTATTTCGAGAATATAGTTGATGAAATCCATACATAAATCTAATAATCCTGTTTTGTAAGACCTCCAAAGTATTTACGTTATTTTGGGTTGCTTTGCCCCAAATGAAACACAAGTAAGATAGCCGAGATTGTATCATTGTGAAATAAATTAGACGAAGAGTGTCAATTGTTAGTAGGTACTTAATCTTGCCAATGATACCAACCAAGACAGAGATTTTATTTTTTACGTTTAATATATGAGGTGCCCAGGAGAGGGCACTATCAATTATTAGTCCAAGATATTTAACTTCTTTAACCCATTTCAACATCGTAGTGCCAAATAATATATTTGTAGTTGCATTTAGGTCATTTTGTGATTTATCGAACATAATACAGACAGTTTTTGAGTAATTGGCTGTTAGAAGATTTTTTCTCAGCCATTCATCTAAGATATAACAGTCATGCTGGATATCTGCAACTATTTCATCTTCAGAATTTGATGAATAGAACAGTGAAGTATCATCTGCCAAAAGTGATATTTTACCCTTAAAAGAACACAGGGCTACGTCATTAATATATATAAGAAACAAAATTGGACCCAATATGGAACCTTGTGGTACACCAAAGCAGATCTTTTGTAGCTCACTTTTATTCATGCCCATCTGAACATATTGTTGTCGATTTGATAAGAAATCCTTAAACCAGAGCAGCGAGGGACCTCTCACACCTGCCTTTTCCAGTTTGTATATCATAAGTTCATGGCTAACATCATCAAAAGCCTTTTTTAAAATCAATAAACAGCCCAGCAGGAGATATTAACATAGACATTTTAAACCCAACTGGTCAGTACGCGCAAAAAGTTAAAAATAAATACATAAACACCTTAAGAACAAATGGTTTCATTTCATACATCAACTCTGCAACAAGGATAACCCCAAAATCTAGAACATGTATTGATCACATACATGTTAAATCCCATACAAATAACAATTTGAGTTAAATGTTCTACATATTAGTATCACAGATCACAGTCCTAATTTTTCTCACACAAAAACGGTCCAAGAAGTATCATATAGCACAAATAGAAGGGAAAATCCTGAACAATACCAGAATAAATTACGGAGCTTTAAATAAAGCCTTAAAAACGAAAATCGGGAATCTGTCCTGAATGAACATGATGTCCACAATGCGACCGGTAGTTTTATTGGGCTATTAACTCAACATATCTCTGAATACAAAATTAATACAAGACTTGTAAGTTCAAAATTCAGAAAGATAACACCATGGAGCACAACTAGAATCCTAACTTCCATTAGAATAAGGGAAAAATGACACCAGACAATTGTAAAACAAAAGACGAGGTTCTTAAATGATGACGAGATCCAAAACATTAAGAAACATAAAACATACCGAAACTGGATAAACAGGTCTATTAAGGTAGCAAAAGAGAAGTGCTATTAAAATAAAATTATGTCAAGCTCAAACAATTCTAAAATCCTGTGGAAAAACATAAATGATATAACATGTAGGAAGGAGAAAATAAATTCGGAAATAGACAGCATAAATCTTACAGACTCACAAGAAATTACCCAACCAACTATCATTACAGAAATTTGTTTAGATTATTTCAGTGGTATAGGTTTAGAACTTGCAAAACAAAATAACGAATACTAGCAAAGAACGTAATGACACATATACATATGAAATTCATGCAATACCTCAACCAAAATCAATCCTTTCTCTTCCCATAACAGATAAAGAAATAATGAATCACATAGCTGCACTAAAGATAACTCAGCCAATGGCTATTACAATATCTCAAGTAAAACAATTAAAAGAATTAGTTCACATATTCTACAGCCTCAGCATTATATTTATAATCTATCACTAATGAATGGACAATTTCCAGACCCATTCATATTTGCTATCATAGTCCCAATCCATAAATCAGTAGATAAGAGAGAGTTAAACAATTACCGCACAATTTCTCTCACAACTCACCTTTCAAAATTACTAGAGAAATGCATTAAACCAGATTACGTAATTACCTGAATAAGTATAGTATATTGTCTCCAAATCAGTTTGGCTTTAGACAAAAAGTTAGCGCTCAAGATGCAATATTCTCCTTAGCTGAATATTTGTATAAAACCATTCATAGCTCCAAAAGGACTATTTCTATATTTTTGATTTAACAAGGGCATTTGATACCGTAGACCACAGTATACTCCTTAGAAAACTTGAAAATCTAGGCATTCGTGAAATTCCTCAAAATCTAATTAAAAGCTTTCTTTCTAACAGAATACAAATGGTAAGAATCAACGGTACCCTAAGTAAAAGTGGTGAAGTAAAAAAAATCGGTGTTCCCCAAGGAACATTGTTAGGACCAATTCTTTTCCTGTTATATATCAATGATCTGTGTGAGCTAAACTGTAACGCAAAAATTAACTCATATGCTGATGACACGGTAGTCACAGTCACGGGTGAAACTTGTGAAGGCACCTTCAATAGAGCTCAAGAAACTCTAGTCATAATTCAGAAATGGCTAAACAACCACCTACTTACTTTAAATTAAAATGAAACGAAATTCCACTTTTTCTCGCATAATAAAATAATGCAACCCTCAGACAACCTAACACTAAGACTCCACACACCAACTTACAAACATACTGAAAGCTGAAACTGTTATACTTTACAGAAATCAATAAATGTTTCATACCTAGGGATAATTATAGATAGTTACCGGAAATGGAATTTTTATTGATCAATTTTGATCATTAAACTTCATAAACATATTTACATATTTTACAGAATTAGAAATGCTATTTCAACAAAAGCCTTGAAGTCTATATACTTTGCCATAGTTCAATTGCACTGCAATATGGAATTAACAGTTGGGTTGGAATGTATGATTCACACTTTGCTCAGGTAAATACAGGCCAGAACCACATACTGAAAGTCATTTACAAGAAGCCACTTATGTTTCCAACGTATGAACTGTTCCAGCAAAGCATGGTACTTAACATACGGCAGCTATTTGTGCAGTCAGTGACCCCAATCATGCATGAAATTGAAAGCTCTTCTGCAAAGAACACAAGTCAAAAATTTGCACTAGGCTGCAAGACAGAACTGGAATAAATATACCACGCCGGAACACCGTACTTGGAAATAGAAGTATAAGTGGTCTAGGGCCACGGATATACAATGCATTACCTGTGGAATTGATCAATGGCAACCGGAATACACTGAATAAAAGGCTATTCACATGGTTCATTAAGAATTACTACAAAGTAGATCAACTTATAAATTTCCCATTATAAAATTTAAATCAACTATCACACTATTCCTCTCTACTAAGAAACGAACCTTCTCCTTAACCCATGTCTCTCAATTCCAGCTCCCTGTTTATTACACCAAATGCAGAAAAACAGTTCATAAAATTATAAAATTACTGTATTACAACATCATCAAAATGATGATGGGGTAAATGATATGCACTAGATGTCATCATGTACATAATTTAGTTATTGTATTTTTGAAGCCCACACACAATTTTACCTTACGTGGGATTCACACTGCATCTTTTACTACCTCTGTATGTATATGTAATGTATTGATCGTGAATAAAAATGTTTAAAATAAATATTTAAAGAAATGCTTTTGGAGATGTTATCAGATTGTAGTAATAACATGACGATCGAATATTTTAATTTTATAATACGTACATTTGTTTTCTTCTTCTCACTGGTCCTTTCAAATCAGCATCCACAATTTTTCTTCCCTATATTATGGTACAAAAATGACGCAAACGGCTTAAAATCTGTATTTCTTCGAGTTTTCGAAGTCGAAATGTGTGTATAGTGTTTTAATAGCTCATCGTGTTAGTGTTCTCGCCGAGTCGCTAGATAGCAGCTCTGCGCGCTGTTGCGACTACTCTCTGTGGTGTGTTTCCACTATTATCATACTAAGCTGTTTGCACGGTGTGAATTTTCAATCTCCAAGTGTTCTCGTTTATTTCACAACATCATTCATCGTCTGTTGTGCTTTTATATGTTTGCCACGTTTAAACAAAGCCTATAGTAGTGTTTATATTGCCCTTACAAATGAGTTCAATTTGTAAGTGATGTAACATAAACATCGTGCACTTTATTGCTGATGATAGCTGTGCCCTGGGTACATTGATTTCCAACAATGGTTAAAGTGTAAATATCAAAAGAGATATTAATGGTCGTCTTTAAAATAATGTTGTTTGGTGGCACATGTTTCCCAATGATGTGTTTCTACGCGGAGTAGAAATTCGTGAAGGGCACAGAGCCCGTGGCGGTAGGACTCGAAATACCAGTAAGAGGCAGTCCCCTACATGTAGAAATTGTAAGAAGAAATAGGGCATGTAGAGAGGGAATATCGTGCGAAACATGACAGTAAGCCGAAATAGAGTTCGCATGAAATCAAAATTTGTGCTGTAATCAGGTGCTGTAATCATAATGAGCTAGGTAACCGGCAATCTGAATGTCGAGAAATTAATGGAAATAAAATGTTTTATATGTTGGCAAAAGTGTCATCAACAAAAGATCCTGTTGGTTCAATATACAAGAAATGGCAGATTTGCAAACACCAAGCACATATCAAAATGGTGGCTTGTTTGAAATCGCTGTGCTATTATAGTAATTTTCTCCTTGAAGGTAACGTCGCGAATTCATGAAAATGAGAAGAGGGAACATATAGCGGGACATATGCCAAAGTGTTAAATGGGGACCGCCAGAAAAGTCAGGAGGGCGAGTCCTACAAAATAAAGGGCACATGGAAATATGCAGCCCCAGTTGGATAATATAACGGAAAAGATAAGATGCGACGTGCGAGGGGTACACATAATAATAATAATAATAATAATAATAATAATAATAATAATAATAATAATAATAATAATAATAATAATAATAATAATAATAATAATACTTTAAGATACTGCAGCATTACGAAAAGACATTACCGAAAGGGTTCTATCATGGTACAGACTAGAGTGCGAAATAAATTTTAAACTTGTAAATGACACCGGGGATGATATAAATCTGATACGAGATGGAGGCGCGCCCAAAGAAAAATTCACACTGAAATCCGGTAATAGGATTAATGGGCGTGATGTGATGTCCATCTCACACTAGGAGTTGTGCCGTATTGCATATAAGGCTTCCTCCTCAAATTTCAGGTTGAAGGGGACGAGTTTCAATTAATAGTAGACGAGCTTGTATACCCACAATGTTAAATTGGTCAATTTTAGGAACATTTTTCTCGTGGACTATTCATGATAATATTATAAAATTTTAATAGCCGGTAGAGGAAGGGTTTCTATCCCTTGGCCTATTTTGTTTAGGTAAGTACCTTATATAATCTAATTTTGAGAAAATTTTTTGCAAGTTGTTAAAAAATTCCAAAATATCCAAATATTTCAGTTTTTTGATTCATAATTTCTAAAATATTAAATTTTAACTCTTTACAAAATGCATCAATAATGTTCATCCCAGTATCTATATGATATTTAAGTTATACTGTTCTGTTCTGTGATGGTCAGTTCCTGAGAAAAATTAAAAATCTCAGGAAACAGGTTTCAAAGTTGAACATAGTTTCTTACTCACTTTAGAACATCCCTGCACCATATTCTGGACCATCTGGATTTCCTTTACCCTCTCCGGCCCTTTTAGCATTCCTTGAGTGCATTCTTGCTTTCCTAGCTATCATAGTCAATTCATAATCTGCTTACTTGGCACGGACAGCATCCAACTCGGAACATGCCTTTACCATGTTTTCTCCAGGTGTTATGCCTAACTTTTGAAGCAGCATAACTCTACCAACATTGCCATCATTAAATAAAAGAACTGCATCATAAACACACAAATTCAACGTATCCTTAACTGCAAATACTGTCTTAGGACTTCTAGACCATATTACACTATTAAGTGATTCATTTGGGTTGTGTCTTTTACCATGCAAACATATACGCAACGGGTTTTGATCAGTCAAACTTCTAAAAACTGGCTTTATTACATTGCACAATTCAATAGGCAATGAGTGCATATGAAGGTATTGTTCACCAGCTGCTAGAGCACGGTTGTATTTGCACCATGAGGTTGATCCTCTTGGGCACAAGGCATGACAAGGGTCCTTGTCACTTGATAGTTTATGAAAATAAATTGCCCAGATATCCTGCTTCATTTTCATCTCACTGGCACAGTTCCTTCTAATTGCCATACCGTAATAGTTCTGGAAACTATTTATCTCCTTGTCTATGAGTCTACCTTTCCCAGACAGTGGTTTTCCATCTAGTAATTTTATGTCTTTCATATCCTTCCTACTCTTGCGAAGGCAGGGTCCCATTCCTTTTTGGATATGTCCAATACATTCCAGCTTTTCCACACTGACATCTCCGTATGGCTTAGCTTCTACCACACTCTTGAAGCTCTTACTATCTCCATCCCCTAAATATTTTACATACCTTACCCCAAACATATAAACTGACCTGGAAAAATGTTTACTGCACCTGCAGCCTCCATATTCCCACTGTACCCTTCAAATTTTACACTATATTCAGAATTTAAGTTTCTCATTATCTTTTATAAATCTACACTTATGGCGGTACTTGCTCAGTACCTCTACATCTAGCACGTTGCCATTATCCATGCTGTTTACAGTTACTACAGCATTCAGACTAGTATGCTCTCTACGCTGCCACGTCCCATCAACAGCCACAGCAAGATCTGTAGAATTATCATTGATTTCAATTGCATCACTGACAGCAGCCTTTATAGAGGCCATAGCACAATGCTTAGCAGCTTCACATAATGTACCTGTATACTTCTGGAATCTTGTTGGGCCACTTGGGAGATTCATGACTGCACATAGTGTCGTACCATCTAATTCACCTTTACCTATAGTACGCAATCCATACACAGACCTAATATTAGTTTCATACCCACTGTCAACCTTCCTACTGGTACGAAATGAATACTGAGCTTTACAGTTTCTGCATTTCAGAAATAATTTACTAGCAAGTCCATATCTTGCAGTGGTATCTTCACAACAAAATAAACTGTCACTAACATGGCATACTTAACAAACTGCAAATGAACATGTGGCAGATGACAACAATTCATTGTCTATGACAATATTGCCACTTGTCTGTTCTTCATTATTAGACTGAGTACTTACAAAGGATCCTATACTTGAATCAATATTCAGCTTTCTTCTGGAAGCACTGGCATTAAAATTATCACTGCTAGAATTATCACTCACAATCACTGATGAAGTTGAAGCATATGTTGAATCTAACCTAGAACAGCCTGCAGCACTCCCACGGACAAAATCGCTATTATTTGTGCTATTGTTACCACCAATTACACTTGTTTTCGGCTTTCATCGAGGTCCTCCTTTACATTTCGTGTATAGGGTCTACTCTTCCAATTCGAGGCATGTTGTCACAAAAAAAATTTCAGATGTAAACATGAGCAGAAAACGCGCCGAAAACACAAGGAACAAATGAAAGTTGTTTCGCGTGGACAGAGAAGCCAACCCTGAGGACGAAATATCTTCATAAATCAACATATCGCTAAAATTAAATATTTGAAGTAGAAGTTGACAGATGGCCAAAGTTGTGCTGCTCTTAAAGTAAATTAATGTTTAAAGCCTTTAAGGCTAGAATGCCATTCGAAAACATATTTATCTAGTAAAGTACACTCGAAGGAATGTTTATGAGCAAGAAAATGATATTTTGCCCCCTAGGAAGGTACAACCTCTTCTGGTATGGTATAAGTCTGATACCAGATAGAAGCGCGCCCAAAAGAAAAAATCATTACTGAAATCCGGTAATAGGATTATTGGGCGTGATGGGATGTCCATCCCCCACTAGGGGTTGTGTCGTATTGCATATAAGGCTTCCTTCCCGAATTTCAGGTCGTAGGGGACGAGTTTCAACTTACAATACAGGCGCTTAAACGGGAAGACCTCTTGAACAACAGTATAAACTAGTGGCGACGCGTGACGTTTTGTAAAGTGTTACCACACTCCTTCTTGAGGGTATATTGTCGCTCGCACCACAGAGTGTTCATGAGCAGTACATATACTATTTCATAAAGGAGATAGACTCGAAAATTGATATTACTTTTGTAAGATATAATAATTTCAAAATTATGAAAAGGCACAAAATACATTGAACACTAGTGACCATCAATATCATAGAAATCTTGTACTAATTAGAAATTTTTCACATCATGCAAAAGGTATGACAGGCTATTCATGCACGCATAAAAGTAAAGATTAAAATTAATTTCTATCGGAGCTTTAAGGCTTATCTCAGTAGTTCCTATTTCTACCTCAGGTCGATATGACAACATATTGTGGCATCAAAAATGTCTATCAGAGCATCGTAGGCCTCTTCATTATGTCCCTCAGAAATTTCTTCTCAAACGCAGTCAAGGAAAGTACACAGAGCCTGTCCTGTACTTGTGAATTTCTTTGGAAGGTGTGTATCCTTCTTGGGAGGCCTAAGATTCACCGCCATCTAGCACCACGTGTGACGTCACGCAAAGCCGAACATAGCCGACTCCGCTCCCACCCCAAACAGTATCTTACTCCAGCACACGATAGAGGCCAGCGGTTGCGCGTTTAATGGGACTCGCATTAATGTCATAATTTAAGAAAATACTGAAATATACACTTTCACTGTAGTACGCATTTTATACGTGATAACATGAGATCATCCCCAGTAGTAATAATTATTGAAAATAACTGGAGGTATATTTTAAAATTTGAAGTTTTTTTTTTTCAGAAATATAAATACAAAGTACGCCTACACAATACATTTTATATTAAATATCACTTTGTCAGAAACATAATGCTGAACTTCAGCGGGATAGGAATATACCATAAAATAATTTTATTCAGAACTGTTCTGTTAGATTTTTGTCTTCAGGCAGAATCCTTGGAAAACTCTCTGTAAATAAAGAATATTTACTGTTACAAAAGGAATATTTTCATGACGGCAAACGATATGTTTAAAATTCAGTGTAACTTTAATATTAAAGTAAAACGAAGATTCGATTAGTTACCAGTTCTCAATAAATAATAAAATTATACAAAGAAAATATACACAGTTTCTATTCGTGAATACTAGTTATCTTCCTAGAAATTATGTCTTTAGTTAATCTCCGTTTCAACCCAAACCTCGTAATTATCTCTATTTCTGTTTATATCTCCATGACAGTGAGAAGGTGGTGGTGATTATTGTTTTAAGAGAAAATACAACTGGGCAACCATCAACGCTTAATACTGATCACAGGAAGAAGTTTGACACTTTGACAAATGAAGGTATCGGCCAAAGAAAGACAAGGATCACAAAGGGTGTGAAAATGAAATACTCCGTAGCATTCGCAGATCTAATACCACCGGGATCGGAACTGAATAATAGTTGACCAAGAGAGGTTGGACAGGACTGATGAAAGTGTGGAACCTGGCACTACGAAGTGGAAGCAATGCCAGGACTCAGCTAAGGACCTCGTGGTCACCAACCCACGCTCCGAAGCTGAAAGCCCCTGGGACCCCTTTTAGCCGCCTCTTTCGGCAAGCAGGGGATACCGTGGATATTATATTCTACAGGTCCCGCAACCTCAGAGGGCTCCGTGAAAGCCGTTATATATTACCATCAATAAGCCTATACAGTATTTCAATGAAACTTTAATATTAAAGATTTCTAAATTGGATACTAATTCTGAATTTGGCCGATGACCTAGCTGTTAGGCCCCTTTAAACAACAAACAAAAAACAAACAATTCTGAATTTCTAAAAATAATGTGCATAGCTATAACAGATGCAATAGGAAAGCAATAGTGCCATGGGATTTTCCAATTCTTCTTCCGTTTTTCCCACATCCTTGTGAAGTCGGGTGCCAACTGTGCAGCACATGTGGACTGGAGCCTGCTTTACGATCAGATGCCCTTCTTAACGCCAATTATATGTGGAGGGATGTATTACGAGTACCGAGTTAATTGGCCATGCGGTTAGGACCACGCAGCTGTTAGCTTGCATGCGGCAGATGGTGGGTTTGAATCCCACCGTCGGCAGCTCTGAAAATGCGTTAATGCGACGTTAAACCATTAGCAAAAAAAGAAAACATCCTGTCCCCGAGTTAAATTAACTAGACGCAGTTATAAAGCTACCCGGCCGGGAATCGAACCTATGACGCTCTGAAATGGAGGTCTTGATGCTGGCCAGAAGCTACGGAGCTAATAGCAGCGTAGGATAATATCTGTTAAATAAACATTTTTATTTGTTATAACTTAGCTATGCATATTATTTTAAAAAATTCAGAATTAGTATACAATCTAGAAATCTTTAATATTAAAGTTTAACTGAGGTACTGTGTAGGCTTTTTGTTCGTAATATATAACGGCTTTCATGGAGCCCTCTGATGTTTTTTTTACAACTTGCTTTCCGTCACACCGACATAGATAGGTCTTATGGCGACGATGGGAAGGAAGCGGCCGTGGCCTTAATTAAGGTAGGCCTACAGTCCCAGCATTAGTCTGGTTGGAAAATGGGAAACCACAGAAAACCATCTTCAGGGCTGCCGACAGTGGGGTTCGAACCCACTATCTCCCGGATGCAGGCTCACAGCTGCGCGGCCCTAACCGCTCGGCCAACTCGCTCGGTACTCTCTGAGGTTGTAGGGTCTGTAGAATATATCCACGGTATCCCCTGCTTGTCGTAAGAGGCTGCTAAAAGGGGTCTCCGGTGCTTTCAATTTGGGAGCGTGGGTTGGTCCTTAGCCGAGTCCTGGTATCGCTTCCACTAGTTGTGCCAGGCTCCACACTTTCATCAGTCCTATCCATCCTCTCTTGGTCAACTGTTGTTCATTTCCTACCCCGGCAGTATTAGATCTCGAATGTATCTTTCATTTTCACGCCTTGTGTGCCCCTTGTCTTTCTTTGGCCGATTCATTCATTTGTCGAAGTGTCGGACCTCTTCCTGATATCAATTTATTAAGCGTTGATGGTTGCCCAGTTGTATTTTCTCTTAAAACAATAATCACCACCACCACCTTTTCACTGTCGTGCAGATATAAGCAGAAACAGAGATAATTACGAGGTTTGCGTTGAAACGGAGATTACCTAAAGACATAATTTTTAGGGAGATAACTAGCTACTCATGAATAAAATTGTGTATATTATCTTTGTACAGTTGTATTATTTATTGAGAACTGGTATCTAAACGAATAAGCAGCATTATGTTTCTGACAAAAGTGATATTTAATATCAAATTTATTGTGTACTTTGTATTTATATTTCTGAAAAGGAAAAGAACTTCGAATTTTAAAATATACTTATAGTTACTTTTAATAATGACTACTGGAGAAGATCTCATGTCATCATGAGTACTACAGTGGAAGTGTATATTTCAGTATTTTCTGAAATTATTGCATTAATGCGAGTCCCAGTGCGCGCGAACCCGCTGGCCCCTGTCGGATGCTACAGTATAAGAGACTGTTCCGGGTCGGAGCGGAGTCGGCTATGTTCGGCTTTGCGTGACGTCACACGTGGTGCTAGATGGCGGTGAATCTTAGGCCTCCCATCCTTCTTAAGGCTATGAAAATTCTTTCAGCGGAAGCGCTCGTTGCCGTGGTGGTGAAAATGAGGTCAATCAATTTCGCTGCTTCTGCGTATGCATTTTAAGTCCACTGGTGTGAAAATATTGGTAGAGGTAATATGCACTATTTATTACAAGGTCTAGCTTTTTGTAGAGGACGGACAGTTCTCTTTTATGTTTTATGCTGTCAAAATTTCGTTCATAGATCTTCACTAACGACTGATAGGCTTTGCTTGGGAACTTCATCGTGAAATCGTTAAACTGGCCAATATCAATACACTGAAGGAACTCCAGCTTGTTAATAATAGAAAATCTATCTGATAGTTGCACGAACATGATGTCAATTATTGCCGAATACAATTGAAGGTACGAAGTTTTCTTCATTCCTATAAAATCAGTCCTCGGGCGCTTTTGAGGATAATTTTGTCTCCCTTCATTGTCTTGCAACTTTGACCACGTAGTTTCAAAATTATTTCTGGTTGTCTGCAAAAACGCTTTAAACTGCTGGCTCTATGGAGCAGAAAGCAATATAACACATTTTCTTCTGAAGGATCTTATACAGAACATCAGAAAGGGTGCACTTCAACAAATAAATTTATTAGGAAATAGAACTCAAATTCTTGCTGGCTAACATAGAAACCCTTTTAAATTATCGTTCCACAGTCCTATTCGTCTACGTTATTTACATTTCTCTGAAGAATTTAACGAGATCTGTATAGACAGACAACACAAATTCAACCAGCATATATCCATCGGGTAGACGCTACTGTCTGTAATCGTCTTTGTATTACTTTGTCAAGGGCAGCGGCCTTTCTAGGGGATGATTAAAACAACCCTGCTATTCCGGGCAAGGTCTGAAAAAATTTGTTGCATTCTCTGATGTGGTCAACAGATTGCTGTAATAGCAGTGAACAAGCATAATCTAGTCATATTTATCCCTAACTAACTTCTGCAACCCACTATACTGTCCTGTCATCACCGCTACGTCCTCAAATGTCCCTCATACTCATTTCTCGCCACACTGAAATTCTTGTAACACTCCAAAGAGATGTTTAGAGGGAGAAACAGCAGAAAGGCCGCCGCTCACATCACTGATTATCAAAAATCCCTCTTGAATTTCGTCTTCGGGACTAACAGGGACGTTTTCAACTCGTGAGTCAAACGTTACCCAATTGCAACAGTCAAGTTTTAGGGAGGGAGGAGGTCTGAGATTGCTCTTGGTAAACTGTCAGAGTGTAGTAAATAAACAATTAAAATTCGGTACATTGATGGAATCTTATGAGACTGATGTGGTGATAGGAGTAGAATCATGGTTGCGAGAAGGGGTGGGTAATAGAGAAGTATTTCCAGAAGGGTACACAGTCTATCGTAGAGATCGAGGAGATAAAAAGGGAGGGGGGTGTTTATTCTGGTGAAGGAAACTTATTGTTCACATGAATGGTTTACCGATGAAAGGGATGAAATATTAGGGATAAAATTAGTTTGTCATAATATGAAGGAGGTGGAAATTATAGGAACATACAGGCCTGGAAGAGAGGGAAGAGACATGGAAATATTTGAGAAAATAATAGATTATACTCATAAAAACAATAATAATGATATGGTAATAATTGGGGGAGATCTAAGCCTGAAGTTGAATGGAATGGAGCTGCAAGTGAAGCCCGTGAACAGAAACTGGCAAATAAATTTAGGAGGGAGGATTTACACAAGTAGTACAAGAACCGACTCGTCTCAATAACTTACTAGATGTATTCTTGGTTAAACCATGGGAAATTGTTGATAAAACTGAGGTAATTGAAGGAATAGGTGACCATAAGGCTGTAATAATGGATGTAGGACTGGTACCAAAAAGGCTTAATAAGAGGGTCACACAAGACAAGAAATTATGCAGAAAAACTAAAGTTGACGAATTTGGGACTTACCTTAAATCACAATTCAGTTGTTGGATAAGTGAAGGGAGTAATGTGGATACACTCTGGGCTGTTTATTATACAAGGGAAATAAGAAAATTAAAAAGAAAATGTAGAATAGTAAACAGGAAAATCAAAGAGGGTAGGGAGAATAGAGAAACTAGAAAACAGCTAATGAGGGAACTGAATAGAGTGAAAAAGGAAGCAAAAGAGAATTATATGAATGGCATTCCTCAAGAGGGTAATGACCACAAAGGGAAATGGAAAAAGCTGTATTCATATATCAGGAATCAAAAAGGAAAAGGAATCCAAATTCCTACAATGGTGGGAGAAGGGGGTGAACACTTTTTAACAGATATTGAGAAAGCAAACCTCTTCAGTAGGGAATTCGGAGATTCAGTAGAAGATTGTCAGGACTTGGAAACCATAACAGAAGATAGAGAGGGAGAGACACATAGGGAAACAAGAAGCTTCTCATTCACAAATGAAGATATTTTCAGAGAAATCCAACTGCTTCAGCAAGGAAAAGCAGCAGGAAGTGATCAAATTACTGGGGAGGTATTAAAGACGATGGGGTGGTATATAGTGCCTTACTTAAAATTTCTCTTTGACTATGTCATAAATAATAGTAAATACCAAAGGAATGGAAGGAATCTATAATAATACCAATTTATAAAGGAAAGGGTGATAAAAGGAAACCAGAGAACTACAGACCAATCATCCTGACCAGTATAGTTTGTAAAATACTGGAGAGTTTAATAGCAAAGTACATCAGAGGGATATGTGATGATAAAAATTGGTTCATGAGGAGCCAGTATGGATTTAGAAAGAAATTTTCTTGCGAGGCACAACTGGTGGGATTTCAGCAGGACATATCAGATCAGTTAGATTGCATAGCCATAGATCTTTCCAAAGCCTTTGATAGAGTGGAACATGGAATATTATTAAAGAAATTGGAGGGAATAGGATTGGACGTAAGGGTTATACGTTGGATAAGAACATTTCTAAATTCAAGGGTTCAGAAAGTCAAAGTAGGAAATAATATATCACAGGAAGAGAAAGTCTGGAAGGGAATTGCACAGGGTAGTATAATTGGTCCGTTACTTTTCTTAATATACGCAAATGATTTAGGGAACAATATAACATCGAAAATAAGATTGTATGCAGATGACATAATTGTTTATAGGGAAATAAATAACATTGAGGATTGTTCAGAATTACAAAGGGACCTTGACAGTATCCAGGAATGGGTTGAAGAAAATAATATGAAGATTAATGGAGGCAAATCAACTGTTACAACATTTACAAACAGGAGCTTTAAAACTGAATTTGAATATACTTTGGATGGCAAGTGCAAATACTTAGGTGTGAGATTTGAAAGTAATTTGCACTGGAAGGGTCATGTGGATGGCATTGTTGGGAAAGCATACAGATCGTTACATGTCATAATGAGGCTACTTAAAGGATGCAACAAAGAATTAAAAGAAAATAGTTACTTAAGTATGGTTCGTCAATTATTAGAATATGCAAACAGTGTTTGGGATCCTCACCAAGAATACCTAATAAAAGAACTAGATGGTGTGCAGAGGAAAGCAGCAAGGTTTGTAACAGGGGATTTCCGGAGAAAGAGTAGTGTATCAGAAATGTTAAAGGAACTTGGGTGAGAACCTTTTAGTAAGAGAAGGGAGAAAACTAGACTTATAGGATTATATAGAGCCTATACAGGAGAAGAAGCATGGAGAGATATCCGTGAGAGGCTTCAGTTGGAAAATAATTATATTGGTAGAACTGACCACAAGTACAAAATTAGAAGGAATTTTAGCAGAAGCGATTGGGGTAAATTTTCATTCATTGGGAAGGGCGTGAAGGAGTGGAACAGTTTACCAGGGGTAGTGCTTGATCCTTTTCCAAAATCTGTAGAGATATTCAAGAAGAGAATAAACAACAGAGAAAATAAATGAAATGTTAGAGGGCATTCGACCAGTGCAAGTTATTGTAAATAAAAAATGTGTGTGATTAAATTAATTCCATCCCCTGGTCTATGGAGTTTGGACAGCCCAAGTAGGGGACTGCCTGTAGGGGTGAAGTACAGTGGGGACTTCGAGGGCCCTGGGACCGCTACGGTAGCTGTGAAGGCCCTCCAGGAACTCTGAAAAGTGGTGGCAAAAGGGGCTCTGATTAAGACGCAGCAGGTCGATATGCTACTTAGGTTCCAAAATGGGTAAAATATAAATATGTAAATAAATTCAATGTTAATTTTAATCTTATACCAGTTGTATATTATTATTAGAAGTAATTTCACATACCGTACTGTATATGAGTTGACTATGTTTGTAAGATATTATAAGTAGAATTTTTTAAACAATATAAATTTATTAAGGATGATGTATGTGTTTAATAGAACAAATTATTAGCGTAAATTGTATAATATTGTATTCAAAGAAAATTTTTTTCGTCTCTTGTTAATTTAAAATTTAGTGCTTGACAATAATGTATTTAGTGTACCATTTGCCACCGAGGTAGACACCTCATTTGCAAATAAAGAGATTTTGATTTTTTTGATTTTGAACATATTTAATACAGTCGAGAGTTGTGTTTTGTTAGAAACGTCTGTACTTTCATCCAAAATAACGGAAATAATGTTTGCTTTCTTAACCTCGTCTTTAAAGTCGCTGGTCATAAAAGTAGCTATGGCTTCTATAGTATCATTTTGCATGTCACATGGAAGTCCTGAGAAAACTGTTGAGGTGGAACAGGGTCATGGGAAGGAGAAAAGGGAGGAGGAAGTAGCTTCTGCAGCTATCAGGAAAGATAGGGCTGACCAGGAGGGGAGGGGATCAAATGAGGTGGGTAGGGTTGAGGCTCTGGTCATGGGAGATTCCATCGTTAGACACGTGGGGAAAGTGTGTGGAGGAAAGGGAACCAGGGTAGAATGTTATCCAGGAATTAGGTTGAGGCAGATGTTGAGGAAAGTAGAAGAGAGGGAGGAGGGGAAGGAGAAGGTGGTAGTGTTTCACGTTGGTACCAACAACGTAAGGCAAGCTGATATAAGTACCAACATAGTTGGAGATGTGTGGGATCTGGTAAATGCAGCACGGGTGAAGTTTAAGAAAGCGGAGATTGTTATTAGTGGAATACTGTGTAGGAGGGATACTGACTGGAGGGTGATTGGGGATTTAAATGAGACTATGGAGTGGGTATGTGGGAAACTGGGAGTGAAATTTCTAGATCCTAATGGGTGGGTAGGAGATAGGGATCTGCGCTCGGATGGCCTTCATTTAAACCGCAGTGGTACGTATAAGTTAGGAAATTTGTTTGGAAGGGTAATAGGGAGGTACATTCAGGGAAACGGGATGGCCCAGGGAGCGGTGATAAGGGAACAGGGAACTGGAAATCAAGTAGGGATGACATAAAATTGTTAGTGCTGAACTGTAGAAGTATTGTAAAGAAAGGAATAGAATTAAGTAATTTAATAGATATATATTTACCAGATATTGTAATAGGAGTTGAATCATGGCTGAGAAATGATATAATGGATGCAGAAATTTTCTCACGGCACTGGAGTGTGTATCGTAGAGATAGGATAGGAAAGGTGGGAGGGGGAGTTTTCATTCTGGTGAAAGAAGAATTTGTAAGCTACGAAAAAGTTAAAGATGAGACACATGAAATTCTAGGTGTAAGGCTCATTTTTAAAGATAATAGGCAACTTGATATATTTGGAGTGTACAGATCGGGAAAGGGTAGCACTGATGCGGATTCGGAATTATTTGATAGGATAGTCAGCTATGTGGGAAACGACATGGAAAGAAAAGTGATTGTAGCGGGAGATCTGAATTTGCCAGATGTCAATTGGGAAGGAAATGCGAACGACAGGAAGCATGACCAACAAATGGCAAATAAGTTAATATGGGAAGGACAGCTGATTCAGAAAGTGATGGAACCAACCAGAGGGAAAAATATCCTGGATGTGGTGCTGATAAAACCAGATGAGCTCTATAGGGAAACTGAAGTAATAGATGGTATTAGTGATCATGAAGCTGTTTTTGTGGTAGTTAAAAATAAATGCGATAGAAAGGAAGGTCTTAAAAGTAGGACTGTTTGGCAGTATCATATGGCTGATAAAGCAGGTATGAGGCAGTTTCTAAAAAGTAACTATGATCGGTGGAAAACGGTAAATAAAAATGTAAACAGACTCTGGGATGGGTTTAAAGAAATTGTTGAGGAATGCGAAAACAGGTTTGTACCTTTAAGGGTGGTAAGGAATGGTAAAGACCCACCTTATTATAATAGAGAAATAAAGAGACTAAGAAGGAGGTGCAGACTGGAAAGAAATAGATTTAGAAATGGCTGTGGAAGTAAGGAGAAATTGAAGGAACTTACTAGAAAATTGAATCTAGCAAAGAAGGCAGCTAAGGATAAGATGATGGCAAGCATAATTGGCAGTCATACAAATTTTGGTGAAAAATGGAAGGGTATGTATAGGTATTTTAAGGCAGAAACAGGTTCCAAGAAGGACGTTCCAGGAATAATTAATGAACAAGGGGAGTGTGTATGTGAGGATCTTCAAAAGGCAGAAGTATTCAGTCAGCAGTATGTAAAGATTGTTGGTTACAAGGATAATGTCGAGATAGAGGAAGAGACTAAGGCCAAAGAAGTAATAAAATTTACATATGATAACAATGACATTTACAATAAGATACAAAAGTTGAAAACTAGAAAAGCGGCTGGAATTGATCAGATTTCTGGGGATATACTAAAGACAATGGGTTGGAATGTAGTACCATATCTGAAGTACTTATTTGATTATTGTTTGGTCAAAGGAGCTATACCAGATGAATGGAGAGTTGCTACAGTAGCGACTGTGTATAAAGGAAAGGGTGATAGACATAAAGCTGAAAATTACAGGCCAGTAAGTTTGACATGCATTGTATGTAAGCTTTGGGAAGGCATTCTTTCTGATTATATTAGACATGTTTGTGAAATTAATAACTGGTTCGATAGAAGGCAATTCGGTTTTAGGAAAGGTTATTCCACTGAAGCTCAACTTGTAGGATTCCAGCAAGATATAGTAGATATCTTGGATTCTGGAGGTCAAATGGACTGTATCGCGATTGATATGTCTAAAGCATTTGATAGGGTGGATCATGGGAGACTACTGGCAAAAATGAGTGCAATTGGACTAGACAAAAGAGTGACTGAATGGGTTGCTATATTTCTAGAAAATAGATCTCAGAGAGTTAGAGTAGGTGAAGCTTTGTCTGACCCTGTAATAGTTGAGAGGGGAGTTCCTCAGGGCAGTATTATCGGACCTTTATGTTTTCTTATATATATAAATGATATGAGTAAAGGAGTGGAATCGGAGGTAAGGCTTTTTGCGGATGATGTTATTCTCTATAGAGTGATAAATAAGTTACAAGATTGTGAGCAACTGCAACGTGACCTCGAAAATGTTGTGAGATGGACAGCAGGCAATGGTATGTTGATAAACGGGGCTAAAAGTCAGGTTGTGAGTTTCACAAATAGGAAAAGTCCTCTCAGTTTTAATTACTGCGTTGATGGGGTGAAAGTTCCTTTTGGGGATCATTGTAAGTATCTAGGTGTTAATATAAGGAAAGATCTTCACTGGGGTAATCACATAAATGGGATTGTAAATAAAGGGTACCGATCTCTACACATGGTTATGAGGGTGTTTAGGGGTTGTAGTAAGGATGTAAAGGAGAGTGCATATAAGTCTCTGGTAAGACCCCAACTAGAGTATGGTTCCAGTGTATGGGACCCTCACCAGGATTACCTGATTCAAGAACTGGAAAAAATCCAAAGAAAAGCAGCTCGATTTGTTCTGGGTGATTTCCGACAAAAGAGTAGCGTTACAAAAATGTTGCAATGTTTGGGTTGGGAAGAATTGAGAGAAAGAAGAAGAGCTGCTCGACTAAGTGGTATGTTCCGAGCTGTCAGCGGAGAGATGGCGTGGAATGACATTAGTAGACGAATAGGTTTGAATGGCGTTTATAAAAGTAGGAAAGATCACGATATGAAGATAAAGTTGGAATTCAAGAGGACAAACTGGGGCAAATATTCATTTATAGGAAGGGGAGTTAGGGATTGGAATAACTTACCAAGGGAGATGTTCAATAAATTTCCAATTTCTTTGAAATCATTTCGGAAAAGGGTAGGAAAGCAACATATAGGGAATCTGCCACCTGGGCGACTGCCCTTAATGCAGATCAGTATTGACTGATTGATTGACCTATCCTAGCAATTGACGCTAGTAACTGCATGCAATTACCTCTGTTATCAGATCTTCAGTTTCTCGATTACACCTGAAAGGCAATCCTTGCTTTAAAAGACCCACACAGTATCCATTAAAGTGCTGATTATTTATTTGTTATTCTTTACTAGCCCATTATGTTCGTCAATTTTCTATCCGTAAGCTGTACTCAAACAGAACTCTATTCTGGACATTCAGAACTGAATCATATCGGCAACAATGTTGATGTGTACTTGAGATTCCTCATGGCGTCTCTTTAAAACACTGAAACTATCTAAATTGTCCGTGCCGTCTTTATTCCAAGCATTCCTTTCTGAGTGAAGTACAATACATGCCCAACAATACAGTTTATTCATTTTTGCCATGGCCATCTACAGTTAAAGCCGGAAGGTACTCTTGGCAACGCTGCATCTGTCAATCGGAGGCCGAAAGAAAAGTGGGCGTGTCTGATTTTGAATGACATCACCCATATTCACTACATTTAGACCAACACGATGATTATGACAAATGCATACTCTTCAAAAATTGTACCAAGAAACACACACATCAGTAAATGCATTCACTGAAGATAAAAATACACATTTTATATGAATAAAAAATACTTTAAGAACAGTACACACAAGCTCAATTATTGTGGAGTGTTGACAGCTTCTCCGCTTAGTGTTTTTATCCTCACCGCTGACATAGCTCGTGTTTTTCATCTGCTTTCAGAACTTATTTAACACGACATTGGAAAATGTAGACAATAAACATTCTCTCGCACCATTATTGTCACGCCCACAATGACGGCGTTCAAACCAGAACTGTTGGTTGTCATCTCTTCCAAAAACAGCTCAGGTTAGAGAGAACATAAATTCTTAATTGTCACAATCCAGGTAGTCTTCGTATACCAATATTCTGCAGACACACACAACACAATGTGATGGTACCACTAACCCACCTCTCTGAAGTCCTTCAAGTGAGGAATCACCTATTTCACTACTCTGCAGAAGACCTAAACAAGTGTCACAGCTTATCCTTCTGGATATTGTCCTTTGTGTATACCCAGAAATGTACAGCATATTAGCGCCGTTATCTCGAAGTGCCCACCAAAAATGCACATGATAAAAGTGAGTCTTACTTGTTTATTACTTCCATATTGAGCCCAATAACATCTGTCTTGATGGAATCAGACGTTTCTAATTGTCTACAGCCAAACCTCACTTTTTCATACCATCAACACCACCACCGCAACCCTAGAACACACTTAATCCTAATTTTCGTCTCACTTTCTAGGAAGTGAAGTGCAGTAACATTGCAGTTACAACCAATAAACTATAAGTGCTGATTAAACCTTCTTTATAAGTTATAACTTTGAAACTTTCTTGAAGTAAATAATTTGCTTTCACAGTTCCAAACGGAACTTTTTGAATGTTTTGAATGGGGTCTAAATCTTGTTCCTTTTTGTGCAAAAAATAATAATTATATTTGCTTTACGTCCCACTAACTACTTTTACGGTTTTTGGAGACGCCGAGGTGCCGGAATTTATTTCCTCAGGAGTTCTTTTACGTGCTAGTAAATCTACCGACCTGAGGCTGACGTATTTGACCACCTTCAAATACTATCGGACTGAGTCAAGATCGAACCTGCCAAGTTAGGGTCAGAAGGCCAGCGCCTAAACCGTTTGAGCCACTCAGCCCGGCCCTTTTAATGCGAAGTTCGAATTGTTCCCTTATAAACGTGGGGCAAGACAGAGTGTGCTTTTACTGCTTACCTCACGAAACTCTATGAGATTTTGAATCGTTTCGATAGATTGTTTTGTACACATTCAACACTAACTCTGCAAGAATTGGTTCCTATATAATTGAATAAATATGCATTTAGTTGAAACTTCTTTGATATTTTACCATCTGCTAAACATGTCAATTCTTTTACCAACACCTGATAACTTAACATATACAGTGACATTCATATCTTGGTGAATTTTGAGTAAATGGGTTAGGTTTGGCATATCATCAATCATCTTGTTTACCCTACTCTATATTTCCAGGATCTTTTCTCTTAACACTTTTTGATGACAAATATTTTGGCAAATTTGGGGTAATTGGACATGCATCAGGGGCTCATTAGTTTTAGGTGGTAGTATAGTTACGTTACTTCACTATCACAAATTTTATCCCCTATTGAAAAACTTTCGTGAGTGACATGTTCTACGCATACGACTGAATCCTTCCCAGGTTCCCAATTATCCCGTTTGAGATGAAAAATCCATTTTTGTTTTAATTACTCGTCTAAAGGAAAACTAAACGAGATAATAAAGCCTTTCTATTGCTGTAGTTGTTCCGATACATGGGAGCACAAATTTTTCTGGGCATCTTCACATACACGAAATATTTTATTAATAAGCCTAATTCAGTCCGCACCTTCACAAATAATAACGTTATTGATTTAACGACCCACTAACTATTTTTACAGTTTTTGGGAGACACCGAGATGCCGGAATGTTGTCCCGGAGGAGTTCTTTAACGTGCCAGTAAATTTCCCGACTCGAGGCTGACGTATTTTACACCTTCAAATACCACCGGATTGAGCTGGGCGTAGAAAGCCAGCTCTACAGTCCAAGCTACTCAGCTATGCTTAGCTTTCACATTATTTCGACAATAGGCTCTACGTATGCTTATTCTATCACTTATCTTGTTATACTCGAACCTATTCGTGAAAAATTAAACGAAACACGAGACGAAGTTCACTAGACATCAGCATGCACGGATAGGTCCCGCCCTTTCAGCCCGGCCTGCACTGGACGTTGCCAAACTTACATGACTCCGGCTTGTAACTGTAGTCGGCTATGATTTTTGCACAACCACATAACAATCCAGATTTATGTACCAGGAGTTATGACAAATATCGTACAGTTATTTTCCTTGACTACATTTTAAGATAAGACGTGCGTGTACCCTTTTCAATTATGTTTTTCTTTTCTTCAAAAGTTAACGAAAATGATGTGTTCATTAAAGCTAATATACATGAACTTTCTGGGCCCGCCACTCACTTATTTTTCGAGGTGGAAGCTATAGCACTCATTTTAATGTTTAATACGTTGTGCAGTCCTATATTCTATCCGTATCTAACATACACTGACTGACAGAGCAAATGCAACACCAACAGGGAGTGGTCAGAACTTTATGCCAATTGCAGGGTAGACTGACGTCACTGAGGTATGCTCATGATGTGAAATGCGCCGCTGTGCTGCGCACGTAGCGAACGATAAATGGGACACGGCGTTGGCGAATGGCCCACTTCGTACCGTGATTTCTCAGCCGACAGTCATTGTAGAACGTGTTGTCGTGTGCCACAGGACACGTGTATAGCTAAGAATGCCAGGCCGCCGTCAACGGAGGCATTTCCAGCAGACAGACGATTTTACGAGGGGTATGGTGATCGGGCTGAGAAGGGCAGGTTGGTCGCTTCGTCAAATCGCAGCCGATACCCATAGGGATGTGTCCACGGTGCAGCGCCTGTGGCGAAGATGGTTGGCGCAGGGACATGTGGCACGTGCGAGGGGTCCAGGCGCAGCCCGAGTGACGTCAGCACGCGAGGATCGGCGCATCCGCCGCCAAGCGGTGGCAGCCCCGCACGCCACGTCAACCGCCATTCTTCAGCATGTGCAAGACACCCTGGCTGTTCCAATATCGACCAGAACAATTTCCCGTCGATTGGTTGAAGGAGTCCTGCACTCCCGGCGTCCGCTCAGAAGACTACCATTGACTCCACAGCATAGACGTGCACGCCTGGCATGGTGCCGGGCTAGAGCGACTTGGATGAGGGAATGGCGGAACGTCGTGTTCTCCGATGAGTCACGCTTCTGTTCTGTCAGTGATAGTCACCGCAGACGAGTGTGGCGTCGGCGTGGAGAAAGGTCAAATCCGGCAGTAACTGTGGAGCGCCCTACCGCTAGACAACGCGGCATCATGGTTTGGGGCGCTATTGCGTATGATTCCACGTCACCTCTAGTGCGTATTCAAGGCACGTTAAATGCCCACCGCTACGTGCAGCATGTGCTGCGGCCGGTGGCACTCCCGTACCTTCAGGGGCTGCCCAATGCTCTGTTTCAGCAGGATAATGCCCGCCTACACACTGCTCGCATCTCCCAACAGGCTCTACGAGGTGTACAGATGCTTCCGTGGCCAGCGTACTCTCCGGATCTCTCACCAATCGAACACGTGTGGGATCTCATTGGACGCCGTTTGCAAACTCTGCCCCAGCCTCGTACGGACGACCAACTGTGGCAAATGGTTGACAGAGAATGGAGAACCATCCCTCAGGACACCATCCGCACTCTTATTGACTCTGTACCTCGAGGTGTTTCTGCGTGCATCGCCGCTCGCGGTGGTCCTACATCCTACTGAGTCGATGCCGTGCGCATTGTGTAACCTGCATATCGGTTTGAAATAAACATCAATTATTCATCCGTGCCGTCTCTGTTTTTTCCCCAACTTTCATCCCTTTCGAACCACTCCTCCTTGGTGTTGCATTGTCACTGTCAGTCAGTGTATAATAAATACAAATTCACACTTTAACAAGAAAAGTCAAGCACTTATTATAACAATCCACTGTTTAAGGGGGCGGAAAGAAAGGACAGAACTGCTCAGCACCGACGGTATAAACGTTCGTTTCCACTTTTCATTGTGGTAACACGACCGGAGAACGTAGTAGGATACATCTCGTGTCGGGGAGAGATGGGCTTTGCTTGGTGCAGGCGCAGTAATACTCGCCCAGCTGTTACAAGAGATTCAAAGCGTATCCACTGCCTGGGGTTGGTAATATTCTCTCACTTGGCTTTGTCGGTGGCGGTCTACTGTAATAAATTTTTCGTGACACGTCCAGGAGAAAAAACACAAGCTATTAAATATTAATATTAAAGAATATTCGATTATAATATTTTCAAAATGTTACCAGTGGTAACAGCGGACACTTGCACGCTTCGTCACTGATATAAATAAACTATCGAGAGGAATACATAGTCATTTTCAGAGAGCGGTTTCCCATGTGACTGGGCATATGCGAGATATGAAGGATAAGCATAACCAATACAGAACGCCCAGATGAGAACGAAGTCACGATAACAATTGAAGTATCAGGTCGTAAGAAATCTCTTCGATTTCTGTTGTATACAGGAAGTGAAGTGTCACTCTTGAAAGTGAAGTGCGTGCCGCGAGGGGTATAAGCTAACAGGCAATTCTTCAGAGGGGAATGGCATATATGTAAGGCAAAGTGAGACTCGTAATTGGAGAGAGGACCCTGATTTAATATTGTGGGTGATAACTTCAGGTCAACCCAAGATGAAATTATTGGAAGGGATACCTATAATAAGAGAGAGGGTATTACATTTCAGAGACGGTTAAGCTTATATTGGTGGAAAATTTCACCCTATGACCATAGCGAGTAGAAGTGTGATCTCTCTCCTAGTTCTTCGGTTCCTCCGCTAGACCGCTTTTCCAGCAGTAAGCGAGCTTGAGCTTACAAGTCAGCATACGAACAAAAGACGAATATTGCAAGCAAAATATTATTCATTTGCTTACCATTCTGGGAGTCAGTTGTCAGATATTTTAGATAGCTTCCGGGTAGACTTTATGGTCTTAGAAGATTTCAGTTCCTTTCTCATCTGTCTTGTTACAAAAAATCGATACTTCATATAATGTAACACAAGTTTAGGGATAATGTCCGCAACATGGTCATCGCAGAAAACTGTCCAAACACTCTCAAAATCTATCGCCCCGTAGACTATGTCCACAGGAGAGTTTTTGTTCCACTGCACTCTCAACTTGCACGAATACATTATAAAATGCTCTTGAAGAATAGGTGATAAAAGTGCTGTCAATGCTGTATTTATTGCTATAGACCCTAATAAATGTGAGGACTGCGGCAAGTATTTCTTCTGTAGGCTTTCCGTGAAATAGGCTGACACATGCATGACATTTTGTGACCTTTGGATACGTTGCGTACTGTATATATTCCTAGATAATAAATTAAACACTCCTGAGCAAGAGTGTGGCTATCACTATTAAGTAGGCAAAAAATTGTTCTCCCAGTGCGGTACGAGTTCATCCATGTTCTCAATGAAGTCTAGTGGTCACCTTATTTTATGTTGTGCTTTTTCTAGTACAGCCCTACTTGTCTCTTCTGTCTTCTTAGCCAGTGATTTCATTTCATTGACGAATTATATTAATGTCAGTCCAAATTTGGGCTCACAATTACTACCCGATGATAGGGCAAGTTTCGTTGGGTCACAAATAGACTGCAAGATGTGTAAATTCAGAAAATCTGTTGTTGAAGGGGGGTCGTCAAAACTTAGTGAGCGTAATATACCAAAGTTCCGTTCTAGTGGATCCTGATTAACTTTGGCTGTGAGCACATATCGGAATCCATTATCTCATAAATACTCGGATACCTGTCTGGTGCTCTCAGCTGTTAGTCTTAGGGCTTAGATTTACTTAGTCAAATATTAGAATTCCAGTGCGATTGTTTTCACTCCTCTCATCGCAGAAATATTTTGCAATAGCACTAATGGCATGGGTGATCACCCCGTAAGGTCACTTAACCCTTTAAGTGAGAAATTAATTTAAGACCGCTTATTATAAAATATTTCAAAACTGTTCCATATAGAGCCTAACGGTATTATATAATGCACTATTGCCATAAACTTTTGTTTCCTTGTAGTTATACCCTGGCAAATATATGTATACAAAAGGATATTTAGGGGAAATAAGATCACTACAAATTCTTCGGTAAATATTCTTACCGAAATTAATTTATTGGTTTTCAATTAAATTAATACAACATTTGGACATTTAAAAGTACAGATAAAGGCTTAGTAGGTTATTATTGAAAAGATAAATTTTAATTCACTGTTAGTAACGTAACACTTCTCTAATTTTCAGAATGAAACGGATGAAAACAAAGCTTGTAGAGAGAAACTTAACATTTCTGACAAATGAGGTTACTGCGCTTCTGTTTGTCCCCTCTGCAGCAATATGCACATCGTCTCAATGTCCCAGGTACAGGTAAATGTTCCCCTACATAGCCTAAACCTACACCCGTGTTTTTAGGTCGCCCGATGGTTGACTTTTTCATGGATTTTTGTTTCTCCATTTTTGACCGAGATCCTCTCCGCCTTCTGCCGCAAAAATTGCCAATCAACTCATTTGCCCTATTGACAATGCAGGCATCTAGCAGGTAATAAAATATCTTTAACCACCACTTTCTTGATTTCCAGGTCACTGAATAACAGGGGTGAAGCTGATTGAATCAATCTATCCCTCCCATAAACAAAAAAACATATTGTAGCCTTTGATGGCCTCGGGATATTCTACTACTCCTTTGTTACATTCCTTATTTGTACGCCTAACTGATGGCCTTTTCCTTGCATCATACATGAGACTGCCTATTGTAACACATTTTGTGCCCCTATCTTTCCACTTTTAAACTGATAAGTCGTCGGATGTGACAAAATCTGATTGACCGGCCTGTAGATCTTTATCGGCTCTAAGATGTGCTTTGGGAAAGTACTTTCTTGTTTGGCGAAGAGTGTAGCAAGCAAACAAACCTTTAGTGACAAGCTTAGAGAAAAGTGGAATTAAAGTAAAAAAGGTTATCAAAGAATAGACAATATCCAAGAAATTGAAAAGCTTCTGATAACTCGAGAACTACTCTTTCGCCAAGTGGGAGGTTGACTATTCGTTTTACTTTTATCTTCATAAATTTGAAATGCAATTTAGCCGGTAACCTCACAACAAAGAGCCCAAACTTTGAACCCTTGTTGAATGGGTTTCGTTGGCATATATTGCTTGAGAGTGGATCTGCCTTTGTAACCGACCATACTGTCATCAATGGATAGAAATCTTGATGGTAAAAAAAATTCATAAAATGAAGAATTTAGCATGTCAATCAAGGGTCGGAGTTTATACAGTTTATCAAATTCGGTTGAATCTTTCTCAGGCTTTATGGAATTGTCTTCTTTTCCAGGCATTATGGCATTGCCACTCAAGTGGAGATATCTTGTAATTTCAAAAAAACTTTTCAGAGGCATTACAGAGACTACTCTAGCGACATAAAAATTCAAGTTTGTTGACCAATACAACTTCATTGCAGGTAGTGAATGGAAACCAATGATTACCAAGATACAAAGATATGCTTTGAGATCCTCCTCAGAAAGTTCTAAGTTCACGCTTCTTGATTTGCGTACAAATTGAATTGGCCAAAAATATACCGCACTAAGGCAGCGGAAAAGAATAGCATGAAGAATTTGCATAGAATAGAATATATTTACTATTCACCAACAGCGTGTCCCAATTACAGATGATGTAATATAAAATTACTAAAAATAAATTAAATTAAATAATTAAATTCAATAATATATATACAAATATACATATATATGTACAAACAGATATAAATCTTCACATGTTTTCTACAGATTATCACGTTCCACCCTTGAGAAGAACTTTCGGAATTGCATTGGAAGGGTGGTGAAGAATGTCGAGTGACCCTTCCGGCTGATTTATGGTCCTAAGGGCTTGCATGAACCAAGAATTTTCATGTGCAACCATTCTACATTTGGGCAGGTGGAATGTAGATTTCTGCCATGTTCGTCTACTTGGAACATGAAGTGGGATCACCCCCAGTATAGCTGGACAGTCCACTTTACTATTCAAGCATTTAATCGCTAACATTGCGTTGGCATATTTTCGTCGCGTTGCCAGCGTATTCATTCCAAGAATGTTTACAAATTCTTCATACCTGTTTGAAGAGAGTGGCATGCCCAGGAATCCAAAACTAATCCACTTCAAGAACCTTATCTGTACTCTCTCGAGATGGTGTATATGACCTTTCTGATACGTGAGCCACACTCACAACCATACTTGAGACAGGGTCTCACTAGGGAACAAAACAGTGTTTTGACACATGCAATATTTCTGAAACCTTTACAATCCATTTTGACAAACCCCAGGAGTCTGAAAGATTTCTTTATAATACCATCGATGTGTTTCTCAAAGGATAAGCCATTCCTGTTACTAAGAATTACACCTAGATCATTAAACTCCTCCATACGATTTAAACTTTCACCACTGATTTCATATCTGTAAAATACAGATGTTCATTTCCGAGTAAATGATATGACACCCACACTTGAATTTATTTACTTTAAGGGACCAATTATCACATCACTCGCATATTTGTTTCAGATCCTCTTGTAGATAATCGCCACCACTGTCTTCTTCTATTACTTTGTATAGTTTCAAGTCATCAGCGTACAAGAGACATTCACTGCTCTGAACGACTGTAGTAATATCATTTAGAAACAAAACAAATAGAAGAGGCCCTAACAGTGATCCCTGTGGGGCGCCAGATGAAGGTTGATGGGGGTTAGAGATCAAACCCTCGGACTTGACAAAACATATTCGTTTTGTGAAGTAGCTTTTTAGCCACTAGAAAATACTCCCGGACACTCCATACACCGATAACTATCTCAACAAGGCTTCGTGTTGTAAAGTGTCGAAGTCTTTGGAAAAATCAGTATATATCACATCAACCTGTATACCTTTGACCAATGCACCTGAAATTGAAGATAAATAAACTGACAGATTGGTAACAGTTGACCTGCCTTTAACGAATCCATGCTGTGATGGGTCTATGTACTGACTAAAAGAGTCATAAGGCGATTATATATGACTTTCTACGCCACCTTCGTTAAAAGTGAAAAGCAACTGACGTCAACCTCACACATTTGATACCAATACCAGGAGGACATCGCGCTGAAGGAAAGGCTTGGAGATTGTTTCCTTGTTTAGTCCATTGGTAATCACCATCAAAATTATTGAAAGTTTCCTTGTCTGAATCCGTATAGCTAGAGTCATCAGTTATTGCATTGTTCAGTAAATCGTCACTTGCACATTAATCTTGATCAAAAACAGAATCATCCGAATCACTTTCATTATTACTTGTACACCGAAACCTCTTGGTGCTCCCCACTGACACATTATTGAAACATATTTCATCTTCAGCTTCACTGTCCCCACCAGCTTCCGAATCAGTAGTTTGATCCCGTGTGATCTCTTCCAAAGCATCTCCTATAAGTTTAGCAAGGGAGTCCCCTCCCATTGTAGAGTTCCATTTCCAAGAGCTCATGGTATATTGAACGATACCTGAAATCTAGACACTATTATTATTATTATTATTATTATTATTATTATTAGGCTATTTCACTGGATAGTTTTTCAAAACACTATTTGTTATAATTCTTAATAATTATCCAGAAGCAATTGCAACAGCCTGTCTGTAACTTCACAATTGTTAGCAGTGCAGAAAACGAAAAGTAGGCTTATGGTGCACTCGCGAAGTAAAATAATTTTAACATATTTTCACCACATAGATTCCATATAATAACTATGGCAATGAGATACTGAGTAATTCGGGTTCACAAGTAACGAAAATGATAGCGAATCCGTATTGAAAATAATCTTATGAAAAATGTGAGAATTTTATTTTCCTCCTACCTATTCAGTACTACTCAATATTTAAGTGAGAGTTAAATCATCATTAAAATAAGAATTCGCACATATTTCGCCCTTTCCTATGTGGCATCATCATCCGTAGTAGTACCTCAAACCATATCAGGTAGGTACCTGATTTTTCGATCTAATATATATATATAATATAAGAGTTTTGTTTGTACATTGCTCAGAATTTGAAAAGAATGATATTTCTGTATCGGCCATGTCCACAGTAACAAGGAAAAACACTTTTTACTTTTCCGTAATTTCTGTCTGTCTGTCTGTCTGTCTGTCTGTCTGTCTGTCTGTCTGTCTGTCTGTCTGTCTGTCTGTCTGTCTGTCTGTCTGTCTGTCTGTCTGTCTGTCTGTCTGTCTGTCGGTCTGTATGTACACGCATCACTAGAATACGGCTAAAGAGAATGTAATGAAAATCGGTATGCAAAGTCGGGAAATAAGTCGCTACAATCTAAGCCATAAATAATTTTATTCACGCTGATGAAAATGGTAGTTTAGGGGAAGACCTAAAACTTTATTCTCAAATATTTATGTTATTAATGGTCCTATCTTAACGAAAATCAGTATGCAAAGTAGGAAAATAAGTCGCTACAATCTAGGTCATAAATACTGTTATTCATGCTGAAAGAAATGGTAATTTCAGGGAAGGCCTAAACTTAAATTCTGGAATTTTTATGTTGTTAGTGGCCCTATCTTAGTGAAAATAGGTATGCAAAGTCGGGAAATAAGTCGATATCACGAAGGCCATAAATATTTTTATTCACGCTCAGTGCAATGGTAGTTTAGGGAAGGCCTAAAATTTAATTCTCAAATATTTGTGTTTTTAGTAGTCCTAGCGACAAATACTACATTACTGAAGTTATATAGTATTAAATTTCCGATCATTTATGTCTTATACATTTTTACCGTACCGGCTATGATAACAGAGATATTCATGAATGTGGATTTTTGTTGCTAAATCCATATCAGCGCCAAGTCACGAGAAAATGGCTAAACAGAATTTAATGAGAATCGTTATGTGAAATCGGGGAATAAGGAACTACAGTCTACACTATAAGTAATTTCGTAAGATGCCCTAATATCACAGAGTCGAAAGAAAACGAAATGTGAAGGCCTACAATACAGGAAGCTCATAACACTGAACAACAATAACATTATATTGACCATTGTTTGTTGTGATGTGCTTTGTGTCTTTTGTTGCCAGTCGTGTCCGATAGACGGGATTGCCGCTGTTTACCGAGTATGTTTTTAATTTGTTTTACGTCGCACCGACACAGATGGGTATTATGGCGACGATGGAATAGGAAAAGGTTAGGAGTGGAAAGGAAGCGGCCCTGGCGTTAATTACGGTACAGTCCCAGCATTTGCCTGGTGTGTGAATGGAAGACAACGGAAAACTATCTTCAGAGTTGTCGACAGTGGTTTTCGAACCCACTACCTCCCGGATGCAAACTCACAGCTGCGCGCCCCTAACCGCATGGCTAACTCGCCCGGTCGTACCGAATATAATAGCCTGCCTGAATATTGGCGGGAAGTAGCTGGGGAGATAGATAACTTTCTTCTTAAGCATGCCAATTCTCTGGTTCATAAATTTTCTCATACTATTGGTACGTAACAAACTGGTTCATCATAGCAGTCAGTCCCTACCCTGAGGCACGGATTGGAATGCGCAGTGTGTATGTTTAACGGAACAATGGCAGAGGAGTCTTCATGGCTGTCTGCGGCCTGATCATTCCAGCACTGGAACTTTGGACTGTTAGATCGGCATCGTAGTACTGTTCGTTAAAAGTGAGAACATGCGGTTTTTTATTTGATCGAGTATTTTATATAATAACATTGCTTTTTAACCCTATATTCCTATTGACGTTTTTGTAATGGCCTAAGTTAGCTCTAGTTAGGAAAATCACAAAGACAGTCTTTCTGAAAATCCCGTAGCGAAGCACGGGTACATCACCTAGTATACTATATAATTGAACAAGTTAAAAACATGACTTAAAAAGCAGTCATTACATGAGTAACTTGATTTAGATACAAGTGGAATTAACAATGTTGATGGCCTTGAGCCATGCAAAGAACGTACTCAGTTGAATATGAATGTAAGTATTGTTTACAAAATGATGAAAGTGAATAGAAAACAAAGATAAATTTGAAGGGCTCGGTTGAATACAGTCATAAGCTATCATTTTGTTGTTTTTGAGATGTTCATGCCATCGTATTCTTTAAATTTCCCTCTTTAATATCACACTAAGAAGTTTCTTGTATTTATAAAAATTGGCAGCGTGTGACAGGTGGAAGTTCTTTACTTTGCGATCTAGTGACAATTTCAGAACTAACACTGTCATAAGCCACACCAAAATGGCGTCGAAATCAAGAGTGAATGAAGATTTCTCTCCTGTTCAGAGGACATTTGAGAATAATGAAGCTGAAAGTGAATGACCAGATTCTTTTGATACAGATGGTGATGATTCTTGGCACCCATCAAGCAGTAGTTCCAGCTCTAATGACAATTTGGTAAGAGAATAGACATATTGTATCATGGATAACCTCTAATTTGTGGCTTGTGACTGTATTTTACTCATTCTACTTACTTTACAAATAACTCGTATCTTATGGAAATGCATGAACAATAACATTAGATTTGATATCCAAAGAATAATATTTTTTTTTGCTATTTGCTTTACGTCGCACCGACATAGATACGTCTTATGGCGACGATGGGATAGGAAAGGCCTAGGAAGTGGAAGGAAGCGGCCGTGGCCTTAATTAAGGTACAGCCGCGGCATTTGCCTGGTGCGAAAATGGGAAACCACGGAAAAGCATTTTCAGGACTGCCGACAGTGGGGCTCGAACCCACTATCTCCCGATTACTGGATACTGGCCGCACTTAAGCGACTTAAGCTCGGTAATAATTATTTAATAGAACTATTAATATTAACAATAATATTTACATAGGATATCATGTGAAGGCAATTAGCAGTTAAATATCTATTGGTGTGGCTTATAACTATGTTCATCTGAAATTGTCTGAATTTATTACTCCTAATTTTACAGCTTTAAGTTAGTAGAATGCCTGAGGAATCACCAAGAAAACAAAACCCATCAAGGAAAAGGAGGCGTAATAGTGACCAATGGGAAGTGGTGAAGGCCAAACGAAGACGTAATGCTGGTCGTCAGTATGTGTCCATTAGAACAAAGAAAATCGTTGATGAAGCTTCAATGGGACCTCCTTGCAGCTGTTCCGATAGATGCTTCACTAAACGTGCTGGAGAGGAAGAGAATATTTTTCACCCTTTCTGAGTCTTGGGGAATTGCAATATCCAGAACACATATTTAGTGGGAAACAAAAATGATGCCAAGGAATCAAAGTTTTGTTTTATTTTATTTTGAAGCATTTCTATCCTGTGGTGAGTCACACTAGACTCCCTTGTGATCGCGATTTTGGTCGCACTGAACTATTTGCTAGAAACAGACGTATAATAGTATATACCCCACATGAATGGGTGGATATTGTGAAGTCAGCAAGTCCAAAAACCTTCATTGTGACAAAAATGAAAAGAGATTACTTCAAAACTTCAGATGATCTCAAGTCATTGCTATCAATACCCACTAAATTCACAACTGGAGATTCAGTTCACTTCAGTGAAGCTGCACAATTTCAATTGAATTCCAAGGATCCTTTTCCGCTAGGTGTTAAGCACTGTTATACTATATTAGGGCCAGTTCAGTATGCAAACATTCGCACCAAGAAGAAAGGAAGACTTGTGGAACATGATCCATTTCAGCTCAGAGTAAAAAACATAAATCAACTCCCTGTCAACTAGAAGAAATTGGCTGATGTCATGTCTCTCATGACATTCATTCCTGTAGCCAATCAACACTTCTTCTTGTCACTTACAGGAAATAATGTTGATGGTAATGATGTGGAAGAATTCCCTTGAGATACACATGGTTTTTTTTTCTTAAATTATGTGTATTCATTCTCAAGTATTGTGTTTTCTTAAATTAAGTGTGTTCATTCTCAAATATTGTGTCTTTGTAATTAAGTGTAGGCTTATTCATTCTCTAATATTGTGCTTTTCTTGATAAATAAAAATGTATTCGTCCTCAAGTATTTAAGTTTCTTTTCGGAAAATAAAGTCATAAGCCCACGTTAGTTACCTCATTCATTAAAAATTATCTTAAATCATATACTAGGGCAAAGTGTTGTTTCACTGTCTTCCATATGTTTTATAACACATATAAGTGTTTATCTATACACGGAAAGTTATTACAAATGTAGTGGATGATTTACAGATTTGAGCTGAACTTTAATTTGTCATTTACACAAAACTAAGTTATTGTGGCTTATGACTATATTCCACCGAGCCCTTCATATGATTGTATAAAACTCTTTTCCACTCAACGTAGAGAAAAACATTACGCGGCCGCGGATATTGTAATTACAATCCTGTTTACTTCAAGAACGCTTTAGAAGAGATTAATAAAGACAATAAACGGGGAAGTTTATCCCGCAGGGAGGTGAAAGACAGTTTCCATTTTCAATGATAAATAGACCGATATCAGTTGACGTGGACGATACACATTTAAGAACTTGATGACGGCCCAGTTATTTTCTAATTTAGACAGTTTACAAGATTGCTTCTTTTCCGACCGTCTTTTCTCTCCATACAATTGGGATTTATGATTTCCGTAGCTTCTATTTATTATATTTTGTACCATTACAAATATTTATGCAATGCAACATGTAATTTGTAATATCATACAATGCTTGTACGCTTAGGCTAAATAAAATAGTTTCTTCTTTGGGGAAAAAGTGAATTTGATCACTATACATCTGTTTCACCACAAATCGTTTTAATTTGTTTGTGATTGTTGATACTGGGCGTTTTGCAGGTTTTAAAAAAACATTCACGGTTGCCGAAGTAACACTACTTCGTTTCTTGAGTAATTTTTATGGCGGCCGAAGTTGTATGCCGACCCAAAGTCTCGCACTCCAGGACACTGCCATTGATGAGGTAAAGGTGGGATTCCTAGCAGAGTCCGAAGGAATATCAATCAATCAATCAATCAATCAATCAATCAATCAATCAATCAATCAATCAATCAATCAATCAATCAATCAATCAATCAATCAATCAATCAATCAATCAATCAATCAATCAATCAATCAATCAATCAATCAATCAATCAATCAATCAATCAATCAATCAATCAATCAATCAATCAATCAATCAATCAATCAATCAATCAATCAATCAATCAATCAATCAATCAATCAATTTTTAACTACCACAAAAACAGTTTCGTGATCACTAATGCCGTCTATTATTTCGATTCTCTATAGAGCTCATCTGGTTTTACCAGTACCACATCCAGAATATTCTTCCCTATAGTTCCATCACTTTCTGAATCAGATGCCCTTCCCATATTAACTTATTTGCCACATGTTTGTCATGCTCCCTGTCGTTCGCATTACCTTCCCACTTGAGATTTGGTAAATTGAGATCATCCGCTACAATCATGTTCCTTTCCTTATCGTTTCCCACATAGCTGATTGTCTTATCAAATAATTCTGAATCCATGTCAGCGCTACCCTTTCCCGACCTGTACACTCTGAAGACATCAGGTTGCCTATTATCTTTAGATATGAGCCTTACACCTAGATTTTCATGTTTGTCATCTTTAACTTTTTCGTAGCTTACAAATTATTCTTTCACCGGGATGAATACTCCCCCTCCTACCATTCCTATCCTATCTCTACGATACACACTCCGGTTCCGTGAGAACATTTCTGCATCCATTATATTTCTCTGTCATGATTCAACTCCTGTTACAAAATCTGGTAAATATATATCTATTAAATTACTTAATTCCATTGGTTTCCTTACACTACTTCTACAGTTAAGCACTAATATTTTATGTCACCCATACTTGACTTCCAGTTCCCTGTACCCTTATCATCGCTCCCTAGGCCACTCCGTTTCCCTGAATGTACCTCCCTATAACACTTCCAAATAAAATTCCTAACTTATATGTACCACTGCGGTTTAACGCAAGGCCATCTGAGCGCAGATCCCTATCTCCTACCCACCAATTAGGATCTAGAAATCTTACTCCCTGTTTCCTACATACCCACTCCATAGTCTTATTTAAATCCTCATTCACCTTCCAGTCAGTATCCCTCCTACACAGTATTCCACTGATAACAATCCATCGCTTCCTTAAACTTCACCCGTGCTGCATTTACCAGATCCCACACATCCGCAACTATGTTGGTACTTGTACCTGCTTGTCTTACATTTTTAGTACCAACGAGAAACAATACCATCTTCTCATTTTCCTCCTCCTTCTCTTCTACTTTCCTTAACATCTGACTTAACCTAGTTCCTGGATAACACTCTACCCTGGTTCCCTTTCTTCCACACACTTTCCCCACATGTCTAACAATGGAATTCCCCATGACCAGAGCCTCAACCCTACCCACCTCATTTGATCCCCTCCCCTCCTGGTCAGTCCTATCTTTCCTTGCAGCTGCAGAAGCTACTTCCTCCTCGTTTTTCTCCAGCTCGTTACCCTGTTCCACCTATCTTTTCCTATTCACTACTCCACATTCCCCTTTCCTATGTTTTCCCTTCCTCCTACTTCCACACTTCTCAGCAACAGTTCCCTGTTCTTCATCTTCCCTCGGTTATTGTACGTGCAATGACTCGTACCGATTTCTCACAGACACCTGTCCTGATTTCTGATCGTGAATGGAGCACTTAGCCTGCAACCTCCTTCCCCTTAAAACATTAGATCACCTGTCTTCTACAATAAGGGGAACAAGTGCGTATATAAATTTCTATTTATTATTTTTAGTCTTGTGGAGATCTGTTTATACATTTATCAATGTACAATACTCAAATAATTGTAATCTTTAAGGAGAAGGCATGCTGGCCCCTATTCATTATTTGGATAATAAATCGTTTTAGAATTATTTACTTGCCGATGTATTAATTCTTCCTTCCTCCCACTAGCTTTAGCGCCTCTGGTCCGTAGTTCATTTTGCAGCTGTTTAACACTTAAACGCTGAAAATCCTCCGTAATATACAGTAATAGGCGACGTACCTATACAATTAATTAATAGTCTTGGAGTAAAATTAGAGAAGATATAATTTACTTTAGCTTACAAAACTCGGTCATAATCTATACATTCCTCGCAGCTGACTGCGTGAAATATAAGACGATCGCCTTGTGCTTACCCGGTACTACCCGAGCGCTATCTGTGGCGAACTTTCTCCGCCTCCATCCTTATTAAATGCAGCACGCACCATTCTCCTTTGCTCAAGCAAGTACTAGCATTTACACTGGCTCGGATAAAATCGGATGTCATTCCAAGCAATCAAGGCAAATGCATTCCGTTACCCAATTTGGGGCCACACTCCCTTCAAGAGATTCATTTCTGTGACCGCGTCATATATTGCCCGCACGACCAGGTACAAGATAACCTATCCTCTCCCATCCAGGCCAATCCATCATGAGAACAGTGGCTCCTTACGTGTCACACTTCTTTCGAGAGGCTTTTTCTGTGACCGTGGTGCATAGGTAATTTATTAGCTGCAACCTATCTTTCCACATTCAGGTCAGTCTCTTTCATAAAAACAGTACAGCCTTCAAGAGGCTTTTTTCCTATGGCTGCAGCGTACACTTTCCGTATGGCAAGAAAAAAGGTCATTTGGTCTTTCTTCCGCATATAACCAATCCAAACAAAATGCTTTTGTCACTAGCCGGACCTAACCAATCGACACCAATGGCTTTGTCATTAACTGGCCTACTTAATTAATTCAGTTTTTCACCACTGTATCACATAGACTGTGCTGCTATTGCACTATGAAATGTTTGATCCTTTCGCGCTTTGGGAGTCATGTAGTCATGTGAAAATAAGATAGTATGGGAATAGATAACAGCTTAACGTGGTATCCTTAGTAAAACTACTCGGCCCTGCCTCAAATTGTGTTGCTATAAGGTATGAAGCAAAGTAACGCACATAAATAGAGATGCCAAGAACAAGAAAACCTTGAAGCATTGACCTCCAATATTAAAGAAGCCAACAGCAGTGTACAGTATAGTTGTAGCGTACGTCAAGAATACTGGGCAGTGTAGGTCTAAGGTGGATGGTACAGGGAGTTTGAAGCTTATTGGTTTAAGGGCGAAGGGCATGTATAACTATGTCTACACCAAGCATGTTTTCAGTGCTGAGGGAGATCAAACGGAAGAGTAAAAGTGGAATGAAATAACCATATTTTAAAAATCGAAACTCAAGTATATTATGAAACTGTATGCAACAGCTTATGATTCGCCTCGTCCGTGGTAAAGTACATATTCGTATTTGTTGGAATTAGTCTGGAAGAGAAACGGACGATCGCATGATTCGACCTGTTGCGCTGGTCATGAGACTGGTCAACAGTGACGTACAAGGTGAGACAAGATAAGCGCCGAGCCGAGCGAAGTATCTACCCAGTAGTGTGGTCGCGAATGACAGTTTTATCTTGTATTTTCTTATAGACAGTGTAGGCGTTTCTACGTGAAAGGAAGTTCGGTTGTGTGATCGGGATATCAGAGCTGGTTCTACACGTTTCCCCACATTCAGTGATGTCAGACGTATCATATTCTGATACGGCAAACAGCGTTTGTGAATGGGAAGCTTCGAGGAACATTGAGTAGAGACTTATTTTACTTTGGCACAATGATTAACATGTGTGTGAATTGGAAGCTTTGAGGAGGGTCACTGAACTTAGAAGTCACCGGGCTGAGTGGCTGAGACTGTTGAGGCGCTAACCTTCTGGCCCCAACTTGGCTGGTTCGATTCTGGCTCAGTCTGGTGGTATTTGAAGGTATTTGAAGGTACTTAAATACGTCAGCCTCATATCGGTATATTTACTGGCATGTAAAGAAACTCCTGCGCGACAACATTCTGGCACCTCGGCGTCTCCAATAACCGAAAAAGTAGTTAGTAGGACATAAAGCCAATATTATTACACATAAAATACTCCGGCTTGAGCCGTAGCAGATAAAGGTACACTGTACCCTGCCTTCGTCGCGTGTGACGTCAGCGCGTTAATATTCTCGAGTTAAATAAAATAAAGTGAAAAAGGCAAACAATAGCATTAGGAAAAATACAATCAAATGTGCATTTATCGAAAGACAAATGACCAGGGCCAGCAAAATTTCACAAGTGGATACACCAAACCACAAAACATAAAGTTGATCAACTGGAAGCCATCCAACTCGGCAACCTGGAAACTGCTGTTTACATCAAACTAACCACTAAATTGCTGATGGGGAAGATATTACTAACTACAAACGGAAAATGACAGATACGGAAATGTAATGGTTCCTTCTCTGAAGTTATTTAAACATGCGCCGATGTTGATAGTAAATTGGTCAGATTAATGAACCTACCAATAGAAATGCCGAACGAGAAAATAATGTCATTTTTAGCAAGTGTGGAAAAGTAAGGGAATGTAAGGTAAATCAGAAATGAACGATGGGTGAAAGTAACTTTCGCATGTTGTGTCACTGCTAAGTAACATAGCTTGATGAAACTTGAACCGTACATAGTAAGAAGTGCTGCCGTACGTACGGTTGGCACTGAAAGGAATATGCGATGAATCGAACAGAAATGAAACTTTCATATAGAGACAATATATTACACGTAAATCACTGCGACACATGATAGTGCCCTGGACATCACAAAAGAACGTGCGTGGTTTTTAAAAGGGCGTGTGGTCACTATGGACAGCGGTACATGCTCTGCAACGTGTTCCTATGCTGGCTACAAGATTGGAAAGGAGTTCTTGTGGTATAGCGTTCCATTCCTCCACCAGCATGGTTGCAACTGCTGATTGGTCGTTGATACATGTGGACGTGCTGCAATACGTCTGCCCAACATGTCCCACACGTGTTCGATGGGATTTAAGTCGAGAGAACCGCAGGCCACTCCATTCGCTGAATATCCATTCGTTCTAGGAGCCCCTCCACTTGCGCTGTTCGCTGCGGTCGTGCATTGCCATCAATAAAACTGAGGTCAGCGTCGAATGCACCCGTGATAAGACACTAGGCGAAGGAATACACTGTCACAATAACATTGACCGGTGAGTGTACCCCGTTCAAAGTTTTGGAAGTCGGTACTCCCATGCAATATTATGCCTCTCCACTCCATAACACTTGGACCAACCAAATGATCATGTTCGAGAATGTTCATGGGTGCATTACATGTTCCTACCTCTCACCAGATGAGAGTACGTCCAGAATCACTACCCAGACTGAATCTGCTCTCATCTGAGAAGAGCAAGCACACGACCCCACTCCTCGTCGGTACAGACCTGATGCTCTCGGCACCATCGCAAACGTTGCCACCGATTTACGGGTGTCAACGGAACACTTAGCAATGGTCGTCGGGCAAATAGACCACCCCCATGCAGTCGCCGTGCCATTGTGGATCGCGAGATTGGGTGCCTCTCAGTCCTAAATTTGGTTGCAATTGCACCCGTTAATTTTCGTGAGTCTCATCTTGCCTGTTTCACATATAGTGGTCACTTGCTGCTCTAGTTAACCGTGGTCAACCCCTCCTATGTTTTGGGAAGCAGTGCCTGTCGTTTGAAATGCTCCCCATGCACATGAAATAATTCTGTGGGCAATACAAAACTCCTGGGCTACACGCGTCACACTTCGTCGTTCTTCCAGTTTCCTGATGATTCTTCCCCGTGTGAAGTCATCCAAATATTGTCTCCGGGCCATTTTTAATGCACCGTACATAGTGTACCGTAAAACCTCGCTGATTGACTCACACATTCTTCTCCCATTCCTTCAACTGCCTCGTTTTGTGAGGCCAAACCCATTTGGCGCTATAGTTGCGCTGACTGCAAGCCAGGTTTCTAAGCACGTGTGGGAGATCTCTGGCAACATGTTATCACACTTTCATTTATTTCCACCGAGTAGTTGATATGTTATGCTGCGTTATCTATCTCGTCCTTAAGTTTTGCACAGCAGTTTATTTATAGTAGTATCAGGGCTATGCGCGTAGAATTTTAAACTGCCATACCACCAATCGTGGTTATAGAGGGATATATGGCGCAGGTCATATACGAAGGGCAAACTGAATCTTGCCTTTACTGCAACGCTACGGATCACTTTAGACAAGAATGAATAAAAAGGCGAGATGAGAACGAAAACAAAACAGGGCCCAGATTACTCAGTGAGACAGCTGCTATCACATAATGCAACACTGATTCATCTGCTGATTCCCATAAGCATAACCCATAAAGAGAATCTTGACACAGTACAAATACAGGATAAAAAATAACACGAGGTGGACGATTCGATTTCTCACTGCAATGCCTTATCACCGGCAGAAGTCAGCCAGGCAGCTTCACCGAACGAAATAATTATATAAACAACAAACACAACCACCAAAACAAGACAAGCACGAGCAACATCACAGATTCGATAACAGTCAACACAAGAATGAAAGTCGTGAAGGAACAGGAATACACATCCTCGAATAGGAAATTGGAAACACTCCTGTCAACACAAGAATGAAAGTCGTGAAGGAACAGGAATACACATCCTCGAATAGGAAATTGGAAACACTCCTGTCAACACTGAAGTTGAGAATATAATAAATGAATGGAAGCTATCGAAATCAGGAGACACAAATACTCAACCATTGACCAAGAGTGTCATGCAAGATGCTAAGACCAAAAGCATGCAATGGCCGATGAAATTGAAGACAAAACATCAAATCTTATGGGAATACAAGAGACAAGTTCAGAGAATCAAGAAAGCATGAAGATAAAATAAACACCATTTAAAGAAGCTGCCTTCCGGAAAACATAACAAAACTTAAAACACAACGACTCTCGATAGAAGAAATACAGACGCCTTATAACGTAAGAGAACCGCGGCTACAGGCAAAGGGGATAGGAGATATACGGTATAGTCCCATCCTCAGCTGAATTTACTAGGAAAGCAATTAACCATGTGTAAAACTTCTCAATTTCCTATATCAAGTTACATATTGCATGACGAACTGAACCGTATGTATTAATATATAATACATAACATGTGATCTTCTTCTTATTCTGTGCCCTGTCAATATATCACCAGAGACAGGTTCCTAGAGTAGTGGACCCCGTTTCGTGACAATGACATAGACAATGCGTAAAACCAAAGTATGGCTTTGGCTAATATGAACGGCACTTTAAATACAACAAAATGATCTTACTCGACGATATATTACAGAGCATGATATTGATATCTTATTTTTACTAGAGGTGTGAACAACCAACTTACGAATATGTAGTTCATTTAGGGGATGGCGCTCGAGGAGCTGCAATTGTATATCCCCCCGGAATTACTAACTAGGACCTTTATTCTCATCCCAACGGTAGAGTTCTCTCTGCTATATATGAAACAGTATGTACTGATTAAAGCGTATAGTCAATCGGGTTCACAAAATAGACTTGAAAGGGAAAGTTTTTTTTGGAAGACCTAACTATTCATTTGAGGCATGCTCCTATTTTGATATTAGCCGGCGACATCAATTGTATTCTTCACCCAAAAGACCAAACTGGACAAACTATTAACAAACCAATTTCATTGACCAATCTTGAATAACAAATCCACCTCAGGGATACCAGGGAAAGTAAGCAGAGAAATTACGTGGAATTTGGATACTATACTTCCGACGTAATACCGCATCTAGACTTGACAGGATGTACATCTCCCGTTACTTATATCCTTCAGTGCATAGAATTTCGGTAATCCCAGTCCATTTCAGTGATCAGCACACACAGTATTAATTCAGCTAACCAACAACACATCTACTCCACTTCTAGGGAAAGGTAAAGATAAATAATAAACTTCTGAAGACGACGAAGGTTACAAAATATTTCCAAATAAAGTGGGAACAAATTACTAAACGCAAACATTATTGTTCACAACTTATCTGGTAAATGTCCGGCTCCATGGCTAAATGGTTAGCGTGCTGGCCTTTGGCCACAGGGGTCCCGGGTTCAATTCCCGGCAGGGTCGGGAATTATAATCTTAATTGGTTAATTTCGCTGGCACGGGGGCTGGGTGTATGTGTCGTCTTCATCATTTCATCCTCATCACGACGCGCAGGTCACCTACGGGTGTCAAATCAAGAGACCTGCAATTGGCGAGCCGAACTTGTCCTCGGACACTCCCGGCACTAAAAGCCATACGCTATTTCATTTCATCTGGTGGATAAATGTAATTAAACCAGGAATAAAGGGCGATTTTCGAAAATGATCTTTCGACGAGACCACATAACGTCGACACACTTTTCAGTTTTAACAGCAAGCCCTACAGGAGTACAGTTCTACAAAAACAAGAGGGCCACGATGTACACCACAAATAATCTGAAATTAAGTTAAGCACATTTTGTGCAAGATGAAAGAACAGAACCAACAAGCCGTTCAAGCAAGAACACATCAAATCAAATCAAATCAAATCAAATCAAATCAAATCAAATCAAATCAAATCAAATCAAATCAAATCAAATCAAATCAAATCAAATCAAATCAAATCAAATCAAATCAAATCAAATCAAATCAAATCAAATCAAATCAAATCAAATCAAATCAAATCAAATCAAATCAAATCAAATCAAATCAAATCAAATCAAATCAAATCAAATCAAATCAAATCAAATCAAATCAAATCAAATCAAATCAAATCAAATCAAATCAAATCAAATCAAATCAAATCAAATCAAATCAAATCAAATCAAATCAAATCAAATCAAATCAAATCAAATCAAATCAAATCAAATCAAATCAAATCAAATCAAATCAAATCAAATCAAATCAAATCGAATCGAATCGAATCGAATCGAATCGAATCGAATCGAATCGAATCGAATCGAATCGAATCGAATCGAATCGAATCAAATCAAATCAAATCAAATCAAATCAAATCAAATCAAATCAAATCAAATCAAATCAAATCAAATCAAATCAAATCAAATCAAATCAAATCAAATCAAATCAAATCAAATCAAATCAAATCAAATCAAATCAAATCAAATCAAAATCTCTTTATTTGCAAATGAGGAGTTTACCTCGGTGGCAATTGGTACACTAAAATACATTATTGTCAAGCACTAAATATTAAATTAACAAGAGAATAAAATTTTCCTATAATACAATATTATATAATATTCGCTAACATTTTTTCTATTAACCTCCTGAGACCCGGGACTTGGATTTTTGCAAGATTTGACTTAAAATAGGTTCTGGGGTTAAGGAAAGATTTAAAATATATTCTGATTTTTTCTGCACTGATAGTTCTCACTAGTTCCCACAGATGTCACCATGTGCTAGAAAAGCAGCAAGTGACAATACAAGAGGCCACATCATGCCACAAACTTAAGGTATAGTATACTATACCGGGGGTCTCAGGAGGTTAAACACACAGCTCATCCTTAATAGATATACATTGTTTACAAAATTCTACGTATAATATCTCCTGTACTACTTACAAATATAGTCATCTGATATACAGTATGTGGAATTACTTCAAATTATACTGTACAACTGGTATAAGATTAAAATTTACATTGCATTTATTTACGTTTTCTTTTCTTTACCCATTCTGGAACCTAAGTAGCATAACGACCTGCTGCGTCTTAACCAGAGCCCCTTTTACCACCACTTTTCAGAGTTCCTGGAGGGCCTTCACAGCTACCGTAGCGGCCCCAGGGCCCTCGAAGTCCCCACTGTATTTCACCCCTACAGGCAGTCCCCTACTTTGGCTGTCCAAACTCCTTAGACCAGGGGATGGAATTAATTTATTCACACACATTCTTTATTTACATTAACCTGCACTGGTTGAATGCCCTCTAACATTTCATTTATTTTTTCTGTTGCTGTTTATTCTCTTCTTGAATATCTGTACAGATTTTGGAAAAGGATCAAACACTACCCCTGGTAAACTGTTCCACTCCTTCACACCCTTCCCAATGAATGAAAATATACCCCAATCGCTTCTGCTAAAATTCCTTCTAATTTTATATTTGTGGTCAGTCCTGCCGATATAATTATTTTCCAACTGAAGCCTCTCACGGATATCTCCCCATGCTGCTTCTCCTGTATAGGCTCCATATAATCCTATAAGTCTAGTTTTCTCCCTTCTCTTACTTAAAGTTTCCCACCCTAGTTTCTTTAAAATTTCTGACACACTACTCTTTCTCCTGAAATCCCCTGTTACAAATCTTGCTGCTTTCCTCTGCACACTATCTATTTCTTTTATTAGGTATTCTTGGTGAGGATCCCAAACACTGTTTGCATATTCCAATAATTGACGAACCATACTTAAGTAACTTTTCTCTTTTAATTCTTTGTTGCATCCTTTAAGTAGCCTCATTATGACATGTAACGATCTGTATGCTTTCCCAACAATGTCATCCACATGACCCTTCCAGTGCAAATTACTTTCAAATCTCACACCTAAGTATTTGCACTTGCCATATTTTGGGATAACTACCCCATCCAAAGTATATTCAAATTCAGTTTTAAAACTCCTGTTTGTAAATGTTGTAACAGTTGATTTGCCTCCATTAACATTCATGTTATTCTCTTCAACCCATTCTTGGATACTCTCAAGGTCCCTTTGTAATTCTGAACAATCCTCAATGTTGTTTATTTCCCTATAAACAATTATGTCATCTGCATACAATCTTATTTTTGATGTTATATTGTTCCCTAAATCATTTACGTATATTAAGAAAAGTAATGGACCGATTATACTAACCTGTGCAATTCCCTTCCAAACTATTTCTTCCTGTGATATATAATTTCCTACTTTGACTTTCTGAACCCTTGAATTTAGAAATATGTTTACCCAACGTGTAACCCTTACGTCCAATCCTATTCCCTCCAATTTCTTTAATAATATTCTATGTTCCACTCTATCAAAGGCTATGGAAAGATCTATGGCTATGCAATCTAACTGGCCTCCTGAATCCAATTGATCTGATGTGTCCTGCTGAAATCCCACCAGTTGTGCCTCACAAGAAAATTTCTTTCTGAATCCATACTGTCTCCTCATGAACCAATTTTTATCATCACATATCCCTCTGATGTACTTTGATATTAAACTCTCCAGTATTTTACAAACTATACTGGTCAGGCTGAGTGGTCTGTAGTTCTCTGGTTTCCTTTTATCACCCTTTCCTTTATAAATTGGTATTATTATAGATTCCTTCCATTCCTTTGGTATTACACTATTATTTATGACATAGTCAAAGAGAAATCTTAAATAAGGTACTATGTACCACCCCATTGTATTTATCACCTCCCCAGCAATTTGATCACTTCATCTTCATTTGTGAATGAGAAGCTTCTTGTTTCCCTCTGTGTCTGTCCCTCTGTAACTTCTGATTCGGTTTCCAACTCCTGACAATCATCTGCTGAATCTCTAAATTCCCTACTAAAGAGGTTTGCTTTCTCAGTATCTGTTAAATAGTGTTCACCCCCTTCTCCCACCATTGTAGGAATTTGGATTCCTTTTCCTTTTTGATTCCTGATATATGAATACAGCTTTTTCCATTTCCCTTTGTGGTCATTACGCTCTTGAAGAATGCCATTCATATAATTCTCTTTTGCTTCCTTTTTCACTCTATTCAGTTCCCTCATTAGCTGTTTTCTACTTTCTCTACTCTCCCTACCTTCTTTGATTTTCCTGTATACTATTCTACATTTTCTTTTTAATTTTCTTATTTCCCTTGTATAATAAATAGGGTCTGAGGTCATTTTACCCTTTTTAACAGGTACAAATCTCTTCTCTCCTTCCCAAACGATTCCTTTGAATTTAGCCCAAAGTGTATCCACATTACTCCCTTCACTTATCCAACAACTGAATTGTGATTTAAGGTAAGTCCCAAATTCATCAACTTTAGTTTTTCTGTACAATTTCTTGTCTTGTGTGACCCTCTTATTAAGCCTTTTTGGTACCAGTCCTACATCCATTATTACAGCCTTATGGTCACCTATTCCTTCAATTACCTCAGTTTTATCAACAATTTCCCATGGTTTAACCAAGAATACATCTAGTAAGTTATTGAGACGAGTCGGTTCTTGTACTACTTGTGTAAATCCTCCCTCCCAAATTAACTTATTTGCCAGTTTCTGTTCATGGGCTTCACTTGCAGCTCCATTCCATTCAACCTCAGGCAAGTTTAGATCTCCCCCAATTATTACCACATCATTATTATTATTTTTATGAGTATAATCTATTATTTTCTCCAAGATTTCCATGTCCCTTTCCTCTCTTCCAGGCCTGTATGTTCCTATAATTCCCACCTCCTTCATATTATCACAAATTAATTTTATCCCTAATATTGCATCCCTTTCATCGGTAAACCATTCATGTGAACAATATGTTTCCTTCACCAGAATAAACACCCCCCTCCCTTTTTATCTCCTCGGTCTCTACGATAGACTGTGTACCCTTCTGGAAATACTTCTCTATTACCCACCTCTTCTCCCAACCACGATTCCACTCCTATCACCACATCAGTCCTGCCATTGAGGAAGATGAACGAACATCCTTGTACCACTTAGCGAAATTACAAAGTAGGAAAAAATCATTACTAACTTACAGACAAGAAACTGAGGTATTTTCGGAACTACAAATACCCTCATATGCAACATCATATTTCGAAAAAGGCTTTATTTAAGATTGTACACCATCCGATTCAAGGCTCAATTCATTTCTCCAACACCTTAGACAGGAACTGGTCAAATTTAGCCAAATAGATCTTTTTCACCAATTCGAATCAGTATCTCTTTATTTGTGATTCGATTCATCCATATCAGCTTCAGCAATTTTCTGTGACACCACATTTCGAAAGTTTCTATTCTCTTTCTTTCTGAGCTAGTTATCGTCCATGTTTCACTCTCATACAATGCCACACTCCAGACGAAAGTCTTCGAAAACATCTTTCTAATTCCTATATCAATGTTCGAAGTGAGCAATTTTTTTAGAAAGGCCTTCTTTGCTTGTGCCAGTCTGGATTTTGTCCTCCTTGCTTCTGCCATCGTTAGTTATTTTACTACCCAAGTAACAATATTCATGAACTTCCTTTAAGACTTAACTGATGGAAAAATAGATCTTAAGCAGACATATTACGCGTAGACTATCAGGAGAAATGTAAATGACGTAGCGTCAATTCACAGGGCAATATGGGCTACTTTTTATCATATGTACTCGACAGATCACAAGCCAATCATGAACTTTGTTCCAAAGGCCCCGATTCAGAGTGTAAATTTCAGAAGTGTCTTGCAGCTGGCAAAACATATGAACATAAAAATGTTACACCAATGCCAGTAATGGAAGCCATCAATCCCATTTATAGGGAATTGTCATAAACCAGCCTATTGAAAAAATGCCTGCATGGCAAGACACAAAACACAAATGAATCCCTCAACTACCTGGTATGGGAGCATATACCCAAAAATGTATATGTAGTGGCTGAGATCTTGAAATTAGGGGTAATGGAGGCAGTACTTACATTTAATGATGGTGTCATTGCAAGGAAACTGGTGTTAAAGGGAATGGGTGTGAGAGCTAGGAAAAACAGTCTGGATTGAATAAAGTCCATCGACCTGAAGCGTTTATATTATGCTGATAGAGCTGCTGAAGCCATGAAAAATATTCAAGAACCAAGAACAGGCTCATAAATAAGAATACAGAGGAAGATGATTAATCCCAGGATGATTATTCTCCTGGAATGTACTGAGGTTAACTCCAGACTCTGTCATAATGATTTTTGTGAAATTCTCAAAAACTATATTTTTTGAAAAACATGTACCATTTTCTCAAAAACCTGGTAGGACTATCAGGCCGATATTTTGTATTCTCGGTATAACCATGCCATAGAGCCCTGATGAGTAGGATTATTCAAATTAGTCCGCTGGTTTAACTATAATAAATACCACGAAATTTTCATGAAGAATGGAATATTTTTCTTACAGAATTCAAAAATAAATATTTAAGAACCAGATTAACATATAGTCATGATTCTAGTCATCATAACCGAACAGAGTAATTACTTTACCTGTGTAAAATTACATTCTCACATAACAATTAGTTTCTGAGTAAATTGCACGCCAATAACTTGAAAGTGTTGTGAAATATTGGGATACTTGATAAGTTCTACAATATTTGCCACTTTCACACTACACGGCTACCTAAAATCTCCGTGGTAAGTATAAGTTAAGAAATGTGTCTATCAGGGTAATAGCCCTTTCAGACCGAGTACGCACAATTGTGCGGATTCGTATTTTAGTTATCCCTGACCTTATTTGATGTTTTTTCGGCGCTACACCGGACTGCAGTGATTGTGCAGGACACGTGGCGTGTATTTCAATTGATTTTAGTATGCGCTTGACCGCCAGGGCGAAGGAAGAAGAGTTTAAAAAGCACAGTTGATCGGCGAGATCGCAGGAAGCAGTAGTGCTGAAAGTAAGTATTTATTTACTGCGTTTATATTAATCTAGAAGCTTTACTGAATACCGGAATATATTCAATGAAGTGTGTACATTGGTTAGTGAACGTAAATTTTGAAGCTACACCATCGTACGTGATACAACGAGGTTTTGAATTTTGATACGCACAATTGTGTGGGTCCTGTTTTTCGGATGTTAGTTTTTATTTTGTAAAATAAACTATTAATATGTGTATTGAGGAGCATTTTAGTCAATTCTTGACGTACAAACAAAAATTCACACCTCCAGTTTTCTTTCAGGTCTGAAAGGGATACAGAGGTATATTCAAGGAAAGTGGTCTAGGGAGCGGTGATAAGGGTACAGGGATCTGAGGGTCAAGGTGGATTGACATAAAAATAATGTTAATGTTGAACTGTAGAAGTATTGTATAGAAAAGAAGTAAATAATTTAATAGATATATACTTAACGGATATTGTTCTAGGAGTTGATTCAAGGGTGATAAATGATGTAATGGATGCAGAAATTTTCTCATGGAACTGGAGTGTTTACCGTAGGTAGGATAGGAATGAAAGGAGGGGGAGTACTCATTCTGGTGAAAGAAGAATTTGTGAGACGAAAAAGTTAAACATTACAAACGTGAAATTCTATGTGCAAAGCTCGTTTGTAAAGATAATAGGAACTTGATGTCTTTGGAGTGTACAGACCGGGAAAGGGTAAAGCTGACGCTGATTCGGAATTATTTGATAAGATATGGAAAGGAACATGATAGTAGCGGGTGATCTCAATTTACCAAATGTCAATTGAGAAGGTAATACGACCAACAGGAAGCATGACCAGCAAATGGCCAAAAAATTAATATGGGAAAACTTCTGATTCAGAAAGTGATGGAATCAACTAGAAGGAAGAATATTCTGGACGTGGTTCTGGTAAAACTAGATCAGCTCTAAAGAGAAACCGAAGTAATAGGTGGTAATAGTGAACACGAAGCTGTTTTCGACGTAATTAATCATAAATGTGATAGAAAGGAAAGTCTTAAAAGTAGGACTCGTATGCAGTACCATATAGCCGATAAAACAGGCATGAAGGAGTTTTCAGAAAGTAACTATGATCCAGTGGCGGTGGGCTCTCAGGAGCACATGAGCACGTCAACACCCAGTTCTAACGCACATTCACGCAATCATGAATGCCTGTAGTACAAAATTGTTTCCTTTTATTTCGAACTGATTTAGTCAATCGATCGAAAGCATTCGACTTATACCGAAGCTCTGTTACATACAGCTATCCGTTTCCACTGACAATGCCAGGGAGCACACTGGATATCTTACTACGAGCCTTAAGCCATGCGCATGGAGATGACGTCATGGTTTAGGCACAGATTTCTCTGCAAGCGAGGAGGACGGTAAGGAATGTGCGTTTCCTTATACAACCACCCTCAAACAAGAGATAGTACTACAGTTGACCTAAAGGGACCGCCACCTCTTCTGTTACTGTTGGGTACAGCTCGCAGAAGATACTATTGCATTACACCGCCCGAAGATTTCGCTAGTAGCTAATTCTGGACAGGTGTTCGATATCACGGGAACAGTAAGCCAGAGCCTCAGCCTTAGCCAAAGTCTGAGCGATTCATCCCGGCAAACGTAATTTTAATTTTCTTGTACACTCACAGATTAGGCTCGGAAAAATGCATCCTCGGTTATGAGAGTTCCACCATATTATGAGAAGAGAAGCAATCATACAAGGAATGTTTAGAGAAATTATTTAAGTAAGTGATTTTGTACTCATTTGCATTCTACTTTGGTATATTTGAGACGTGAACACAAATTTTGTTGTGAACCCCCTGAAAATTTGGTCACGAGCTGCCACTGCTATAGTCGGTGGAAAACGGTAAATAAATGTACTGCTCCAAAAAACGTATCAGTGACGCTGCGGCGTAAAGCCACTAGCAAGAAAAAGCTTGATTGTCCTAAACAGACACAGAAGTCCAAAACCGAAAATCACGGCACTTGAATGTAACTGAAACAAACTAAAACTCAGACTTAACACTTTTCAGTACTCTGTATTCCCATCCCTGGCTCGCAGCACAGCACCACACCGACGTGGCATTCTTCGGATAAGCCTGCGGATTGCATCCTGGGAAATTGTTTCCCATTCTTCCAATAATGCTGCTGTCAGCTCCTGGAGTGTGCAGGTTTGCTGTGGGCGATTCTGGATACGCCTACCAAGTTGATTCTACAGATGCTCAATGCAATTGAGGTCGGGGTTACATGCGGGCCAATCCATTACTTGAATTCCAGCAGCTGCAAGGAAGTCCCTTGTGGCCCTAGCAGAACGTACAGTGGCTCCATCATGCACTCATGTGAAATGTTGCACAATATTGTCTACGATGGGTAGTACGTGGTTCTCCAGAACCTCCTCAATGTAGCGCACAACTGTCAATGGCCCATGAATGACTACAAGGTTACTTTTATGGTTCAAAGAAATTCCTCCCCAAACCATTATTGATCCGCCACTGCGAGCGATTGTTTCCGGCACGTTGCAAGGTAAATTTTGTTCTCCTTGACGTCGCCAGACTCGAATACGACCATCTGACCCAGATAGTTGAAATCTGGATTCATCGGCAAAGAATACCGGAGTCCAGTGTCGGAGCTGCTGGTTGACATGATGTTGTGCAAACTGCAACCGGTATCTTCGGTGATGAGGGGTCAACCGGGGCATGTTAAGGGGTCTCCGTGTACTGAGCTGATCTTCCCTTAGTCTATTACGAACTGCATGTGTACTGAAGACATTCCCAATGTGCATTTATTAGCTCACCTCGTAGGTCCCTGGCTGTACTGCGGCGATTTCTGAGGGCCTGGAAATGAAGAAATCGGCCTTCAGATGGCATTGTTTTACGTTTTCTTCCTGAATCAGGTTGGCAATTTGCAGTATGTAGCTTTTTATATCCCTGCTACAACCGGCAGATGACTGATTGAGAATCTCCGAGCTGCTCTGCCACGTAACGCTGCGTGCGTCCTTCCTGCAATAGGGGTACTGCACGCATGACTTGTTCTGATGGTAAATGCCTTCCCATGTCTTGTGCTCTAACCTGCCTGTGTTGCTTACCAATACGACAGCTCACACAGCATTGACAGACCATGCCGTATGTCACAAACCACTCCTGTTTTGGGAGTGGTCACAAAGGTAACTGCTACGACAGCAGGGTTACGTACTTGACTTCAATAGTCCACCACATTAACGCCACCAAGGGATAAACAAAACAACCCTGCAAAGCACCATGGATGTAAAACAGCACGTGTGTACGCTAGTTCATACCAAAAGTGTGATATGTTTTTTGTGAGCAATGTATATAAACAGACTGTGGGATGATTTTAAGGCAATTTTTAGGTATGTGAAAAAGGTTTGTACCTTTAAAGGTGTAAGGAATGGTAAACACCCAGTATATTATAACAGAGATGTAAAGAAGCTAAGGAGGTGCAGGTTGGAAATAAATAAAATTAGAAATATCTGTCGAAGTTACGAGAAACTGAAGGAACCTATTAGTAAATTCAATCTAGCAAAGAAGTCAGCTAAGGATAATATGATAGCAAAAAAATTGGCAGTCATACAAATTTTAGTAAAAAAGGAAGTGTATGCATTGGTACTTTAAGGCAAAAACAGGTTCCAAGAATGACATTTCAGGAATAATTAATGAACAATGGGAGTATGTATGCGAGAATCTTCAAAAGGTGTGAGGTAAGTATTCAGTCAGCAGTATGTAAAGATTGATGGTTACAAGGATAATGTCCAGATAGATGAGGTGACTAGCACAAAATAAGTATTAAAATTTACTTAACAACGACATTTACAATATGATACAAAGTTTAAAAGCTTGAAAGGCAGCTGTAATTGATAAGATTTCCGCGGATATACTAAATACAATGGGTTGGGATTTAGTACCATATCTGAAATACTTATTTGATTATTTTTTAATGAAGGAGCTATACCAAAGTAATGGAGAGTTGCTATAGTAGCCCAGTCAGTCTTGCCTAAGCCACGGACGAGTGAGGTCGCGTTGAGCGGAGGGTCCCGGGAGTGGGAGGTGTGGGTGAAAGTGCCGAGAGCTGGAAGGTTGTGGAGAAGTGTGCCGACAATGATTAGCATAGAGCAGTACAGGGCGACGGTAGGAAGATGGCAGGGAAGAATGAAGAAAGAAGAAATGAAATTAGGAAGGTGTTATACGGATTTGGAGAGAAAAGGTGAATTATTGCTATCAGCGGCGGTGATTTTAATTTTGCTATGTATTGGGGGGGTCGAATTGAACCCAGGCCCGACCCCTAGTAGAAATGAAGAAAGGGAAAATATGGACGCATTCAAAAGAGCTGTAAAAGAGGTGGTGGAAGAAGTTGGCCCTTTTGAGCAAATTAAAAATATGATTAAGGAACAAACCAGGGAATTTGAAAGAATGGAGGTATGGTTAAGAGAGAAAACGGAAGACATAACAGTACAAGTGAGACATAACACCGGAGAAGTGGCAGCATTAAGGGAAGAAATAGGACGAATAGAAAAGGAGAACTTGAAGCTGAAAATAGAAGTGGAAGCAAATACTTTATATCGAAGAAAGAAGTGCTTATTTATCTATGGTGTGCCTGAAGAGTTGAGAGAAGACAAAGTACTGACAACTTACAAAGTTGTGGACTTAATACAGGGGAAGTTGAAACTTAATTTTAGTGAAGTAGATATAGATGATGTGCAGAGGGTGGGAAAAATTAGGGGCAAAAGGCCTATCAAACTAGAACTGTTTTCTACGTTGATGGCTGATGCTGTGGTAAGAAGTGCGAGTAACATGCAGAGAGAGAAAATATGGATCAAGAGAGACGTTGGATGGGAGACGATTAGGAACGAGAAAATACTTAGAAAACACAAGATTCGTGCAATAAATCAAGGTTTGAGAGCGACTATTAAAGGGCAAGAGCTAGTGGTAGCAGGCAGAAATTGGAAGAAAATTTGGACTGTAAATGGACTGATTGACTTAGACAGGAGGATAAAAGAAGACGAAGAAAAAGTGAGTAGTGCAACGGAAGGTAGGAAAGTGAGGAGTGATATCAGTATTAGTATGGACTTAGAGATGAAGGCAAAGCGGGCTGAAGAAGAAGGGAGCAGTGCAGCGAGTAGTGGAGAGAATAGGCAAAATACAAGAAGTAACAGTGTAAGTGTAATTATAGGAAGTAGTTCTGAAAAGGGTCAAGAGAGACAGAGCGAGGTGCTAAGTGGAAGTACGATCAACGGTAAGGAAAGAGCAGTGGACGGACAATGCAGGAGAGAGGCTGAAGAACAAAGGGGTAATGAGGGAAAGGAGAATGAGCAACAAGAAGCCGAAAGAGCTGGGTGTAGTGGTGTAGTTAGACAAGATCAGGGTATAAAAGTAAGTCCAAAGTTAACCTATGAGTACCTCGCACAGAATTTGAGTTTGAGCAGAGGGATACGGACAATATGATGAGAGCTAGGTTAAAAGTAGTAAAAAACAATAATATAGTGAGTAAGTAAGTAATTAAGGGCGTGGAGGCTGAAATGTTGTGATGGAGAAGTGGTATACAAGTTATGATATGTTAAAGGGTGGAAAGATGGTGTCGGAGAAGTGGTGGTATAATATGGTGGATGGCAGTTTGTTGTTATTTGGAGCTGGAGGAGTGATGCTAAATGTGGTGTTGGATAAGTGTTGTAATTTGGCTATTTGTAAATTTTGGTTCGGTGGAAGATGGAGTTTTAGGGAGGTAATTATGATGGGTAATAGGATGAATATGAGTGTATGGCAAATTGAGCAAATTATGATATGTTACAGAGTTTAAATGTGGTGTGGGAGAAATGGTGGTATAAGAGGGTGAAGTGTAGTGTTGGAAGTATTGAAGGCTTAGTATTTAAGTTATGCTATGTTATAGGGTTGAAATGTGGTGTTGATGGCTATTTAATTTTTGGAGATGGAAACAGGTGAGTTTATTATCATTTTGTATTGTATTGGTGACTGGTATAAATGCGGAGTGATGGCAGACGAGTGTGTGTTAGGGCTGATAGCCTAGTATTTATGATTAGGTGATGTATGGTTTGCTATTATGTGTATTGAGATGGTTTATTTACGGATGATTGCGTGGGAGTTGGGAGGTGGTATATTGTATTGGTGTTTGAATTTTTGGAGCTGGAGAGAGGCGAGTTTATTATCATTTTGTAAATTTTTGGTTTGTTTGTAATATAGCGAGCAAATGTTGTGATGACGAGTGTGTGCTAGGGCTGAAATGTGGTGTTGGAAGTAGAGGTGGTAAATGTGGAAATGTGGTGTTGGAAAGGTATGGAGAAGTGGGGGTGTACTCATGAGTAAGTTGTATTGAATGTGATGATGGTATATGAGTGGGTGGTATTTGTGGATGTTGAAATGTGGTGTTGGAAAAGTATGAAGTGTAGTAATGTAATTTGGCTATTTGTAAATTTTGGTCTGGTGGAAGATGGAGTTTTCGGTAGGTAATTATGATGGGTAATAGGAGGAGTATGAGTGTATGGTAAATTGAATAAGTTATGATATGTGATATGTCTGTTAAATAGATTGAAATTAGAGAAGTTGGAAGTGGTGATATGAGATAGTGGAAAGCAGAAGGTGAGTGTAATTGTCGGAGAAGTAGAAGTGGTATATATAGAAATGAGGTGTTGGAAATGTGGTTATGAGGTGATGTATGGTGTGGTATTGAGATGGTTTATTTACGGCTGAATTCGTAGGAGTTAGGAGGTGGTATTGTGTCTGGTATGAGTATTGAATTTTTCAGAGTTGGAGAGAGATGATTTATGATCATTTTGTAAATTTTGGTTTGTTGGTGCAGAAGGGTCGAAGAAATATGTTGTGGGAGAGGTGTCGAAATTTCAATGTTATTATGGAGTGGTATGACGGAATGAAATGAAATGAAGCAATATTACCGAGGTTTTGTGAAAGTTGTGGTATGGTGGATTGGAATGTAATGACGGAATATTGTTGTTATTTTGGCTGGTTTGGTATGTAGTCGCGTAATGTTGCTGTGGTAGTTTATTTTGGAGTAGGTCAGGGAACAATAAAGCTGATGTAAATGCTGAAGGTAAACATAGGCATGGTTGGCCTGAGCACACCAAAGCAGAGTAGGTCAAACAGAAAAAAACAATGGCGGTGTGGGAATGTGCTGAGTAAGAAAGGACAGTTGGTGGAAGGTGTAATCTTGCTCCGGGATCACATATGTGATATATTGCAAGTAAGGCAAACGGTTCATAGAGGGAATCTACCGTTGGCCAGTTGATTATTAATATTATTATTCCTTTATTATTATTATTTTATTATATTATTATTATTATTATTCCTTTATTATTATTATTTTATTATATTATTATTATTATTATTATTATTATTATTATTATTATTATTATATTATCTGTTTGTTTATTTATTCAGCTATTTATTTAGTTGTAGGGTGGCTTAGGTAAGACTCTATTGTGAACATGTATTGGGGCTAAACGCCTGTGATGTTCATCAATAAATTGTATTGTATTGTATTGTATAGTAGCCCAGTGTATAAAAGAAAGGGTGATAGACATAACGCTGAAAATACGCCAGTCAATTTGACATGCATTGCATGTAAGCTTTGGGAAATCATTCTTTCTGCTTATATTAGACATGTTTGCGAAATTAATAACTGGCTCGAGTTTGTATGAGGTAATTCCACTGAAGCTCAACTTGCAGGATTCCAGCAAGTTATAGCAGATATCTTGGATTCATGAGGTCAAATGGACTGTATCGTGATTGACCCATCTAAGGCAATTGTTAGGATAGATCATGGGAGACTACTGACAAAAGTGAGTGCAACTGGACTAGGCAAAAGACTTTCTCAATTGGTGGCTATATTTCTAGAAAATATAACTCAGAGAATTAGAGTAGCCGAAGCATTATCTGATCGTGTAATAATTAAGAGGGGATAACCAGGCAGAATTTTTTGACCTTCATGTTATCTTATGTATATAAATGATATGAGTAAAAAAGTGGAATCAGAGATAAGACTTTTGCCGATGATGTTATTCTGTATAGAGTAATGACTAAGTTACAATATTGTGAGGAACTGCAAAATGACCTCGATAATGTTGTGAGATGAACAGTAGGCAATGGTATGATGATAAACAGGGTTAAAAGTCAGGTTGTGAGTTTCACAAATAGGAAAAATCTTCTCAGTTTTACTTACTGAGTTGATGCAGTGAAGGTTCCTTATCGGGACCATTGTAAGTATCAAGGTGTTTTTATAAGGAAAGAGCTCCGTTGAGGTAATCGCATAAAAGGGATTGGAAATAAAGGGTAAATATTTCTGCACATGGTTATGAGGGTATTTAGGGTTGTAGTAAGGAGGTAAAGGAGAGGGCATAGAAGTCTCTAGTAAGACCCCAACTAGAGCATGGTTCCAGTGTATGGGACCCTCATCAGGATTACTTTACGCAAGAAGTGAAAATCAATCAAAGAAGCACTCGATTTGTTCTGGGTGATTTCCGTCAAAGGGGTAGCGTTAAAAATGTTGCATTATTCAGGCTGGGAAGACTTGGGAGAAAGGAGACGAGCTGCTCGACTGAGTGGTATGTTACGAACAATCAGCGTAGTGATGGCGTGGAATAACATTAGTAGACGAATACGTTTGATTGGTGTCTTTAAAAGTAGGATGGATCACAATATGAAGATAAAGTTGGAATTCAAAGGGACAAATTAGGGCAAATATTCGTTTATAGGAAGGGGAGTTAGTGAGTGGAATAACTTGCCAAGCGAGATGCTCTATAAATTTCCATTTTCTTTGCCATCATTTAAGAAAAGGCTAGGGAAACAACAGATAGGGAATCTGCGTCTGGGCGACTGCCATAAATGCAGATCAGTACTGACTGATGGATTAGTTGATTGCTTGTTTGCTTGATTGATAGGTTGAGAAGTGATGCGTAAGGGAGTGTTCAATTTGAAAGGTTGGCAAGGTAACAGTAATAATTTATCTCTTGTGCGAAGGTAACAGTGTTGGGATTGCTGGTGGACCTGAAATCAGGTACAATTGTACTGAAGTTAAGAATGGTTACAAAATTTTGTGTTAGGTGAAATTACCGGAAGATCCATTTTTCCATTGCCAAAAAATATTTTTAATCCTATTGGTATAGCTTGTCCAGTTCTATTGATTTCTAAATTATTGTTACAGAAGTTCTGGAAAAGTGGCAGATCTTGAGATGAAGAGGTTGACACTAATATTAAAGAACAGTTCGTTGATTAGTGTCAGGGTCTCCTCACCTTACACAGTTGAAATTTCCACCTTGGTTCAGGTATACTACAGGTACCAGGAATATAAGTCTACACACCTTTTGAGATGCAAGTGTATAGACTTACGCTGCAGTTGTATTCATAATATTAGAATTCGATTGTGAAACAATAATTTATCTTCCTGCAGCCATTTTAAGCGTAGCTCACTGGATGCTGGAACTATTCCTCAGTTGGAATTAATTACTGCGATGTTTAGAACCAGATTATGTAATTCGGTGATAGAAAATGACTGGATTACCAGAATGTTAATTTACATTTCTGGACTGACTCAACAACGGTGCTAGCCTGAATACTACAAGAAGCAATATGGACTGCATTTTTAAACAATCGTGTGAAAGATATTCGTAGACTAACCCAACCTGAAATGTGGAGATATGTACCTGGCAACTTGAATCCTGAGGACCTTCCTACAAGAGGTTGTCAGGCAGAGAGGTTGTTGGAGTTAAGATTATGGGAGGGACCAGAGTTGCTAAACAACCACCAGAAAGAATGGCCTTCTACTATTTCATAAGTCGACGACCAAACCTTTTAAGCAACTGTTCAGGTTATAATTTGTTTAACAAGTAGGAAAATTTCATGTGATTGGTGTAACATTTCCCGAAATAAAAAATAATCACTGTTGTAATGCAGTTTTAAATATTTTACTCAGCCCATGAACTGTTTAGTATCTCCGTGCAATGTATTTACGAGATTTGGGACCATTGAGTTGTCTGGGAGTTATTAAAATGAGTCACCTCATTCTGTGCTTGCTTGGAGAATGCATCCGTGCTGTGAGATATGAACATGTCTGAGTGGCTGACTGCACGCTGATGCTATCTAGAGGTATCCTATGAAACTGACTTGATCGTCAACTCATGATCGTCGAAATTCGGTTGCTTTTTGATTTGTCTAGTCGAAGACGGAAGCTCCTCGCGTACTGCTGCTGGTGAAAATAATTATACTGGAAATTAGATAAGAAGAGACGATGTTTGGTTTCGATCCTGGATGAGTCAATCAGCAATTTTGCGAGAAGCCTATCAAATTTGATTTTTTAAAATAACTTCGCCGACAACTATAAGTAGCTTATAATTTGCAATTCTTCGAAACCGGAGTGACCATTTGATTCAACGAGGAAAGGTACTTTGGAAGTGCAACGGGAAACACGTTTTGCTTCATGCATGTTAAAAGGTTACCGTTTATTCAAATTTGAAGAAAACTGGACTTAGCAGAAATGTGGGGAATTTCAGGTCATATCATAATTGTGTAATGTAAGTTAAGATGGGGCTTATATAAAATTGTAAGCTGGACTTTTAATTAAATATTTACTTCAAAGTAACTTCCAAAGTTTATAAGTGGTGTTTAAACTAACGTTTAAGAGCTCCTAAGAACTATATTAATTTGTATGTAATGGGTGTAACTCTTGATCTGGTGTTTCAAGTGTATTTCTCTTTAATTAATTGAATTATTGTATTGGTTCTGTTTATCTCACAACCACCTAGGTCGTGCGTAAAATGGTAAAGTGAAGGTATTTTATAATGACTACTGAAATTGTTTAGTGGCTGCCATTTTGTTGCTATGGTAACTCGCGTAAACGTTTTGTGGGCGTATGCTCTGTTGATTTTGACATGTTGAGTGTCGTCTTCCTTGTTGAAGGTGACATTTGACGTTCACCGTGTGTTATAATAATTGATTCTTCTGGAGTACGTTCTGGTGGTTTGATTTAGGCTTATTGTATTTAATTGACCTATCGTTCAAGGAGTTTTGGTATCTTAAAACCTTATGTGATTATTATATTATTACTTCGCGGGTGTTACCTGTATATTATTTTCACGATTTTACCTACCTATCTATGGTTATTTAACCTTTGTTTCTGTTTGTTTCGTTGTGTTATTTTAATTTGAGTTTACTCTGGTCGTCTTTAGGTATAGTTTTGACTTTACCTAATCATCTGTCCTTATAACCAATGATGGTTGTTTATGGAGGGTACGGATACGAAAACACAAACGTGTCTGGTTCAGGCATCCTATTACACCCCAATCCAAAAGCACAGATTCTGAATATGGCCCCGAGCCATATGCAAATTAGACCGGTTCAAAAGACCGTCGACCAGAAATTTAGCTTACGAGCTAAAAACAAATATTATTCAACGTTGGTTATATATACAACACTTCGATACATGGCATAAAACAACAGACAAAACAGAAATATAAAGTCACACACTCCAGATACCTGTAAATAACAACAATAAAAGTATGCACTGCATGGTAAATCTATCGGGATAATAATATCGATAGGTGGGCGTTGTCCTGTTGCGCCGAGCCCGGCACAAATACTTCCGTCTTCCACTTTCAGTTTCTTCGTGGGCAGGTTTCATACACACAGCTGTTACAGACAAAAACCACCGATGCTGTCTGGCAAGGGACTGCAAAATTCTTGGAACTAGCGGTCTCGCCCGTAACATCGTCCTTGACAGGGCGACCAGGCCTCAGCTGGCCCTCTCTTTATCTAACGCTGGCTAGCACAAGTAAAACAGCCTTGGCAGACAGAAATCTCTGTACACTCGAGACGAAACTCATTCTGAATTATAAAGCCCAGCTCCCGCTTACAAGTGGCACCAATAAGAACTGGCTATATCGCACATACTAATTCGATTCCAGCAAATATATACGGCTTCCTGCCTATTACAAACAAAGTTTGCTTCACGAACCCTCACGGGCTCCAATGGCCTCTGACTCAACGTATCTAGGGTTCGACTCTTAACATAACCAACTCCAAAAGGCGTCTCTGGCCACTCCGTTACATTCCATAGGTTATCTCTCCTAGATTAGGCCCTTCATGTATCATTACATGGGCATCTCTAGACTCATACCACATATTCCGTAGGTTCGACCCTAAATGTCCCAAGAATCTGCTTTCCTTGCATATTAAAATATCTTACTTCAATCAACGTTGATCACAACTCTGCTGCGCATCACATTGGGGGCGTCTGATAAATATGTCGCATGCACAGATAATATAACCGAAGAAAACCCCCTGTACTAATTCTCTAAAAATAAGCTCGTACCCACGCGACATTAGAGGCTACTGGCCTCATGACTGTGTGTAGACTCTAGTCATTATTTCCGCATCATGAAATGAAATAACGTGGAACACACAATTAAAAGACAAACACAAATATAAAACAAAACTACAACACACCTGTATCTATACTAACTCATCCCTCTAAACCCATCTATCTAATTTAAATGCAGCCGGGCTGAGTGGCTCAGACGGTTAAGGCGCTGGCCTTCTAGCCCCAACTTGGCAGGTTCGATCCTGGCTCAGTCCGGTGGTATTTGAAGGTGCTCAAATACGACAGCCCCGTGTCGGTAGATTTACTGGCACGTTAAAGAACTCCTGCGGGACTAAATTCCGGCACCTCGGCGTCTCCGAAGACCTTAAAAAGTAGTTACTGGGACGTAAAACAAATAACATTATTATTATTAATTTAAATGCACACGTCCCAAGCTATATCATGCACGTAGTTCTGAACATATTTACGTTAAATAAAATTTAAGTGAACAAAAGCCTCCATGGCTGACATTCAAAAAATAAAAAAGACATTTACATGAAAAATCGAATCTGCCTAGTGTATCTTTGATAACTACAGCATGCTAATGGACATTAGAAAACTTAGCTTTGACGACAGGTACCACCAGCGACGCTCACATGACCGCTATTGTCATCCAGGCCTTAGCCTAACATAGCAGCGGTCTCCTGGATTTGAAGCATCATCCTATGGAGTCCAAAGACAGCTATGATTGTCCTGAAGGTGCTGGAATCTCCTGCAATGTGGTCGTACTGGAACTCGTCTTCTTCACCGCTTCGTAGTGCTCGTGCACATAGATTCCGCCCTTAATGATAGGCTGCGATTAGCTACAACCTGCGAAAAAATGTATAGTTCAAATTATGCACCATTAAATTAAGAGCACAAAGCCCGGGCAAATATCAGTCCTTCACAGCGGCAAAATTAATTACGAAGTTCACTCGACATACCCGCGAACCGCACGCGCGACCCGGAATGTTTATTGCTAATAAAGTAATTACATGCGTGAGATTACTCGCAAATATCGAGTGGATCACACACAGTCAGAGCGTTTATCAACAGCCCGCACCCTGGCGTCTATACAAAAACGTGAGTTTCACAGTTTCAAAACCATACATTTCGATCACTACGCACATACACTGTGCGGTTGATATACACTTATGAGGACTCAGATCGCTTCTGGCAAGCGGTTAAATTTTAAAGTATCTCAACGGACAAACCGCTACGCGACTGCCACAGGTTGATCCAACACGGTCAAGAAAAGCACAAGGAATGACCCAGACTCCCCCACCTCAGGTCCTTTTCAGCCCCACAGTCTACCGTTTCGTACGGGGCTCTCCGAGCGAAAATAAATCGTCCGGCCTAACGAGCAAACAAATACCAATCGGGCCATAGTTTACACTCAGTGCACATCCAATGGACGTAATTAATCACTATTTTACTCGACAGGCTCGCCTTCTCCCAAGGATTAAAACTGTGGAATGCGGCTCAGTGACGGATACTTATTCTCATTCTTCCAATGAAATTACTTCTAGCAGATTGAGGTCGGTTAACCTGCCAGCGCTGTTTTGCAGCTCCCGATGTTTGAATCTCCCCCACTCCAGCTAGTGGTTGGTTGAAAATTTGAACTGGCGGACAAATCATCCTCGCCTACACCACAACGGTTTGGTTCAAACTTGAAAAACAAATGTGTATACAGACTTGGTACCGACTTCATCCTAACGGAAGCGCACCCCTGCGTCCTACCGGCCTTTGTCCATCTACATGCAATGATGCGTTGAATTACATACGATTCAGTATTAAGAAGTGGGGTAGCCAAATTAGCGATATCCAGTAGCAGAGGAGATGTAAGAACACGCTTTCCGACGAAAAATACAACTGGGAGAACTGTAGAGCATTTTACGCCTACGCAATCGTCGCACGGAGAAGCGAAAGAGCAAAATTAAAGATCGACTATAAAATAGCCCTAGAAAGGAAATAAATCTATACTGTCGTTAGTTAATTACGACTCTAGTTGAGAAGATAATAATATAAAAGAAATTAGAGGCCAGATTCAATTATACAGGGCTAACATTTATTATCAATTGACAGATTGCTATAGAGAAGATTTCTTTATGATGTATTGTCTGATCCAAATCATCTATTGTATTTGCATGAACGAGCCAAGAGTCATGGAGGTTCTAACTGCATGGGGGAAATGGATTATTCAGAGCCGCCCGACCTAACCTAGGATGAGCCGAGGGCCCAGATGACAACAGCCGAGCCGCTGCCAGTCGCAAGATTCGCTGGCAGTAATGTTGCAGTCTAGTCCATCCCAACACTGCCGAGGAATTGAGATAAGTTTCTTGTTATTTAATATATTTATGTAATTTAGTAGAGTTAATTGTGTGTCTTTTGAAAGTGTGAAATAATCTTTGTGATGGTTGTGATCAACGAAATCAACTCATTTGACATGCCTAGCTCTAACAGTTAACATAGTGGTAGTCCATGTATAATGATGTACGAAGTGACCGTAGTGTAAACGAAAGATTTGATACCGAAGGAGAGCATAACGAGAAAATGTGTAGATCGCAAGTCATAGCCTAGGTTAATACTGATGTCAGTAAAGAGTATCATAGAGGTTATACGTTGTATTAAATAAGGCTGTTTATGTAAGAGTAACGAAACCAGATAGGGTAAAGGCTATAAGCTATTAAGAATAGATGGAGCCTATGTTGTTATGAAGGGAAATAGAAGCAAATGATATGCCGAGGGAAATATTTTGCAACGTGGAGTTGATGTTAAGAAGAGATATGATATGAAGTGCAATATTTTTAAGATAGAAGAATGAATGAAGTGAAATATGGAATATAAAGTACGTCAAGAGGTATACGTCGTCGTAAATAAGAAGAAATGGAATATGTTAAGTAGTAATACAGTTCAAATAGGATCATACTTACCCAAGAATGTATAAGAAAGATTATTGTCTTAGAGAATCCATCCCATCACAATTTCAACGTACTCAAGCTGAAATATGAAATAATATATTGGAGTGTAGTCACCTGGTAACCTCAATACTGTAAATAAATTGTGTTATACTAGGTTATGATGATGGTTAATCACCTTGTACGGAGCTGTAGTCTTCTTGATGAACCAAATCAGAGTTGAGAGCTGTGAAATGACTTAGGCTAGTGGCATACAAGAGAGAATATGTGATTTTGTAATGTAATATATATCTTAGGTTATCGAAAGTTTGAATGCATCTTAATGGCACACAGACAGAAAACGAGTTAGATGCGACACATTTGAGTTTGTTAATGTTATGCATATATTGAAAGTATGAAATGTAGATGTAATATTGAAATTAAATATAGCGGGTTTTTGGCAGCGTAATTTGAGTGCACGTTACAAGAAACTTATTCCATTTTCCGAAGCATAAATAATAAAGTCCATGATGAGATTCAGATCAGGTTGATAGTTAAGAATAAATGTTAGTTAAAAATCAACTTAAGAAGATTGTATACTTAAAGTTTAGATCATTTATAAGGCACTTATTTTGGAACATGTATGACTCGGCTGCCCACCATGCAGAGGAATATGAATCCTCACTTTGCTGAGCTCACAGCTTTGAATTTGTTCGCAATTTTCTTTATTCTCCAACATGTTGGCACTTGCGAACCAGAATATTTTTGTGGAATTCTCTTCTCATTCTCCCAGCAGATTCGAACTTTAGAAATCTCCAGCACACAAAAATATGCTGTTTAGCACTTAATTCAGAAACCATAAAATGCATTAAACTGATCAATTACTGTTGTATAAGAAGCAATCACGCTGCACGCTGTACGGAAGCTCATCACAGACTATCTGAGACAATGATATCAATGGGTGAGCTACATCAGTCACACGGGTATTTGATGAAAATGAAATACCAGAGACAAACTTACCTCGAAATATCATAATTATTTTTCTCTTCTGGTTTTAATGTTTACTCATTTATATAGATATTTGTTAATAAATAATATTCGTTTAAGAAAATCTCACTTGATGATTATTTATAAGTATCATAGTAGAATAAGGTATTGTAGCTAAGATTTTCAATGACTGAATGCCATCACGGATGAGTCGGATGGGGATATCCATCGAGGATGTAAAAAGAAAGGTAATGAACTAAGCGATAGGTTGAAAATGAGTAACCGTGTCAACGCATCGAAGTCCTCTTCGGATCCCACGATAAAAAATATTAAACTACATCGCTACTGCAAGAACCCCTGAAAAGCTGGTTGGGAAATTCTTTTACGTAGACCTACCTGGACGCAGGAAGTGCGTAACACGATGTATCGAACTACCTTAGAAATGAAAATCGCAAGGTGTTAAATCGAGAGAGCGAGCTGACCATAAATTTGCACTATTAATTCTGTCCACGAAAACATCACACACATAGCATTCACTGAATTAAATTTTGGTATGTATAGCCCCAACTTGCTGGAAATATCCGAGCGACCATCCCTGTTCAATCAGTTGAGGAAAAAACTTGTTCAGTATTAATCCTACGTATTGGTCAGAATGAGTGTTGTTAAAATGAGCTGGCCCCACAATTCTATTAACACTAATAGCGCACTAAACTCCTATTTTAGGTCATGAAGTGGAGTTTATGAATTATTCTAGAATTATCATGTGACCAATACGGGTTATTTTGCGAATTTATAGGTCCGTGAAAATAAAAATACCCCTCATCATAAAACAGCACTAATTCAGGATTTCATTCGCTATTACTGACAGACTGAAGAAACTAATTGCAAAGTTTTCCTGCTGCCCACCATGCAGAAGAATACGAATTCTCACTTTGCTGAGCCCACAGCTTTGAATTTATTCACAATTTTCTTTGTTCTTTAACATGTTGGCAATTGCGAACCAGAACGTTTGGGGAATTCCCTTCTCATTATCCCAGGAGATTCGAGCTTTAGAATCTCCAGCACACAAAAAAGGCTGTTCAGCACTTAACTCAGAAACCATTAAATGCACTAAACTGATCAATTACTGTTGTGTAAGAAGCAATCACGCTGAACGCTGTACGGAAGCTCATCACAGACTATCTGAGACAATGACATCAATGGGTGATGTCACACGGCTATTTGCTGAAAATGAAATAGCAGAGACACATACACTTACTTACAGCATAAAACAAACAGCTATTATTCTTATTGAGTTTCAAAACATACCCAGAGAATACACATAGAACAATGAAATGTGGAGTGAAGTTCAGCGCTGCTATATGACGTTGACGTAGTCAAAGATGGCGGCTACTTTTGACATCTAAGATAAGCGTTCCCTTCACCCCTTCTCGCTGACGCAGATTCAAAAGTTAGTACTCCGAGAAACCTAATTCTTCCAAAAACCGATTGAACGGTTCCTGTTGTAACGGTTTCGTTAATTTTTTATTAACTCGTAGAGCGGGGCTTGCGTCTCCATCCGCGCTTCAAACTCTGCGCTAGGGTGGGCGATGCGGCTCCAGACGCGGGACTGTTTTTATTTTTTTCTTATCTTCAATATTAGGCGCGAGCCTTGAAACTTTCCTCACATGCTTTGGAAGGTGCTGCCATCTTGACGATTTTTTTCGAACTACGTAGTAAGAACGGTATTGCGACAGGGAATCCCCTTTCTGTTTCGTTCGTATTTGTTCAGTGCAAAAAGCGCCGCATCACATTCAGCCCGTGCATTCGTCAGTAGGCCGCATGACTGGCCCTGCGCTGTACTAAGTTCACGATAAATAGAAGCTTCAGTGTGTTCCTTTTGCGTTCTTGAAATGTTTATTTTGTTTTATATCATAATACAGTATGTTTAAAAGGGCGGGGGATATTCCAAGTGATTGTACTATTCGTGATATCCTTGAAAACAGCGAAGATGAAAGTTGTAGTGACTTCAGCTCGGAAAGTGACGATGAATCTCCGTTATTAGTAAATATTCCAGGAAGTAGCTTTTCTAGTAGTGTTCCAAGACCGGTTCAATCGGTGCGGAGTTCGAGTTCCAGTGAAAGCAGTGAAACTGAAACTGCGAATGACGGTAATCCTGCTGCTGTACAGGGTGAATGGGATGTGCGGGGTTGTAAGCGAGCAAGATTTCCAACAAATTACAATGCTGGAATTCAGGGTGAACTTTTGGATAAGAAACAGCCCGAAGAAATTTACGAATTTTTTATAGATGACGGATTTTGTGATCTTATTGCACAGCAAACAAATCTGTATGCTCAGCAAATAATTACCTCAAATTCGTTGATGGCAAAAGTGAAAAGAAGAAGTCGTGAGAGAGACTGGGTACCCACTAACAAAAATGAAATAAAACTCTTTTTAGGAATCTTATTACTGCAGGGTATTGTTCAGAAGCCGAAATTAGTCCATTACTTTTCTCGTAATAAACTGTTAGCTACTCCTGTATTTTATGAAATTATGTCTGAGAAACGATTTTTCCTTTTACTTAAATTTTTGCATTTTGCGGACAATGAAGCATATAATAGACAGGTTCACCCCAAATTGTATAAAGTGAAGCCAGTTCTAGACGACCTATTATCAAAATTCAGAACTGCATATACTCCAGACGATCGCCTATCTATCGATGAGAGCCTGTTATTGTGGAAAGGTAGACTGGGATGGAAGGTATACATACCGAAGAAACGGTCGCGCTTTGGTATGGAATCTTATAAGTTATGTGAAGCTAAATCTGGGTATGTGTGGAACTTCCTATGGTATACGGGGAAGGAAACTGATCTGGTAAACGAAGTTTGTGGAATAGATATTTCTGAGTACACTAAGCCTTCCAAAGTTGTATTTACACTGGCCGAAAGTCTGCTGAATAAAGGTTATCTAATAGCTGTGGATAATTACTACAGTAGTCCGGAGCTATTTGACCTGCTCAATGACCTTCAGACAGATGCTGTAGGCACCGTAAGACCGAACAGGAAAAATCTCCCAAAAGATGTTATGGGGAAGAAACTAAAAAAGGGGGAAGTTGCGTTTGCTTATCGTAACAAACTCATTGCTCTCAAGTGGAGAGACAAGAGGGATGTGTGTATGCTAAGTAGCATACATGATGCCGAAATGCACACTGTGAAAAACAGGAAAGGGGACACAGTAGAAAAGCCTGTCATGTGTATAGATTACAATGACTCAATGGGTGGGGTCGATTTATCTGATCAGTGTATGGTCCCGTACAGTACAGCCCGAAAGCGAATCAAGAAATTCTACCAAAAGATATTCAGGCACTTGTTGGACATAACAATGTTCAATTCCTTCGTTATTTATCAAAAACATGGAGGAAAATTCACTCACTTACAATTTCGTTTGCACGTTATCCAGAAGCTTTTAGACAAGTATGATAAATCAATCCCTGCTGAAGCCCAGCCAGTCAGATCAGTAGTGTCACTGTCAAATGACCCTTCGGATCGATTCTCGGGAAGGCACTTCCCGGATTTCAATGCCCCTTCAAAGACGAAACCCATTGCAAGCAAGAGATGTGTTGTTTGCAATGCAAATAATAAAAGAAAGGAGACACAGCACTGCTGCAAAATCTGCGATGTAGCACTGTGCCTGGCTCCTTGTTTCGGAGTGTACCACACAGCTAAAATGTGAACTGAGAGGCGTCCATTGAACGTGTATTGTGAATAGTGTCCCTAATTGTGTAAACTCGTGTGTGTGCGTGCGTGTAGACAGTGACGGCGACTAGCGGATAAAGAAATTAGAAACAAAAGGGTAGGACCTACATTTGAACTGCGAATTTAATTTCTTTTTTATACGGCTAAAATGCAATAAAAATGTTATTTTTCCCCAAAATGTGGAGGAGCACTACCCCTAACCGCTAACCCCCTCCCCCCCATTGTCACCGCCACTGCGTGTGTGGATATATAGACTAGTTAAAATCTATGAGTGAAATTAGTGACTCGGCATTTTCATATCCAGAACAAGAGAAGAAAGTAGATATTCGGTGAGTACATTTTTCTCTGATCATTTTTATATTCTTCAATAGTGTAATAATAGTAAAGTATAACAATATATTATAGTGCTTGTGGGACTACAATGACAGTTTGATTCGTAAATGTTTACTGCTTATGTACAAGTTTCAGAAAGTAATTATTACAATGCCCATAAGAGAAAAAACGGGAAATATGAGACTTATGCCTTTGTTGCACTAAAAAACGTAGTGCTTAAAAATCATTCTTTATCGTGAATATGCGGTGCAGTATCGAAATTAATGTGTATTATTGTCACAATATACAAGTAATATTAGATAGATACATGTCGGGTTGCATAAATCCAAGTATTTAAAAAAATAAATAATGATGAAAACACCTCCCCACCGTAGTGTGTAAAGAGGAAGAGCTCGCTCCCCACTTAACGGGTTAACTGCTTGAGCCACAATAACTCCCGACTAGCTAGAAAAGCTACAACATACTCTGCTTCTGTTGATGACATTGCAACAGATGTTTGCTTGCAACTACGCCAGGCAATTGTCCCCTTTCCGAGTAGGAATACGCACCCACTTGTCTATTTTCGATTCATCCTCTAACTAGCCCAGTCAGCATCCACATAACATTTCAACTCTTAATTTCCGTATGAAGATAAATGCAATTTCTTATCGATTGTTGCAGCAACCTAACGCATTACCCGGTTCACAGAATTCCAATTACTTTGTTTTGGACTTTCAACACGACGACTAAGAATGCCAACTGCTGTACTCATGTCAGGCCTTGATACTAAAATATATTAAAGATCCGATCAGAGGCAAATTTCCCATACATGCGATTGATGTGTTGCATCCCTTGTATTTTGGACGAAAAATATTCATTGCTCATATTTTCATGGAAATTATTTAAATACAATTCAGTTATCGATAGTCAGAGATGGAAGTATCGTGCATGGCTGGTAAGAGCAAGACCAACTCCAATACTCAGACCTCAAGGCAGGTTTCGATTGGTGGTAAGATGGCGGTGAGCGCGGGCCATGAATAATTCAGTGTGATCGTGAATGCCAGTTTAAAGTAATCGTTGCGACTATTATATTTCGGGAATGCTTTTGTGGCTGCGTTTAGTAGCTTTCAATAGTGACAAGGAAGTAAAGGAGTCGTCCGGTTCTTTTCGTTTCTGGAAGTTTAATATACTAAGTATAGGTTATTTCTTGTTTACACGCGGTCACGTATAGGTTATGTGTTTGTTTATCTTTGTATTTGTGTGTTATCGTTAATATTATTAGTGTCGTTTTAGAATGTAATGCACATATTTTAGATTAAGATGAGTCGACAGTGTTGTGTACCTCTCTGTAAGTCTAATTATGGCAACTCTTCGGCAATTTCTGCCTTCACATTTCCAAAGGACAAAGTCTTACGAGAGATATGGATTCGTTGTATTCATCGTGAAAATATCACTGTAAATAATAAGACTGTTGTCTGCACCAAACATTTTGATCCTAAGTTAATTTTGCGTGAAGATGTTTTTCGTGTTGAGAATGGTGAACCGATTCGCAATCGGAAGAATCCTAAATTAGCACCTGATGCCTATCCAACGATATTTGACAATCAGCCTTCGTATAATACCATAAGTTTGCCTTGAGAAAGAAAGGATCCTGAAGTGCGTAAACAGTAATTGCTACAGAGAGACGAAGAAGTGTCTAAACGTTGGTGTGAAGAGGACGAGGTAGATAATTTTCAGGTTTTCACAACAGAAGTGAAGAAGATGAATGTGAGCCCATTCAGTATGATTATAAAAGGTGATAGTGTTCTATTCTTAAAACTTCAAGACCAAGATATTCCATCAATAGTGGTGAGTTTTAAAGTGATGAGTGACCTAGAAGTGAAGGTGCATTTTAAAAACGTTCCTTTCCCTGCAGAAAAATTTAGGTTTATATTAGGATGTGAAGGACAAGATGGACTGAAGTGTGACAGATGGAGCAAATTCGAAACACTGGCACTGCCTTCGTGAAGTCCAGGCCGTACTGTAACAGCGCGGGAAAGCAATCAGCTGATCGTTAGGGGGGAAGTTTAGCACATGGGTTAGTAGAGTTAAACATAGATTTTCGCAGTTTTATTGAAATTTTTAACGATGGTCGCATGTTCACTCAGACATATGTGAGAATGAGTCGTCATCGACTGAATTATTAAGTGGAAAGTCGTTAATTAGTGAAGAAAACTTAGTGTGAGCGTGTACTTATGTGAAGCTATAGGTTAAGAAGATCGTTCTTCAGTGTTTTAATTTTGTAGTTTATTTGTGTACAGTTATATTTATAGCGTAAAATTAATGGAGTTAGTGCATTCTGTGTTTTATTATTAACCACGAATTGTACATACTTGAATTAAGATGATCAGTGAGGGAAATCACCATGCCTAAGAGTTGCTGTGTGCCTGGCTGCAAAGTCAATTATAAACAGGGAGAGTACACTCCAGTAGTAGTGTTTCCTTCTGATGAAGAACGAGTTAAGTTATGGAAGAAGGCTATTCCCAGGGGGAATTTAATAGTTAATAACAACACAGTTGTGTGTATTAACCACTTCCCTGAAAATCACATCCTGACTGAAATAAGAGTGTCCCGTCCAGATGGTGAGTTAATTTTTTTATTATGTCATAAACATGGGTAACATTAGGTAGGCCCTATATTTTTATGTAATCAGACATGCGGCTTATCTGAATTTGGTGTATTTGAAAATGCAAGTCTTATTTATGAGTATCACCGAGCTCGATAGCTGCAGTCGTTTAACTGCGGCCAGTATCCAGTATTCGGGAGACAGTGGGTTCGAACCCCACTGTTGGCAGCCCTGAAGATGGTTTACCGTGGTTCCAAATGTTCACGCCAGGCACATGCTGGGGCTCTGCCTTAATTAAGGCCACGGCCGCTTCCTTCCCATTCCTATACCTTTCCTGACCCATCGTCACCGTAAGACCTATCTGTGTCGGTGCGACGAAAAGAAAAAAAAGTAATAATAATAATAATTTAAAAAATTATGAGTATCAAACAGCAGTGTGATTTATGCAAATCTTATCTTCTGACAGATTCAGATCTTATTTATGAATTACCTCCAGAAGTAAGATATCTGAATTTCCTAAATCGAGGGGGCTTAAAGTATCCATCAGACATGTCAATAGAACTTGGAATTAAGGTGTACAAAGTATTTTGTGTGTTAGTGTCAGATACATATAAGATGGTATTTCTAAATCCAAACAATCCTAAGTGTGTCAAAAAATCCCTGGCTTTGGAGTCAATGCAGTTGGCAGATTCCCTAGTCATTTGTGACTGCGGGAAGAAATTGGAAGACCTGGCCGGACAGTGTAGGCCTATATATATTTGGGTGAATATATTTTTAAATAACTTTTCCAAAATTCACACCGACTTGTGTATTCAACAAAGTGCTTCAAAGAGAGCAGACCTACTCCATACTGGTGTAACTTCCTGTAAGAGGTCCAGGAAAGGTGCAGTGTTCATGGAGTGGAAACAGTGAGGTAGAGAAATAATTTATATTTGTAATAAATAGTAATGGTAATTGGCTGCAAGTTTTCTGTCAGTGTGTATGATGTAAATGTTCCAGTTGACCAGAAAATGGATAAAATCGCAAGAATATGTCTCAAAGTGTTAGGCTGTACTCACGCAAAGAACGTATATACGCGAGAAATAGAACGTTACGGAGAAGGATATGCATTGTATGTCAGAATTAACAAATATTTCAAGATAGGTTTTGGTTTTATAAGGTGTTAACAGTTCTTTAAGTAATTTAAACGAGTGTGTTATTCAAGCGGGGCGTATGCGTATCGCCTTCAAGTCCCCCCAATGCGTGACGTCATCAGAGGTACAGTACGGCCTGGACATTACGAAGGCAGTGACACTGGTAAGTCATCTTGGTAATTATGAAGACAGTGGTATTGAACTGAGTGACAGAATACTTATTTTGTTGAACTTTCTGAAAAAGCTTGTTTTAGAGTGTGAGAAAGAAAAACTGAAACAGAATACTTATTTTGTTGAACTTTCTGAAAAAGCTTGTTTTAGATTGTGAAAAAGAAAAACTGAAACACAATAAAATTAAGTTTACAGTAGAACAGTTGGAACTTAGTTTACTGGAGCAAGTGAGATATACTTCTGGGCAGCAGCTTTTTACTATCCTTTTCCTGGGGGTTATCGCATGTTGAGAAGTACACATGTGATGACTTTACCGCATCCTGTCTATTTAGGACACTTTTTGACAAAAATATGTCCAAATAGCACTGGTATTGGACCTTTTCAAAAAGCATTTTTGAAGAAGGTTAAACTTCTCCGACACAATGATAAAGTTGTGACATTGATGTTGGATGAAGTCTTTGTCAGTTCTTTTTTTTTTTTGCTAGGGGCTTTACGTCGCACCGACACAGACAGATCTTATGGCGACGATGGGATAGGAAAGGCCTAGGAGTTGGAAGGAAGCGGCCGTGGCCTTAATTAAGGTACAGCCCCAGCATTTGCCTGGTGTGAAAATGGGAAACCACGGAAAACCATCTTCAGGGCTGCCGATAGTGGGATTCGAACCTACTATCTCCCGGATGCAAGCTCACAGCCGCGCGCCTCTACGCGCACGGCCAACTCGCCCGGTTTTGTCAGTTCTACACTGACATATAAAGCTGGAAAGATTTTAGGAGTGGCAGAAAATAGTTCTGAGCTGGATCCAGCTACTACTATTCAGGTATTTATGTCGTCTTCAATACTATCTGACCACATAGAGGTTGTTGATCTCTTCCCGGTAACAAAACTAAATGCAGGAGTGTTTTCGAAACTCACAATGGAGGTTCAAAAACTTATGAATGAATTAGAGTTTGAGATTGTGTGCATAATTTCTGACGCTCATAGTACAAACAGAAGAATGTTCGAATTGTTGTGTGGTGGTTCCCTAAAACCTTCTATTCCAAATACATTTAATTCATTGAGTGTAATTTATCTTTTATTTTTTTGGTTAATATTCACATACTGAAGTGTATCAGAAATAACTGGCTCAATAGGTCTAATCAAACTTTCACCATTACAAATGTTGAAGAGACTTTTCCGGTAATTAGCAACATGCTCACTATACCTGATGATACTGCTACATGTCAGTATTCTACAGTTGAAGCTGGTTTTCAGACTTAAAATATGTATTCCACTCAGAAAAAACATGCTTTTGAAACTAGCACTGAATTTATCAAGAAAAGCGCTTTTCCTACTTCAGCGGAACGACGGAATGTTTCGTTGGCAGTAAATAGTTTTGATGTAACGAATATTGCAGCTCTAGGGGTGTTGAAGAGTGAAGGTGTTGATATTTCTATTGGCACAATTCAATTCTTGAAGTTGATTGGTAGGTGGTGGGCAATATCCAGTGTTCAGCATCCAATAAAGGGAAAATATACCAAAAATTCTGACTCCAATCCCACTACTGGTCCTGACGATCCTAAACTTACTTTCCTAAAAAGTTTGAAAGTTTACATTGACTTTTGGCTCATGTCGCAAGCTGCAGGGAAACTGAGTAATGAAACTTACCTTGCTTTGATCCATACTTTGACAGCATTAGTTCAGTTGTGTAGGTACATTTTTAGTAATTTTAACTGGTCATATGTACTTACAGCAAAGTTACGGACCGATAGTTTGGAAGGAAGGTTTGGAGCCTGTAGCAGGTTAAGTGGGTGTGCTTATAATGTTTTAGTTGAACGGGTTCTTCAGCCGGAGGAAAAATTTAAAGTGCTGGATGTACTAAAAATGCAATCTTGTAAACTTGGTGTATTCACACTCGATATTTTTCAACTGAAGTACACAATGTCGAGAAGAAACCAGTTCAGAAGTAGCTAGAATTAGGTGACAGAGTGTGTAACAATCCCACCTCACTCACAGAGGATTCTAATTTGTATTGCCAGCTATACTACTATGAAGGTTATTGAGAAGCTTAAGAAGTATAACAACTGTGCTGATTGTGTTGAGGTGCTACAGTCCGAAGAAGAAATGGTGATACACTGTGATGTTGACCAAATGATCTCATATTTTAGGTAATTAAACAGAGGTGGCTTGAAGTGCCCATCACCGATCATAGTTTCTATGTGTTGTAAAATATTCACGCTCTTTCACGTCCTCATAAGTAGTGCTTATGAAGCAGAATTTTCAAAATTAGAACACCAAAGGAATGCAATCGTTGCTTTAGGAGTCGAAGTCTTTAAAAGTAGTGTTGATAATGCGAGTGAAGTATGCAAGTGTGGTGTTCCGTTGACCAGAATTATGAAGAAGTGTGTGAAAATTGTGGTCAATATTTTTATTAACAATTACACAAAGGTCTTATATGAAAAGAAAATCTCCCAAGAAATTGCCAAGAAACTCGAAAAGCAGTGTGCCAAGATAAAGACTGATGAAACAGCTCTCAGGCAGAAACAGCACATTAGGAAATAATTCAAACTCAGCAGCAAGTAACTTATAGGTAATACATTAATTAATTTTGAGTCATTAACTAATGTTTATTTTTGGTGTAGAAACTTTCTTTAACATTTTTTGTTGGATATGCACAGTGCTAGTTTTGTTCAACTGCAATATTTTGGTGAAGAGTGTATAATGAGCTAATGGTTATGTTGTGTTAGTGTCATAAATTAGGAGGAAAACTGATTTATTTCTGTGCTTGGTGTTATGTTGCTTAGTCTGTAAATTGTTGGATGTGTGCACTACCGGTACTAGTTTTGTTCGACTACAATATTTTGGTGAAGGGTGAATAACGAGCTAATGGGTATGTTGTGTTAGTGTTCATAAGTTAGGAGGAAAACTTATTTTTTCTGTGCTTTGTGTTATGTTGCTTAGTCTGTAGGCCTAATTTGTATGTTGGATGTGTGCACTACTAGTTTTATTCGACTGAAAAATTTTAATGAAGGGTGAATAACGAGCTAATGGGTATGTCGTGTTAGTGTTAATAAGTTAGGAGGAATACATATTTTTTCTGTGCTTGGTGTTATGTCACTTAGTCTGTAATTCGTTTGTTGGAAGTGTGCAGTACTAGTTTTGTTCGACTGCAATATTTTTGGTGGTGGGTGAATAACGAGCTAATGCGTATAGGCATGTTGTGTTAGTGTTAATAACTTAGGTGGAAAACTGATTTTCTCTTTGCTTGGTGTTAAAGTATGTTGCTTAGTCTGTAGGCCTAATTTGTGCACTACTAGTTTAGTTCGACTGCAATATAATGAGTTATTGGGTACATTGTGTTAGTGTTAATAAGTTAGGAGGAAACTGATTTATTTATGTGCTTGGTGTTATGTTGCTTAGTCTATAATTCGTTTGTTGGAAGTGTACACTACTAGTTTTGTTCAACTGCAATATTTTGTTGAAGGGTGAATAATGACGTAATAGGTATGTTGTGCTAGTGTTAAGAGAAGGAAAACGGATTTTTTTGTTGGTGTTATGTTAATTGGCCCAGTCTGTAATTTTCTTGAATATGTGTTTACATTTAAACGAAGTCGTACTTATAACTCGCTGTTTGTTGTAAAGCTTTCAAAGTTGCTCTATGTGACATACGCTCATAGATAATGCGCAATTTAAATCCCCACTGTTATTTTATGTTTCAAATATTGCGTGTTTAGTAACCATGGATAAATATTTTCGTACTACAAATTTCTTACGACTATTATTAGTTTATTCGTCGCCAAAGACATGAAAGATATAGACAGCTAAACATACTCGTTACAGCGCCCCTGGTTGAAGCACAGCAAATTAACTGCTGCCTGTAAATGTCATGGCGGCTGCCACTTCTTGGCCTTGATAGTTAGCCCTATTATCAGTTCAATGAGTTGATGAGATTATATGCTATTGCAAATTATAGTTTTATTTTTAAATAAATACGACATTTTCAAACACTCTTAATGTTGCATTAATGCTATAATGAAATAAGCGCAGTGAAGATGGTAGGCATTTGCTTGGCTACCTTAAAACAAGAATTACTTATGTAGGAAGATCATACACTAACAATATCATCATTCACTCCAGGAAGACATGTAACACGTACAGCAGTTCATTGAGGTATTCACACGCGTAGAGAAAGATACCACTGCCTTTTAACGACATACCTTTAGTGTATAATTTTTGAATTTTGCTTGTTGGTCTAGTTTGTTAGGTTTTTTGCATTTCACTACTTATGGCTGCCCTTTGAGAAATGCTGTGCAACAAACAGCACATACACCCGTTGGTTGCGGCGTAGAACATCTCCACGGCATCCTCAGCCTGTCGTAAGGGGCCACTAAGCTGGGTACTCCAGATTCTAAACTTGAGACCACCAGAACCCTGGCTGAGTGTAGCATTCCTTCCACATACGGTACTATTCTATAGCTTCACCGCTTTAATGTGGTTAGCGTGCTGGCGTTTGGTCTTAGGGGTCCCGGGTTCGATTCCAGGCAGGGTCGGAAATTTTAACCATAATTGGTTAATTCCCCTGGCACGGGGACTGGGTGTATGTGCCGTCTTACAGTAATTTCATCCTCATCACGACGCGCAGGTCGCTTACGGGAGTCAAATCAAAAGATCTGCACCAGGCCTCACCGGAGGACACACGGCATTTCACACCGCTTTAATATTTCTATCGGACCTCTCTCGGTCAATCCTCGCCTGACTTCATAGTCTACACTTATTTATTTATTTATTTATTTATTTATTTATTTATTTATTTATTTATTTTAACCTTGTATGCCTTCTTAAAGACCGTATTCCATCACACAACAACTTCTACAGATCCTCTCTGTGGGAGATTGAAAGGAAATAAGCATATGTTTTGCCTTCAAGTGTCATGGCCGCCAGTGGCTCAGGTTGATTCAAAGATGGCCAGCAGATTAGCAGTTTATATTTTTAATGTCGTTGCTTAGACCACAATGCAGAAAAAACATGGCTGCCGTACCGGGCCAAAGTTGACATGGCGACGAACAACGACATTAATCTTTCATGTCTTTGGGTCTGAGTATTGGAGTTGGTCTTGGTTAGAGACTGTTACTATTATTATTGTCATTACTGTTATTATTATTGCCAAACTACTCCAGAGATGGCAGCACGATAACTGAACCCTTATTGGTTGTTGATCTCTTCCGTGGAGTTGGAGTGCGAAATGAAGAGCCAAGAGGGCGGTGCAAGCTGGAATCCTGTAAGTTATCGCGCGTGGCCGGGATTTATTTGTTATTTCGTGAAATACTGAATTTCTTGCTTGTGAGCGGTTCTTTCCTTGTGCTATAAATGATGATATATATTATTATCCCGTTTCTCATTTCTCTTACTCCAGATTATACCGTTCCCTTCCCTTTTCCTCAAACTGTTTCCCAATCTACTCTATATTCAACTTTATTACAACCTATTCAACTTCATGAATTAACTCAAACACTTGTATCTTCGACAAGTTCCGCTCCCGGTCCAGATTCAATAACCTATGTTGCCATCTTCAACACATAAGATAACACTCGAATATTTTAATAATATCTTAGCTGCTGGAAATATCCCTACAGAATGGGACATCTTTCATCTTATACCAATACTTAAACCTGGAAAAACGCCAACCGACTCGGCGCATTATAGAGGAATCGTGTTGGGTTCATGTGTAAGAAAAACATTCCTAAAAATACTATTAAACCGTTTGGTCTCGATTATGGAATATTATCACCTCATACCCAAATCACAATATGCTTTCCTTAAAGGAAGGTGTACACAAGACCCCCTTAATATTTTCATCGTTGATCTTTTGTTAGCTAGATATCGCAAACATAGTACAATTGCGCTATTTTTAGATATCAAAGGTGCATATGATTCAGTCCTCTTACATTTACTATGGGAAAAACTTGGATCAGATGGATTTCCGTATACGTTCATATTACTTTTATATCAATTACTTACATACCGTACTCTTATCGCTAAAACACCACATACTCCACTTGCGGGTAGACAGACTTCGACGGGCTTACCAGAGGGGGACGTTTTAAGCGGTGTTCTATTTGCTCTTTATATGCGTGAATTAGAACGGATAAATTCAGCATACGCTAGAGTTTTGTCTTACGCTGATGATTTTGCTATATATATCTCCCATGAGAGCATCCCTGAATGCAGGAGGATCTTAGCTAGTGTAATGCGTGACATAATTAAATGGTTGGATACCCATGGTCTAACTCTATCAATTCCTAAATGCACAGCAATGCTTTTTACGCACAAGAGGTCGTAAGACTACTCCCCTTAATACTTGATGAGTTTCTAGTTACATTCTCACTTTAACACACATACCTCGGTATCATACTTGATCATAAGCTCTCGTGGAGACATCATATTAATGCAATTCGGCAAAAAAGGACGGGTATATCAAAATCCTTAAAACAGTAACACGTAGAAGTTGGGGAGCAGATCCATTAGTAGCTTTATCGCTTTATCGTGCTACAATTCGCTCTGTATTAGATTATTGTGCATTTTTTATAGATGTGGCCGTACCTTCCATAGTTTCACATCTCAATACCATACAATACAAAGCGCTTCGAATATGTATAAGTGCATTAAAAACTACTCCTACGAATGCCTTACTTGTAGAAACAGGTGAATATCCTTTGTGGATTCGTAGAAAGACTCTAGCAGGTAAATACCTTCTAAAGAAATTTGCTTTGGCCCGGTCACCATTAATTCCAAAATTACAGCTTCTACATGAATATTATACGAAACACCTCTCAAAGAGGCGAACGAACCCCTGCTATCTATCAGGCACACAAACTGTTGTGCACGCAGAGTGATAAATGTCTACGTTTGCCAAAACTTCCTATGTATTCTATCCCTTATACACTGACTGACAGAGCAAATGCAACACCAAGAAGGAGTGGTCAGAACTTTATGCCAATTGCAGGGTAGACTGACGTCACTGAGGTATGCTCATGATGTGAAATGCGCCGCTGTGCTGCGCACGTAGCGAACGATAAATGGGACACGGCGTTAGCGAATGGCCCACTTCGTACCGTGATTTCTCAGCCGACAGTCATTGTAGAACGTGTTGTCGTGTGCCACAGGACACCTGTATAGCTAAGAATGCCAGGCCACCGTCAACGGAGGCATTTCCAGCAGACAGACGACTTTACGAGGGGTATGGTGATCGGGCTGAGAAGGGCAGGTTGGTAGCTTCGTCAAATCGCAGCCGATACCCATAGGGATGTGTCCACGGTGCAGCGCCTGTGGCGAAGATGGTTGGCGCAGGGACATGTGGCACGTGCGAGGGGTCCAAGCGCAGCCCGAGTGACGTCAGCACGCGAGGATCGGCGCATCCGCCGCCAAGCGGTGGCAGCCCCGCACGCCACGTCAACCGCCATTTTTCAGCATGTGCAAGACACCCTGGCTGTTCCAATATCGACCAGAACAATTTCCCGTCGATTGGTTGAAGGAGGCCTGCACTCCCGGCGTCCGCTCAGGACTACCATTGACTCCACAGCATAGACGTGCACGCCTGGCATGGTGCCGGGCTAGAGCGACTTGGATCAGGGAATGGCGGAACGTCGTGTTCTCCGATGAGTCACGCTTCTGTTCTGTCAGTGATAGTCACCGCAGACGAGTGTGGCGTCGGCGTAGAGAAAGGTCAAATCCGGCAGTAACTGTGGAGCGCCCTACCGCTAGACAACGCGGCATCATGGTTTGGGGCGCTATTGCGTATGATTCCACGTCACCTCTAGTGCGTATTCAAGGCACGTTAAATGCCCACCACTACGTGCAGCATGTGCTGCGGCCGGTGGCACTCCCGTACCTTCAGGGGCTGCCCAATGCTCTGTTTCAGCACGATAATGCCCGCCCACACACTGCTCGCATCTCCCAACAGGCTCTACGAGGTGTACAGATGCTTCCGTGGCCAGCGTACTCTCCGGATCTCTCACCAATCGAACACGTGTGGGATCTCATTGGACGCCGTTTGCAAACTCTGCCCCAGCCTCGTACGGACGACCAACTGTGGCAAATGGTTGACAGAGAATGGAGAACCATCCCTCAGGACACCATCCGCACTCTTATTGACTCTGTACGTCGACGTGTTTCTGCGTGGATCGCCGCTCGCGGTGGTCCTACATCCTACTGAGTCGATGCCGTGCGAATTGTGTAACCTGCATATCGGTTTGAAATAAACATCAATTATTCGTCCGTGCCGTCTCTGTTTTTTCCCCAACTTTCATCCCTTTCGAACCACTCCTTCTGGGTGTTGTATTTGATCTGTCAGTCAGTGTAATTGCCTACTTTTCCATCCTAAGATCGTAATATCCTCTACAACTCATCTTTCTCCTTTAGAACACAATGTTTTTCATGGTCCTTCCGAATCCAAACAAAAATAGAATTTCCTTATCTGAGAACGAGATCAGTATATACACTGACGGTTCTAAGTCCGAAAAAGGCGTAGGAGCAGCATTCTTTATTCCCGATTTCAATATAATTGAAACTTTCCATTTACAAAATAATTTTTCCATATTTTCTGCAGAGTTATTTGCAATTAGACAAGCACTTATTCACGTTCAGCAACAGCATTATAAACGAACAACTATATATACGGATGCTCAAAGTATACTTTATGCATTAACCTCTCCCAAGCTCCCTTATAATTGGTATTTATACAATGTGAAATATTTATTGTATCAACTCGAACAATCAGGTGTGTACATAACAGTAGTGTGGATCCCAGGGCATCCCGGCATTTTTGGAAATGAGCGAGCTGATTCTGCAGCTAAGGCAGCTAGTACTCAAAATACAGCACCAATTTTTGTAGCCCTTCCTCCCCTTGACTTCCTTCCTGAACTTTACGATGTAGCATACAGTTCGTGGCAAGAGAATTGGCAATATTCCACTCATACAAAAGGCAAATCTTCTTTCATCAAATTCAGCCGCATATTTCCCATAAACCTTGTTTTTATGGATCATACACTCGTAAGCATATCACAAATATCATACGTCTTAGTTTCAACCACGCACTTACACCGCAATATAAGTACCATTTCCACCTTTCTAACCTCTCTACCTGCGTGTGTGCCCACCCACATGGTGAGAGTAATCACATTTTATTTCAGTGTCCACAATTGATTCTCCCCGTCGTCAATTTATGCAACACCTTCTAAATTTATCCATTCCCCTTCCTACAAGTGTTTCCTGTTTATTGTCAACCCTCACTCCCACTTTAATTGATACATTAAATAAATTTATTGATGAGTCCAAATTGCATTTGTAAAAGATGAGCTATTCCCTCCTTCATATAGTCAAAATATGCTTCTTGTTTCCACTGTAAAATTTATTCCAACCTCTGCAGATAAATACAAGCGAATCATAACAAAGCGTGTGGTTTTCTTTTTTTTACAATAATTGGTCCCATAACAAATTATCTATCTCACATTCAAAATAAAACGCATATAATAAAATTCCGTATCCAAGACACTTGAGTTTACACCACAAATATTGTGACTGGACGAAATTCACAGAGTCCAAACCACACCATCAAGAAGAAGAAGAAGAAGAAGAAGAAGAAGAAGAAGAAATACTTAATTTCTTGCTTGTGAGCGGTTCTTTCCTTGTGCTATAAATGATGATATATAAAACGTGTGTTGTAGTATTACAAATAATTTAGTTTCGTGTGCTTGTAGTGTAAATATCAAACAAAGAAAATGCGGGAATGATGCGATTTTTAAATGACAGCACACCGATCAGAGAGTAGTTCATCCGGCATGGATGTAGGAGCACCAGGGTCACGCGTTTCTAGCGCGCAATCAGAATTGAATTGTTCTAACCATTGTGTAATCGAACGATTATTGAAAGAAACATTTAATATGCTTTCTTTTAAAGAGAAAAGCAGAATTATAAATGAAGGACAACCGCGTCCAACTCTGAATGTAACTACACAACTTAAGTCGCATGTTCGTCATTTCAACAGATATATTTATGAAGCGGACCATTGGATTGGTGGATGTGAGATTTTAAATAAATTTTCTGTTGGCCCTGTATGTTGTTTCCCCTCGAGAAATCTGTTTGGAATGAAGGTCTATTTGCGTTGAAGTTTTCAATTTTTTTCGGTTACATTTCCTAAACCAGAAGTCAAGAGTCGCCACTGGATCCTATTGCCGTTTTGTACGCTGTATTGTTTTCTAGGTCTGGACTACGAGATGTTTCCGCAGATACGAAATTCGTTTCCATTGGGGTAACTGCTGGCTTTGCTTCTGATAATCTGTAGTCTTCGAGTAGTTTCGCAGTTCTTGACCTCTGATTTAACAAAAACGATTCATCTGGTTTTCGTTCGATCTGGAGTTCCAAATAATGTTTAACATCACCTAAGCCTTTCAAGTCGAAATAACTGAGCAGTTAATTACGTTAATTACGAATATCTACCAGCTACCAGCATGTCGTCCACTGAATATACGTAATAGAACCATCTTCTTCTCTTCGGGAATACAGACATTGATCAGCCTTGCTTTGTTGAAACTCTAGCTTCAATAAAACTTCTTGAGCCTTTTTATTCCACGCACGTGCAGATTGTTTCAATCCATAAAGCATTTTTCGCAATTTTAGTACTCTATTTTCCTGACCCAGTTCTTCAAAACCTTGCGGCTGCTCCATGTAGATATCTTTTGTTAATTCGCCATTTAAGTATGCAGATTTGACATCTAAATTTCGAACCCGGAGATATTTCTGTGCAGCTACAACGAACAAAACTGCAATAGTCCCATGTTTAACGACTGGTGCAAATGTTTCGTCGTAATCTTCTCCAATTTTTTTGCGAAAAACCTCGTGCTAAAAAACGGGCCATATACGCGTGAACGTTTCCAACCTCGTCTCGTTTTGCTTATAAAACCCATTTGTATGAAATCGCTTTCTTTCCAGACGGAAGATCTGCCAATCCCCATACTTTGCGTTCCTTTAGAATACTTATTTCCTCTTCAATAGCAGTCGACCATAACTTTCGCTCATGGGGTTCCATTTTCAGCAGTTCATCCCATGGCTACGCTCTCTCACGTAATCTGTCTGCACTTTGTACGTCAACCTTGATGGTGGTACTCCTTCATTTCGACCCACGTCTAAAGGATTCCTCTTCAATTTCAGTTGTGCTGTTAATTTCCTTTTCCAAGTCGTCTTTTTTCATGAGAATCTTCTGCATTGTCATTAGGTGAACACATTTCAATAGCAATTCCCATCGTCACCAAGTTGGTCTTCAAGATGACATTGAGGTTCGTATCCCACCATCGGCAGCCCTGAAGATGGTTTTCCGGGGTTTCCCATTTTCACACCAGGCAAATTCTGGGGCTGTACCTTAATTAAGGCCACGGCCGCTTCCTTCCAACTCCTAGCCCTTTCCTATCCCATCGTCGCCATAAGACCTATCTGTGTCGGTGCGACGTAAGGCCACTAACAAAAGAAGGATGACATTGGTTTCTCCTTCTGGCATTGTACTGCTAACAAGATTCGTGTGACTGGTGTCATATTCGACTATTTTCGCGGACCTGCTGACCCAAACCTTGGCTGTCGTAGGGTCCAAAATCCTATATCCTTTAATACAGTCATCATGCCCAATAAGAACACCTTCTGCTACTTTACCATGCCATTTCTTGCGTTTCTGCTTGGAAATCAAGGACTAAATCTTCGATCCAGAAGCTCGTAGATGGCTAAGATCAGGTTTCACTCCCGTAAATAATTCGAATGGAGTTTTATTGACACTCCCACTCTCTGATCGATTTTGTAAGTATGCTGCTGTTAATACAGCTTCTCCCCAGTAAAGATTGTCCAATCCAGCATCCAACAGCATACATTTCGCAGATTCAGTTTGTGACCTGTTTTCCCACATAAAAATTTCGAGTTCTTAACAAAGGTATTCTTTGCCATTTTCTGTGCGAATAGAAATTGGTTTTCTCCCAAATCTCGTTGATATTTGGGCGATATATTCGCGTACGACACCTGGTACTTCATCCTTGGATTTGACTAATCTCACTACAGTAAATCTCGAGTAGTCGTCGATTAGTCAGAAAATATCTGTTGCCACTAGGTTTCGCCGTTTGCATAGGCCCACAAAGGTCGGAATGGATAAGTCTAATCGGTTCTATTTCCCTTGGAATACCATCTGGAAATGAATAGAGCCACAGCACGAAAAAGAAGAAATGAGCTCCAAAGCTTTCGAAAAAGAGAGGGAAGAAAAGAAGGAAACTACCTCAGAAGGGGAAGGAAAAGCCAAAGGAGACAGGGATCCCCACGAAATAGCATACAAGAGAAAATACCGTATTGAAAACGACCGTGAAAGGGACATAATTGACCTGGAGGAAAACTACAACCCGGAGGAAAGTACTAGTAACGTTTATGGAAAAATAAATAAAAGGAAAGCAGACCAACAAAGAGAAACGAATCGCAGGATTTTAGAAGATACGAGAGGATTAACAACACAAGAAACCCTTGAAAACAAAGAACACTCACGGAAGGAATCAGTACGAGGTACGAGAGAAGGAGTTACGAGACTGAAAGTGGCGGAGAGAATTGCCTGGTTATACATAGGAAGACTAGACCCAGACACTACCGAGGCCGATATTGTAGACTACCTAAGAGAAAACGAAGTGAAGGGTAGAATTTACTGTGATATAGTTAGTGAGACCTCCTCTGCGAACCATGTGACCTTGCCGCGGTGGGGAGGCTTGCGTGTCCCAATGATGCAGATAGCCGAGCCGCAGGTGCAGCCATATCGGATGGGTATCTGTTGAGAGACCAGAATAACGAATGGTTCATCGAAAGGGGGGTAGCAGCCTTTCGGTTGTTGCAAGGGCGGCAGTCTAGATGATTGACTGATACGGCCTTGTAATAATACTCAACATGGCTTAGCTGTGTTGATACTGCTACACGGCTGAAAGCAACGGGAAACTACAGCCGTAACCACCTCCCGAGGACATGCAGCTCTCTCTGTATGAAAGATGTACTGATGATGGCTTCATCCCGGGTAAAATATTCCGGAGGTAAACTAGTCCCCCATTCGGATCTCCGGGTGGGGACTACACGAGAGGGGGCGATCATCAGGAAGATGGATACTGACATTCTGCGAGTCGGAGCGTGGAATGTTAGGAGTTTGAATCGTTGTGGTAGGTTAGAGAATCTGAAAAGGGAGATGGATAGGCTAAAGTTAGATGTAGTTGGTATAAGTGAAGTACGTTGGCAGGAAGAACAGGATTTTTGGTCAGGCGACTACCGAATTATCAACACGAAATCAAACAGGGGTAATGCAGGAGTTGGTTTAATAATGAATAAGAAAATAGGGCAGCGGATAAGCTACTACGACCAGCATAGTGAAAGAATTATTGTCGCCAAGATAGACACCAAACCAATGCCCACCACAATAGTGCAGGTCTATATGCCTACTAGTTCAGCGGATGATGAAGAAATTGAAAGAATATATGAGGAGATAGAAGATTTAATACAATATGTCAAGGGTGACGAGAATCTAATTGTGATGGGAGACTGGAACGCAGTGGTAGGCCAAGGAAGAGAAGGTAGCACAGTAGGAGAATTTGGATTGGGACAAAGGAACGAAAGAGGAAGTCGGCTGGTTGAATTCTGCACTGACCATAATTTAGTCCTCGCCAATACTTGGTTCAAACACCACAAACGACGGCTGTATACGTGGACGAGACCTGGAGACACTGGAAGGTATCAAATAGACTTCATTATGATTAGGCAGAGATTCAGAAACCAGGTGTTGGATTGCAAAACTTTCCCAGGAGCAGACGTGGACTCGGACCACAACTTGTTGGTCATGAAATGCCATCTGAAGTTGAAGAAATTGAAGAAAGGAAAGAATGCAAAAAGATGGGATCTAGACAAGTTGAAAGAAAAGAGTGTGATGGATCGTTTCAAGGAACATGTTGCACAAGGACTAAATGAAAAGGCCGAAAGAAACACAGTAGAGGAAGAGTGGAGAGTCATGAAAAATGAAGTCAGTAGGGCTGCTGAAGAAATGTTAGGAAGGAAGAAAAGATCAACTAAGAATCAGTGGATAACTCAGGAGATACTAGACCTGATTGATGAACGACGAAAATACAAGAATGCTAGAAATGAAGAGGGCAGAAAAGAATACAGGCGATTAAAGAATCAAGTGGATGGAAAGTGCAAGGTAGCTAAGGAAGAATGGCTGAAGGAGAAGTGCAAGGATGTCGAAGGCTGTATGGTCCTGGGAAAGGTAGATGCTGCATACAGGAAAATCAAGGAAACCTTTGGAGAAAGGAAATCTAGGTGCATGAATATTAAGAGCTCAGATGGAAAGCCACTTCTAGGGAAAGAAGACAAAGCATAAAGATGGCAGGAGCATATCCAACAGTTGTATCAAGGTAACGATGTAGATAATTTCGTTCTGGAACATGAAGAGGCTGTTGATGCTGATGAAATGGGAGACCCAGTTTTGAGGTCAGAGTTTGACAGAGCTGTGAGTGACCTAAATAGGAACAAGGCACCTGGAATTGATGATATTCCCTCTGAATTACTGACTGCCTTAGGAGAAACCAGCATGGTAAGGTTATTTCATTTAGTGTGCAAGATGTATGAGACAGGAGAAGTCCCATCCGATTTTCGGCAGAATGTTGTTATACCTATTCCCAAGAAAGCCGGTGCTGACAGGTGTGAAAACTACCGCGCTATTAGTTTAGTATCTCATGCCTGCAAAATTTTAACACGTATTATTTACAGAAGAATGGAAAAACAAGTTGAAGCTGAGTTGGGGGAAGATCAATTTGGCTTTAGAAGAAATGTAGGAACACGTGAAGCAATCCTGACTTTACGTCTGATCTTAGAGGACCGAATCAAGAAGGACAAGCCCACGTACATGGCATTTGTAGATCTAGAAAAGGCATTCGATAATGTTGATTGGACCAGGCTATTTATGATTCTGAAGATGATAGGGATCAGATACCGAGAACGAAGAATTATCTACAACCTGTATAAAAATAAGTCTGCAGTGATAAGAATCGAGGGCTTTGAAAAAGAAGCACCAATCCAGAAAGGAGTGAGGCAAGGCTGCAGTTTGTCCCCTCTCCTTTTCAATGTTTACATAGAACAGGCAGTAAAGGAAATAAAAGAGAAATTTGGAAAGGGAATCACAGTCCAAGGAGTGGAAATCAAAACCTTGAGATTTGCCGATGATATTGTTATTTTATCTGAGACTGCAGAAGATCTCGAGAAGTTGCTGAATGGTATGGATGAAGTCTTAGGTAAGGAGTACAAGATGAAAATAAATAAGTCCAAAACAAAAGTAATGGAGTGCAGTCGAACGAAGGCAGGTGATATAGGAAATATTAGATTAGGAAACGAAGTCTTAAAGGAAGTAGATGAATATTGTTACTTGGGTAGTAAAATAACCAACGATGGCAGATGTAAGGAGGACATAAAATGCAGACTAGCACAAGCAAGGAAGAGCTTTCTTAAGAAAAGAAATTTGCTCACTTCAAACATTGATATCGGAATTAGAAAGATGTTTTTGAAGACTTTTGTGTGGAGCGTGGCATTGTATGGAAGTGAAACATGGACGATAACTAGCTCAGAAAGAAAGAGAATAGAAGCTTTTGAAATGTGGTGTTATAGAAGAATGCTGAAGGTGAGATGGATAGATCGAATCACGAATGAAGAGATACTGAATCGAATTGGTGGGAGGAGATCGATTTGGCTAAATTTGACGAGAAGAAGAGATAGAATGATAGGACACATCTTAAGACACCCAGGACTTGTTCAGTTGGTTTTTGAAAGAAGTGTAGGTGGCAAGAACGGTAGGGGTAGACCAAGGTATGAATATGACAAACAGATTAGAGCAGATGTAGGATGCAATAGTTACGTAGAAATGAAAAGGTTAGCACAGGATAGGGTGGCATGGAGAGCTGCATCAAACCAGTCTATGGACTGATGACTCAAACAACAGTTAGTGAGAAACCCGGCTCAAGAGCATTCAAAATAGGGATTCCAATGATTGATCTTGAGAGAGTTCACAAAAGTTCCTTCTGGCCTTCTAGCGTGTTCTGCCGGCCCTTTCGGCAACCCTGGAAGTTTAGAGGCTTGCAGCAACGCTATTAACATCATGAACTGGAATGTTGAAGGATTAAGAGGTGCCCTGAACCTACTGACGAAGAACACAATAGTAAAGTACGATATCTGCGTATTGACAGAAACCTTCATCATAGAACATAATGGCATCATTATACCAGGATTCTACCACTACGTGGTAACAGCAAGAATGCCTGGAGGAAGAGGAAGACCATCAGGAGGAGTATCAGTATTGGTTAAACCCCATCTCTCCCCCTGTAAACAGCTAATGGGAGAAGATGACATACTCGTAATACGGACTAAGATTGGAGTAATTTTGGCAGCGTATTTCAACCCCGAATGCTCCGCAATGGATATTGTTGACAGTCTCGGCATAGCTTTGAACAAGATAAAAAAAAAGATGAGAGAATTATATTAGCAGGCGATCTAAACTGTGCCATAGATAAGCAAAAAGGGAAAACCGGAGAAGTTGTGGAGTTCCTACAATCACAAGGCCTACAGCTGTTAAACCGACAATCCGACTGGACGTATGTCTGTCCAAACGGAGGGAGTACTATAGATCTCATCTTTACTAAGGGATTCAAGATAGTTGGCCCGGCTAAACCAGTTTGCTCAGAAGAAGCCGTCGTGAGAAAACACATCCCGGTAAGCACAGAGATCATCTCAAGTATAAGCGAGACTAAAGAAATAATGAAAGACAACACACTTGGCAAGAAAATTGACATTGGGAAAATAAAGGCTGAGGCTACTCAAAAACGATATATCGAGAACTTGATAGAGAAGGAAAATTTAGATGAAGCAGCTCTCTCCCTAGAAAGACTCCTTAAGGCAGCGGTATTACCGCGATCTGAAAGGAAAGGAAAACCCTGGTTTGACAAAGAGTGTTACTTACAAAGAAAACAAACGATAGAGTCACTCCACAAGGCTAAGAATATAAAAACTACAGAAGTACTCGAGGAATATAGAGCCAAAAGAACGGTGTACAAAAAGCTCTTGAAAAAGAAAATAAGTCACAACATCGAAAGAGAAAAACAGAAAATTATAGAGGAAGCCAAGAGGGATCCATATAAAGCACTACGCCCCAACGAAAGAAGATTCCAGCCAAACATACCGATGGAAACTTGGGAGGAGCATCTGCGCAAGGTCATCTGCTCGAAGGAAACCAGGCCTCAGTTCAGACAGTCAGAGGTCTGTCATGAGCCCCAGCCTTTGACAACAGAAGAAGTAAGTTGGGCCATCAGTAAGCAAAACAGGGCTCCAGGTACAGATGGTATTAGGAATGAGCATATCCAAAAGACAGTGACAGAAACTATATCTATATGGACTGCACTGCTTAATAAGTGTCTAGAACTAGGCAGAATACCAACACAATGGAAGAAATCCACAATAAAGCCTTTATACAAAGGTAAAGGAGACACAGACGACCCTAACTCCTACAGAGGAGTAGCCTTAGAGTCCACAGGCCTAAAATTGCTAACAAGAGTCCTGACCAAGCGAATAGAGGGAATGATAGATCCATTGCTACCCGACGAACAGTTCGGGTTCAGAAAAGGAAGGTCCACTATCATGGCTATGGAAAATTTGCTAGGACACATCAAATCTACGTTGGAAACACCAGGAGGAAAACTCTACGTGATATTTGTAGACTACTCGAAGGCTTTCGATTTAGTGAACAGGGAGATCCTAGTCAAGAAGCTGGAAAAATTGACCGGAAGATCTAATATGACGACGCTTATATCAAATATACTAGCGGAAAATTATGTGCAAATGGACGATGGGATAGGCGTATCAGAGTGGATACCACAGAAAATAGGGGTCCTCCAAGGAGATCCACTGAGTCCAATCTTGTTTAACGCCTTCACATGCGTGTAGGGGTAAAGATAAAAGAAAGTACCAATGCGAAAATGTATATCTACGCGGATGACATGGCGATCGCTTCAGAGAACATCGATGAACTGCAACGAGCTATGGACCTACTCGTGGAATGGGCAGAAGAAAATGAAATCTGGATAAACGAGGACAAAACAGAAATGATGATTTTCAGGAAGGGCGGTAAATTCGCGGAGGCTGACCAAATAATGTGTAGAGGATCGCGTCTAAGAAGAGTAAATCATTTCAAATATCTACGGCTAACTCTGCAAACAAGTGGGCATTGCTTCCGAATACACATCAGATCCAGGATGGTTGTTGCGATCAGAGCAATGAACGACATAGGGAATATTACCCTTATTGCAGTAGAGACAGCTATGCAGCTATTTAAGGCAAAGGTAATACCGGTGCTGACATATGGTCTCGAACTCATAGGAAAGTACCTTACTTATAAACAACTGGAGGAACTGGAGAAAATCAAAGCTCGCTACCTCAAAAGGGTCCTGGGAGTATCAAAGTCAACCCGATCGCGGTTGGTATATGAGCTAACGAGGGAAACGTACCTGATAGAGGACCTTCGGAACGAGCTGATACTGCCAGTTAATGCGGCATACGAGAAGCTTCTACAAGATCTGAAAGCCAAGAAAATGGAAATTTGGGATTCCTTCTACACTACCGAAGCCATGATGGACAGAATGTGGATGGGCACAAATTACCAGCTGCGCCACATCGCTGCAAGAATGGCGGTCCATGGTTTCCATTTTAAGTTGTACTCAGAGAAGAAATTCCATGACCCAAGTTATCATTGTGTGTGCAAGCTCTGTGGTCAAATCTGCGGGCGACATCATATACAGGAATGCTCCGAGAGAAAGTGTTCAATTAGTGAATTTGTGAAAGCCTGATAGTGATAGTGATTTCCGCCCGAACTAAGCAGGTATGGATGTATATATATATATATATATATATATGATTGTATTCTTGTTTTATGGCCAGTGGCTGCATTAAAACATTATTATTAATATTGAATCTTCACGACCGCATTGTAATCGAAACCGACTTTCAACCTATTAGGTCGTGTTAAGTACATTTAGTACGTGTTGAAGAGATGATAAGTACAGAACAAAAATGGCCAACCGGACACCAGTAAGATCCGAACCCACAACCTCCCGATTTCGCGTCGGTTGCTCTACCAATTGAGCTATGGTGGCCTGGGCCATCTTTGTTCTGTTGGAAAGGATCTGAGCTACAGGTCTGGCACTACTGCCATCACACTGTAGAGTGCGTTTAAGTTGCCCGTTGAGGGCCAAGTCAATGAATATTTCATTTTCACGACCGCATTGTAATCGAAACCGAGAAATCTCGAGACCTCGTCTCACACTGCCCGTCACTAATTTTTCCTCTTACGTACTCCAGTTAAATCTGTCTCCATACAAATTAAGACGTAAATACAGCCTGCTGCCAAACGTGGATCTCTCTATTTCTTTGACAATGTTTTCCATGCATCGTACGCGTTTTCCAGATGAGAAAAATGAATGACATTCGAGTGCCGTAACGAGTCCCGATTATGTTTCTGGAAGGCTCACCAATAACACCGCGACGATTTCGTCACTCTCGAGATGATTACCTGACGAGCGCAGCAATCCGACCACTTCCATGATGGCATCAATATGCTTGTTAAACGAGCCACCACGATAGTGCATTCCATACAACTTACGGCGTAAATACAGCCTGCTGCCAAACGTGGATCTCTCATATTTCTTTGATAATGTTTTCCATGCATCGTACGCGTTTTCCAGATGAGCAAAATGAATGAGTTGGCTGTCCTCGACACCAAACGTAATGTACGCTATAGCCTTGTTATTCTTTTTCCAGTCATCATTTGCATCTTCGGGTTTTGGCTCACTGACAACTTTCCATAAACCGTCACGTACAAAAATAGCACGCACCTTTGTTTTCCAAAATACGTAATTGCCATCATTCAGTAATGGGATACTTAGCCTTATGCTGTCTTTAGTCACGTTGCACAAATACGGTATGTTTTTATAGACAAGTCGTAATCTACTCACGCAATTCACGACTGGGGGGTTCGGCCGCTTCCGCAGGCTCCTAGGGGCCGCCTCCTCCTCCGCCTCCGCACGGGGAGCCTTCTCAGGTGCCCGCTCCTCCGCCTCCGCACTGGAGGCCTTCCCAGGGGCCCGCTCCTCCTCCTGCGGGAAATTTGAATTGGTAAACAAAGCCACGTGCTTTTTCACAGCTGTCATCGACAACAACGCATCGCTAACCTCACTGCTGCCATCTTGACGGGTCTAAACCTCAATGCTGACAACTTAACCTAACTAGCGCGAGATTTGAATCGGTAAACAAAGCCATGTGCTTTCTTGACAGCCACGTGCTTTATGACAGCTGTCATCGACAACAACGCATCGCTAACCTCAGTGCAGCCAACTTCACCTTACTAGTGCGAGATTTGAATCAGTAAATAAAGCCACGTGCTTTTTTGACAGCTGTCATCCGAAATATTTAATCAACAGAGCACCGTGCTGCTATCTTGCGAGCAATCTCGTCAGCTGTTATCCGCTATCTTTAATCAACAGAACACCGTGCTGCCCTCTTTATGGCTAATACCTTAAGCAAGTAGTAGCGGGCAATTTGTAAAGTTCCGTTAGCTGTCATCCGCCATCTTTAATCAAGAGAGCACAGTGCTGCACTCTTTAGCTACTTACCTTTGAAATGTGGTGGCGGCAATTTGAAAAATTCTACGTGTTCTTGTTTGGAAACAAATCCACGTGCTTTTTTGACAGCTGCCATTAGCCATCGTGCATCGCTAACCTCAGTGATGCACTCTTTAGCTACTTACCTTTGAAATGTGGTGGTGGCAATTTGAAAAATTCTACGTGCTCTTGTTTGGAAACAAAGCCACGTGCATTTTCGACAGCTGTCATCCGCCATCTTTAATCAACAGAGCAAGGTGCTGCACTCTTTAGCTACACACCTTTGAAATGTGGTGGCGGCAATTTGAAAAATTCTACGTGCTCTTGTTTGGAAACAAACTCACGTGCTTTTTGACGGCTGTCATCCACCCTCTTTAATCAAAAGAGCACCGTGTTGCACTCTTTAGCTACTTACCTTTGAAATGTGATGGCGGCAAATTCCACGTGCTCTTGTTTGGAAACAAACCCACGTGTTTTTTAACAGCTGTCATCCGCCATCTTTAATCAACAGAGCAACGTGCTGCTATCTTTATCGTAGTAGCGGGCAATTCCGTCAGGTGTCATCCGCCATTTTTAATCAAGAGAGCACCGTGCTGCTATCTTGCAGGCAATTTTAAAAATTCCGTCAGCTGTCATCCACCATCTTGCATCGCAAACCTCAGTGCTGCACTCTTTAGCTACTACCGTTGAAATAGGGTGGCGGATAATTTAAAAAAATTCTACAACAGTCATCGCACGACGCTAATTGCACAAGATGGCGGCTATACATGACTCCTTAAGGGTGCTTACGCAAGATGGTTGCTATACATAGGTTCTTATGTGACTCCCTTGGGATGCTTGCGCAAGATGGCGGCTATACATGGCTCCTTTTGAGACTCCTTAAGGGCGCTTGCGCAAGATGGCGACTGCTCTTATGAGACACCTTAAGGGTGCTTGCACAATATGGTTTGAGACGCCCTAGGGATGCTTTCGCAAGATGGCGGCTATACACGGCTCCTTATGAGACACCTTAAGGGCGCTTGTGTAAGATGGCTTAGAGGCTAACGTGCCGTGTTATTTCGATTCATTAAATTTGGGACTTAAATGCAAAATGTTAAATATCTCGAAAACGGTGTATCGTAGAGCAAAACGGACAATGTTTTCTGCCCAATACGTAGGTTCGCAGTATGAGGAACATGATAGCATAAGAAAAACCAAGGCCCTACACCTCTGGCTGCGCAGTAGCGTGTGACTGGGGAAGAGCTGTCCATGCGCGTATTGCCATGTTGCGGGCACTCCACAGCTCGCCGAGGATATCGTAGTATGGAATTCATGCATTAACTTCAATTACGCATGAATGAAAACACCTGTCGACAGGTTACTTTTATTCCTGCGATACAGGATAACACCGTAAGAAAAGATGTTCATTAGATACATCCAAAATAAAATGTTTAATATCATAGTCGATGCATTTATTAACGATAGGTGATGCGTACACGCTTTTAAACATGGCTGTTCTTACTGCTGCTATGTTCACAAGATTTTTAAACATCGCTATTCTTTGTGCTTTAAGTTCGTGCGTATAGGTTATGCTAAGATAGCACTACACTTATACATAATCTAGCGGGAAAAGATTAGTACGATAATCGAAGCATGCAAAATCGATAGGTGATGTGTACACGCTTTGAAACATGGCTATTCTTTCTGCTTTAAGTTTGTGCGTATAGGTTATGATAAGCAGCACACTTACACGATTTCCGCACAATCTAGCGGAAGAAGGTTAGTACGAGAGTCGATGCATGCATCATCGATAGGTGATGTGTACACGCTTTTAAACATAGCTATTCTTTGTGCTTTACGGTCGCGCACATAGGTTAGCAACACACATATGCGATTGTTACATGCTCTAGAGGGAGACGTTTAGAACAATAGTCGATGCATGCATCTTCGATACGTGATGTGTACACGCTTTTAAACATAGCTATTCTTTGTGCTTTCAGTTTATGCACATAGGTTAGTAGCACACAATTGCGATCGTTGTACACTCTAGCGAAAAAAAATTGTCGATGCATGCAAAATTGATAGGTGATGCGTACATGCTGTTAAACATCGTTATCATTTGTGCTTTAAGTTCGTGCGTATAGGCGTTGCCTACGTTATAATACAAGGCCTGGAAATGGAGCCCGTAAAACGCTATGGAAGTGGATACACTAAAGTTCAATGCCGGGCCGCTAGGATCGCTATCTTGCCCCCTGTCTACCAGGCTCGCGCCTTTAAACGTGTTCATTAACTGAGTTGGTTGTGAATGTATTATGTATTCGTCTGATGTTGAGCATTCGCAGTTCCAGTCATGGTTTATTCACGAGAAATTAAAGGCAGTGGAATTTCGTTTCACAAGTTTCCAGTGAATGTTCAATGTTCGAAACATTATACAGAGGAAGTATCACGCATGAGATACGACTTCAAGCTGATCGAAGTAGGCCTCTGTTCCTAAGTTTTGATCCGAGTTACGTCATAAGAATCGGGCGATCCCAAAATTTGTCACTGGACTTTTTTAAACTATGCTATCGTGACCGGCAAGCATTTGAGAGGCATCTTCAAAATCAGAAATCTTAAATTAGGAAACCAAGGAGGAAAATAATTTGCCCAACAAGTTTCACGAAAATGAATGTAGCAAGAGCTAAAAATATTGCATTTTACCCTGAAACAATCTCTGATTTGTAAAGTATAGAGGTGGTTTTGTCCTGAGAGCATAAAATACAAATTAAAATAAGCCATTTGTCTTATGGAGCATTTTATTAAATTGTTCAATGCGCATAACGTCTGCAGTTTTGTCTGACCCTGTAATAGTTGAGAGGGGAGTTCCTCAGGGCAGTGTTATCGGACCTTTATGTTTTCTTATATATATAAATGATATGAGTAAAGGAGTGGAATCGGAGGTAAGGCTTTTTGCGGATGATGTTATTCTCTATAGAGTGATAAATAAGTTACAAGATTGTGAGCAAGTGCAACGTGATCTCGATAATGTTGTGAGATGGACAGCAGGCAATGGTATGTTGATAAACGGGGTTAAAAGTCAGCTTGTGAGATTCACAAATAGGAAAAGTCCTCTCAGTTTTAATTACTGCGTTGATGGGGTGAAAGTTCCTTTTGGGGATCATTGTAAGTATCTAGGTGTTAATATAAGGAAAGATCTTCATTGGGGTAATCACATAAATGGGATTGTAAATAAAGGGTACCGATCTCTGCACATGGTTATGAGGGTGTTTAGGGGTTGTAGTAAGGATGTAAAGGAGAGGGCATATAAATCTCTGGTAAGACCCCAACTAGAGTATGGTTCCAGTGTATGGGACCCTCACCAGGATTACCTGATTCAAGAACTGGATAAAATCCAAAGAAAAGCAGCTCGATTTGTTCCGGGTGATTTCCGACGAAAGAGTAGCGTTACAAAAATGTTGCAATGTTTGGGTTGGGAAGAATTGAGAGAAAGAAGAAGAGCTGCTCGACTAAGTGGTATGTTCCGAGCTGTCAGCAGAGAGATGGCGTGGAATGACATTAGTAGACGAATAAGTTTGAAAGGCGTTTATAAAAGTAGGAAAGATCACAATATGAAGATAAGTTGGAATTCAAGAGGACAAACTGGGGCAAATATTCATTTATAGGAAGGGGAGTTAGGGATTGGAATAACTTACCAAGGGAGATATTCAATAAATTTCCAATTTCTTTGAAATTATTTCGGAAAAGGCTAGGAAAGCAACAGATAGGGAATCTGCCACCTGGGCGACTGCCCTAAATGCAGATCAATATTGATTGAACTTGAACTTGATTGAACACCTCACATGGAACATATTCAGGAACGAGAACAAACGAGCATCTTTTAACCGGGAGAGTTGGTCGTACGGTTAGGGGCGCACGGCCGTGAGCTTGCATCCGGGAGATAGTGGGTTCGAATCGCACTGTCGGCCGCCCTGAAGGTGGTTTTCCGTGGTTTCCTATTTTGACACCAGGCAAATGCTGGGGCTGTACCTTAATTAAGGCCACGGCCGCTCCCTTCCAACTCCTAGGCCTTTCCTATCCCATCGTCGCCATAATACCTATCTGTGTCGGTGCGATGTAAAGTCACTAGCAAAAAAAAAGCATCTTCTAGTACTGAAGATGAACTCCTCAGTTGGTTAATTAATGATTTCCTGTCATATATTAAGAAACTTAAAATGGATTCAGAGAAAGTAGAATAGAATCATGAGAGAAATGTAAAATGTATCAGGCATAGATCTTGACTATCCAGTCCACTGTGGCCTACGTAAAATACCTCATAAGTATACATTTGCATTATGCATTGATGAGGAACCTAACAAAATATGACATCGAGCTCTTCTTCAGCTACCTAAGACGCCAAGCGGAATACAATGACATTATGGTTCGTGTGGCAAGAAAAAACAGACTGTAAAGGCTGTTTAGTTCTCCAGGTACTCAAAGTCCAACATTGTGTCTTTCTCGTTTTCAAGATCGAGGAGCCCTCAGATACCGAAAATCGTCTGTGGCACTTCTGCAATGAACGACGGAATTTGTCACTTCCGCTACGCAGTACTTGTCCCGAAGAGAGTTACTAAAAGGCGTACGTTTATTTTTTCGAAAGACATGTTCAACAGTGAAATTAAGTGTGGAAAGTGTAAAGGCGACAAACCACCTCTTTTTCTACTATGAAAATTTCTGAGACCTCTGTTAGACAACATTGCTTTGAGCCACTCAAGTAGAAGAGAGAAAGTTTCTAAACTTGATAAGAAGCCCCTCAGAAGGAAAGTTTTGAAACTTCAATGACATATCCAAGCCAATGCAGCACCGCTCTATAAATAAAGTACTGTCAATACTCGCAAAAGCATTCCGTTCTTTTTATTTAGGATATACTTTACTTATTGACATATACGGCCATGCGAATACAAGGGGGCAAGACCGCAATCCTAGCGGCTGAATGGTGAACTAGGAAGCAACCTGTTTCCACGCGTGCATTTCAAGGCTTTGTATCATAGCGTAGGCAACGGTATAGGTTAGCAGCACACTTATACGCTTTTAGCACAATCTAGTGGGAAACGTTTAGTACGATAGTCGATTCATGCAAAATCTATAGGTAATGTGTAGACGCTTTGAAACATGGCTATTCTTTGTACTTTAAGTTCATACGTATAGGTTATGCTAATATAGCAGTATAATCTAGCGGAAGAAATTTAGTACGATAATTGATGCATGGAAAATCGATAGGTGATGCAAACACGCTTTAAAACATGGCTGTTCTTTGTACTTTAAGTTCATGCGTATAGGTTATGCTAAGATAGCAGCACCAAGACCAACTACAATATATCAGACCTTAACCGACCTATCGAAACTGTCCATAATGGCGGCAGCTAGAGTGCTAGCATGCGTTTGTTTTGATTTGTGTAAGCCGTGTTGTTACCAAATATTTACGGAAATTTGAATGTTATTAATCGTACATTATATTTATTTATAGTCTTAAGGAGGTTACAGATCCTCTTTCAGTGCAGTAAGAAGCTATTTGTTCTCAAAGAGCTTATTTATTCCAACAATATCGGTGGTGATAAGGTTAATGTTGATTCTCGTGTTCTTCTCTGAAAGTTATCTTCATTTTTAGTTACCTATGCAGTATGTTTAAAGTTTAATGTGCTGTGTGCCTGGATGTAAGTAAGAGCTTAAGTGTTCCCGTTTCCAAAAGACCTAGTATTAAGACAAAATTGGGTTAAGAGCATTCGTAAGGAAAACTTCGAACCGAATCATAGGACTAACAATGTTGTGTGGATTAATCATTTTATCATTTTTAAAATCAAATGTGTTGTTAGGGAAGACATTATAAATACCCATAGAAGGTGGTGATCTAATTCTAGTGCCGCACAAACTTCCGAAGTTTAAACTAATGATGCCTATCCTAGCATTTGCCTTATCAGCCAACGTACCTTACTACAAAGAACATTAAATCAGTCCCAGAAATGACTAAAATTTATGATTTACAGACTAAATTAATCTTAAGCGGTGGCGCAAGAATGATGTAATAAATTTTCAACGTTTTACAATGAACATGCTTTAACTAAACCTAACCCCATTTCCCGTGGAGTGAACATGAGGATTGTGTTCTTTTATATAAAATACAATTATGCCATCAATTCTGGTGAGTTTTAAGCTGGTCAAGTGTACCTACTCAACAATACATGTGGATTTTGGAGGGTAGAAATGTTGTTGGAGAAATTTGTTTGCGTGTTTTACATAATGGGCTGGGGTTAATGGCGGTGTTACATAGTATTCCATGTAGGTTAATAATGTTCTTTGTTGATATCTATATATCGTATTTGCTGACCGGAGATTCATATGTGAAATATTTTTATACTCTCTGTCTGTTTCAACCTGACGTTGATACAATAATTCTCCCTTCGTTATTTTCCCCTCTGAAATTTCATTTCGACTTACAATACGCTATAACGCTACTTTTGGTGTTTAATTATTCATATTTTGAGTTAGTGAGTTGCATTTCATGACGTTCGACTTGTGATATTTTCTTTAGGTGACTCGAAATAAACATGCATAACCTTTCCCTCAACCTCTCATATCGCACGCCGATGTTCGCCATGTTTATTCTGGATTACGGTCTGATGTAATTGTAGTTGGTCTTGGCAGCACAATCTAGCGGAAGAAGTTTAGTACGAGAGTCGATGCACGCAAAATCAATAGGTAATGTGTACACGCTTTTAATCATGGCTATTCTTACTGCTGCTCTGTTCCCAAGATTTTTAAACATAGCTAATCCTAATACTGCTCTTAACGACGTAGAGCTTAGAATTGATTACGTGACCGTGACGTCACGACCACGTGCACTTGTTGGTAAACAAAGCCACGTGCTTTTTTCGACAGCTGTCTTCTTGACGGAACCTAACCTCACTTTGAAGGACAATAGAGCATCGCTAACCTCACTGCTGCCATCTTTACGGCGCTAAATCTCAAGGCTGCCACCTTATGCATGTCGTAGCGCGGAATTTAAAATTCAACAACCAGAACATCGCTAACCTCACTGCTGCCATCTTGAAAAGTTCAGTGTTCCAAACACTTAAAACAATCAAGCAGATACTGATTTCTGTTAGGAAAACGCAACTCATCGCACCTCGGGAAATTTATGTTAAAAATGCACCAACTTCAGCTAACTCCTTCCGGGAGGGTGTGGTGAGGTGGTAGAGGAGCCCTTTGGCCCTTTAGCCCAATAGCCCTAGAAGGAGGAGGAGGAGGAGGACGCAGTCAGGTGGAGGTAGAGTCCTTTCGCCCTTATAAGACGTAACCCCTGGGTTCCATTCCCTATCACGATTATTTTTTCGGTTCAGCATTTTGCAATCATCTTGCATAGTAGTTCTCTCCTACACAAGCTACATGCTTGTAACCCATGCTAACAGATTGAAACAATATGTTTCCGGATCGATATTTCATGTTTATGTGATAATTTGTTCAACAGCTAGGGACTTAAATGTAAGCAGTGTATTTCTTATAGCACTAGCGTTCTGTTTAATTTTACTTTTAGCATGAGCTACATGCTTGTAACCCATGCCAACAGATCGACTGATATTTCATGTTTATGCGATAACTTGTTCGACTGCTAGGGACTTCACTATAACCAATGTATTTCTTATAGCACCAATCGTTCTGTTTAATTTTACTCTCCGTGTTTGGGATAATAGAACAGGGTTTGAATCTGTTTTTTCCTATTGTAACTAAATCAGATTATCGCTCACCGAGCGAGTTGGCTACGCAGTATAATTTTTTCAGTAGTTTTTGATTTTCGCACAAGACGAATGCTAGAAGGTACATCATTTGAAGTTGTACTTTTGCTATATCGTTTACCGAGCGAGTTGGCTACATAGTATGTGCACAGTGTGTTTTTGATTTTTACACTAGGCAAATCATTGAAGTTGTACTTTTGCAATATCGTTTACTGAGCGAGTTAGCTACGCGATATGTGCACAGTGTTTTTTTTGATATTTTTACACTAGGCCAAATCATTGAAATTGTACTTTTGCTCTGAACACATCAAACAATGTTCTGATCACATGTTGAAGTTAACAACATCGACTACAGTGTTCGATTCTAGTCTTGTTATGTTTCAATCTGATCTTAGAAGAATGGTATCCCCCAACATGTTCGAAACACATGTTGTATCGAGTACAGTGTTCGATTGTAGTCTTAATCACTTATGTACTGTTCTAAACACATTAATCAAAGTTCTGATCACATGTTGAGGTTAACGACATAGAGTACAGTGTTTAATTCTAGTCTTGTTATGTTTCTTTTGTGATCTGCAAGTCTAAACATGCACAATGATGTTATCGCTGCACACTCTTGCCTTCGCGATGCGTGTTCGATAAAGCTATGCCTTGACATAGGAGGTAGAGGAGGAGAATGATGAGGCCTTAACAGCCTATGTATAGTCGCCATTGTTTAGAGATGACAGCTGTCAAAAGCCACGTAGAAGTTTTCAAATTGTCGCCACCACATTTCAAAAGTAGTAGCTAAAGATAGCAGCACGGTGCTCTGTTGATTAAACATGGCCGCAAGCACATAGAATTTCAAATTGTCCTCTACCACATGCATAACAGCAGCCGCCATCTTGCGCAGTAGCCTCTAAGCTAGCTTTCTTCATAAGAGCCGCCACCACCTTGTGCGAGCACCCCTAGGCCGTATCATAAGGAGCTGTATATAGTCACCATCTTGTCGCTGCTATCTTGCGCAAGCACCCCTAGGCTCTCATAAGAGCCTATGTATAGCAGCCATTTTGTACAAGAGCTCTTAAGCCGTCTCATAAGGAGCTATGTATAGCCACTATTGTCCTCCATCTTGCGCAAGCATCCCTAGGGCGTCTTAAGCCATCTTGTGCAAGCACCCTTAAGCTGTCTCATAAGAGCAACCACCATCTTGTAGAATTAGACAGCCGTCAATGTCAAAGGGCCTAAGTAGGAACCGAACCGTTGATCTCATCATTAAACTACTTTTTTCTTATGCTATCATGTTCCTGATACTGCGAAACTACAATATTCGGCAGAAAATTTTTGTCCCTTTTTGCTCTACGACGTACCGTTTTCGAGATATTTAACATTTTGCATTTAAGCCTCAAATTTAAGTAATCGAACCAGCACACCACGTTATACTCTCTACCATAGCTAAACCTGATCATGTTACAAAAACTTGCTTTAATACAAGCTAAAACAGAGCAAATGGCGAAGGGCCTAAGTAGGAACCGAACCGTTGATCTCATCATTAGACTATGTTTTTCTTATGCTATCCTGTTCCTGATGCTGCGAACCTGCGTATATGGCGGAAAAATTTTGTCCGTTTTGCTCTACGATACACCGTTTTCGAGATATTTAACATTTTGCATTTAAGCCCCAAATTTAATGAATCGAACTAGCACGGCACGTTAGCCTCTAAGCCATCTTGCACAAGCGCCCTTAAGGCGGCTCATAAGGAGCCATGTATAGCTGCCATCTTGCGAAAGCATCCCTAGGGCGTCTCAAACCATATTGTGCAAGCACCCTTAAGCCGCCCCCCTGTGGGTGGGCGCGGTAGAATAACACCCACAGTATCCCCTGCCTGTCGTAAGAGGCGACAAAAGGGGCCCCAGGGGCTCTGAACTTTGGAGCGTGGGTTGGCGACCACGGGGCCCTCAGAAGAGTCCCGGCATTGCTTCCACTTTCATCTATCCTATCCGACCTCCCTTGGTCAACTCTTGTTCTTTTCCGACCCCGACGTTATTAGGTTTGCGAGGGCTAGGGTGTCTTTCATTTTCACGCCCTTCGTGGCCCTTGTCTTCCTTTGGCCGATATCTTCATTTTTCGAAGTGTCGGACCCCTTCCATTTCTTCTCTCTGATTAGTGTTAAATAGAGGATGGTTGCCTAGTTTTACTTCCTCTTAAAACAATAATCACCACCACCACCATCCTTAAGCCGTCTCATAAGAGCAGCCGCCATCTTGAGCAAGCGCCCTTAAGGAGTCTCATAAGAAACCATGTATAGCCGCCATCTTGCGCAAGCATCCCAAGGGAGTCTCATAAGAACCTATGTATAGCAGCCATTTTGCGTAAGTACCCTTAAGGAGTCATGTATAGCCGCCATCTTGTGCAATTAGCGTCGTGAGATGACTGCTGTAGAATTTTTTAAATTATCCGCTACCATATTTCGAATATAGTAGCAAAGGAGTGCAGCACTGAGGTTTGCGATGCAAGATGGCGGACGACAGCTGAAAGAAATTTTTTAAAATTGCCTGCAAGATAGCAGCACGGTGCTCTCTTGATTAAAAATGGCGGATGACAGCTGACAGAATTGCCCGCTACTACGATAAAGATAGCAGCACGCTGCTCTGTTGATTAAAGATGGCGGATGACAGCTGTTAAAAAAAGCACGTGGGTTTGTTTGCAAACAAGAGCACGTGGAATTTGCCGCCACCACATTTCAAAGGTAAGTAGCTAAAGAGTGCAGCACTGAGGTTAGCGATCCAAGATGGCTGATGGCAGCTGTCAAAAAAGCACGTGGATTTGTTACCAAACAAGAGCACGTAGAATTTTTCAAATTGCCGCCACCACATTTCAAAGGTAAGTAGCTAAAGAGTGCAGCACTGTGCTCTCTTGATTAAAGATGGCGGATGGCAGCTAACGGAACTTTTCAAATTGCCCGCCACTACGTGCTTAAGGTAGTAGCCATAAAGAGGGCAGCACGGTGTTCTGTTGATTAAAGATGGCGGATAACAGCTGACGAAATTGCTCGCAAGATAGCAGCACGGTGCTCTGTTGATTAAAGATGGCGGATGACAGCTGTCAAAAAAGCACGTGGCTTTGTTTAGTGATTCAAATCTCGTGCTAGTAAGGTTAAGTTGGCAGCACTGAGGTTTAGGCCCGTCAAGATGGCAGCAGTGAGGTTAGAGATGCGTTGTTGTCGATGACAGCTGTCAAAAAGCACGTGACTGTCAAAAAAGCACATGGCTTTGTTTACCGATTCAAATCTCGCGCTAATTAGGTTAAGTTGGCAGCACTGAGGTTTAGGCCCGTCAAGATGGCAGCAGTGAGGTTAGCGATGCGTTGTTGTCGATGACAGCTGTGAAAAAGCACGTGGCTTTGTTTACCAATTCAAATTTCCCGCAGGAGGAGGAGCGGGCCCCTGGGAAGGCCTCCTGTGGGAAGGCGGAGGAGCGGGCCCCTGGGAGCCTGCCGAACCCCCCAGTTTATCTACTCACGATCCTATGCCCATAACCTGATGAAATTGAAATAGCAGACACACACACTTCCAGCATAAAACAAACAGCTATTAATTTTTATTGAGTTTCAAAACACTCATACAGAATACACAGAGCAACGAATTGTGAAGATCAGCTCCGCTGTATGACGTTGACTTAGTCAATGATGGCGGCCAATTTTGACATCTAAGAGAAGCGTTTCCTCTACTATTGCATCATCCACTTGCCCAGACATGGCACAGGGAATAATCGGCAACTCGACAGGTTCGCACTGTAAAAAGGACATTGTTGTTTGAGTCATCAGTCCATAGACCGGTTTGATGCAGCTCTCGATGCTATCTTATCCTAACCTTTTCATTTCTACGCAACTATTGCATCCTACATCTGCTTGGCATATTCATACCTTGGTCTACCCCTACCGTTCTTACCACCTACACTTCCTTCAAAAACCAACTGAACAAGTTCTGGGTTTCTTAAAATGTGTCCTATCATTCTATCTCTTCTTCTCGTCAAATTTAAACAAATCGATCCAGTATCCCTTCATTCGTGATTCGAACTATCCACCGCACCTTCAGCATTCTTCTACCACATTTCAAAAGCTTCCATTCTCTTTCTTTCCGAGTTAGTTATCGTCCAGGTTTCACTTCCATACAACGCCATGCTCCACACAAAAGTCTTCAAATTCCTATATCAATGTTTGAAGTGAGCAAATTTCTTTTCTTAATAAAGCTCTTCCTTGCTTGTGTTAATCTGCATTTTATGTCCTCCTTACTTCTGCCATCGTTAGTTATTTTACTACCCAAGTAACAATATTCATCTACTTCAAGGACATTAGTCCCTCTAATGTTTCTATTTTCACTTACCAAAATCATTACATTATCTTGTTAATAAAATTGTAGGAGGCCTGAGTCTGTAATGTCATTTGATCCACCATATTTTTATATATTTATCTCTTTCAGGTCAACTCAAGATCATATCGGTAGTTTTTAGCTTTCGTCTAAAGTTCGTTTGCTTGTTCCACCATCATAGGTAAACAGCTGAATAGAGTTTGACCAAACTTCATACTTACGAATCTACTCATCCAGGAGCATATTTTGATATGCAAGTCATTTAAAAATCACAGAGTAAACTGGGGCTTTATAGGAAGACAGGAATTTCATTAATTTGTTTTTATACTATTGATAATATGTATAATCCGTAGACTTATATCTGAAACATCCCTTCATTTAAAATCATTTGTTAACTGCATAATTTTGCTTACTGTTCAAATGACTGAGTATATTACTAATTTTTACAGGCTTCATTCATGCTCTGCAGCCAGTGACTGACACCTTCACAAATCTACAGTTATTTGAAGGATCCATAACAGGAGAAAATCAGAGGATGCATGATATTTCGCTCAGCTTGAAAATGAACCCCACCTAAAGGCAACCGAACACCGGGGAAACATGAGGTAGAACTTTTCCCTTTGATGACAGTCTTTCTGTTTGGTTATCTATCTGCTAGTATATTCCTTGGAGTGGAAAACTGCTGGACTTATTTCATCCAAACTATGTATCTGGAATCTGCTCACTCAGGATTGAGTTATCAGGTGCATATGATATCATGGTAGTCACATGGAGTTCGTATTTATAGGAAGATTATGCTCATAATATTCTCCTTAACATTAGGTCCATCAAAAGATTGTATATAACAAACATTTTAAAATATGTTATTTCTGTTAGTTTATCCCATGTACGTATTTATCGCACAAAGGATGATAATGCAGATGATTAATCAAGTCCTTGTGCATATCACTTCAAGGTGGGTAACAGGAAAAACTAAAGAGCCATTTTACTCTTTGCAACAGGGCAGATATTAGAGGGAGTATCATCGTCAGACCACCACGCCAATTGTCAGAGATAGGCCTACAATATGCAACTCGACAACCGCAGAGAATTTCGCACAACTTTCGGGCCAGGAACTGCACCGTACAATAAATTCGGAAATAGTCCTCATTCTCTCTCGCCTTTGTTCAGTACAAATGCTAGTAAACAATAAAATGGCATGAAAATTGACATATTTCATTTTAAACTTTGTACACTTTATACAGTAGTATGTTAGTATTTGTATCCCACAAGTCCTTAATATTTTGCAGAATTTTTCTACCTTGGGTTATGCACTGTATGTTCAACCTGATACCTCCTCTGAGGGTGCTGATAGTGGTTTGAAAATTGGCAGGAATGTTTCTGTAATGAAGGACTAACAACTGGTATATGACTTGTCTGATTTGATTCCAGGGTAATTCTCACTACCTTATCCAGTTACAGCATTTACTGCTAATTAATAAAAAAATTCCAAAATATTCATGAATTTTAATTAATGAAAATATTGTAAGCACTATAACTCACCTAGAGAGAATTCTTTATACGCAATCAGTCTCATGTTTTAATTTGCAACATATTACGATTAGAGATTTAGATAAGCATTCTGTTCTCTAACGAGCTAAGTTAAGCAATATACATCTCAATGTGAAAGCTAAGTCTATGCACCAGACCTGATACTATACAATGTATTTTCATGAAGCTGCCCCTGAAGACTTTTCAAGTTACCACCCTGTAAATCACACTGAGCAGAAATACTCTACGTAGAAGCAGTATTACAACAATCTATCATTTCTATGCAAAATAGTACACATTCTTCCAACAAAACAATGACAATATACAAGCAAAAAGAAATAGTAATTCCTGCAAGTAGGTTACTACTTTATACCCTGAGACACAAAATAATTTAAATTTAGTTCTCCAAGTATAAAACTGTCACAGTCATTATAATGACTAGGATATACTTGGCCATCAGTCTGAAGGCATTGTGAATGTCAATGACTTTCTTGCACATTTCATTCGTCGTACCATCCTTCTACTCGACCCACTCTGGCTAGCTGAGTCAAGACTTACGTTACATCGCCAGCCGCTTATGTGTACCTTATTCTGCTCACGTTGCAACTTTATCCTTGTACTACTTCACTATTCCTACTCATCATATTTAACCATGCTTAATCTAATTTAAATACCAAGCCATTCTCCACATTAAATTTTGCCATCACGTTCACCAAACCAAAGCTTACCAACCCTGCCTATTTAATAAATACAATTACTCTTCATATACAACCATACATCAACTTGCCAACCTCATACAGCCACTTCAATCTCTTCTTCATCAACCTCATACTGCCACCTCAATTTCTTCTTCATAATCAAACTCCACATTAAATTCACAAATTCTGCCATTACGTATTCCACCACTTCTCCATCTCCACACTTAAATTCTGCCATTATGTATACCATACACCTCCGAAACACCTTTTACCATTAACTTCACTATACAAACCCATACCTCCATATACCCCCAACTCTTTCTCTTACTCATACATTTCAATCAAAACATCAGCAATAAACACACATCATTACCTACCAAAAACTCCATCCAACTCCACAATCATTCACTTATACTTCAACTCCATCTCTTACACTTAACACTCCAAATCAATTCCAAATTACCTTACTACATACCAATTACAACTTACTCCATTAATTCACTATACCTATTATACCAACATATACCGCCATCAAATTCACGATACAGACACCTACCTCCAACTCCACCTCAAACACATATTCAAAATTTATATCCCTCCACATACCATTTCACCACTTGCACTTAACACCCAAACAATAAATTCTGCCATTACGTATTCCACCACTTCTCCATCTCCACACTTAAATTCTGCCATTATGTATACCATACACCTCCAAACACATTTTACCATTAACTTCACTATACAAACATATACTTCATTACCTACCAAGAACTCCATTCAACTCCACAATCATTCACTTACACTTCAAATTCACTATACAGACACGCACCTCCACCTCCACAACACACTTCACCAATACATATCACATAAAGACACCACTCTCTTCCTTATATAATCACCATGTCCTCGACAACCATACCCTTACTTACTTACTAACTTTATTAGTGTTTTTGCTTCCTGTTACAATACTCTTGTCATTTTTTTTTTTTTTTTTTTACTCCCCACAGGTCCCTTAGGCCCCTACTCCTCCCTTTGCTCATACCCATTTCGAATCTCTGACAGGTTGCCTCAGACTTTGCCTTTTCACCCCGTGCTTCCGTTACTTCACTGCATTCACTTCTCTGCCTTTTCTCTCGCTGTGCCGCTAGCTAGATCCCTAGACCTTCCTGTTCTCACTCTGTTGTCTACAGCACTTTCCTTTTCACTGTTTATGTTCACACTTTCACTATGCCCCTCTCCCTGCCTTTCTCTGTTCAGTTTCCTGTTTCCCTTGGTATTTTTCTTGTCACATTGCCCGTCTTCCCCTTCATTACTTTTTATAGCTTGCCCTTCTTGCCTATCTTCCCCACTAATCACTATACTTCTCTCCGTTACCTCCTCTTGTTTCATCTTTTCTTCTATGTCCATCAATTTAGTCACATGCCAAGTTCTGCTCTAGCTGCCATTTGTCACTAATACTTCCTGTCCCCTGATAACTGCTCTCAATCCTTGGTGTCTAGCTCGTGTCATATGTTTCTTGAGAATTTTTGCATTCCTGATCCCTTCACTTCCCACGTCCCTCTTAATCCACATCTTTTCCCTCTGTATGTTGCCTGCATTTCCAATCACAATAACATAAAGACACCAATCTCTTCCTTATAGAAATCAGTTTAACTTTAATAGGCCTGTTACCTGTAACTTCCCTATTTTCTGCACATCGTCTGTGTCAGGTTTGCTAAAATTGATTTTCATTTTCCCCTGGATTAAGTCCACCACTTTATAAATTGTGAACTCGCTCTGTAACTCAAGTATAAAAAGCTCCAAAATTGTCTTTCGTCATATACAGAAGGTTGTGGATATGTGGTAAACAACAGCGTAAGCAGTTTGTCCAGCGACTTTTTTTTCTGTATATCACTCCATTTTTTGTACTGGTAAAAATTATGATAGCAGCTTTTGCTGCACTGCCTCACAGGTTGCAGTGGATGATGAAATTTCAGGATGCACAGATTCACATGATCGGACTTGCGATAGCTTTTCAGGACCTGACATCTGAGTACCATGTACATTATCGGAACTATATGAACCGGTACAATTGTTTATTTCTTTAAAATTATTATTATTACTGGGTAACTTATTTCAACGTGTTTCTAAGAAGCCATTTTCCTGTAATTGAGTTTTTGTCCACAAAAGTCCTATCATATGTAATTCATTCATTCACTCATTGTGCAGAACACGGAGTGAAACCCGAGATGCAAGGTGGGATGACCATGCATAACTGCTCTGGGGAACTACGCTACTTTATGTATTACCACCAGTAAGCCTAATAAAAAGCACTTTGAATAACTAAAGAATATCTGTAACCAACCAGCAAGTAACAGGATAGGAATATCAGTACTACCAGTAAACTGTTACAAAAGTATCGCTAGTGCCTGCGCAGGAGTGCACGCTTAAAGCGAGCTGCTGTACTTCTTAATACCTGTTAGCCAATCGGAAACTCCCTACCTTTCCCTTGGTTTCGCTGAGACAGTTACTTTTGTATTAGGGTCTCTGGATGAACATAATATTTATGGAACAGCTTACTGTTATGGATTAGGATACAGTATCATTTATGTTACGATATGTAACTCCCATCTCTACTGCTTACTCATAAAATATATCTGCATGCATTTAGAAATCAGTATTCAAGACAATCACTGTTTGAACACTACGACCAAAAGTTTAATATATTTTAATTTTAGTTCAATTTGCCTTTTTAGCTTGACATTAAGTGAAAACATCACTATTCAAGATATGTGTAGACCTCACTGAAAGTTTAACATATAACAAATTTCATCTCTCTGTGACAATTACATTCTACTTGCTGAAAAATCCCTCTATATTAGGGATCCTGTTCATCGATTTTTTTTCCACAAAACGTTTCCCCGTTCTGAAAACATTCCACTTATTCCTGATGTCATACTTGCGAGTATCCTACTGAATACTAGAGGCAGACTACAGCATTCTACTGCGATTATTTCTGAGCACCACCAAATTATAGATTCTTCGTACAAATATCGATATGGCAGTGTTAGTGCCAATGGTGTCTTAAATATTCTTTTGACCATATGCAGCCCATCGCTTACTCATCAATATCAAGATGTTAGCGTCCCAGCCAATGTGTATCCATGATGTAGTACATATGTACTCACTGGCTGTGATCAGGCCATCATCACATAATACTTCCTGCTCCTGTTATGTATGACTGGTTTATGTTCTAACAATAGTGGTGTTGGCCTGTGATGAAATTTTTCTTCATCCGTCATCATCATGCCGAAGTGTGAAGTGTTCCATGAATGATAAGCAGATAATTTGAATGCAACTTGTGTAATGCTAAATTCTGCACTGGGCACGGTGGAAGATCGAACACAGTAAACCACGTGATTAAAAAAAAAAAAAATAAAGCACTGAATTGCTGTTAAGAATAGGATGTTAGAAAGCAGTATTTGAGAGTATATGCATGTAAAAACTATGACTTGAGATGCAACTTTTGCCTTCCACACTGCAGAGCTGCGGTGAAGAAACTTTTTAATAAAATTTCAAGTGCTCAGAAATAAATGTAAATAAACTGCCACCAACATCATAATAAAAAAATTATTAGTGAACTGACAGCATTATTTCAGTGATGATAGACACTTCTAACTACCTGGATATGAAATTAACATCCCGACTCGTTAGATATTTTCACCTTGAGAAAGAAGTGATGGTGCAAGTTTTGGAGTTTGTAAATTTAAGTGGAGAAACCTCAGATGTGCTCGTTTGTTATGTGTTGGAGGATTAAAAAATAATAATTAAAAAAAAAAGGAAAAAAGTGATTGTGTGTCTGCAGACAAGAACACATACAGGGTGCGGCAGAAATACCTGACGAATTTCAAACATAAATAACTGGGCAACGCAACAAACCATTTAAAGATTTATTGCTCAGTTGGAAAGAGTAGCGCTTGCCATTAGCGTCACATACACATACACACTAGGTTTTGAAAATAATGTCATCCAAATGCAGACCGTCCTGTTCGATGCACCTCTGAAGCCTCTCCCTGAAGTTCCGCATGACTCGCTTAAGCATGTCTTGTGGTATTGCCTAGATTTCTTCATGGGTGGCAGCTTTCAGGCCATGTAGTGTTTGTGGCTTACGTCGGAAGACGCGATCCTTCAAATATCCCCAGAGAAAGAAATCGCATGGAGCGAGGTCAGGGGAATGGGCTGACCATGGAATGTCACCCCATAAGGAGTCTGCATTTTTTAAATAAGTCTCAATCACGAAACCTCGGTGTTCACCACTCCAGCTATGCTAGCGAAAGGCTGGCTGACTGGTTAGCCCGGACGAGACGATGCACGTGTTCTCCAAGGCTAAGGCCGCACACACTACGACAATAACACCTGTTTGAAAGCTGTGGCCAATACAACCTTTAGTTCGCTCCAATCTACTGTATGTGGCATAAATGGCAAACCCTGCTCCTTTAAACTGCGCAACAAAATTGTGAATGGCTTGTTGCGTTGCCGAGTTATTTACGTCTGAAATTCGTCAGGTATTTCTGCCGCACCCTGTATTTTGGTGGGAAGAAGAGACAAGGAAGAAATAATTTGTATTACAAGTTGCGACAAATGATTTGACTAGTATTGGCTGCTAAGCACATGCAATACACAATGCTGTTTAAACTGGTGCAAACAGCCTACCAATTGATATCTGGTTAATCATAAATTCAGTAAAATCTATCAATACTGTATTTGCATATATATTCTGTAGGAGTTGAAGCCTTAAGATCCTTTTGTCTTTTTTACAAACAGAATATAAAAAGGTTTTAGGACATAGCAAGACAAGATGATTGTCTCTTTTGCCAGCAGATCAGAGAATTAACAATGAAATCTTATTTCCTTTCCCTTGACGAATGTCCTGTCAGTTATATGAAAATCCACTTCCTTTTCTTCTTCAGAAATTTGTTGCCAGCCAGCTAAAATTGTTTTCCAACACCATCACATGCACTGAAAAGCAAGACATTACAATTACAGAAGTTAACAGTGAAATTAACAATTTGTTGGACAAATATTTCTTTAAAACAGCAAACGAAAAACCATTCTCACAACATTTGTGAGAGATCAACTGAAGGAACTCAATTCAAGACTTCAACAGTTATGCTGACAACTTCTATGACACCTCCATTCAATGCATTCATTTCTGATGCATCTGAAGTCAATGGAATGAATTAATATAAATAATTAAGATGAAAGAATGCATAGCTCAGTTATGAATATATTAAAACTGTTGTACCAAGTTTTAAAGTCAACAAAGATGAATTACAGTGAGTTTCTATACGTGCAAAAATATTGTGATGATTGAAATACCAGAAATCAAAATGCAAGTAAAAAGTGGTGTGAAATATCTGAATATTTTAAGAAGGAAAAGTGTTATGAATATTCAGACATTAGTTAGCTTCTGATTAGCATTAGTGCCAGCCCCACGGTGTAGGGGTAATGTGCCTGTCTCTTACCCGTAGGCCCAGGTTCGATTCCTGGCCAGGTCAGGGATTTTTACCTGGACCTGAGGGCTGGTTCGAGGTCCACTCAGCCCACATGATTAAAATTGAGGAGCTGTCTGACAGTGAAGTGGCGGCCCCAGTCTAGGAAGCCAAGAATTTATGTATTTCATATGTATCTATATCTAGGATGAATGTTATTTACATTATTTTACATTTCTATAAAAGGTTTTATGAGTTTTCTCCTTGTCAGACTCATTCTAGTCATTTTAAACATATCTTCTATTGCAGCCCCTTATTTCTGAGATAAATTAATTTCGTTTTGTCAGGGTTAGCTTATCAGTATCAGCCAATACGTAAAAGGAAGGGCGAATGAGAAAGCCAAATTTTAGTGCATTTGAAACTGTAATGCTCATGAACTTAGACAATTTCCTGGTGCATCAGGATTATTTCTAGGAGTTGTCTGTATTAATTGTAAGGAGGATGTCACAGTCACCTTCTCCAAACGAAACCTATTTTGAAACAAGAAGTCCATCCAATCTTCAATTGGAATACCCCTGTCTCTTTCTCTCTGTTCATCATCCTCAAGACACTGTAGATATAAGAGATGTGGTGCCAAATCCACTTAACGATAAGATCATGGCGCTTTGGAAGCATGCAATGAATGATTACTCATGAGGTTATGTAGAGTATGTAGGCCTTGAAGGCTCGGCAAGCTGATGAACCACCCGCTCACAACGGGTAAACTTTTAAACGTGGTGAAACTTCCAAAATTTAAAAACAGGTCTTGATGCAACAGAAGTCCAACTTAACAAACTTAAATCGTAACCGTCGTCGATGCACCCAGGCATTGGAATTGTATACAACTTCCTTTTAACCTCGTTAACCTCATTTTACTGATATGGCTGATAACGGGATGACCCCAGCTAAATCCAATAATGCTTTAACAGGGTTATTACAAATGATTGAAGCAATTTCATAAATTCACTGTAGCTCCATGAATTGACATGTGGTCACAAAACCCAAGTCATGTAGAAAAAAACAAAAAGTTTTGGTCTACTGAAGTCCCACTTCAGATTTCTGCCACGTGAGTGCAGCAGCAGTGAGCACCCAGACAAGATGACGACAGGAGCCGAGAGAGCATTTGTTGTGCTTGAATGCACTCGCATCAGCCTGTCATAACAGTGCAATGACACTTCAGGACGAAGTACCACAAAGATCCACCAACTAACTCCCTTCGACGATGGTATGTGCAGTTTTAAAGCTTCAGGATGCCCCTGTAAGGGGAAATCAACGGGTCGGAGTGACTGAAAAAACAGTTGATTGCGTGTGGGCAAGTTTCATGCGTAGCCCACAGAAGTTGACAGAGAGAGCAAGCAGAGAGCTGAACATACCACAGCCAACCATTTGGAAAATCTTACAGAAACGACTAAAGCAGAAGCCTTACCACTAACAATTGCTACAAGCGGATGAGTTTAGTATGAAACTTGTCTTCAGTGATGAAAGAGCATTTTTTTGTTAATGGTACAGTGAACAGACACAATGTGCGAATCTAAGGTGTAGAGAATCTTCACACTATCGTGCAGCACATTTGAAATTCACCAAAAGTTAATTTGTTTTGTGCAATCTCGCTGTTTAAAGTGTACAGCCCGTTTTTCTTCTGCGAAAAATCCGTTACAGGACACGTGTATCTGGACATGCCGGAAAACTGGAGGACAGCGTGGATTTCATCTTCCAACAGGATGGTGCTCCACCCCACTTCCATGGTGGAGCTGATGATCAATAATTTATGTCATGGCCTCCACGCTCTCCTGACCTAACCCCATGTGATTTCTTTGTGTGGGTTTACGCGAAAGACTCAGGGCTTACCCCTCCTCTCCCAACCAACCTGCCAGAACTGCGATCTCGCATCAACCATGCTTTTGAATCCATTGATAATCACATGCTGCACCAAGTGTGGGATAAACTTGATTATAGGCTTGATGGCTGCAGAATCACTAAGGGGGCACATATCGAACATTTGTAAATGTCAAAAAACTGAGTTTTTCCATGTGTGTGCAAAGCCTTGTGACAATATGTCAAATAATGAAGTTATTGTAGAACTTTGGAATAGCTCAAATCATTTGTAATAACCCTGCACTTATTCCAAGCTCCTTCATTTCATTTCAACTGTCCGATATTTGAGATTCAACTCTTTTTTCTTAATTTTCTTAATTCAGTAAGGCCATTTTCTTCCTTTAGCCATTATCATCACTCCTACTAACCATGGAATTTCTTCTCCATACATGGAGCTGATAACCTTATCATCAATGTCCCTTGAACCAAACTGTCATTAAATTTCTTCCAGATGAACTATTAGAACTACTGAAATCGGCATTTACTCTATTTATCTAACAAAATGATAAAACATATCACGGAATAAATAAAATACATCACTTCACCAGCAGAACAGACCCAAAATCTCACTGAAAAAGTATCCAGTACAAATTTCTCAGTACCGTTCTCTCATTTCTTAAGATAATATGAGCACATACAATCCTACTGATATGAACAAAGTAAGACAACCTTATCTAAGAGTTCAAATAGCTTTTTATCTGTTTTTAGGATATATGTCTACTTTCCACCAGTTGATCATCTTAATTCAGTCTTATATGACCAGACGCAGACTTGATATTGCTTCATGTGTACAATTTCTTCAAGAATCACACTGAGTTTCAGCTTGACTGTGGTTTAATTACCTTTTGAGATGTTTGCAAATAATTTAAATCATAATTTTTATCATGGTTGGCATTCTAAACTAAGGGCTAGTTGTCTTTTTACCAATTTCTTTTACATTGCACCAAAACAGATAGGTCTTTTGGCTAGGAATGGAAAGAAAGTGGCTGTGGCCTAAATTAAGGTACTGGTGTGAAAATGCGAACTATAGTTTTTACATATGATAGCATCTTTCCAATATTCCTCTTACAGTAAAATCTTCCGCTTTCTACATACTCCAGGTGTCTTGTACCTATCTGGATCTATCATAGGACTGCAACAGAGTCTGTTACAGCTTCTGTTAGTTACCAAGACCCTTCCTTTTATTCCTTCCATCCAACCTCTATAGATACACTCGTTATTATCTGAATATATTAGATTTTTTAAACCGAGGGAGTCCTCTATTTTCTTACTTTTCAGAACCTATCCCATTCTTTAGCTGAGATGTTACTATTCACAAGTTCGTAAATCTTCCCCATCCCCTTCATAATTAGAAAGTGAAGGAATGATAATTTCATTTTGTCTCTTACTTACCAAAAGGTCCGTAAATGCTTTCAGATAATCCTGATGTTAAAATTATATCTCCAATTCTGTTTCCAATAAACATAATTATCCAGTAACTTTTCTTTATACATCTGCTATATGAATTCCCTCTACCCTTCTATCCTCTCTTCTTAGCTGGTTAATATTTTCCAATTTGAGCTTAGGTTGGGAAAGGGCTCTTGGAACTAGAAATTCCTTTAGTAGCACACTGCCATACTATTCACCACCCACTCAAAACTTAAAACAAAATTTCTGACCAGTACGGCTTTCCAGCTTGTTACTTATACAGCCTGAGAAGCAACTGTGGACCACATCACAACCTAGATACATTGAACCAAGCTGGTAAACGTGAATCAACTCGTAAAAAATATATCACCTATGAAAGGCTCTATTTAAGTTCTCACTTGTTTTGATTAATACCTGCAGGAGTTCATATGTTATGAAATGTTTAACATACAAAAATTATGTTATATGACCATATTCTGTCACCAATTCATAACACAATATGCAACAGATCTCAAGAGGAACTTTATGCTGCACAGTTATAGTTTTGATGCTGTTGCTTTACAATTAGCCATTTCACATGTTCTTGACTGCCTTATTGATTTTCTTCCCCCCCTTCCCCGTCTACATGTTGTAGGGTTAAAAGCAAAGAGATTAGAGCAAGGTAAGATTTGAGGTTTAATTGTATTGGCAAAATTAATGCTAATAATTCACCAGTTACTAACTACTACTATATAGCCCGACAATTCATTTTGATATTCTGCTTATGTTAAAACCATCTATGGCCACAGCATCAGTAGCAATGTTGGAAGTATGTAAAAAGCATTCCTGTATTTACACGGTTCTTGATATTTTTCAACATCCAAAAAAGTGCAATCCTTTCGATCCCAGTGATATTGTGTCACATAACTGGCAGTCAGTTATAGCTCTGATTACATGCAGTTCACAGTAAGAGATGAATTAAAGCTGTACTGGAATCAGAGGCACTAACCTGTTAATAAGCTATAAGAGAATGGATGAACTGAAAGTGAATTTTAATTCAAAACAGCAACTGTAATAAGTCAGTGCAGTTCACATTCATCCTTTGTAACTCTGGCTTCAAAACAACTTAACACTGGGTGCGTACTAATATAAAGAACCAAAGAGGGTGTAACGAAATTGATGTTAACATAACACAGTACTCATGAATACATTTCATCTCTTAAAATTGTGTTTTGTATGAAATAAAGATTACATCTTCAGAGACTCACAGCACATATGGTATTAGGTGCTTCACATAAGGAATGTTACTGCCTGTCATTGATTCTAGATGAATATTCAAAAAAGAACAACATCAGGGATAAAACAACTAGACAATTTTACCTCCTAACAAACATATACCTTAATAAACTTTGTTCCAATGAAGGTTATCATGGCTAACAAGCAGACTGTTTCTTGTACACTTGTTTTATAACGCACACTTTATTCAAATGATGACTTTGCCATTTTTCTTTCTGATGGCTCATTGATTCAAAACAAACAAAGCAGGTACAGTATATTCAGCCTTAAATACTAGCTATATAAAAAACTAGACTGAAAGGCAAACTGTGTAAAATTATGTCCATACATCTCAACTTGTTCAAAACCAACAATAATTCTTTTTTACATTTTATTAATGACTGTAAAGAGGATAATAATAGGAAACAGAAGCATACATCAGTAAAAATAACAAGATAACTTATATAAAAATAGCTAATAACATTATTACATGATTTCCTGAGATAAGGCTGTCATACTAAGTTGGTATAATAAAAACCTGCAAATGTATATGTAGACTAAAAACAAAATAACAGCAATGTATTTCATAAAAAATTCTCACTGGGTAAAATAACATAACAAAAAGGACTTGTATAGAGATTACTGGGTAGTTAAATTTTTATATTTAACACTCTACCACACACACTTCATCTAAAAGCTTGTTATCAGTCATGCCAGAATACAATGCACAGCATTATTTGTTCATTAATGAGAGATATCTACAATATAGGCTGATGAAGTATACAGACATAAAGTATTATTGCTTTCAAAACTACAAAAGTAAAGTAAGTTAAGACAGAGTGAATGCAGGTGTCCTCAAAATGTGCTTATTAAGGATCGATATGAAGTTGCAGCAAGCAACTGGAACAAATTACTATGATGCAATTTCTCCAAAGCTCATGTGTCCTGTGCTTGTTGCATGCTGTTGAGCTTGTGTCTGTCCAGTAAGTAGTTGCTGACACACTAAGCACTTGAGACTAAAACGATGTACATCAGTATACTGACGGCTCGATTTGGCCTCTCGGGCCAATTGCTCTGCTTCTTGAAGAACCTTGTCGTCTGATGTAGGGAAGATAGTCTGGATATCATTTCCCTTCATGCAAAGAAATAATACACTGCAGAATTCAATAAGGCCACTTAATATATAACACACAAGGTAAACACACATATTTGAATGATAGAAATGCTAAAATAAAACCCATTAAATATTTAAAAGCATTCAAGCTCTTAAGGCATTTTCAATCATGAAATCACCAGAGTTTCGCCCCAGTGTAGCGGTGGGCTCATCAGTTGGATTGCTACACTTTTCCAAGACGCTGGCGGCTAGTGCACTGAGACACCACTGCAAGCCTCCTATAGAGGACAATGCAGGGACAGTGCTCTAGGGGAAGTATGTACCTCCACTTGAATAAATGTCTACCTTTGGCTTGTTTGTTCTTTAGGCTCAAACTAGAAGAAGATATTACCAGATAAAAACTTTAAAACATATTCCTGACATTCCAATGATGATAAAGCTGCTTATCAACCAGGCATATGATTAAGGGTACACAAATTGTATGGACCAAGTGCTAGAACAGGCATATTCTATAAGAACTATGTTCTCAAATAAAGCTGGGTTGTTAATATCAGGAAGCAAATTGGAATGCCATAAAAAGTGGGAAACTGTTATAAGTCTCCTTCTGGTTGAGGGCCTTACACCACTTACAACAGTTCAATCAATATTCCTCACTGTGCACTGAAGTCACTAACATGATCAAAATGCAGATTATAGCAAAAGCCATTATGAGATTTATTTTTCTATCGCAAACATTCATTAGCCTGCCAATTTTAGTGCATCCCTTTACAATGACTTGCGTGATTCCTTATGGTACTTTTTCATGCTATGATCTTCTGGAGATAATGGTACTATTTAAAACAGAACTACATTGTTTTCTGCACCTAGTCTTAACCTAAAACCATAACAAATTTAGCAGCACGATTATTTTGTATATCGGACAAGTATTTGAGAAGATGTAATGTAGTCAAACGTCCTTCATTTGCTAGCTGAGACTGCCCTGTTCGGTATGCGCTACATATGAAACATGTACATAAAAAGTTATTTGATTTACGTCCCACTAACTATTTTTACGGTTTTCGGAGATGCTGAGGTGCCAGAATTTAGTCCCGCAGGAGTTCTTTTACATGCCAGTAAACCTACCAACATGAGGCTAACGTATTCGAGCACTTTCAAATACTACCGGACTGAGTCAGGATCAAACCTCCCAAGTTGGGGTCAGAAGGCCAGCACCTCAACCGTCTGAGCCACTCGGCCTGGCGCGTATGAAACATGAGCTAGCTGTTGACATACAGAAGTCCTGAACCTTCTTCTAACAGCTAGGCATTCGCTATACTGAGCCCATGAATAAATAGACTATGACAAAATACCTTTAATATTGCTGTAGGTAACAGGTAAACGATAAACAGATATGTGACAGGTTCTATGGGACAACATTAAACCAGACAGGATGCACACCGCGCAGCTGTTATCTTGCGTTTAGAAGATGGTAGGTTCAAACTCCACCACTGGCAGCTCTGAAAGTGGTTTAACGTGGTTTGCCATTTTCACTTTAATTACAGTCATGACCGCTCCCTTCCTAATCCTAGCACTTTGCTATCCTATGGTTGCCAAAAACCCACCTGTGTTAGTGCGAACAGAAGGAAAAAAGAAAACTATACATGACTGATATTAGAAAGGACATCTTCCCATAAAACTGGCCAAATCCACATGTGTGAAACAAATCACAACACGTCTCCACCAAGCCGAGGGAGAAGTGGCAGAGAAAGATAAACATTATTTGAATAAGTACAAGTACAACTGGGCAATCTTAACACTAATCAGAAGGGAAAAATGAAATAGTTCGATCCTTTGAAGAATGAACGAAAAAAAGAGACCAATGAAGACCGTGAAAATTAAAGTCTCTCTAGGCTTCGCAAACACAATACCTTTGGGATCAGAAAAGAAGAAAGGTTAACCAAGGGAAGTTGGATAGGAAAGGAAACCCATCACATATTTGCTTTTCCTTTACCTGTAACCAACAGCGATATTAAAGGTGTTAAAACATACATTATATCATAGTTTATTTATGGGTAACAGTCAGAAGAAGGTGAGAGAGTGAATTCCACCATCGGCAGCCCTGAAGATTTTCCATGGTTTCCCATTTTCACACCAGCCAAATGCTGGAGCTGTACCTTAATTAAAGCCATGGCCACTTCATTCCCTATCCTAGCCCTTTCCCATCTTTGTGTCGCCATGTTAAACACAACAAAAGTGAAGGAACTCTGTGTGTCAGCAGCCAGCTCGTTTCATATGTAGTGCGAATAGAACAGAGGAGTCCCTGGCTGGTAAATTGCAGCATGTTTTGAATATAACACATTTTCTAAAGAAGTAATTGTCAGATTTTCAAAATAATTTCAGCGTTGAATTAACAATATTTGTAGGTTTAAGTCTAGGTATCGAAAATAGGATAGTTTTATTTAAAAAACAAAATTAGCGCCATTAGCTTAGCAGATATTGGCACACTGGAAAAGTATTGTAAATCCAATTATGAGCCCCTTCGCAACATTATTGAAAGTGAATCCAGAATGTCAATATTTTGAATGGTTCACGAGTTATTTGAGGTGGACATCTTAGCTGAATAACCCTGTGTGTGTGTAGACAAGATATATAGTTTTATCTGCTAAACATTTTAAAATTATAAAACAGAGTGTTATACAGTAATTAATAATATACAATAATTGAATTGGTTAAAAAATACATTACTTATAACTGTTGTTGTTTGGGTATCAGTCTATAGACTGGTTTGATGGGGCTCTCCATCCCACCCTATCCTGTGCTAACCTTTTCATTTCTACGTAACTACTACATCCTGCATCTACTCTAATCTGTCATATTTTCATACCTTAGTCTAACCACTACCATTTTTACTACCTACACCCCCCCCCCACACACACACACACAAAAAAAAACACACACACAACTTAGCAAGTCCTGGGTGCTAAAAGATTTGTCCAATAATTCTATCTCCTCTTCTAGTCAAATTCTGTCAAATCGTTCTCTCACCAATTCAATTTAGCACTTCTTCATTCGTAATTTGATCTATCCATCTCGCCTTCAGCATTCTTCTGTAACACCAGATTAAAAAAGCTTCTACTCTCCTTATTTCTGAGCGAGTTATCATCCAGGTTTCACTTCCATACAATACCATGCTCTAGACGAAAGTCTTCACAAACATCTAATTCCTATATAACTGTTCGAAGTGAGCAAATTTCTTTTCTTAACCCTAGAACTGGAAACTGTAGAATATTCAACATTTTGGTCCCTGCTGTAGTGGCACTGTAGAATATTCGACATGTTCGTATTTCATCAAGTGATTTTCTCAATTTTCAACAAATGCCATGACTGTCTGCTTTTTTGTCATTCTCAATGTTCACAGCAGCTGCGAGTTCAGTTTCATTCATAGTAGCAACCTCTTTGGGTGCAATTTCACGGAAATAAATTAATGCAGTTTGCTGATCATCTGTTTGAGCACCATTGCTATTCTATTCCATTTTATTTCGTAGTTGTCCGTCTGGTGTGGGTTATTACCTTCTGTATATATGTTACTGTAAAATTAAAAAGATTGGTAAATCCTAAAATTTACTGGAAAAACCAAACATTTACCATCGCGGCGTGGTAACAGTCCGAAATTTCTTATGATATGCATAGATTTCAAAGCTTTACCAAGAGACATTGTTAAATCTTAGGATTTACCCATGTGAACCGGTAAAAGCTGCACTGAAGACTCCCACCTACATCGTGCAGGTTCAGACATGTTTCTTTGTTGACAATTTTCTGTTCTCAGTGTGTTCACCGCTGCGTAGCTTCAGTCTGTGTTGAGCATCGTGCGCGCATGTACGGTCATCTTAGCGACTCATATTAGTAGTGTTGTTTCTTGTGCAGCTTTGCATCAGAATGAATGATATTATGCGTAACATATTTGATGAACTTTTAAGTGAATCAGTGAACAAGGACAACAATATGGAACTATTCAGCAATGTAATATTCTGTTAAGTGAAGTAAAAAATGCAAAAACTATTGCCAATAAAAAAAAAATCTGTTCACTACAGACGTTTGAAGCGATATGATGTTCTTAACATCGGAGGTGAAGAGAAACTCATAGCACCAGTGTCTGCTGGAAAAGAAGAAATTCATTGTACATTTGTTTTGATGAACTGTTTAATATAATACAGGAGGCCCACATTGCTATAGGCCATGGTGGCTGAACTCGGATGATTATGGAACTATTTCAAGAATGGCTAAGGTGATTTGCTATTAGCCTTTTTAAATAGATCCTAAGCCAACATTGAAAATATGAATTAAAAATGCATGTGTAAAATTGGAAGTGGCAAACTGTAATAAAATATCCTTTTTAATGAATACAGTTTTACCAGTTCACATGGATAAATCCTACGATTTACCAACATCTTGGTAAAAGTTTGAAACCTATGCATATCATAAGAAATTTCGGACTGTTACCACACCGCGATGGTTAATGTTCGGTTTTACCAGTAAATTCTAGGATTTAGCAATCTTCTTACTTTTACAGTAACATATATATTCTTATTTGATTACATACATTTTTAGTATAGTGTGTGCCTAAATATGGCAACTTCATTACGGAAAATTAGTGATGAAGTATGGCGAAATTTCTTGGAAGATGAAAGTGACGAATCTGACTTTGAGGATGCTGAGAATGAACCGACAGATTTCGAGTCAGATTCGGAATGTGTATCGCATCAAGTATCGGAAAGTGAAAGTGATGACGAGCCTGCCATTCAGCAACCTATCGTAACAACAGGGTCTAAGGTCATGCCTCCTGAGCAAGCCATGCCAATACATTTTCCCTAATATTTTCAAGAATATAGTGATGCATTACAGGTGCCCGCCTGGTGGCCATGATTGTTAAGGCGCTGAAGTCTAAATGGTCTGATACCGAGGTTAGCCGGTTCGAGTCCCGTTGGTCAAAAAATTTTCACCATCAGAATGTTGGCCAGCAAGGTAGGGGAGGTGGTGGTATACAATTTCTAATCACTAGATTGCGTGCCAAAAGCCTGGATTAAATTCCAAACCTCTCCACAGTGCTCATATGGAGTGCGGGCATATGGCGTTGCTGATGGTGATTCGACCGTCGGATGGAGACGTTAAACCTTGAGCAGACCCCTTGGTGCTATTTGACAGGAGTAGGCTATGTGCCGGCATCGGGATTCACCCTCTCCCTACTATCATATATATATATCACGTCATTCATTTCATCTCATTAACTCCTCTGATGAGGTTGACGTCAGGAAGGGCATCCGGTCATAAAAACCCGCCACGACAGATTCATCTCACCTCATACCCGACCCCGTGGAGAAATGGGACAACGGCTGGACACACAAGTGATGCATTACAGGTGTATTATTAACAATCCATATATTTCAATTTCTTTGCGATATGTTTCCGTTTTGTATACAGAAAATCAAAACTATTCTTATTATTTTGAATTTAGGAATTACACTGTCTGAAATAATGCAAAAAATTTATGCAATTTCGTGTCAATATGACAATCCTCAGTGTATTAACTTTACATACATAAAACATTGTAGATTTATTTCATACCTCGTGGATATTTTGTATTTTAATGAGACAAGTAAACACTGTCAAATATGGTTCCCACCACAAGATTTAACATTGCCAGTTCAAAGGTTAAGAAAGGCTTGTGTTAGTCTGCATTTTATGTCCTCCTTACTTCTTTTAATTTGATTATACTCCTTACTTCTGTCATCATTAGCTATTCTACTACCCAAGAAACAATATTCATCTATTTCCTTTAAGACTAAATTTTCCTAATGTAATATTTCCTGCATCACCCGACTTTGCTTGACTGCACTCCATTACTTTCGTTTTGAATTTATTTATTTTAATATTGTACTCCTTACCCAAGATTCTGTTCATACTATTCAGCAATTTCTCCAGATCTTCTGCAGCCTCTGACAAAATAATATCAGCAAAAATCAGGGTTTTGATTTCCTCTCCTTGGATGGTGATTCCCTTCCCAAATTCCTCTTTGATTTCCTTTACTGCCGGTTTCCTTTCTAGATTGCTGCTTCTTTATCAAAGCCCTCAATTCTTATCACACATCAGCATATTAACAAAGGCTAATATAGGCGAAATGTCGAATTTGTCATAATGGGACTAGACAAGCTCATTTCAAGCCTCACAATGTGAAGAACAAAATGCTGTAAGTTTCTATGGGACCAAAAACCAAGTTCTAAGGTCCTAAAACCAACCATTATGGAGATATTGGCACCACACTACCCCACTCTAGGAATCAGATGAAGAAATAACCCGCCATAACCCTGGCAATGTCAGCTCAAGGATTCTACAGTAGAATACAGACCTGGTGTTCGAAGTGGGCACGTGTATCAAGGTAGGCAAGGCCAAGGGTAGATTCTGCTTAAACATTCTTAATTCATAGCAACCGAAACCCTCATTGGCATGGGGTGAAAAATTTCAAAACAATCCCAAAATGGTTGAGATTAGGGATGTATGTTCCAGCATAACTGTCAACCAAACTTGGTACAGATATAACATACTATCTGGAAAAAAGAAATACTGTGGGGGTAAGACACCCACACACCTCTTAGGGGGAGGGTGGAAAGTGGGTGAAGTACAAAAATTGAAAACGGCCAATATTAATATAGAAGTCATAGTTTTTGGGGTCTCTGAGATGCATAGCGACTCTCCAGATGTTCTTCAAGTCCAAGTTCAGCTACACCAGCACGGGGGTGAGAAGGGGTGAAAAAGAAAATGACCCAAATGATTGAGATTACTGATGAATGTGTGTATGTTCCAGCATAGATCTCAACCAAACATGCTGCACATATGACTTGCTATCTGGAAAAACAACTGGGGGGCAAGACACCCCAAGCACAACTAGGGGAGGGAGTGAAATGTAAAGAATAACCAAAAAAAGACAATATTAGTGTCTAAATCATAATTTCCGGTGTCACGAATATGAACTGTGACACTCTAGATGCAATTTACATCATAGTTTAGCCCCAGTCAGAATGGAGGTTGAGAATGGATGAAAAATTCCAAAATGACCAAGATTATGTACGAGTGTGTTTCATTATACCTTGTTATACATATAACTTACTATCTGGGAAGGACATGAAAATATAACCAAAATCAACCGATACAGGCATCGAATCCACACTTTTCATGCTCACTGAAATGAAATAAGTCCAAGTTCAGCCTCCATAGGCGTGTTGTTCAGAAAGGGTGAGCAAGGAAATGCCCAAATTGTAAGAAGTGTTGATTCCACAGTTTTCGGGGTCCCTAGGCTGATTGGTGAAGGTTCCAGAGGCAACTGGAATAGTGTACATGATATCTATAGCACAACGCACAAATATATAGTTATAACTTACTTTTATTATTTGTTTGAAAGAATCAACTACTTCCCAGACAATCTGGGGAGTCGCAAGGAAATAGTTCAATGTGAAATTAAATAACCTCAAATTAAAAACTAAAATAATACAATCATAATTCTAAATCTACAAAACAGTTCGTAACCTATCAAAGTCACAAAATTCAAACAGGTAATAGAAATAGACATAAAGACATAAAAACAGACAAAAGACAAATTGACATAAAGCTGAAAATTACAGGCCAGTAAGTTTGACATGCGTTGCATGTAAGCTTTGGGAAGGCATTCTTTCTGATTATATTAAACATGTTTGTGAAATTAATAACTGGTTAGAAGGAAGGCAGTTCGGTTTTAGGAAAGGTTATTCCACTGAAGCTCAACTTGCGAGATTCCAGAAAATATAGCAGATATCTTGGATTCAGGATGTCAAATGGACTGTATCATGATTGACCTGTCTAAAGCATTTGATAGGGTGGATCAAGGGAGACTACTGACAAAAACGAGTGCAACTGGACTAGAAAAAAAGAGTGACTGAATGGGTTGTTATAATTCTAGAAAATAGATTTCAGAGAATTAGAGTAGGCGAAGCTTTATCTGACCCTGTAATCTATACCATTCTGTCATTCATTAATAAGCGATATTTAACGCCGAAGTAATATTGCGCAACATGACGCCAACTGTAAGGGCGTGATGCCATATAGAACGCAGGAATTCAAGAGGCGATTCCCTAAGCAGAGTGTGGCTATGCACAAGTTAGGCAGAAATGTAGTAGTTAAATTTGTAAATATTAGTATATGACTTGATTATAGCCCATAAGGCTATTTATTAAGATGGTTTTAAAAGTACTAACATTGTAAAGTATAAACATTTTTATGTAGCCGATAGCGACGTGAGTATGTTACGTGGTGGGAAGAAAAGTGCCTAATGTTCCTTAAGGTTGTTTAGTGAATGTTAGATCAGTATATTCCTTAGTATCTGTCGTCGGATAAAATTTTCTTGTAAGTAGGGATTATTTGGAGTAGTCTCTATTTGGAAGGATAGATCTGTGTAACGTAGTGTTTGCATGCTGCCTGAATATGATTTATATGCATGTATTTACTTGATCAACTCCGGGTGAAATTAAAGCACATTGTAGGCTGTGTCATTAAAATCTTTGACTCCGTTTTACTCTGCCAAACATGGACTTGAACCTTGGACCTAGAGGCTACTAGGAGCACGTCATACGTATAGACGATGATGATTTTATGAGAAATAGCACGGTATAGTACTTTATATGGAATAAATTAGGCCCATGGTGGTCAGTTATTAGAGCCCAATATATAGAATGAGAATTGGCTCCTTATTTGTTCAGGCTTATTGGTTTGTCAAGAGAAGACGTGATTAAAAGCCCTTTTGTGATGTTAGTCCGGAACACAGAGAAACCAGGCCACTGGCACCCTTATTTATGATTTTTTTTTTTGTGTGTGGGATGGGGGAGGCTTTACTGGCGAGATGATCAGGTCAACGTCCCAACCCTGCACCCCGGAAGTCGCAGCCATTTTTAAAAGCCAAGTGTGATAAGATATTCTTCTTCAGGCAGAGAATTATTTGTGACAGCGATTCTTTCTTTTCCACTTACTTGTCAATATTGATGTGTATTTGTATAGATGAGGTCTTGATACTAAGGGATTAATATTGTTAGTCTATCTAGTATGTACAAAGATTGCTCAGAGGATATGGGTTCACATCCCTATGAATTTTTATATGTAGTCGGATAGCATGTTAGTCTCAGGGTTTGGTTTACCTTAGTCGTCCCTTGTAAAATGCCGAGTGGCTGTTTACATGTAAATATTTCCCCAAAATGTGAGGGAACCTTTAGGTATAGCATTATTTCTGCGAAACATCTCGAATCCTATCATCATGTTTTATTTTATAGGTCTATTGGTGCTGTTCCATATAAGGGACCTATTTTTGGTTCACTGATCTACTCCAATGCAAGACATCATCACGCTATTTTATTTTGTAACGTCATTCATTCTATTCTTTGGAAATTATAGATGTAAGCCTTTGGGCATTTATCTTTTGCACTACAAGTGCAATCTGTTGTAGAAAAGGAAAATGGTTTGTAAAAACAGATACTTATGATTTGTCAAATTATATATTTAAATAGCAACCGAGTTCCTCATTTCCGTAATTTAAGGTAATAGAGTTATATACCTGTCCTAACGTACTCTCGTCACAAGAACCCCAAATCGACCGTCTACCGGTTACAGCTAGGCTGGTGCAGTTATTTATTGACAGGTAAGCAGGTAAGTTCAGTAAGGAATTATTGTTTACGCTCTGTATGGTATAAATCATTAAGAGGGGAATTCCTCAAGGCAGTATTATTGGACCTTTATGTTTTCTTATATATATAAATTATATGAGTAAAGGAGTGGAATCAGAGGTAAGGCTTTTTGCGGATGATGTTAGTCTGTATAGAGTAATAAATAAGTTACATGACTGTGAGCAACTGCAACATGACCTCGATAATGTTTTGAGATGGACAGCAGGCAATGGTATGATGATAAAAGGGGTTAAAAGTCAGGTTGTGAGTTTCACAAATAGGAAAAGTCCTCTCAGTTTTAATTAGTGCGTTGATGGGGAACATTGTAAGTATCCGGGTGTTAATATAAGGAAAGATCTTCATTGAGGTAATCATATAAATGGGATTGTAAATAAAGGATACAGATCTCTGCACATGGTTATGAGGGTGTTTAGGAGTTGTAGCAAGGATGTAAAGAAGAGGGCTTATACTGTAAGTCTCTGGTAAGACCCCAACTAGAGTATGGTTCCAGTGTATGGGACCCTCACCGGGATTACTTGATTCAAGAACTTGAAACAATCCAAAGAAAAGCAGCTAGATTTGTTCTGGGTGATTTCCAACAAAATAGTGTTACAAAAATGTTGCGAAGTTTGGGCTGGGAAGAACTGGGAGAAAGAAGATGAGCTGCTCGACTAAGTGGTATGTATTAAATAACACTAGTATGTTTTTTATTGTTCACCCACCTATTCAATACAATGCAATCTTAAAAATTAAGACTTTGTCCTTAAAAAAATTGTTAACAGTTAACATAAAAGAGACTACTGGCAAAAGCAAGTGCAACTGGACTACACAAAAGAGTGACTGAATGGGTACATGTTTCGCCTATCAATAGTAGGCATCATCAGCCATATTTTTTACCTTAGGAATAGATGAGGTACCTGATTGGAAATGACTATGAATACTGTTAAAAACTATGTCTTGTAAAATGGATTAGAGATCGTTAAACAACTATTACAATATAAAATGTAGTATACTATTACTTAATAACATTTGTGTTAATATTTGCATCTAAAAACATGTCAATTATTTGAGGGTTATGACATAGGTGGTTGATTCTTGATATTAAAAGATATTACAATAAAGATAAAAATAAGAAAGCACATTCTATTTAATTGTCAAATGGCATGTTGTTAAAAACTTGGAGAAAGTTGAGCAATGGTGATGGTCGTTGGTTCTTGAAGTTGATAAGTATTGATTTTCATTTATATGCTTACAAATTTTGAAGAATTTTCATATGACGTGGTTCTTTTTGAGGTAATATTAGTTGGAATGCTGGTGCCGTAGGCTATATTCCGTTGCATACCAAAAGTCAAACGGCACCCAAAATAAAGTAAACAATGTACGGCAGAGATTATTAAATTAAAGTACAAGAAAAACATCATTCCTAAATTTGCAATTATACCGGACGCATTTGACCATCTCACACTATTCATCTCCACTTGAATGGAGTTCTTTTCTTAGATACACCAATTATAAACTGACTACAATATTAGATAGGAAACAAAACACACTAAACCACAAGCTGACTTGTTTACAAAAAGCCAAACCGAAAACCCTCAATCAGAACAGGAACACCAGGTTTTCTACCCCTTCGTTGACGAACATTCCTACTACAATTAACTTATCTGACACAGTTTTCTCAGATAGTGATAGCTGCCAACTTTTAGAAATAAAAAGTAGGAAGATTTTTTAATTCTTGGATTTCATCACATATATTGCATCACGGTCTAAGTGAAAAGGACACGATAAAAAGCATACATATCTACAGTTATGTGAACTAACCATTAAATTTAAAATCTTAAAACTAAAAAAACATTTTAATGGTTACAAGAACATGTACCTAATCACTCTCGTTTACGACACATACATACAAATAATAACACAATCAAACCTCGATATCTCTAACTTCCAAATTTTCAGTATCCCGAACTAACTTAGATTTTCCGGCCATTTGTCCTATTCTTGACGAGTATTTAGTTTATCTATTCTCGAAATTCAGTCATACGAATTTCTCGATTTCTCGAAGCAAAAAATACTCTAACTCGCATTTAGTGCAACATTAACTGTGCAATTTCTAATGATCGGCAAATCGGCTAAGCCTCGCTGTTTCTCTGGTGTCAATTACTTACCGGTCACGTACGAAAGCAAGCCCAGAAGTCGCAGATGACAAACTCTATTTATGAAACTCGGCTGCGTGTATTGACAAGAAGTTTCAACGTGAAGGGAGGAAAGGTTAACTGCAACAAACAGAAGAGACTAACGGATTTTTTCCAAACATGTGAATGGAGCTATGTTTCTTGTTTCACTGCTGTATGTACTGTGTCCTGTCTTCTAAATAGTTACTATAATAAGTGTTATAAATAAAGTGATGCCTAAAATAAGAGTTTCTTTGTATGTTTTTAAGTACCGTTAAACATAATGAATTCAGTAAAATGCACGCAGATACATACAATTCAATTATGTGCAATTATATGCTCAAAAACGGTATTCTCTATATATTGCAATTTCGATAACTCGAAATAAAATTTATCTCCCGAGGTGATTCGCATAATAGTTTCCTTTATTAGACTGTAAAATAAACGGAAATTTAATTTTATAGGTATCTCTGAAAACTTGGAGATAAGGTTTGTTATGTTTTTCGGCCATAACGTGAAGAGAAAATACCACAAACTGTCACCGACACAACTCCCTGAAACACATTCAACTCATTAAAATTATGAAGTAAGAATAAACAAAAATGCACTGAAATACGTGAAACTACCACATACAAAACAGATCGGTATGTCACATACATTATTAACATACGACTTTTGACACGGGGAAAAGCACAGAACCGCTAGAAAAAACACGTGGCATACATTTCCAACGAAATTACGCACAGAAACAATGTTTATAGTGCGCGAACCACACAATATGAAACTCATTTTCTCGTCCAGATTAACTGAGTCGCTAGCTCTCGCTAGCCTCTCTCACTTGTTAGGACGATTGCATCCCGAATCCCAAGCTGTAAAGCACACATGCTGCTGTAGCGAGCAGGAAACAGGATACACGAAGGCAACGGACGATACACTCGCGAAATAAAGCATCAAATAAAAACGCTTGAAAATGAAGTTGGGTAAATTACACAATAGTAATAGTAGTAGTATTAGTATCTTCCATTCTCAGTTCAATACGGACAAAAATGAAATTCTTAGATTTAAATACTACATTTTATATTGTAATAGTTGTTGAATGATCTCTAATGGCTGATGATGCCTACTACTGATAGGTGAAACATCAAAAATCAAAATCTCTTTATTTGCAAATGAGGTGTCTACCTCGGTGGCAAATGGTACACTAAAATACATTATTGTCAAGCACTAAATTTTAAATTAACAGGAGACAAAGAAAATTTTCCTCGAATACAATATTATACAATTTACGCTAATAATTTTTTCTATTAAACACACACATCATCCTTAATAAATTTATATTGTTTACAAAATTCTACTTATAATATCTTACAAACATAGTCAACTCATATACAGTACGGTATGTGAAATTACTTCTAATAATACTATACAACTGGTATAAGATTAAAATTAACATTGAATTTATTTACATATTTATATTTTACCCATTTTGGAACCTAAGTAGCATAACGACCTGCTGCGTCTTAACCAGAGCCCCTTTTGCCACCACTTTTCAGAGTTCCTGAAGGGCCTTCACAGCTACCGTAGCGGTCCCAGGGCCCTCGAAGTCCCCACTGTACTTCACCCCTACAGGCAGTCCCCTACTTGGGCTGTCCAAACTCCTTAGACCAGGGGATGGAATTAATTTAATCACACACATTTATTATTTACAATATCCTGCACTGGTCGAATGCCCTCTAACATTTAATTTATTATCTCTGTTGTTGTTTATTCTCTTCTTGAATATCTGTACAGATTTTTTTTTTTTTTTGCTATGGGCTTTACGTCGCACCGACACAGATAGGTCTTATGGCGACGATGTACAGATTTTGGAAAAGGATCAAACACTACCCCTGGTAAACTGTTCCACTCCTTCACGCCCTTCCCAATGAAAGAAAATTTACCCCAATCGCTTCTGCTAAAATTCCTTCTAATTTTGTACTTGTGGTCAGTTCTACCAATATAATTATTTTCCAACCGAAGCCTCTCACGGATATCTCCCCATGCTTCTTCTCCTGTATAGGCTCTATATAATCCTATAAGTCTACTTTTCTCCCTTCTCTTACTTAAAGTTTCCCACCCAAGTTCCTTTAACATTTCTGATACACTACTCTTTCTCCTGAAATCCCCTGTTACAAACCTTGCTGCTTTCCTCTGCACACCATCTAGTTCTTTTATTAGGTATTTTTGATGAGGATCCCAAACACTGTTTGCATATTCCAATAATGGACGAACCATACTTAAGTAACATTTTTCTTTTAATTCTTAGTTGCATCCTTTAAGTAGCCTCATTATGACATGTAACGATCTGTATGCTTTCCCAACAACGTTATCAACATGACCCTTCCAGTGCAAATTACTTTCAAATCTCACACCTAAGTATTTGCACTTGCCATCTTTTGGGATAACTACCTCATCCAAAGTATATTCAAATTCAGTTTTAAAGCTCCTGTTTGTAAAAGTTGTAACAGTTGATTTGGCTCCATTAATCTTCATATTATTTTCTTCAACCCATTCCTGGATACTGTCAAGGTCCCTTTGTAATTCTGAACAATCCTCAATGTTATTTATTTCCCTATAAACAATTATGTCATCTGCATACAATCTTATTTTCGATGTTATATTGTTCCCTAAATCATTTGCGTATATTAAGAAAAGTAACGGACCAATTATACTACCCTGTGCAATTCCCTTCCAGACTTTCTCTTCCTGTGATATATTATTTCCTACTTTGACTTTCTGAACCCTTGAATTTAGAAATGTTCTTATCCAACGTATAACCCTTACGTCCAATCCTATTCCCTCCAATTTCTTTAATAATATTCCATGTTCCACTCTATCAAAGGCTTTGGAAAGATCTATGGCTATGCAATCTAACTGATCTGATATGTCCTGCTGAAATCCCACCAGTTGTGCCTCGCAAGAAAATTTCTTTCTAAATCCATACTGGCTCCTCATGAACCAATTTTTATCATCACATATCACTCTGATGTACTTTGCTATTAAACTCTCCAGTATTTTACAAAATATACTGGTCAAGCTGATTGGTCTGTAGTTCTCTGGTTTCCTTTTATCACCCTTTCCTTTATAAATTGGTATTATTATAGATTCCTTCCATTCCTTTGGTATCACACTATTATTTATGACATAGTCAAAGAGAAATTTTAAATAAGGCACTATATACCACCCCATTGTCTTTAAGACCTCCCCAGTAATTTGATCACTTCCTGCTGCTTTTCCTTGCTGAAGCAGTTGGATTTCTCTGAAAATATCTTCCTTTGTGAATGAGAAGCTTCTTGTTTCCCTCTGTGTCTCTCCCTCTCTATCTTCTGTTACGGTTTCCAAGTCCTGACAATCTTCTACTGAATCTCGGAATTCCCTACTAAAGAGGTTTGCTTTCTCAGTATCTGTTAAATAGTGTTCACCCCCTTCTCCCACCATTGTAGGAATTTGGATTCCTTTTCCTTTTTGATTCCTAATATATGAATACAGCTTTTTCCATTTCCCTTTGTGGTCATTACCCTCTTGAAGAATGCCATTCATGTAATTCTCTTTTGCTTCCTTTTTCACTCTATTCAGTTCCCTCATTAGTTGTTTTCTAGTTTCTCTATTCTCCCTACCTTCTTTGATTTTCCTGTTTACTATTCTACATTTTCTTTTTAATTTTCTTATTTCCCTTGTGTAATAAACAGGGTCTGAGGTCATTTTACCCTTCTTAACAGGTACAAATCTCTTCTCTCCTTCCCAAATTGGATGGTGTTATGCATCACTTGACCAAGCGCCAAAAGTAGATTTTGAGATATTGACACAAACGCAAAATCCTTTGTATTAATTCACATTTTCTGTTAAATGTGAGGTATTCTATACCAAAATGAAGACAGAAACATAAATTTTCTTCTTAATGTATAAAATTTAGGGATATTTGAAGTATATTGTCGTAATCTGAGATAATGGCGCTTGGTCACTTGATGCTTTATTGCGGTTACCTTAGTTTTTTGTTTAGCATCACTTGACCAACAAATAAAACTGTCATTTAGTGATCGAATGGACTTTCAAAAATTCAGTGCAGTGTAAAATATGATACTTGTTAACTAATGTTATTCCTTATTTAAGTTCAGGATTAAGTTATACATAACAGAATACAACATGACATAGAAAAACATGAATTGTAGAATATAGTATAGAAATTACACTGGTGTAACATAATGCAGGATTTTAAGAATTTTCGAGTTCAAAATCCATATTTCCACAATCAGACCCATCTATATCATCGTCTATTCCAGGTTCACTAAACAGGTCCTTATAGAAAGGCTTAGCATCGTTGGGAATTCGCTTCATGAGGGAGCGCAGGTCGTTCAGCTTCGCTTCTGAAACTGGTTTTCCACTGGGCCATAACGGAGCGAGTAGACCATGTAGAGCTGATCCATTTTCATTCTGAAGCCGGCGACGAACTTAAATAGATCAATGAAAATTTAAGTACATTTAGTAACGCATTTAACACACCTGAAATTCGTTTACTGCAGTCAAGTGTTGTTGGTTAACTTTTGCTGGAGAGAATGTTGTGGGATCTACACCTTCAGTTGCATGTTTCTTATCAATTGGAACAGCTTCCTCTGTTGTATTATTTTCATCGATTACAAAAAAACATTTTAGGGAAAGCTAGGAAACGTGCATACACATTTTGAATTCCTTATTTACAAGTGTGCCACTCTGCAAACTATATCAACGTGGTTAGATGACTGTAGAATTTCACTGAATGTACCAAAATGTGAAACCATGATCTTTACTCTTCGACGTCCACCTCTCCCACCACCAATCTTCCGAAATGGAACAGCCATCCAATGGACGCCAAACGACAAGGCCGTGAAGTACCTGGGAGTATTCCTTGACCGTCGCTTATCATGGAAATACCATATAAATCAGAAATTAAATCTAAGTTATGCACGACTAAGAAGACTATATCCTCTCCTAAACAGGAAATCTTCCCTCAAATTTGAATGTGGATTACTTCTCTACAAATCACTGCTCCGTCCTTTATTCACCTACGCCTGTCCAGTCTGGGGAGGGGCGGCTCGAACCACTATCAGACGCCTGCAATCATTCCAAAACAAAGTTCTCCGTATCATCACCAACGCTCCTTGGTACGTCCGAAACAAACAGTTACATCGTGAACTTCAGTTAGACACTTTGGAACACGTGATTTCAATGCACGCCAAGACGTTCTTCAAGAAACTCCAAAATGTGCCTGGTGCTGTGTTCTTCGCCCTTGGAAAACGATCCACACTTCCACGACGGATTAAAAGTAGACTTCCTCAAGATCTTTTACTTTCACCAAGAGAAGAATCTGAACATGAACAGTGAATGTTTGTGTTTATCAAAAATAAAATACATCAACGTGAACGAATTTCCACTCGAGTGCTATTGATGCTCAGTGCTTCTTTTATTCAACTGCCCATTTACTTCTCAATGAAATATTAGTATAACAAGCATTACCAAGAAAATAAGAGTTACCTTGCCTAGAAAAACTGGAACATCTCTTTGTGTTAGTGACCAATTGATTTTTATTTTTTTAAATTTTATTATCCGTGTGTGTATCTTTTCCAGCACTTTATTACAAACTCTCCTCACTTATTCTAGTTACAGAAGGGCCTACAGGAGGTCGACTTCAAATCTCGTCCTTAGTAAGTGATTATTTTTGCCGTGTTTTGTTATGTACTAAGATTTTTTGTTTGTAGTTTGTTTGGTTGTTTTTATTTTATCTCTTGTCAACAGTAATCTGATATAGCATGTATTTATGCTGAACGATTAAGTACTACATTTAAAAAAAATTTACAAGTGTGTTTAACAGGATATTGTATCGTGACATATGATATCTAATAGGTGTAATGGTAACGGGCCACATCAACTTACCACAAATTCGCATAATGTAACCAAAGAATTTCGGTCATCTGTCAATGAACTCAGCGTTATGAAGCTGTTCGTCGACTGCCAGTGATCTGCGTTTATTGAAATGGGCGTAGCGTTTGCAGGTGTGATGGAACCCTCTAAAATATATTTGGACTCCTAAGATAGGAACGTATTTTAAATACATAAAACAATACATATAAGCTCTGATTTGTGAATTAACAGAAGATTATTGAAGCATCTGATTCTAACAAGAGAATTCGCTCAGACCGTGATATATGAGGATAACGATCCATTGCTATGTTCTTAGACTTAAGTACTTATTACCACAATGACGGATTTCAGTGAATAGAGAAAGAGTAGGTTAACTACAATGATGACACATTGCGGAGAAACAATGCAAATTCGAAAGCTGTGTAACAAGGAAGAAAACCTGCTCGTGAATCTGCGACACGGGAATCCACATTTAGCATCATACGACCAAGTGACTGCACGCGTGTCGTGTGGTCATTTGATGCGTAATTCAGACTCAGAAATGGTGGTTGGTCACTTGATGCAAAACTTCAATTTAATGATTGTGAGGTTGGCGTTTGGTCAAAATGCATTTCCTGCAAAATCATATTGAGAATAAAAGTCCGAACCATAACCTATGTAAAGTTTACACCTTTCGCTACCAGATGGTGCAATAATCTAAAAAAATCGATTTTGGCGCTTGGTCAGTTGATGCATAACACCATCCAATTATTCCTTTAAATTTAGCCCAAAGTGTATCCACATTATTCCCTTCACTTATCCAACAACTGAATTGTGATTTAAGGTAAGTCCCAAATTCATCAACTTTAGTTTTTCTGTATAATTTCTTGTCTTTTGTGACCCTCTTATTAAGCATTTTTGGTACGAGTCCTACATCCATTATTACAGCCTTATGGTCACCTATTCCTTCAATTACTTCAGTTTTATCAACAATTTCCCATGGTTTAACCAAGAATACATCTAGCAAGTTATTGAGGCGAGTTGGTTCTTGTACTACTTGTGTAAATCCTCCCTCCCAAATTAACTTATTTGCCAGTTTCTGTTCATGGGCTTCACTTGCAGCTCCATTCCATTCAACTTCAGGCAAGTTTAGATCTCCCCCAATTATTACCGTATCATTATTGTTTTTATGAGTATAATATATTATTTTCTCAAACATTTCCATACCTCTTTCCTCTCTTCCAGGCCTATATGTTCCTATAATTCCCACCTCCTTCATATTATCACAAACTAATTTTATCCCTAATATTTCATCCCTTTCATCAGTAAACCATTCATGCGAACAATAAGTTTCCTTCACCAGAATAAATACCCCTCCTCCTTTTTTATCTCCTCGGTCTCTACGATAGACTGTATACCCTTCTGGAAATACTTCTGTATTACCCACCCCTTCTCTCAACCACGATTCCACTCCTATCACCACATCCGTCTCATAAGATTCCATCAATGTACCGAATTTTAATTGTTTATTTACTACACTCTGACAGTTTACCAAGAGTAATCACATGTACCATCCAATGTATTAATTTTATGTTAACAATTTTGATAAGGACAAAGTCCTAATTTTTAAAACTGTATTGTATTGAATAGGTAGGTCAACAATAAAAAAAGCATACTACTGTTATTTAATACAAATACTTTCAATAAGGGGCCAAAAATGAATTTTATCATATGTAATAACATAAGTTTTGCACAGCAGTGTGTGTATATACGTACATATATTTATAAATGTTACATTCATATTTAACCATGATTAAAATAGTTTTGTTTGCACTATACTGTACCGGTACTGGAGTTTATATTGGTCAAAAATAGGAAGAAATGAATATAAATCAGAAAATCGGAAGACGAGTTAAAAAACGGAAAGTTTCCGGGTAAATTGGAAGGGTTGGCAGGTATGTAATATCAAGAATCAACCACCTATGTTATAATACTCAAATAATTGTCATGTTTTCAGATTCAAATATTGACATAAATGTTATTAAGTAATAGTATTAGTATACTACATTTTATATTGTAATAGTTGTTTAATGATCTCTAATCCATTTTACAAGACATAGTTAATAACAGTATTCATAAGTCATTTCCAATCAGGTACCTGATCTATTCCTAAGGTAAAAAATATGGCTGATGATGCCTACTACTGAAACATGTACCATCCAATGTATTAATTTTATGTTAACAATTTTGGTAAGGATAAAGTCCTAATTTTTAAAATTGTATTGTATTGAATAGGTGGGTGAACAATAAAAAAAGCATACTAGTGTTATTTAATACAAATACTTTCAATAAGGGCCCAAAAATGAATTTTATCATGTGTAATAAGTGGTATGTTCCGAGCTGTCAGCGGAGAGATGGCGTGGAATAACATTAGTAGATGAATAAGTCTGAGTGGTGTCTTTAAAAGTAGTAAAGATCACAATATGAAGGTAAAGTTGGAATTCATGAGGACTAATTGGGGCAAATATATATTTATAGAAAGGGGAATTAGGGATTGGAATAACTTACCAAGGGAGATGTTCAATAAATTTCCAATCTCCCTGAAATCATTTAAGAAAAGGCTAGGAAAACAATAGGTAGGGAATCTGCCACCTGGGTAACTGCCCTAAATGCAGATCAGTATTGATTGATCCTAAAAGTAAACATTCAAAAAAGTAACCAACCAGAGCTGGGCACTACGTACTGTATGTATATACACACTGCTGAGCAAAACTTAAGGATGAAAGTAACTTTTGCATGTTGTGTCACTGCCAAGTAACATAGCTTGATGAAACTTGAGCCATACATAGGAAGAACTGCTACAGTACGAAACAGTATGCAACTGAAATGAATATGCGATGAGACGAACAGAAATGACACTTATTACAGAGACAATAAATTACACATAAGTCACTGCGACCCATGATGGTCCCCTAGACATCACCAAAAGAGACATGGTTCTTAAAAGGGTGTGCGATCACCACCGACAGCGATGATTGCTTGCAACATGTTCCCATGCTGGCTACAAGATTGATGAAGAGTTCTTGTGGTAGGGCGTTCCATTCCTCCACCAGCGCAATTGACAACTGCTGGATGGCCGTTGGTGCACGTGGACGTGCTGCAATATGTCTGCCCAACATGTTCCACATGTGCTCGATGTGATTTAAGTGGGGGAGAACGGGCAGGCCAGTCCATTCGACGAATATCCTCTCATTCCAAGAGCTCCTGCGCTGTTTGAATGTGGTCATGCATTATCATCCATAAAAATGAAGTCAGGGCTGAATGCACCCCTGAAAAGACACACGGGGAAGGAGCTCACTGTCACAGCAACGTTGAGCAGTGAGTGTACCCCGTTCATATATTTGGAGGGCGGTATGCCCATGCAACATTATGCCTCCCTACACTGTAACACTTGGACCACCAAAATGATCATGTTTGACAATGTTCCTGGGTGCATTACGTGTTTCCACGTCTCGCCAGATGAGGGTACGCCTACAATCACTATTCAAACTGAATCTGCTCTCATCTGAGAATAGCACAAGACCCCACTCATCGTCGGTCTACACCTGATACTCTTGGCACCATCACAAACGGTGCTGCCGATGTGAGAGTGTCGATGGACGTAATGGTTGTCGGGCAAACGGAACACTACCATGCAGTCGCCATGCCACTGTGAAGCGTGAGATAGGTGCCCTGCAGTCCTGTTAAATATCGTTGCAATTGCAAACACTGTTTGACGTGAGTCTCTTCTTGTCTGTTCCACAATGTAGCGGTCATCTGCTGCTGTAGTTGACCTTGGTCGACCCCCTCCTCTCTTTCGGGCAGCAGTGTCCGTGGTTCGGAATGCTCTCCATGCACAAGAAACAATCCTGTGAGCAATATTAAACTCCTGGGCTACACTCGTCACACTTCGTTCTTCTTCCAGTTTCCCGATTATTTTTCCCCATGTGAAGTCATCCAGATGTTGTCTCCAGGCCATGATGTAATGAATGACACCACCACAGCACACCGTAACAGCTCACTGATTGACACACTGTTTTGTCCCATTCCTTCAACTGCCTCGTTTTGTGGAGCCAAACCTGTTTGGCACTATAATCGTGCTGACATCGCGCCAGGTTCCTATGCACGTGTGGGAGACTTCTGGCAACATGTTACCGCACTTTCATTCATTTCCACTGAGTAGTTGATATGTTATGCTGCTTTATCTATCTATCTATCTACAGTAGAACCTCGATAATTCGAAATCGGTTAATTCAAAATCCCACGTAATCGAAGAAGCTCTCGTTCCCGGAAACATCAGATACAGTTTTGCATGTTGTTTAAATTGTTTAATTCAAAATACGGGTAATTCGTAATTCGAAGTACAATGTCGGCCCCATTACCGAAATTCAGACTTTTAATTCGAAACTGCCTTTACATTTTAAAACAATAGTATGTTACAGAGTAATTTCAACTCAAAATTTATCCGCGTTATAATAGAACGCGTGTTCCGGAACGTGGAGGGGTAGCCTTCCGCACTTACACTCACTTCGGTGGGTCTACAGTGCGCTTCACGATTGCCAAGTTGAATGAAATCGGAATTCTTTTGTATTCAACCATTTAAGGAACGCCGTAATATCATGCAACAGGCAGTGTGCGGGAAAACAGAATGCGCGAACACTGGCGATGCCGACAGTTGACGAAAAAGTGTGGCTCATATAATAAATTCGTAGGCACCAAACAATACTGTCATTGCCGATGAAACTGCGTTGCTTTATTTTAATGCGAGCCCAAACGGTCATATGGTTTTAAAGGAGAAAGTGCCAGCCGGAGAATTGTACAAGGGTCGGGGATGGTGGTCATTGTAGTCAGTGCGTTGCAATTGCAATGCACATGGAAGCGAGAAACTTTATCCCCTCGTCATAGAAAAGTTTGATAAGCTACAATGTATTAAGGGCGTTGGGCACTTTCCATCCCAGTACAAAGCATCTTAAAATGCAAACAGTACAGATATCCCAAAAATAATGCATTTGCACAGGGGAACCGGCATAATTTATCCTCGTCTTTGAATTGTGTGATTTTCTTTCTTTTGTTGCGTGAGGTTATATTTGCCAGTGAGATATGCAAGTGCATTATTTGAATACTGTAAATGCACCTTTTTGGATACATTTTGGAAATAGTTCTTTTTTCATGGCATTTGAAAGGTATAAACTGTGAATCAAGGTTAACTGCATGCAGTAACGGGCCTTAGAATATTTCGTAACGCGGCAAGGGTTGGTACTTCTGAATTGCGAATTGGCAGTTAATTCGAAATCATGTAATTCGAAGTCCGATTTTTGAGTCCAAACGACTTCGAATTAACGAGGTTTTACTGTATCTATCTATCTCATCCTTAAGTTTTGCACAGCAGTGTGTATATACATGTATTTATAACTGTTACATTCAAATTTAACCATGATTAAAATAGTTTTGTTTGTTTTTGTTATACTTTTAGTTTAGTTAGGTATAAATACCTCCCCTGTGAACCATGTGACCATGCCGCAATGGGGAGGCTTACGCGTCTCAATGAAGCAGAAAGCAGAGCTGTAGGTGCAACCACACTGGATGGGTATATGTCAAGAGACTAGACTAACGATTCATCGAATGTGGGATAGCAGCCTTTCGGAAGTTTGCAAGGACGGCAGTTTGGATGATTGACTTATATGGCCTTGTAATAATTCTCAGGGTAAATATTTATATATGGCTGAGCTGTGTTCAGACCGCTACACAGCTGAAAGCCGCGGGAAAGTACAGACGTTATTTACTCCTCAGAACATGCAGCTCTCTCTGTATAAATGAATGATGTATGCCTGGATAAAATATTCCAGAAGTAAAATCATCAGGAAGGTAAATACTGACATTCCACAAGTCGGAGCGTGGTATGTTAGAAGTCTGAATCGTTGTGGTAGGTTAGAGAATCTGAAAAGGGAAATGGATAGACTAAAGTTAGATGTAGTTGTTGTAAGTGAAGTATGTTCGCAGGAAGAAGATTTTTGGTCAAGTAACTACAAAATTATCAACACAGGGCAGTAGGTAAGCTACTACAACTAGTATAGTGAACGAATTATTGTCAAGATAGAGACCAAGCCTATGCTCACCACAACAGTGCACGGCTATCTGCCTACTAGTTCAGCAGATGAAGAAGAAATAGAAAGAACATATGAAGGGATAGAAGATTCAATACATTATGTATAAGGAGACGAGAATCTAATTGTGATGGGAGATTGGAATGCAGCGTTAGGCCAAGGAAGAGAAGGTAATGCCATGGGAGAATTCGGACTGGCACAAAGGAATGCAAAAGGACGTCAGATGGTTGAATTCCACAGAAATCATAATTTAGTCCTTGCTAATACTTAATTCAAACACCACAAATGCCAGCTGTATAAATGGATGAGACCTGGAGACAAAGGATTGTATCAAATAGATTTCATTTACGATTAGGCAGAGATTCAGAAACCACGTCTTGGATTGCAAGACTTTCCCAGAAACAGATGTGGACTCTGACCACAACTTGGTGGTCATGAAATGACATCTGAAGTTGAGGAAATTGAAAAAAGAAGGAATGAAGGAAGATGGAATCTAGATAAGTTGAAAGAAAAAAGTGCTGGATTGTTTCAAGGAACATGTTGCACAAGCATTAAATGAAAAGGCTGAAGGAAACATTATAGGTAGAGTGGATAGTTTTGAAGAATGAGATCAGTAGGCTTGCTGAAGACAAGTTTGGAAGAAAGGTAAGACCAAGTAAGAATCAGTGGATAACTTGGGAGATATTAGACCTGACTGATGAATGGTGAGAATATAAAAATGCAAAAAATGAGGGCAGAAAAGAATACAGGCTATTAAAGAAGGAAGAAGATACGAAGTGCAGGACAGCTAAGGAAGACTGGCTGAAAGAGGAGTGCAAGGATGTTGAAGGTAGTATGGTTGTAGGAAAGGTAAATGCTGCATACAGCAATATCAAGGAAACCATTGGAGAAAGGAAAACACAATATCAAGGAAACCATTGGAGAAAGGAAAACAAGCTGTATGAATATTAAGAGCTCAGATGGAAGACTACTTCTAGGGAAGGAAGACAAGAAAGGAACATATTATACAATTGTATTTCGGGAAAGAAGTAGACGATAAAGTCCTGGAACAAACAGAAGCTGTTGATGCTGATGAAATGGGAAATCCATTTTTAAGGCCAGAATTCAATAAAGCTTTGAGAGACCTAAATAGGAATAAGGCAACTGGAATTTGACAATACCCTCAGAATTACCGACTGCCTTAGGAGAAGCCAACATGGCAAGGTTATTCAATTTAGTGTGTAAGATGTATGATACATGAGAAGTGTTAATTTTAGACAGAATGTTGTTATACCAATTCCAAAGAAAGCAGGCGCTGACAAGTGTGAAAACTACTGCACCGTTAGTTTAGCATCTCACGCTTGCAAAATTTTAACTCATATTATTTAAAGAAGAATAGAAAGACAAGTTGAAGCTGAGTTGGGAGATCAGTTTGGCTTCAGAAGAAATGTAGGAAAACGTGAAGCAATCCTGACTTTACATCTGATTGTGGAGGATTGAATTAAGAAAAACAAGCCCACACAGATGGCATTCTTAGATTTAGAAAAGGCATTCAATAGGCTGATTGGACCAAGCTATTTGAGATTCTGTAGGTGATGAAGATCAGATACCAAGAAAGAATAATTATTTACAGTCTGTACAAAAATCAGTTTGCAGTGACACGGATAGGGATCTAAGGCTATGAAAAAGACAGAGCCTTGGGTAAGGAGTACAAGACGAAAATAAATAAATCCAAAACAAAAGTAATGAAGTGCAGTCAAACATAGTTGGGTGATGTAGGAAATATCAGATTAGGAAATGCAGTCTTACAAGAAGTTTGTTACTTGGGTAGTAAAATAACTAACAATGGCAGAAGTAAGGAGGACATAAAATGCAAACTAGCACAAGCAAAGAAGGCCTTTCTTAAGAAAATAAATTTGCTTGCTTCAAACATTGATATAGAAATTAGAAAGATGTTTTTGAAGACTTTCACCTGCAGCATGGCATTGTATGGAAGTGAAACATGGACGATAAGTAGGTCAGAAAGAAAGAGAATAGAAGCGTGGTGTTACAGAAGAATGCTGAAGGCGAGATAGATTGAATCATGAATGAAGAGATTGATGAGAGGAGATCGATTTGGCTAAATTTGACCAGAAGAAGAGATGGAATGATAGGCCACATCTTAAGACACCCAGGACTTGTTCAGTTGGTTTTTGAGGGAAGTATAGGCCGTTAAGAATGGTAGGGGTTGACCAAGGTATGTCCCCCTGTGGGTGGGGGCGGTAGAATAACACCCACGCTATCCCCTGCCTGTCGTAAGAGGCGACTAAAAGGGGCCCCAAGGCTCTGAACTTTGGAGCGTGGGTTGGCAACCACGGGGCCCTTAGCTGAGTCCTGGCATTGCTTCCACTTACTTGTGCCAGGCTCCTCACTTTCATCTATCCTATCCGACCTCCCTTGGTCAACTCTTGTTCTTTTCCGACCCCGACGCTATTAGGTTTGCGAGGGCTAGGGAGTCTTTCATTTTCATGCCCTTCGTGGCCCTTGTCTTTCTTTAACCGATATCTTCATTTTTCGAAGTGTCGGATCCCTTCTATTTTGCCCTCTGATTAGTGTTATATAGAGGATGGTTGCCTAGTTGTACTTCCTCTTAAAACAATAATCACCACCACCACCTGACCAAGGTATGAATATGAGATGCAGATTAGAACAGATATAGGATGCAGCAGTTATGTAGAAATGAAAAGGTCAGCACACAATAGGGTGGCATGGAGGGCAACATCAAACCAGCTTATGGACTGATGACTCAAACAATAACAACGTGTCAAAGGGCATACATCTAGGGGATGAAGAGTGTTGTTAAAAAAGTTTGTAGACAGCGTTACCCGCAGGATCCTAAGAGGTATGTATACAAAAGTTGTTTCAGATTCGTGGAACGGTATGGATTTGTATAAGGAACTGATGGACATTCCGCTTTATACATATAGATACATACACGTATACAAGACATGAATATAGTGTTTTAACTGCTAAACATATTTAAAAGGTTATATAGTGTAAAATGGTAATTAAAGTAATTAACAAACAATACAAAGTAAGTAATTACATCATTAACGACTATACTGTTTATAACTAACCAAACTAGAAGTATAACACTTTTTACTATTTGCTTTACGTTGCACTATCACAGATAGGACTAATGTGATGATAGGAAGTACAACAAAAATAAACCTATCTGAATCATAATTACCGTATATTGAATTTGCGAGTTATGTCTGGATGATAAAGGAGAAAAATACAGGATTATTACAAACGATTGAAGCGATTTCATAAATTCACTGTAGCTCCATGAATTGACATATGGTCACGAAACAGCCATGTAAAAAAACTCAAAAAGTTTTGGTCTGCTGAAGTTGCACTTCAGAATTCTGCCACGACAGCGCAACTGCAGTGAGCAGTGAGACAAGATGGCGAAAGGAGCCGAGAAAGCACTTGTTGTGCTTGAAATGCGCTTGTATCAGCCTGTCATAACAGTGCAACGACACTTCAGGACGAAGTATCACAAAGATCCACCAACTGCTAACTCCATTCGGCGATGGTATGTGCAGTTTACAGCTTCAGGATGACTCTGTAAGTGGAAATCAACGGGTCGGCCTGCAATGACTGAAGAAACAGTTGATTGCGTGCGGGTTAGTTTCATGCGGAGCCCACAGAAGTCGACAGAGAGAGCAAGCAGAGAGCTGAACATACCACAGCCGACCATTTGGAAAATTTTACGGAAACGACTAAAGCAGAAGCCTTACCGCTTACAATTGCTACAAGCCCTGACTCCTGATGACAAAGTCAAACACCCTGAATTTTTGGCGTGGTTGCAACAGTGTATAGAAGAGGATGAATTTAGTACGAAACTTGTCTTCAGTGATGAAGCAACATTTTTTGTTAATGGTACAGTGAACAGACACAATGTGCGAATCTGGGGTGAAGAGAATCCTCACACTATCGTGCAGCACATTCGAAATTCACCAAAAGTTAATGTGTTTTGTGCAGTCTCACAGTTTAAAGTGTACGGTTTCCTTCTCTTCTGCAAAAATCCATTACGGGACACGTGTATCTGAACATGCTGGAAAACTGGCTCATGCCGCAACTGAAGGACAGCGTGAACTTCATCTTCCAACAGGATGGTGCTACACCCCACTTCCATGGTGGAGCTGATGATCAGCAATTTACGTCATGGCCTCCAAGCTCTCCTGACCTAGCCCCATGTGATTTCTTTGTGTGGAGTTACGTGAAAGACTCTGTTTACACCTCCTCTCCCAACAAACCTGCTGCCATAACTGTGAGCTTGCATCAACCATGCTTTAGAATCCATTGATAGGGACACTCTGTGCCGAGTGTGGGACGAATTTGAATATAGGCTTGTTGTCTGCAGAATCACAAAAGGGGTTTTTCTATGTGTGTGCAAAGCCCTGTGACAATATGTCAAATAATAAAAGTTATTGTAGAGCTTTGGAATCGCTCAAATCATTTGTAATAACCCTGTACTGTAACTGGTACGATAGTAATTCACAATTTAGTTACACAAGAACTACCTACAGGTGCTATGGAAGCATTTCAACTTTGTATAGCCCTGATTTTCTTGGGAATTTTGTTTCATTTACAAGATGTGAAAACTGTGAAGGACGTTTGTGAACGTGGCAGTTCTGTTGGCCAGCAGTGCAAGAAAAATGGCGTTATGCACTCTGGTATTTCTGCCAGGGTATGAAGAAAGGTAACTGAAGGAATTTCTCAGAATAATCTAGTATTGTATGAAAGATGCTAAGGGTGTGGTAAGTACACTTGGCCAAGATAAGTGTGTGTAAAAGATGGTGATACAGGGTCGAATTACCTCAGCTTGCATATGTAACATACATACGTATTCTATCCTCGCTGTAGTCTATTTTGTAGGATCTCGCATGTATCCTGTAAACTACGTTACAGTAATAAAAATGAGGCAATACAAATGCTTTGACCATTGTTATTTTTAGTTTCTAGAGAAAAATTTATTTTAGCCAGTTTAGAGAGTGAAGAGAAAAATATATTAATTTCATTGTTTGAAACATGAGTAATCCAGGACAGGTTTCTCATACAGGGTAATATCAAGGCATTTCACTGTAGATATAAGTGGCATTCTACTGCCACAAATGATAATGGGAGGAAGATTTACTTGGTTAACTTTTGATAGAATCTTGGAATAGCCCAGAAGTATTGCTTGAGATTTAGAAAGCTTAATTGTAAGATCATAAGATGAAGACCATGAAGTCATCAAGAGTCACATGTATATTAATCTGTAAGCCATCAGCATAAAGATGATGTTTGCAATATTTCAAACTGGCAGAGATATTTTAACAGACAGGGAGAATTTAACGTGACCCAGCACAGAACTATGTGGTACAACACTCTTCAGAGTATGCCATACAATCAGAAATACAGTGTCACCAGTCTTGAAGGTAAGAATATATCCATAATAAGTACAGGCACCTGTTTGTGTTGAAAATTTTTGCCTAATTTCATAATTTTTTAACAGTTATTTCGGTATATTTTTAGCTAATTTTATCTCATTTTGTCATTAATTTTGCTAAATTTTATTTCCACTCTTCAGCAATAACAGGTAAACCAAGAACATTTGCAGTATAACAACGTTGTATTTTTGCATAAGTATATATACAAGAGTTATGCTTCTACTTAGAACACGTACAGTATTACTCATTATATCAAAGCATGGAAATTTGAAAAAAATGTATCAGCTGTCACTTTAACAAGCGCCTAGCCTAAGTATATCATTTACACATCAGTCCAAAAAGACAGAGATACCATGAGTTCCATATTAATGGGAGTCAGAGCTGTTCTCCTGTTAGACATTACAATATGCTGAGAATGCCCTCTCGCTATCAACATTACTGACTGATCACGAAGATATTCTCCAATGTACTCAACACTTTTAAACCATGAGTTCCACCTGGTGATCACAGGAATAGGGAAGAGTTTAGCATTAGTGGGTTCGTCTTCATATTTCTGTTTCAAGAATAGAATGTATACACACAGTCTCTTCCATGTAAAGGAAGATGTGTTTTGCCTGTACAACACATTGGTTCAAAGCACTAAGTTCCACAGCCCGCACACTGCCCACTAGGGTTGGGCAGACCGGAACATTCACTTGTTCCGCAACATTAGGAGCTTGAGGCGGAGTGTTTCGGTACAGAGTGCCGAGACACGGGACACAGGACTGTAACTGCGTCCTAGAGAGAACTTCGAGAGGCAACAGGACATGCTCCACTTCAGCTGGAATGTGCCTGAACCGAACGTGCTGTGCCAAGGCCGCACTAGATAGATTAGTTGGCCTTGGCTGTGTCTGCCTGTCGATACCGGCTGTGTGCCGCCCTGTGTTGGAGTGTCAACATTTTTTCATCCAGTTATATCCTTAATTCCAAACCGATGACCCATGTTTTTCTTGGGCTTAAAAATTTCCTTAAAGTCCAAATTAATTTTTAACATCAATCCCCGAGAAAGTGTTGAGGGAAATTTTCGAGATATTGAAGAAAGTAAATGGAAGTTGAGAGGGAAGGAATTCGAAGTGCAGAGAGCATAAGATTGGGACACAGGCGAAGCAGCTAAAGCAGTGCAGCGCAGAGCAGATTTTTGTAATCCACACAAATCATTGCACCATCACAAGTTGACAGACAGGGCAGGACAGAGCAGAGCACCTACTTCCGCCTACCACGCGCAGTCTTAGAAACAGTTTCCTGCGCACGTGTCACGCAGTTTGTTAAGAAATGGAGGAGAAAATTACCACAGCCGTTCGGTCTCACCATGTTTTGTAGGTACTATGTGAATCATGTGGACAGCAATGCAGTATGTACGTATATATGTATGTACGTATGTATGTATGTTCGTGAGAAAATGGCTGAACAGAATTTAATGAAAATCGGTATGTAAATTCGGGGAATAAGGCACTACAGTCTAGGCTATAAATAATTTTATTCACGCTTGGTAACAAGGTAGTTTAGAGAAAGGCCTAAAATGTAATCCACCGAGCAAGTGGCAGTGCGGTTAGGGTCGCGCATCTGTGAGCTTGCATTCGGGAGATAGTGGGTTCGAACCCCACTGTCGGCAGCCCTGAAGATGGCTTTCCGTGGTTTCCCATTTTCACACTAGGCAAATGCTGGGGCTGTACCTTAATTAAGGCCACGCCCGCTACCTTCCCAAACTTCCACTCTTCCGTCGCCGAAAACCTTCGATATGTTAGTGCGACGTTAAACAGCAAACAAAAGAATGTAATCCTCATGTATCTATGAAACAATCCGTGACCCAAGTTCTCGCAACATATAGAATTTAAGACAAAGATCTAATGCTGATTATGGAAAGCATCATCGCCGACTCCGTCATCCATCATCACATTAATGTGAAGAGATAAATACGGAAAATCATTTATCATGTCTTGTCAAACATAAATGCAAACGCGTTCACAACAGATTGTCAATGTTGATTGATTTTAGTATCTTGTGTCTTGTGACAACTAGATGAAAATCTAGCAGTACATTTGTAAATACATATTTTTCCCTCTCCCCCACTGTGATCCTATTAATGAATTTACCATGCAAGTTGGTCGTGCGGTTAGGATCGCCTTGCTATGAGCTTGCATTCGGGAGATAGGGGGTTCGAAACCCACTGTCGGCAACCGTGAAGATAGTTTTCCGTGGTTTCCCATTTTCACACCAGGCTAATGCTAGGGGGGACTGTACCTTAATTAAGGACACGGTCGCTTCCTTCCCATTCCTAGCCCTTTCCTATTCCATCGTTGCCATAAGACCTATCTGTGTCGGTGCGACGTAAAAAATATAAAAAATAATCATGAATTGAATTCTTTGCTTAGTCCATATGAACGCCGAAAACATATAAATATTGTTCAGTCTTGTAAACTGGCGAAGGTGGTTGTTTTTATTGCGATTGTCTTAAGATGAATAACCGCGTTGCCATCAGCACAAGGGAAATTGTGAAGATGACTAACAAAATGAGAAAAATCGCGAATGCTTGAAGAAAAAGAAAAAAAGAGCATCTTTATACTGGATGCCCCAGTATCACAGAGTCTAAAGAAAACATGTTATTTCTGAAAACCGACGAGACCCTGCGTGGCAATGTATGCTCACGTCCACTTCGCAGTTTCGTATGCTTCGCGCTGTTCTGCTCTGCTCTTCCCTGCTCTGCGGCCAACTGCTTCTCAATGTGCGCCCGGTCTAACAGCACGAAAGTACAACAATGTATTCATCCAGTTATATCTTTAATTCCAAAGCGATGACCCATGTTTTTCTTGGGCTTAAAAGTTTCCTTAAAGTCCAAATTAATGTTTAACGTCAATCCCCGAGAAAGTGTTGAGGGAAATTTTCGAGATATTAATTACTCACTAATTACTCACAATACAAGCCAATACATTCAACTGGTGAAAATATTCTTGAATTGGTTACTTTTAAACACCTGCACTGCCGTTGTAACCGTGTTATGTGTATTTTATATTGACTGGATAAAACTTAACCTAAAAGCAGCCTTTAAACGTGATTAATGGGCGCGAATTTCAGTGTTCAGACAGTTCGTTCACGTTCCCTGCAGCTTTATGCTGGACCATGGCCATAACTACACACAAGCACACACCACACAGCACGTTCCGTACAGGCACATTCCCAGTTCCCACTGGCGCGAAGCATGTAATGTTGCCTCTCGAAGTTCTCTCTACACTGCGCAGTTACAGTCCCGCGTCCCGTGCGCCCGCTGCACAGTTCAGCTAGTAGGCGAAGGGCAGTGCACACTGCACAGTGGCGCTTCTGATGGGACAGCGAGTCAGTGTCTCCGGCTCGCTTGAGAATGTTTCAGAACAATTGACACTCGGTGTTCTGGAACAGCGGAACATAACTTTGCACCGGCGCATTGTGCCGAAACAGGGACATAGTGCCCAACCCTACTGCCCACCAAATTCAGTTTATGAGTCCAGGGGCCTGTTCCACGAACAAACTTTGCAACTTTTTAACTTTGCACTTTTCAATTCTTGCAAAGTGCAAAGTCTTTCTGTTCCACCATGAACTAGGTTGTACTTTACAATTTCTTCACAAAGTGAAAAGTCTTTGCGAATGAGTGATCCGATCGAGTTTATTCCATGAGCAAACTGTATAGGCTTTACTTTTCGCGGCGAACTTGGCGGTATAATTGTCGTACCGTTAAAGTTTTTATCATAGGAAAGAAAGGTTATTACAAGAAGCTAGCTGTGCTGGAAGTTGTCAAGGAGAAACGTGACATCCTTTTTTGACAACTTTAAAGATAACCTCTCAAATGATGATACACATCAATGTCAACGAGAGTACCGTCAACACATACACACGCAGAAGGAAATTCACCCTTCATTAGAAATCCCATCGCTATAATATGTGGATTATCAGGCCAACGTACTGTTAGGGAATATTACGTTTACTATAACATCTCCGACTTTGTAACAGTTCGCAAATAATTGATTTTCATGTCCCTTGCATTGCTGCTACACCGTGCAGCTGGGCACCATTTACTTACCAATGTAAGCATATACGAATTTGTTCTTTTTCGGAAAGGAATTGACTTCTTTTTGTTGCATGTTTCAATAAATGACCGATCATTTCAAGAATATAGTTAGCCTGTGTTGGGTTAACACGAAATCACTCGCGTTATTACGTCGAAGTGAGGTTATGAAAATTAATCCTGTTTTTGTACGTTCTATTATTGGATTCTTCATCACTGTTCCTCACTTGATGCTAACAAAAGCTCACGTCGTTTATATCACTAAACCAAATTCTCCGCCGAGAAACTAATGTAGATACTTGTTAATTAACATATGAAAAGGGAATCATCTCTTTGCAAGATTTATGAAAACTTTTCACTTCATTTCTTTGCACTTTGCATTTCTGTACCAAATGGAGGAACATAACAGGCTTGAAAAGTGAAAAGATTCCCAACTTTTCACTTTTCACTTTGCAAGCTAAATCTGAAAAGTGATGGTGGAACAAAATCTGAACTGAAAAGTGCAAAATGAAAAGTTGCAAAGTTCGTTCGTGGAATAGGCCCCAGCACTGCATGTGTACTAACACTTCTGAAACTAAAACCCTAACTGCGTTTATGCACTTGCCCATGTATCGTGCTGAATCTGAAGTTATAGAAACTACATTCTATTACTGAATTTCAAATTTGTGAATTACATTCATAATTGCCTGTGAACATGCTGTAGAATTAGCATTTGCAATAACTTTCACTCCCACTACAAATAACTTCTGAACTGTTCTATTGCCAGAACTAAGCACTTTTACCAGAACCATAAACACACATTGCCCTTTTATCAGTTGTTTCATCACAAAGAATTGAAACTCCCTCAACTTTCACAGATTCTTTTTATCTTTCCTCCTCCTCTTTGATGATTCGAGGTACACAACCTTCCCACAGTCTTCCAGCTGTGGGCAAGTCTCCAGCACCTTAAAAAATCAATGTAGAGGCACCTGTTTGTGTTGAAAACTTTTGCCTAATTTCATTTTTTTACAGTTATTTCAGTATATTTATAGCTTTTTATTTTATTTTGTCAATGATTTTGCTAAATTTTATTTCCACTTTTCAGCTATAAAAGGTAAACCAATAACTTAGTTGATAGCATATTTGCAGAATAACAATGTTGTATTTTTGCATAAGAATATAAATACATGAGTCACGCTACTGCTTAAAATACATACAGTATTACACATTATATCAAAGCATGGAAGTTTGAAAAAATTGTATCAGCTGTTACTAACAAGTATGGCCTAGCCTAAGTATATAATTTACATATCAAGTCTGAAAAAGACAGAGATACCATGAGTTCCATATTACTGGGAGTCAGAGCTGTTCTCCTGTCAGACATTACATTACAATACGTTGAGAATGCCCTCTCACTATCAACATTACTGACTGGGATCCATAAAGCCTTCACTGCAGCTTCCACAAAACGCTCATATTCTGGTTTCAGGGAAAGAAGAATGGCAATCACATCAATATCTCTACCTGCTCTACATGAACTAATAACTAGATCCCTAAAACACAGTGTACAGTTCAAGGTATTCTGACGTTGAAAGTTCTCGCAAGATGGGAATTTGCTTTATTAGACAAGAGAGTTCATCGGTTAAGTGGACAAAAGGTATCCACGAAATGTCACTGTAATATTTGTCCCAAATGGAATATACTAATTCATTTTACTCAAAGTGTAAAATCTGCAGTAAATTAAGAAATACTGTAGCACAAAATCTTTTACTTGCAGGGAATAATATAGATACATATTTTACTACCTTATAAATATCTTTTCTGCTACATCGCAGCGCTTCCGTATGTGTTTTGTTTGTCTAACACTTTCGTGTGTAATGTCTTTGCTCACTGAAGTTGTTTGAATTAATTAGGTGTCGTTTTCTTCATGTTGCTCATTCGTTTTGTGCCCTAACTCATTCATTAAACGATATATATTTTATTGGTCCAGGGATCATGCTATTTTCCTTTGAACAAACGAGTAATATATTTATTGGTTCAGAGATCATGCTATTTTGCTGTTTGAACTGCCCGCGCTAGTCATATGGACAAAGATGGACAATTCACAGATATAGCACTCCCATTCGTCGGTGCAAGCCCTGAACCTCAAGAAAGAAAGAAAAGATGGCAAGAGCAGCAGAATACAACATAAAGGAGTCCTGTCTAGTACGTATACATATTTCTCTAGTAACAATGGTATTTCTTAATTTACCATATATTTTTCACTTTATTGGTGTAAAAGGAATTATTATGTTCCATTTGGGACAAATATTACAGTGACATTTCGTGGAACCTTTGGTCTACATAACCGAGTTCATCATTTTCTAAATTCCCTTCGATTATGCTTCTTGGATCAAACAGTTTACCGAGAGAAGAAATGATAAACTTTCCTGTATCAAACTCTATTAATTGCTTCAGCCTTTTCAGGCTTGCTCTACCTACAGATTGAAATGAAGATGTTAATTGCATCAGCAATTGTTTTGGTAGTTTGGAAAGTTTACCCAAGGTTGAAAAAAAAAAAAAAAAAAAAAAAAAAAAAGCTTCCTCTAGTAATTTAAAGCCCTTTGAAAGGTCACTAAGCTTAGACTTAAGTACATGAATTAACGGCATGTTGGAACTCACTAATGTGAGCAGCAAGTTACAACATTCTGAGCAATGCTCAATAAAAAAAATAGCTAGGTAATGAATTTTTGTTACTTCATTTTGGGCCAAGGCTTTGAAATAGTTCACAGCCACACTCTTGTCTTCAATAGTTTCAACAAAGTCTACTAGATCATGAAGATATTCTCCAAGGTACTCAACACTTTTAGACCATGATTTCCACCTGGTGATCACAGTAATAGGGAAGAGTTTGGCTTTAGTGGGTTCATCTTCATATTTCTGCTTCAGGAATTGAATGTATGCATCCTTTCTCTTTCATGTGTTAAGGAAGATGTGTTTTGCCTGTAAACTCACTGGTTCAAAGCACTAAGTTCCATGACCCACACACTTCAGTGTGTACCAACGGCATTTATACACTTGTCCATGTAATGTGCTGAATCTGAAGTTACAGAAACTACATTCTGGTACCAAATTTGTGAATTAAACTCATAATTGCTCGTGAACATTCTGTAGCATTAGCATTTGCAATAACTTTTATTCGCCCTACAACTTCTGAACTGTACTATCGCCACAACTAAGCACTTTTATCAGAACTATAAATACACACTGCCCTTTTTTATCAGTAGTTACATCACAAAGAATTGAAACTCTCTCATCTTTCACAGATTCTTTTAATCTTTCCTACTCCTCTTTGATGATTCGAGGTACAGAACCTTCCCGCAGTCTTCCAGCTGTGGGCAAGTCTCCAGCACCTTAAAAAAATCAATAGGCCTAATATTAGAGGGCTATTTAACCTCATTTGAATGAATTAAACGATTTATAATAGTAAGTAAATGAGGGATCTAGCATGCATTATCTAGGCCTAAGTATCATTAAACAAGAAAACGATCATAACCATACAAAGTTATCAGAAAAACATAACCTCACATCTCTTCCTCAGAAAAAAAATTATAGTATTGCACAAACCTGGTATATATTTCTCCATCCACTCTCTCAGCTTTGGATGATCAACTTTATCCAGTGGAATATTTGCCTCTATAAAAGCTTGAGTTGTAGATAAAATGAATGCGTCTTTATTCGTATTTCGCTCGTTTTGCCGCTGAACTAGTGTCTGAGAGACTAGCTTGTCTTCTGATGCCTGTCGTCGTTAGCACCTTTTTCTTGTTCTTCTTATGTGAAACTCTGTTATTAATATGTTTCAGGCATGCGTCCTTTCTCTGCCACTCAATTCGCACATTGCAGTATTTGCACATCAGTATCTTTCTAGTTTTGTCAAACATGTAAAATTCTTCCGAGGCAAATTCTTTTTCTCGATCAAAAACTGTCACAACCATTTTAATAAACTGAGCATAAAATAGGAAATTAAAAGCTCCGATCAGCAGCGATGTTCAACATGCAAGAGGAAATACGCCATCACGTTACACGTAATTATGAACGCCAAGGATCGATGAATACAATAAATTTCTCGCTTCACAGGAATATAATTTAGCAATCCAAATTAAGTAAGTGTTTACTGTGTGGAAGACTATGTGGGAGATATCATGTGTTGGAATGTAAGAAACGCTCTGTGTCACTGTTGAAGTTTTCCACCAGTGAATACTAATAATTCTCTGTGTAATTATTATCATGGCCATTGGCTGCAATAAAGTAACTATTATTTATATACTATACCTTATCTTTTGATATATATTGAAAGGGTATAAAGTCGATTGTGGCATCAATTATCGGATTTCATTGCCACAACTCACCTCGAATCTCCGTCGTAAACTTCAAATGCTGCAATTCCAAATAATTTCATAAATTACTTTGCAAGTTTGCTTAAACGTAAATAGTTTCATGTTTTTGAGCCAAATTTGTAAAATTTTGCAACTTCTCGCTTTGCGAAAAAGAGGTGCTTCTAGTATTAAATTATTGATGTCTTTCAGTTTTTAATTGTGTGCTTAATTGAACCTTATGTAGAGGCTAAATTCATTTGATATTCCTCAATAATTTTCAGAATTCCTGTTTATTATGACGAAAAGTTATAAAAATACCGTATAATCTCGAATACCACCCGCACTGTTTTTCGAAAATATCGCTTCCAAAATTGGGTGCGGGTCTTATTTACAATTTCTTTCCGAATGTGCGTAAATCGGGCATCACTGCTGGCGCGGCTTGGCAACAATGCTCTCTCCACTCTCAATATACGCTACTTCTACGCCTGGCGTCAGTCTCACGCACGTTCTCGGAATATCAACATGAATTCCACAAAGCGTTTGTGATCTTTTACTGCAAGTGAGAAACTGAAAGTAGTTCGGGAATCCGAAATCATTGGAAATGGTGCCTCTGGTAGGAAACACGATATTGACAATTCATGTATTCACGATTGGAGAAAGAAGAAAAATGTACTATTAACATGTAGTGGTGATTGTAGAGCTTTTCATGGACTGAGTGTACAGTTTCCAGAAACTGAAAATAAAACTTTATAAATATGTGACAGAAAGGTGGGAATTGGGATAGGGTGTGCCAACCAAAATGTGTCAGCTAAAGGCATTAGAGATTGCAAAGGAACTTTCATCAGAAGGGTTTAAGGCAAGCTGAGGATGGGTTTTTAATTTTTATAAAAGAAATGGGTTGAGCGTATGAAGGCATACCTCAATTTCACAGAGTCTTCCAGGTAACTAAGATGAGAAGTTATTGTCGTTTCCGCACCACATAATTCGGTTGCGGAAGGAAAATGCATATTTGTTTTCCCAAATTGGCAATGCAGATCAGACGCCAGTCTACTTTGAAATGTCGGTGGACAGGACTGTGAATATAAAAGGTGCAAAAAGTGTTACTATTAGAACAGGTGTACGGTAATATTGTGTATTCTCGCTGACAGAACCAAATTGTTGCCATACATTGTTCTCAAGCGAAAGATGCTTCCTAAAAATCTACCCGCTGGTGTTATCGTCAGATCTCAGAACTCCGGCTGGATGGACAGTTCACTTGTGGAAGACTGGGTAAAGTGTGTCTGGCAACGTCGCCTTGGTGCATTATTGGGACAAAAGAGCTTGCTTGTTCTTGACAGTTACCACGGCCACACAACAGACGCTGTGAAGAAACATATCAAGGATAGGAAAACCAACCTAGCAGTCATTCCAGGCGGGATGAGTCTAAGCTACAGCCGCTGGATGTCTGTGTAAACCATCCATTTAAAGCAGCCTTGAAACAGCCGTATACAGAATGGATGGCGGCTGATAATCACACACTGACACCAACTGGTCGCATTCAGAGCCCGGAAGTTCGGCTGCTGTGTTCGTGGTTTTTGACGGCATGGAATCGTACCCCTGGAGACCTCATACGGAAGAGCTTCAGGAAATGTAGCATTTTCTACTGCTATGGAGGCAGCGATGACGACATTTTGTGGGGAGGTGATGGTGATGAAAGTTCTGAAGTTGGTACTGATGATGATGAATGGACTCGTTGGATATCGTTCTGGAAACGTTCGTTTACTTTTATTTGTATTTTCTAATCATTTGATGTGTGTTAGTAAAGATTGTAAATAATTTTGACTTAACTTTTTTTTTAAATTTTGTTCTTTCAAAAGAAGGGTGCGGGCCTTATTCGGTGGCAGGTGGTATTCGAGATTATACGGTAATTATAATAAATGTCAATTCTAATGCTCTTTCTCTTTGCAGTAAGTACTTATTTACGTTATTGACAGCTTATATAATGTGTAATAAAGCGACGAATTTATTGCTGCAGGCCATGTAAACATGCGACAAAAAGGGTATAAAAGTTTCTGTAGACGAAAAGTGCGCAGCTCAATTTGAATAAAACTTAGTATGCAATGCCAATGCTGCACACCCTTTCAATCTGCTGTATCATTCATTTAAAATTTCAAATTGATTCATACAAAGCTGATAGTAAAATACGCCGCGTGTTTACGGCGTTCTTGCGAGCAGGCGACCAGGAAGTTCCCCGCTACCGCAACACGCTGCCTACAGGATTCAGTTTCTGCGTCACACTGACTTGTAAAGCACATATTTTAGAATAGCAATCGATGTTCACACTGAGGTGATATTTAATAATGCCGCTTAATCACAAGGAACATTGTAAACGGTATCGCGAGAAGAAAGATCACACCTGCCCTGTCATGCGTAAGCCGCCAATAGGTACAAGAATTGGTGAAGAAACACAGAGCTCAGAAATAACTTCAGGGCTTAACAACAGTTACTTCCCGTTCTACATGTCCAACAACACAACCATCAACATCGATTGCAGAGCTGAGTATGCCAACGTCTGGTTATAAATGTAAACAAACATTGGGGAAAGCTGTAAAGCGTTTGGAGCACGCTTTACCAGTGAGACCGCGGAAGAAACGGGAAGTTTTTTCTGCAATGAGTGTAAAATTTTGTGTAAGTTCATCTACCTCCGGCAAGCGCAGGAACTCTTCACTTCCAAATTAAGAAGTTCTTAAATTTCTCAATCCGGATTATATCAGTTGGCCATCTCCTCGCGGAAGAGATTTTATCTCCGTAAAGGCCAGTTCTGGACAAAAATAATTTTAAAAAAAAGAAACGATTCATGTACATCACAATGCAAGATGCATACGAAGTTTTTAAACAAGAACACCCACATCACTTCAACCAAAGTACATTTCTGCACAATACCATGAACACATTATGTTATGTGGAGCCGTTAAAAAAATATATAGTTCCGGCAAGGAAATGTTATTCTTAAACTACTACCACACACTCTCTACATCCACACTACAAGATCGAACAAGATGACAAAAATACACCCCGTGATACAGCTTTTGAAGTGGGTGACTTTGTACTTGGAAAATACGGCGGAAAGCACCATTCAAAATATTATGTTTGTACCATAACTGAAAGAAATGGTGATATTTATTTTGTAACCAATTTTCGCAAGTGCAACGATGAAGCTGAACTGTTATGTGATCCACCGACAAAACACAAGTGCTTTTTAAATGCAAGTGAAATCGAAAGAAAATTACCGGTGACTCGTTTTAATCGTGGGAAATGGTATTTTGAGGAGTCTATACCAGAAGCAGAATGAACAAAAATGGTTTTTTATTCATTTTATTGTACCTTTTTTCTGATCAAGCTTTCATTCAAACTGTAAGCTACTTAAGCGTTGAATGTTCAGTTTTTTAAAAATATTTTAGTTCATTTTACATTCGCTGTTATTAGTGTTAAATAAATGTGTGACAGTTCATAAAAGCACTTTACTTTATTAAATAGGCCACGTCAGTACCAGTATTGTAGTTATATACCTCATTATTATTATTATTATTATTATTATTATTATTAGGAAGAATGAAGCTTGTAGTTTTATGTGACCGATAACCTCAGTATCATAAGCCACGGGACCTCATTTTTTACGCGAAATCCAAACCACAGACATGACTTTCACCTCGAAAATCATACATACATTTATCATTCAGTGATCGTATCTGATGTAGAGTTGAAGATTTATTAGCCCCTCATGTCATAACGCCATAGCACTGATTCGCATGTGTAATCCTGCGACGCTGTCAAGTAAACACGCAACGATCACCCTTAACTATATTACACAGACATTACGCAACTTACACATTGTTTCCCCCCCCCCCCCGCAAAATGTACCTTTGTACTTCTTGTAAACAATATCTTGATATTACCAGTAAAAGTTACAATTCGCAGAATTTAGAGAAAACGTAAAGGTATGTAAAGTTAAAAGTCTGTTCCATGTAAACACCGATTGCTACATTTAAAATCGCATATATCAGGTTTACTACAATGAAATATGTGGAGGTTGTTAAGTATCATCTGGACGTTATTATGCATAAATCTCAATTTGTTTAGATGGTAAGTTTCATATGTGTAAATATATATATAACAGAAATGTACAAATGTAAACACGCAACACATGGAATTAGTCAATTAATAAAATGCTGCATTCCTCATTTCACACCAACTACATTATTAACCCTGGAACACCATACTCACAAAACACATACGTAAATACCACAGTGGAGTCTGCTTGACCCAATCAAATTGTATTCATTCGTATCATATCCTTTGAATTTTACCACCTGTTCTTCCTCTGAACATCACGTTGGATAGGCACTTGGTTAATCACTTCAATGTTCAAAACTTGAGCAACTGTTTTCTTTATGTAGCTCTGTATGTAGGTATACTGAGCTGATTGTGAAAGTGAGGCTCAATAAGTGACATGCCGAAGTCTTTCAAAAACTGTCTACGATTTCTTCTTTCCTTGTTGCAATCCCGAATTGGCAAGATTAAAAAGAATAAAGGAATTGACTCCACACGCATCTAAGATTCCGACCATGTCACCAAGTGGCCATCGCTTTGTTCTTCTACAGGTACAGTATGTCTTACACAGTTGATCAAAGGTGTATGTGCCACCTTTAGTTTCACTGTAAGTGTGAATCACGACTGGTTTCCTTCCATTTCCCTTAGTGTACAGGCTTGCGTGCCAGGGAATATATATTCACAGGCTCACTTAACCGTTGTGTACAATTCTAAGCCTGCTTTCTTGCGTACATTGATAACAGAAATAAAAGACATACGGAATACAACTAACAACAGCTGGTATGCATTTAGTTTCAAAGATGTCAATGAACCTAGGTATACTATGCAATGGCTGCCAAAAGCACAGTCGAGAAAGTCAAACTAATAATAATGAAACAACTCACCTCAAGAGGCTCAAGATAAAGTGGATCATAATGAATGCCATCAAACACTAAGAAAACTCGTTGAGCATAATGCTGATCTTCACCAAATCTATTGATGATTGCATTTAATGTATCGACTACATCAATTTCTAAACCATAAAATTCAGACAAAACAGCAAGTTCAATGGCTCCACCCCATGAATCAGGCTTCAGGATCCAATCACTGTATGAAGAATTTGACTGGCCAAGTATTGCTTCCGAATAAACATCTGGATTATTTGATACTACTTCAGCAATGATCTGACGCATAAATGTTGAACACGTTGGATCCACTTTTCCTGTAACAAGAATATCACCACCTAAGATACATCTACTGTACTGAGTAAAAAATATAAATGGGAAAAAGAAAAAACATCACTGGGGATAATAAACAATGGAAAACTATGCAATACAATGTTTAGGCTCACCAGCCCCAAATTGTGAACGTTCTGGAAAAGTTTTCTGCTAATACCATCAGTAAAATGATTGATTGTATATACACATGTTTATAAAACTTGGGAGCCTAAATATACAATGAGAAGCCTTATATTAATTGAAGATTATAAAACATAAATCCTACAAAGCTGCTGCTGCTGTTTCCCACAAGAGGAAATACTCAAATAAGTGTGACATTTCATGGCAACATTCCATTACTAAAGTATCCAGGAAATTGGGTTAAAACAAATCTTGCCTCATAACTTGTTAGTAAAAAATATCACGAGTGAATGGCAAAGAGCCTTCTTGACCACCAAAAATCTACAGTAATTTTCTCTCTAATTTGCTCCGCTTATCAAATATTAGTCAATATAGCCCTTTTTGAAAAAATTAGTTCATGGTTATAGTTCAGTTCCATGTCTAAAGTAGTAAACTGTAGCACAGAGCATGTTCTTTAGTTTAGTAACTTACTTGCTAATATTTACGGTACCTCTGACAATTACAGTATGCAAACATCCCCTATGTTTTAGATTGATAATTTTGTACATAAATTACTGAATTAAATGTTCATAATAAATCAGCGCAAGAAATATTCCTGACAGTCAAAATTTACTGGCAGCATAGACCTTGTTCCCAAAAGTTTGTAAACAATTCCAACTCTCTCCTTATGTAGACCATCCAGGCTCATGTACTGTGGAGTGGGGTGAAACTGATCATTCTCAATCTGTTATTAACCATAACTTCTATATTAATGGAGATAATAAAGTCATTAAAATACTCTCTTACTAAGCTCAGATGTGGTGCATACTTTTTCATGGTATTTTGAGACTGCAAAAAATTAGAAAAATGTCAGTGATCAATTTCACCCATAGTGTGGTGTCAGATTGATCAGCTTCCATGAGTATCATTGATGTAGAGAAGATGCTCTCATATATGACCAATTTCACCCCCAGCCAATTCTACCAAGTAGTTTTCAAGTAATGATTGGTTGAATTTATGGGGGTGAGATTGATCAAATTAGATTTTCTTCATCATTATCGTCGTCATCTAAACTACTAGCCCGACTGGATGGGATTTCTTCTTCATCTTTGGACTCATCTGATTGTCCTAAGCAGGTGATACTCCTTCCAGGAATCACTTTCAGTTGCCTGTTTCTGCACGGGATATTATTTTCCTTATACCGCTGTTCTTTCAAAAACTCTGTCAATAAATTATTGATATTCTCTTCCATGTTAGGGTCAGTAGCTGACTGGCATACTTCATCATTCTTTTGATGGTCACTATCCATATTTTCAAGAGTTTCCCTTAGAAGCTGTGGCTTAGGAAGCCCGTTCTGACCTCTGTTCCTGAGCTTCCATACTGTCAGTGTCTTACGCCATGCTTGTTTCATGGGTTGAAAGAAAACTACATCTAAAGGCTGGCATATATTTGTGGAATTAGGTGGTAAGCAAACAAAGAAAATGTTTTTTCATTGCATGACTGCAAAACATCTGGAGAAAAGTGGCAAGACGGGTTATCTCCCAGAAGCAGTTTCTTCCCTGGCAAACGCTTTGCATGAGGCAGAAAAATTGTATCAGACCAGTCACAGAATGTCCTGTTGTATCTCGCCCTCTAGAACAGCATGGTGCATCACAACACGGTTGGCCTCTTGGTCAATTTCCCACCCAAGTACTGTAAAGCCTTTCAGCCTTATAAATGACGTATAGTGGTAAAAGAACACCTGAAGCTGACCCACAGATCATAATAGAAATTGACGATTTTGAATGATTGCAGACTTTTTCAGGGTATTTTACTCCTCGTTTAGCAATGATGAGCTTCTTTCCTGGATCGTTGCTCAAATTAGACTCATCATAGTTAAATAGCCTATGCAGTCTGGAGAAATGTCTGCAAGGGTTTTTTCGAAATTGGCAAAGTAATCTGTGATCACTTCAGGAGACACTTTTGCATGGTTTGCTAAGATGTTTGTTGCAAGTCTTTTGCCCGCTTGGTCCTTGTGTCTGCGGAGCAAACCCCTGGCCCAGTCTGGTCCTGGAAGATTGTTTTTAAATTTTGAGGCCTGTCTATCATTCTTATTTAACTAATATTGGACAAACATCCTCATGTCGAATGAATCAAGTGGGAAACCCCAATCTGCAGTTTTTATAAGGCTTTTTTCTTCCTCTAACCTCAACACAGTTTGTCTGCCATGTTTTTTAATCCTAAGTTCATGGTATTTATTATTGAGTGTGCCATAACTGAGTTTATGCTTCTTAGCAGCTTTTCTCAGATACATTGTTGTCTGTTACATCTTGTAAGGCAGCACTGATCTGTCCTTTAGAGAAATTGCCGTAAGTCCTACTGCCAGGCTTCTTTTTATATACCCATCCCATTGTGACACCTAGAATTTTAAAAAATCTTAATTATTAATTAATTAAATAATAACAAACTATTTTTTAAACGGGTAGGAAACGGTTAAGCTTAAAAGTGACCAATGTCACCCCATCAAGTTTGAAGGTTAATATCTCCCTCAGGAATGAATATTTAATAACAAATCATTAAGTAATAGCCCATAAATAGCAGTAACAAATAATTATGATGGTAATGCTGTGTTTCTACAACTTTAAGGCTCAACTTTCTTATTATTTATAGTACAGAAATAGGTGATTATCAGGAAATATTTTCACATGCTTCTAAACACATTCCACTATTTTGTACACACTCTGTTTTTATACTTCACCAACTTCAAAATCTGAACTCTTTGCTAAGATAAAAATAAGAAAATTCCCTAAAACCACTTAGGCTGCACAGAATGAAATTCAAAGTGAAATGTTTTGATCAATCTCACCTAGGATCAATGTCACCCCACTCCACGGTACCAATTCAACACCATGTTTGAAAAGAACAATGGACCACTTCAATACTGTACTGTAGTATAACTTAAACTGTACATTACTAGCAGAGCTCTTAACTCTGATAACAGGGTGACCAGATGTCCTGGTTTTGGAAGCTTTGTCCCAGTGACCTGAAAAAATTATTTAGAGGTACAAAACTCTATTGCTTCCTCATAATGAGAGTAGCTTGTATTGGAATACAAAACTTTCTCTGAGAAGTATCCTATATGATTATTTTGTTACTCAGGATAACCTTTTAATCTCAGCCGAGTTTATATTGTTTCTTCCTGGTAGCAATGCAAGTGTAGACTGTGTATTGTACGTGCACTTTTTAGTGATAGATGGACACCCTAGTGCTGAATCGGTCGACCTCGGTTATCTTTGAGATTCATACCGGCAACCTTTGAAACACAAACTAAGAATCGCTTATGATTGCTGTGCGACATCTGGCATACACTTTACATACTCGTACTGTTGTTGTTTACACAGCAAAGCCAAACTATAGAATTCATGCTAGGAACAAGTTTCACATCGAGAAATGTTATACATTATATATTGTGTGTGTGACACAGTTGTTGGCATAAGATAATAAAGGTTTAGAAAATTCATATCAATCGATCATATTATCGATTCAATTCAGATTTCATTTCCATTCAGTTGGCAGTATTACCGGAACCGGCAGTGCTCCCTCCTTACTCCTCAACCCAGTACAAAAATCTATCACTAAAAAGTGTGCGAATAATATTTAGCCTTATGAACACTCACTGGAACGATGAAAAGAACTACAGGTCACTTAATTTAGTTAAGGCAGTTTTGATTTGAAAACATTTTTATTATGTCTTGAGTGGACTTCTGTGCCCAGATTCAAACTCGGACAACACTGTTGTCAGTCATACATGGTTCTGAAAAGTACAAAACCGAAGATGGGAGAGGGGGTAAAAAATGTTGAACGAAGCAGTTTTGATATATGTAAATGCAATCAAATGATTCTAGAGTTTCTCGTTTGTAGTTATTTTAACAGTTACCAATATACTACATAAATAAACTATAACATTTTGCATGTAGGCCTATGGCTAATTTTCTTTGGAAATTTAGTATTGCTAATGGGTGTCCTGGATGTTTACTTACAAAATCTGGCCACCCTAGTAAAAACCAAATCCGTATGTTACAAGCAGAAATAATTGCTAAATAGTGTGTGACTCTAAAACCAAAAGCAATGGTAACACTTTCAAGAGAATTAATGATTCAAAAGAATCTAAACATCAGTTATTAAATTATTTTAAATAAAGTAAATGTGTCCTCATCCCGAGGTAGTGTAGCTATTTTCAGGTACACCCGCAATGGAGGTGAGCTGTATGTTCCGTTTCAACCACATACCAGCCCTCCTGCCATTCTTAAATTTCTGGCAGTACCTGGAATCAAACCCGGGACCCCAAGGACAGCAGTTATGAGTGCTGAGTTATGCTACGGAGGTGGACATCATTTTAAATTATTGATAGAGATGATCCAGGTATATTTAATTATAAACAGAACTCAAATTCAAGTGGTGTACATTTGGTGTTTTGGAAGTAAAATGTACAGGCACATGGAAATATATCGGTGGCGCTTCCGTAAGCGGTCCGGCATTGGTAATCATTAGTAAAGATTGAAAAGTAACGTTTTACAATACCTGAAGTACCAGAGAGGAGAGATCCTTCCTCTACGCTTGCGATAATCCCATCATCCTGCCCCAAAAAGTATTCTTTCTTATGTAGGAAAATTGAAAGCAAGACAGCATGAAAGAAGAAATCGCCACCATTATCTTGACTCCCATTGGCCAGCTCCGATCAGCTGTGAAGAAGTCTATGTAACTTTTTTCCCGCTAGAGGTCGCATGATCAGTGGCTACAGGGTTACCATTCAGTGAAAATAAGCTACATAAATTGAAACCGGACCCCCTAACCTAACGTACCCAGCCCAATGGTTCTGTCATAACCCTAACCTAACGAATCCAGACCAATGGTCTTTAAATTTGCCGGTCTTTAAAATATAGCCTATTCGTAGGTTGGCAGCCTTGTACTGACTTGTGTAGCTGATTGAGACGTCGCCCGACAGACGCCATGTTCGTGTAACCTCTGGTGCATCGTCTGAGGATTACAGAAGTTTTACTAATATATCAAAATACACACAATGCAAACTGCCAATGTCAGACAATTAAATCATTCAAATTTATGGTAAATATGAATTAATTCTACAGCAAATTATTTTATATTTTCTGAACTGTGAAATGATATCACATTGAAAGTTCAGAAAATCAAATAATCACAAGGCATTACTTAATGAAAAGTTACAATAAAGGCCACAGCTCAGTTCTAACCTTTGGGATTTTGAGTCTAGCAGCTAAAAATATTCAAGAATCTGCATATACTTTCAATAAGATATAAGCATACCAGTACACTTCTCAAAGCTCCAGAGAATTTACTCAATAAATTTAAAACATGTTTAGGAGCCAGGTTAAATCAATGTACCAGTTTAAGAGAATAAACATCTACATCATCAGCCTAAGAGATAAAAATAAGAATATCAAATTACTATCTTACCACCAAGTACATAGCCAATACTGGTAAACAAACAAGAATTATCAGCTGGCACAACTTTTCTCATCAGAATACCAGGTCTATTTAAGTGACTTTCAGCAATGTGATGTCTCCCTTCAAGAAAAGAATCAGTCTTCTCGGGAATGTCTGGAGGAGGCTGTTTTTCTTCAATAATAAGGGTATCACCCGAAGCAATTCCAATAGCTTCCAGAGTCGAATCATCACAGTTCAAATCTAAAGGCTTAGGAGGAAAACCAGATAAAACATGTAGGCAATTTTCCTTGATATTTGCAAGTGATGCAAGTTTGCTTTTTAAATCCGTTACTGTACTGAGTGGGGACAATCCTTTCAGTACCATTTGTCCAGACTTACATTTCAGTTTCAACGCGTACCCTGCCATTTCAAATGTTGCACGAAAGCTCAATTCTAGATCGTACACTTGGATTCGATATAAAACTTAGTAGCATGCTACACCATCGATGATCGTCAAAATAAACAAGATGCAATACAAATACATATATATGTTTTTTTCTACAGTAAACAAGAACACATATCAACTGAGCTCAAAGCGCTCAACCATCGCACACATCGCATTTTAATACACCTGCACCACCTGCGTTCCTATGTACACACTGACTTTTCGTATATTCCAAAGAAATATTACAACAAAACATAATTGAGTAAGGAGGAGTATGTTGAACCCAAAGAGTATAGAATAGAACCGTTGCCCATCAGATATACAAGGCCGCCGGATGTGGAGCAAGTAATTTCACGAACATCCGTTAGATGTTTCAACATTGTGCTATGCCCCTCGCCAAAATATATTAAATTTACAGTACATGTTATTTTCATAAGACGAAAAGAAAACTTGGAAGAGAGAAATATTTTGTCAAACTTATCTTTGGAAAAACCAACATAACCTTCTATAATTTAAACTCAGACTGTTAACAATTAATTTATTTGCATCTAAAAAAACAATTTCGAGAGGCGACAAGTGTACGATTTAGTACATCGAAACGGGGAAATTGACTCAGGGCCTATGAAACTACCACGAATAAAACAATCACTTTTCTTGAAAAAACATGAAAGAGCCTTCTATATGTCTCTCAGTCGTGCCCATCCATCAATACTTCATATCATAGTCTGCAAAAGCACATCGATCATCTGTGCTCTAACGCCCACGCTTCGATAATATGTCTCTCAGTCTTGGTCATCTAACAATACTTCACATCACACCCTGCACAGTTGCTATGTAAAATTGTGTCATACATTTGTATCACTAATGTCGTGATGAAAATTTTCAGGTAACTCCCAGACACAACCTTTTATAGGGTAGTACTCTGGGGCCTTCCGAAAATACTTTAGTTATGCTATTTGTTGTCATTGGGAGGTGCAGAATTTAAAATAAACACGCATGAGATCCTAAAGGTGCCTAGTTCAATAATAGGGGTGGTACATATGTGTACCAGAGACCACGGGCGCCCATAGGATAATTTTGTAGGGGGGGGGGGGGGCGGCTAGACCTGGAGATATGTAGTATTTTTAATATTTTGGAAGATGAATAGCGACTTGTATTCCACGGTAGAATACCACACATGGACACACGGGATCCCCTACCACTTCTACGTAATACCGATTTTAAAATCATTTTCTTGAAATAAAAACATGTGACTATATTAGATTTTTCCTTTGCCTGAGAGCTAGCGGAGGGGGGGGGGAGGAGCGTCTGTTGATATTATCTTCATTTCAGCTCACTTACACCAGTTTAGGTAAGCATATTATACCATTGAAACACCAGCTTCATCACACACATCCATTTATTACGAGCTGTTGACTACAGCACACACATTAAGCAGTTCAAACGTTCAAAGACAAAAGCAAACAAAGATAAACCACTCCACTCAATTATCTGAGCTAGCAACACATAACCTCAATGTTGTTTTCCTTAAGATATATACAAGATATTTACATGACATTTTATTTTTATGAGAAAATCACAACATTCCAACACCCCCTACCCTCAAAAAAAAAACTACACTTCAATCAATTATCCTCTCATTGCAAACCTATAAGCTTGTACAAACTCTTAAGCTTGTTGTCAGATAAATTCTTTGTGAACAAGTCTGCAGCATTTCTCTCTGATGCTACATATACAAACTCAATGAACCCCTTTTCTACTAGTTCTCTACATACACGGCACATGATGTCAATATGTTTTGACCTTTTGTTCACAAAATAGTTGTTACTCAATTGCTGCTGCATTGTCAGCAACAACTTTACAAGGTATATCCATAAACCTTTCTAGCCCTAGCTCTGATAGCAAATCTTTCATCCAAGTTACTTCTCGAAATACCTTTGCCATTGCCATGTATTCAGCATCCATGGTAGATCAAGCAATACTACTCTGTTTCTTACTATACCATGATATTGCTCCCCCTGCCACTGTAGTTACATACCCTTTCACTGGTCTTCTAGGCTCAGTATCTCCTCCCCAATCTGCATCACAAAACACTTGTACTGACTCCTCACAATTTTTGAAACACAACTTTAAATCTCTAGTACCACATAGATTTCTCATGATATGCTTCATTTCTTTCCAATCTTTAATCTTAGGATTTTTACAATTTTGACTAACTTTAGTTACCGCAAATGCAATGTCAGGTCTAGTATTATTTGGCAAATATAGTAAACTTCCTACTACACTGCGATAAATGGTACAATCAAATTCTTGCTCATCATTTTCAGCTGCTGAATGCCCGCTTGGTAAAATAGTCTTACTCGGTGTACAGTTACTCATGGAAAAATCAGCAAATAATTTGTGAATGTACAAACTTAGACTCAACATAACCCCTTCTTTTGTCTGTTCTATTTTTATTGGCAGTAAGTTTGTTGCTTCCCCTAGATCTTTAATTCCTAACTCATCTGCCAAGCTTATTTTAACCAACTTAACAACCTCTTTGTCACCTATTACAAGTATGTCGTCAACATACAAGCCAATAACACAACACTCCTTTACATACACACATGGTTCTTTGACACATTTCTTAAAATCTAGTCTTCTAATTATGGCATCAACACAAGCATTCCAGTCTTTACTCGAATTAGGTAGTTCATAGATGCTTTTCTTCAATTTACATACATAACTGTGGACATCATTTTCTACGAACAATAATTCTGGTTGTTCCATGTATACAGTACAACTGATTTCACTGTTTAAGTAAGCACTAGTTACATCTAGATGTTCTACAGTTCAACCTTTACGTACTGGAATACCTACTAACAGTCTCATTGTTTTCCTCTTTATTACAGGACTAAATGTTTCATCAAAACTAAGTTTCATCTGTCTCTTAAAACCTTGAGCAACCAACCTGGCCTTATATTTCTGAATGTTACCCTCACTGTCATATTTCAATGAAAACACCCATTTAGAACTAATTACCTTGCTATTTTCTGGTCTTTTTACAATTTCCAAAATGTCCTTCTTTCTCATCTCATTGATCTCCACTTTCATGGCTTCCATCCAGTTAGCAGACTCCTGGCTTGACATAGCCTCCTCAACTGTTATAGATTCCACTACATTTGCATGTCTAACTTCCATCACTGCCTTACAATCTGCACAAGTCGTACCTTTCCTCTGTCTTATTGACCTTCTCAGATTATTCCCTGGCTCTTGTATTGCTATAGACTCAACCTCTAGTTGTTCCTCTCCGATCGTTGACTCAACAGCCAATGTTTCCTCTTTTCGTCCGCCTCTATGTCTAACTCAGTCCCTAAATTTATCTCTGGAACTTCAGTGCACAGTACGTCAAAGTATGCTTCACCACCCTCTGCCTTCAGTACATTTATCTTTTCCACGATATCAATTCCAGGACTTTTCACCTTAAAGGGAAATATCTGCTCCTCAAATACCACACTGTTCCTCGCTATTATCTTTTTCCTTTCAAGACTCCATAATCTATATCCATCTTTAGTACCTGCTTCGCACCCTATCATAAAGCATGACTCTGCTCTGGGATCTAACTTCCTGCTGTCTGCCCTCACAGCCCACGCCTGACATCCAAATACTTTCAATCTACCTATTTCTTCCTGATCCAACTTCCTATTGAACCACAGTTCATACGTTATCTGAAAATTTATTGCTGAGGATGGGCACCTATTTCTTAAGTACACTGCAGTCATTACCGCTTCTCCCCAGAATGCCTTTGGTAACCCTGACTGGATCAATAGACATCTAACAGTATCAAACATCGTTCTATTCTGCCTCTCTGCTAATCCATTTTATTGTGGAGTATACGGTACAGATCTCCTATGAGTAATACCACATTTTTGCAATTGTGCTTGAAACACGCTACATGTATACTCTGTACTATAGTCAGATTGCACTACCTTAATTCCTACACCATGTAACTTTTCTGCATTTGCCTGATACCTATTAAACACCTCCAACACTTCATCCTTATTTTTCACACATACAGCCAAATTAAATCTGGAGTATTCATCAATCATTGTTACAATATATTGAGATTTCCCAAGTGATGGTGGACTCATTTTTCCAACTACATCAGTGTGCACAGCATCAAGTGGTTTTTCTGCCTTACGCTCACAAGACTTAGGCACTTCCTTGTTACTTAGTTTCCCCTGAATGCATACAGAACAAGTATTAATATCATTATTCCTTTTCAATTCTAACAAAGGCAATTTAAACAAAGCTTCAGCATGAACATGCCCATATCTCTCATTCCACAACCTAACTTCGTCAACACTTTTGAATGACACATTGTTATTACTAGGGCCCGGATTTTTAGGTTTTAAACTATTTTATTCCTTGCTAGCTAACTGCAGTATTTTAACTTGCTTATCCATTTCATTACCATTGGAGTAAATTACTTGAATCTTATAAAACCTAAAAATAACTAAATAAGACGTTAAAGCAAAAAAAAAACTAAATGGGCTATTCAAGACAGTATTACGTTCTTTTGAAATAGAAGTACCAAATATTAATGAAAGTGAATCATTTAAAAAAATAAACATTATGAACGGCTTTTTGAAATGACTTCATGGTTTGGAACTGGAAGTTGTTTGTAAGTATAACTAGTGTGAGCAAAACAACGTGATACGATACTATTTCACCAGGGTACAGCACAAATCAGGTGGCAATCCCCTGGCGTTCACTGACCTGTATCTAGCCGGTACAAGCCCGCCTAACTTGCCAGCTTCAGTGCATCTCTCATTGTGTACGGTTGACTACCGCCAACTACTGCGCTCTTCACCGTTAAGCTCAATACACATTATTGTGCGACAGACTAAAATTAATTTTCCCTATAAATCAATTTATTATTGAAGGCAGTTCCAGAAACTTACGCATCTCAGAAGTAGCGATGTCTAAAGGCAAGTCATCTCCAAGTTGGTTGATTCGCCAGTGGAGGCCGGACTTGAGTAGAGATGGCAAAATTATATTTTGTCAAGTTTGCCAAAAGCAGGTGAGGAATTATGTGTAGCATACCTCCAATAAAAAAATCCCCATTACAAATAATGAAAAGCAAGTTTTAGAGAAAATTATAAATGAGTTAACATAAATATTATGGGCTCTCGTAAGACGAATGCTGCAAAGCAAACCTCGGATGAGTAATAGTACAGTACGCACAACTTTTAGTGATACCTGGTTTTACGGGGGTAAAGAGTAAGGAGGGAGCTCTCCCAGTTCCAGTAATACTGCAAAATTGAATGGAAATGAAATCTGAACTGAATCGAAAGTATGATCGATCGATATGAATTTTCCAAACCTTCATTATCTTAGCATGAATTCTCTGAAATATCGCTTCTACAATCGTCACTGCTACCTGCAGTACTATTAATTCCCAGACATATTACTTCCACAATCACTTTCAAAATCGTCGCTGCTATCTGCAGTACTATTAATTACAATCTCGTCCATGGCTATTTCCATGACACCGTCGTGCCTCCAGTATTCCCCTTCCAGTTCTTTCACCTTTCTGCAATACCCCTCCCAATCTGCGGCAGATACTAAATGGAATGTCCTGATGGTCAGTCGTCGTAAGTTATCTGCTGACATGTCTCCCGTAATATTGCGTCGTTTGAATTTGCGTTTTATTTTTGCCCACGCCAATTCAATGGCGTCCAGATCATAGTTGTATGGGAGAAAACGAAGGACGACGTGACATATTTCACCAGCCATGACGCCAAGAGCATACATTTTATTACGAGGCCTGTTTTCCTCACTCATGTTCAATCCTAACCTATATTTTGGCTTTGCTGTGTAAACAACAGTACTAGTACGTAAAGTGTTCGCCAGATGTCTCACGGAGATGCATAATCAATTCATAGTTTGTGCTTCAAAGGTTGCCAATACGAATCTCGAAGACAGAAGTCTACCGATTCAGCACTAGGGAGCCCAGGTATCACTAAAAGTTGCGCGTACTGTACTAGGAAGTCCACACAAAATGAAAAGTTGAGCCAATATTACATACCTTGTGTCTATAATAAACTATAATTATTTTATTTACGTATTTTTCCAGGTGGTATGTGACCAAAAATCACATTTTGTGGAGCACAAGGAATCAACAGAACATATCAGCAACAATGCTATCAAAAAACGAGCAATTTTCCAACGCACCAGCCACTAATTTTCAGTTTTCCTTCAACGGTAGATAATTTTAATATCCGTTTATATGAAGTGCTGGTTTTGGCAAACGTGCCGTGGAATGCGCTACATAATCCTGTGTTGAAGACATTTCTAGAGGACATGAGTTGCCGTAAGATACCCGACGAATCCACGTTGAGAAGCAGTCACTTGGAAAAACTATACGAGAAAACTATCAAAGAAATAAGAGGTGATATATTTGATCGTTATATCTGGCTTTCGGTGGACGAAACCACAGATAGTTGTGGTCGTTATATCGCAAACATTGTGGTAGGTAAATTAGATGCCACAGAGCCTGGTAAACCTCATATTATACTGTGCAAGATACTGGAAAAAAAACGAACCATAGCACCATAGCTTGCACCGTCCGACATGCTCTTCGCATTCATTGGCCAAGAGAAAAACAGGATGACAGATTTTTACTTCTTTTGAGTGACAGTACGGCATATATATGATCAAAGCTGGTGAAGTATTGAAGAGTTTCTACCGTAACATGCTGCATGTAACTTACATAGCCCATGCCTTCCACAGATTGGCTGAATATGTTAGAAATAATTTTCCAGGAGTAAAAGGTATTGTTTCTTCTGTGGAAAGGGTGTTTCTTAAAGCTCCTAGTCGCATTCTCACATTCAAGGTAATGTTGCCTGAAACATGTCGATGACGCACTCTGCATAGCGAAGGCTAAAACAGCTCTCAACCGGGCGAGTTGGCCGTGCGGTTAGGAGCGCGCGGCTGTGAGCTTGCATCAGGGAGATAGTGAGTTCGAATCCCACTGTCGGCAGCCCTGAAGATGGTTTTCCGTAGTTTCCCATTTTCACACCAGGAAAATGCTGGGCCTGTACCTTAAAGCCACGGCCGCTTCCTTCCAACTCCTCGGCCTTTCCTATCTCATTGTCGCCATAAGACCTATCCGTGTCGGTGCAACGTAAAGCCACTAGCAAAAAAAGAAAAACAGCTCTCACGAACAAGAACGCTGTTTCACTTGCCTTCATTAGGGCACACTTTGCTGATCATTCTGCAGCTATTGAGCGTGTTGAGTCGGCATCGCTGCCATTAAAAGATGCAATAGAATATGTGGACTCCATTTCGAAGAAGGAAATACCAGGACCAGTGTGTGCAGCCTATTCACTCAAGCTCACCAAAATTCTACATCGGAACCCTATATTTTCAACAATGATGAATGTGTCTGCAATACTTCAGGGAGAAGTTACTGACGAGGTACCATGGGAACCGAGAGTTATTGCTTCAATGAAGTTTGCTCCAATGACTTCTTGTTGTGTGGAGCGTACATTTTCCTGCTATACGAATATTTTGAGAGATAACAGAAAAAGTTTTACTCTGCGAAATCTGGAAATGTATTTAGTTGTACAATATAACAGCAAGTGAAAACTGTGTTCTGTGCTTCTGGAAATGTTTCTTGATGCATTGTAAGTGACAAAAATTTAACCTACATGAACCATTTATTGTATTTGCGCATAAATATTCTTTGTTATTTTTAATTTCAGTTGGGATGATGTGTTTGAAATGCTTTCATTAAGCCATTCTGTCCAATATTTAGAGAATATTTTGAAATGAGTGGTATAGTTTTGTGCTAGAGAGGCGTGAAGGTTACAATAAACTACAAAAAAGTTTGAATGAATAGTATAATGATTGAAATGATCATTAAAAAGTATTTCAGGAGAATAAACAACTAAAAACCTATTTTGAGCTATTAAGAAAACTAAAAAATGGTTTTTAAGAACCTAAAAATCCGGGCCCTAGTTATTACATTCTTGATCTATCATTTGGTCACAGTCACTCACAGCTACAATATCGTTTCTCCCCTCTATTTGTACTACATACACATCATTCCTCCTGTTTGCAAGAAACAATGTTTCATCTCCATTCTTATCTACAACCTCTGCTTTCTCATCTGCAAATCCTACTTTGAAACCTTTGCTGGTTAATTTACCAAATGATATTAAATTTGCACCTAAGTTTGGTACATACAACACATCCGTAAATGTTACTGTTATCTCCTATTTCTACATTCCTGGTTACCTTTGTTAACATGTCTATAAACATCTCCTTTGTTGGACACATATGATTGGATGCACCCGAATCGAACAGCCAATCTCTAATTTTCTCAGTTCCTACAGAAACTAGCATGCTCATTGCTTTATCTACTACATGTATAATTTATGAGCTTACCACTTTTCCACTCGCGTTCACAGATTTACACTCCTGTGATGATTCGTCACTCTTCATTGTTGGACATACTTTTGAATAATGTCCTGACTTACCACAATTGAAGCACTTTTGGGTACTGCGACAGTATTTAGGTACATGTCCCTGTTTACCGCAATTGTAGCAAATATATTTTCCTCGTCCCATATCTTCTTTCTTGATGTCTCGCTTCTGTTGAACAACCATGGCTTCAGCTTCATCCTCCTCACGTTTTCCAGTGTCGTAAGTCTTTCCTCCATTTTGCTGAAGTTTCCTTCTGCTTTCCTCCGTGAGTAGTCTCGCCTTCACCTTCGAGATAGTCAGTTTCGCCAAATCAGCTTCCAAGGAAGGGATACAAACTGCATATTCCTCTGTAAGATTTCCGATGATCATTCCTGCAACTTGTTGATCTGTGAACTCGTATCCAGCTTTGCTCGTTCTCCTCAATAGTTGATTTATTTTTGCGAAGTATTCTTGAACACTCATGTCCTTGGGCTTCACAAAATGAGTTAACTTTTTCAGGGTCATAGCACCATTCACTAGCCCTCCGTCATTGCACAACTCGTCCAATTTTTCCCATGCCTTTTTCGCTGATTCAATATCTGCAATGACACTTTCAAAATCTTCTCCGACATATTTGAAAATAACCGCTAACGCGATCACATTTTTTCGCGTTCGTCGTCTCTTTTCTGTCTGAGACAGCTGACAACCTGGCGTATCCTTATACCCTATAACTGATTCCCACACATCTTTCAACAACACCTCTTGTTTCACCTTTAATGCCCACGAAAAATAGTTTTCCACTGTAATCTTGGCTACATTCCTATTCAGTGTTTCTTCACCGGTCCACGAGGTCGCCATTTCGCCCGTCAATAATGTCACAACTTGCTCCGCTTGTTAATTCTCGTTACTCCATTTCAACTTATATTGTCCGAAATTTACTGCGGGGTTTTGGTGCTCTGGAGCTCTGGGCCCATAACCTGTTGATATTATCTTCATTTCAGCTCACTACACCGGTTTAGGTAAGCATATTATACCATTGAAATACCAGCTTCATCACACACATCCATTTATTACGAGCTGTTGACTACAACACACACATTAAACAGTTCAAACGTTCAAAGAACAAAAGCAAACAAAGATAAACCCCTCCACTCAATTACCTGAGCTACCGACACATAACCTCAATGTTGTTTTCCTCAAGATATATAGAAGATATTTACATGACATTTTATTTTTATGAGGAAACCACAACATTTTTGAACGTAGGTATCCCATGCTCCACGAAACAATACCTCACACCCAGGTGTATTACCAACTAAACCTTTATTCTTTACCGTTGAAGCAGGACGAATAAAAATTAATAGGTCGTCGTCATAAGACCTATCTGTGTCGGTGCGACGTAAAGCCCCTAGCAAAAAAAATTAATAGTGTGTAGTGATGGAAAAACTTTTCAAACTATCGATATATCGGTTTAAAATATCGATGTCATAGAAATATCGGTCTTCAAAATATCAATATATATTCTCGATAAATATAATATTGGTGCTATTATCCATTATTATAAGCAAATACAGTAGAGACAATACGCGATACTCTGCGAGATATCGAGGGACAGGGAGAGCTCTACCTAGTGGAGTGACCTGAGGGTTACTGATTCTGTCATAAGAGCACGTGTATTTGTTTGTGAAGTTTTAGGGGTTATTTATGCGTTTGCATTAAGTTGACATAAGTAAATACTATCGTGTGTCATTCCTTGATATCTCCTGTTAATATGAGTGAAAATATATGTGCTGCGTTTGGCTGCAATAACTATGAAGTGCAAAAGTATTGGCGTTCTTTCTTCCGTTTCCCTCGTGACAAGAAAATGTAAGTAAATACTGTGTTTGCATATACATTCCTCCAGTTACAAAGACATTTTTATAGGCCTACCTCCTAAACTTCTGACCTGCGCGACCTTTATTTTAACTGGCTTAAAATATAATAAGCTTATTTTATTAGCGCAGCAGTTAACCTTCAATACCGTTGTGTTGTTGTAGGTGTGGTCTGTGTGTTTTGATTTAATTCAGGATAATTTATATGCATATGTGTGTGGCTGGTTGTGTACCAAGTTACTCCATTTGGAATGCCGTAATGCGTTGTCAAGCACTGAAGAAAATATGGGTGATTTAAGAAATGTGATGATAACGATGCAAATTTGTTTCACCCTAATGTAATGGCAAGTATTGCTTATAGGGAAATTTTGAATGTTTTTCGGCTTAATTTATAGATTTTCTTTCTGTTAGTAGGCTTCAAGTTAAAAGGAAAGTTGTCCAGCTGTTAAATGTAAATTCATTGAATCATGTGCGTAACGAATGTGCCGATATTTTTATTGACAAGTGTCCTAATGTGATGTACAATGCTTTTAAATGAAAAAAGACAAATCTAGCCGTGAAAGTTCAGGCAGGTATGCTAAAGCTAAAAAAGTAATGCATAAATGAAAGATCAAGCCTTTTCACAGCAGTCCATTTCACATCTTGATTATATGTCTAATTTCAGTCTTTAAATAATAACCTGTTAAATAATTCTTCATTCATGTATCCAGAATTGCTTTGAAGTTAATATTTTAGCAACACTTTCTTTCTAGGCGTAATTTATTTATCCATTTCCGTATATACATTTCCATTGATAATTTAATTTAGCGCGAATTTTTAGTTCAAGCCACTAGGATCACCACTTACGTTTTGTCTCCCATTTTAACAAGGTTAAATCAGGAAGTGTTGCGTATTGTCTCTACTGTATTTGGTATAACTTTGCAAAACATCAGTTGGAAAAGAAGCATGTATATGTAGAATATATTGAAATGGACGAGCAGCTAGCTCATATGTTAACTATGCATGTAAACTATTTAATTCTTGACAGTTGTATGAAAGGTCTTGCTTTGTTAAAATGTTGAGATGTTCAGGTTATGAAAATATAAATATGAGTTTAACATTGGGTGGGGGAGAATGTTAGGGATCAATGTTCTCTCATATTGAGGACTGTTTGAAAAGAGCTTTTACTCTGTGGTGTTGTATACTCTGTTGTTTATTCTGTTGACTGTGCTGCATCCCAGTCCAAGACCGACTCCAATCCTTAGACCGTAATATAAAAAATCATGGCGGCTGGAGTAGCCGGATTGCTGGGTATTGCTAACGCGAAAATATCACGTACACAGGCGGTAATTTAATATTACAAATGTAACATCATAGGGAAAACCACTGTTGCACGTACAAAACCACGTCGGCAACCACTACCCATCGCATATAATCAACCAGATGTACATATATTCTACTACAATAAATGGACAAACCCAAAATAAAAAAGGAACAGCAAGCTGATTATTTTGAAATTTCACTTAGTCAAACAACACTGTCTCTTCAATTTCACTTCACAGGATAATGGGAAAAGATTACAAAACTGGTTAAATAATTTTATAACATCATTTTGAACATTTAAACAAATTATGGTGTAAAGTTTCCCAATTTGTTCCTATGCATGAGAGCTATGAAAGTATAACTTTTGCTATGAGGGAATCAAATATTATAAGAAGAATATTACAGAGCAGAGTGAATTGGTGAGGATGTGGGGCTGGAATATTTCTGGAATTAATCAAGCTAATGTTTGAAGGTGAATGGAGGTAATCAAGCCAACCAAGAGAAATGGGTGCAAATGCTACACAACAATAAATGAATGTAAAATATGCTTTAGGCCTACCTTATTTACTGCTGAGTTTTAATGCCTTACGTTTGTTCACTTTAACTCCAAGTTCCTCAGTAATTTTCCTTTTTTGTTCCTGGTTCTCAAGTTTCTTTGCCAGTTCCCTGGACACATTTTTATCATGCAGCACTTTTGAATAGTTATTAACAAATATGTTAGCAAACACTTTCATACATTTCTTGACAATTTTTATCAAAGGCACACCACAACTGTATTCATCACTTACATTGCTTATATTGCTCTCTATAAACTGTATCTGTAATGTAATCACAGCATCTCTCTAATTTTCCAACTTTTAAAATGCAGGTTCAAACCTGTTGCTAATGAGTACCTGAACAAGTCTATAAATATCACAACATAAACACATCAAAAAAGATGAAAGACACTTCAATCCACCCCTGTTAAGTTCACTGAAGTAAGATAAAAGATCCTCCTTGTCACAATTGATGATTAAGTCGACTTCAGATTTAATACTTGCTTACACTGTGTGCACTTTCCACTTTTCTCTAACTTTAACAAAACCTTCATGCTCGTGTAACTTGCAATACATACAATTATTTTTACGAACCAAGAGAAATCGACACTAAAGGTGTTTCATCCAAGGCAGACTGAAATTTGTCCAAGTTCTCATCTTGACTGAAAGTAACTCTCAGATCCTGGAGAGTAAATTCCCCCAACTTTGTAGAATGAAGATTTAACAAACTTACCACCTTGAGTCTTCGTTCAGATTCTAGCACTTGTTCTACTGAGACATTATATGTGCAGCCACTTAACCTTCTGTACGCTCCGAATCTGCCATCTAAACTGTCCTTCTGTCAGAATGTAGGACCATTTATATTTATTGAAAATATATCTGCATAACTGAACAACTGTAGTCAATGTGTGTGTAAAAGCTAAGAATGTTTCAATACTAAGTTTACCCTCATTGTGTGAGGTGCTGCTATGCCATATATCAACATATGTCTCAATAGTTTCTAGAAAGACAAGGGCCAGAGCCATTAATCGGGCTAGCATCATCATTTCGTGTGTATTTCCCTTTCATTGGGTACTGAACATTAGAAATTGTCCACCACTTAGAAACTAATTTTAAAAACCGGACAGTCCCCTCAGAAATAATGACACCCTCACTTTTAAGCATATCCAGTGCCACTGTGTTTTTGGTATCAAATATACTCACAGCAAGAGCAACATTCTGTATCTCTACAGCGGTGGGATACAGTGTCTTTCTTGATAAGTTTGGAGCCAGTTTTAATATCATAATTTCTTAGAATGGAACAGGTCTCTAATAACAGATAACTTTACCTCAACATCTGTGAACTGAAAAGTAGATTGGTTTGCAGTAGAGTGTAGCATGCTTTCTATTTTTAGTGTTAGGAATGACAAAAGTTTGACTGGGTTGATTTAACCAATTTTTTCTTACACATTTCAGCAAATGTACACTGTCGAACACAAGAAATAGTGACCTGGAAGGATTAGCTGGGTTTGCAATGCAGGATTTTAGAGTACCACCACCCAAAAGCTCAAACATCTTGCGATTTATGCTATGGTTATCTGATATCAATCAGACTACATCAAATTGAAACTCGTCCATGAAGGTTAAGACATAAATATTCAACAGAGTTTTTGCATTCATGTTATAAACAGGGAAAAAACCTATTACATCTTTATTGTATGAATGTAAAGAGGACAACATGATAGCCTGAATGGTAGTGGTAGAGTCTCCTCCTGGGCTATTTTCAGCCATTCCTATTATTTTCCCTGCTTTATAACTGAGTTTCGAATTGACATAGATCTCATCCAGCAAAATAGCGTCAACTTTCTCATCATCATTCAGGAGCTTACTTTTTCTTTTAAAAACGACTTTTGCAAAGGGTCGATACCAGAACTGTTTGGACTTATTTTGGACAAGAATTTTCTCAGATAAATATGGTTAGGTAGCGTCATTATGTTTGTTCTTCTCAAAGATTGATAAGCCCCTGGATGTGAGTAAGAAATATTGCAGCCCATATTAAAAGATCTGCTGAATATTTAATTTGACAAGAAAGAGCAAGTTCCAACTGTTCTAATGCAAACTTTATCTTTCCAGCCCTCTCTACATTCATATCAGCATCGAGTAGCAAGCCTTCCTTTGTAACATTTCTCAATGAAGTTACTCTTTCAGAGAGAGATACATTTTGCTCATTATAATTAGCAAAACAACTCACCAGATTCTCCAGTTTGCTCCATTTATCACACTTGTAGGTTTTGTTTCCATTAGACTCCAAGATCTAGGCAAACTTTTCCACAGGCAAGCACAGATCCTTGTAAAATACACTTACATCTAAATCACACAGACACTGGTGGGATATCTCGATATCCATTATCATTTATTTTAATGAAACTAACATAGTCTTCCTTCACAATCGTTGTGAATGGATTTACCTGCCTATTTTTAATTTCACATAAAAAAGAATCAAAATTTGCAATTCTATCCTGTTCACACCATTCATTAAAATTCTCCTCATCTCTCTGTAATATCTTCTGCACACGTTCTTCAGGATCTTTTCTTCCTTTACTTAGCCTGACTGTTAGATATGATGGCTGATTAGGGAAAATTGTGTAAGCATCATTACTTAGTTTTGGATATTTTCGAGGAAGACGAATAGGTTCCCCATTTAGAATTGGAAAAACATCTTCCCTAACCACAAACTTATCCTCAAAATGGTGCATGCACACGACTGTTTTATCATTAATTCAAAATTTTCACGGTGTATACTCCTAATCCACTTTTCTCTTAATGTTTTCTCCTTAGGAAACTTAAAAATACTAGAACGAGAGGCATTCGTGTAGTTTGATTTACAACCCGGCACACAACATGAGCGACCCATATTAAAATAAACACATTTTCACATTACTACACATAATTACACATCTTGCATGTCCACTGATTCATATACATACACCCACGCTAAAATTCTGCAAATAACCTAACGTTTATCCTCAACTTTCATGAAAAAACACCGACTGAACACGAAAACAAAAACCAAAACAAACCCACGTTTCCAACCAATCCGGCTACTCGATTCCCCATCTTTGAGCGATCGAGTGTAGCATAAAGGTCTGAGGATTGGAGTCGGTCTTGCCCAGTCGCTCAATATGTGTGTCAGTTTCATGTGTGTAGCAGTTGGAAGTCAATCGTAGATGTTACGAGATGTATTACGCTGGAGTACTGAAGAGTGGACTTGTACAGGTATATAGTATGGCTTGTAATGTTGAATAAACCAGTATTTTAACTAAACATGTTGTACCGTGGTTATGTTAATACTCGCATAGCCCGATAGATAGTTCGCCAACAGAAATGCCCAAATAGGGGAAAACAAAATGATAACAGTCCTCTAGTGTGGATTTTTATTACAAATGGAGAACTTCAGCATGGTGTATGTCCCCCACGAGCATTTATCATAGGTTGGCACCTACGTGGCATGCTCCGTATAAGTCGACGGAGGTCACGTTGCGGTATCACGTCCCGTTCTTCAATGAGACCTTGTTCGAGGTCTTGGAGAGTCTGTGGTGGAACAGGATGCCCACGAACACATCTGTCAAGCTTATCCCATACATGCTCAATGAGATTAATGTTGGGACTCACTGCTGGCCATTCCATCTTTTGAATGTCCAGTTCTTGCAAGACAGCTCTGGCATTGTCGTGCATGAGTAAGAATTCAGCGCCAATACTGTATGCAGCAACCAACACATGCTGTAGCAGTATCTGCTCGATGTAGCCCGCAGCGGCAATATTATCACGGACGACGACAAGATCCGTACGGCATCAATACTGATACACCCCACACCATCACAGAGCCTTGTCCGAATCGGTCGCCTTCCTGGAAAACATTTGGCACGTACTGCTCACCACGGCGTCTCCATACACGTTGACGTCCATCACGCTGTGTCAGTGGAAATCTGGACTCGTCCGTGAACAACACAGGTCTCCATTGGCGAAGTTGCCAATTGACGTGGGTACGGGCAAACAGAAGGCGAGCAGCGCGATGTTGCTGCGTTAAACGGGGCACTCGAGCAGGACGTCTAGGTCGTAAGAACACTCTTCTTAACCTGTTCCTTACTGTCTGGTCAGGCACCGTGATTTCAATGACCCTCCTGAGGTCTTGTTGCAGTTCCCTGGCAGTTGCTGAACGACGCCGCAACGTACAGATGGTCAGATATCGGTCATCCTGTGGAGTTGTCATGCGTTCACGACCTTGTCCAACACTCCTTGTGAACTGGCCTGTCTCATTGTAGCAATTCCACAAGCGTTGAGTAACTGACGAAGAGACATTGAGATCCACAACAACACGACGAGAAGTCCACCCTTCCTGGATCAAAGTGACGGCCCTTGAGACTTGAACCTCGTTAAGATGTCTCATGGGATGTTTACGTACAACGTGATCAAGTGACCGCAGTCGTCTGTGTACCTCACAACGACACATGGACGTACCGCTATTGACTTTGTTTTGAGGGGTCACCTGATAGTTTAATGCATGGCTAAGTAGCTAAGATCTCAATGTATGCTGTACGACCACTGGAACCCCATCTACCAAATTAACGTTCACATACTAGACGCTACAAAACATATTCCCCTAATTTTTTAAACTGTGTAATTTGGAAAGTAATATGCAACAACGTAATTAAAAGACGATACATTATACAAAGAAATAAAACTCCAAACTTCTGTTCATAACACGCTGATCAGGTGGATAAGTTTGATTGTTGAACTATGTGTTGGAAAAAGGTAAGCGTGAGTATCTGCATAACAATGTGTTTCGGACTAGATTTATTTGTGCTTGGTGAGAAATAGCTGTGAAAAGTGGCTGCTTGAAAAATGTTTAGGGATAGGCTCATTTTATTCCACACACATCATCATCATCATCATTGCTGGAAGAAGAGGGTTCCATCTCATCCTCTTCATAATCCCCATTTTGTTCATCTTCCACTAAGTAACTTCCATCATTTAGAGTTTCCTCGTCATCTATTCCATCTTGATTATCTTTCTCCTCCTGAATTTCTGTAACCATTTCCATGTAATAAGATGTGCCATTTAACGTTGTTGAATTGTTGACTGTATCATATTCCTCTGCATCGGAGTCTCCTCAAACATCTGAATTTTCTGCCATATCATCAGTAATACGAAGAATTTCCGATAAGATTGCTTTTGCTGCCATTCCTGCAATAAACTGAAACAGATATGCTTTTCAAAGTGCTCGTCCCTTCCCTCCTCTGCGATATTCGGATACAACATAACCTCATTTTTGTTGCGTGTGTACACTCTTCAATCAATCAATCAATCAATCAATCAATCAATCAATCAATCAATCAATCAATCAATCAATCAATCAATCAATCAATCAATCAATCAATCAATCAATCAATCAATACTGATCGGCACTTAGGGCAGTCGCCCAAGTAGCAGTTTCCCTATTTGTTGTTTTCCTAGCTATTTCTTAAATTGTTGCAAAGATTTATTGAAATTTATTGAACATCTCCGTTGGTAAGTTATGCCAATCACTAGCTGCCCTTCCTATAAACGAATATTTGCCCAATTTGTCCTCTTGAATTCAAGTTTTACCTTCATATTGTGATCTTTCCTACTTTCAAAGACACAACTGAAATTTATTCGTCCACTGATATAATTCCACGCCATCACTCCTCTGACCATCTCGAAACATACCACTTAGTCGAGCAGCTCGTCTCCTTTCTCCCAAGTCATGCCAGCCCAAACTTTGCAAAATTTTTGTAACACTACTCTTATGTCAAAAATCACCCAGAAAAATCGAGCTGCTTTTCATTGGATTTATTCCAGTTATTGAATCAAGTAATACACTGGAACCATACCCTAGTTGTGGTCTTACCAGAGACTTATATGCCCTCTCCTTTACATTCTTACTACAACACCTAAATACCCTCATAACCATGTACAGAGATCAGTACCCTTTATTTATGTGATTACCCCATTGAAGATCTTTCTTTGTATTAACACCTAGGTACTTACAATGATCCTCAAAAGGTTCTTTCACGCCATCAACCCAGTACCGTAATTAAAAGTGAGAGGACTTTTCCTATTTGTGAAACTCACAACCTGACTTTTAACCCCGTTTATCATCATACCATTGCCTTCTATTTTCTCATAACATTATCGAGGTATTTTTGCAGTTGCTCACAATCTTGGCACTTATTTATTACTCTGTACAGAATAACTCCATCCGCGAAAAACCTTTTCTGTGATTCCACTACTTTACTCATGTCATTGATATAATATAATATAATATAATATAATATAATATAATATAATATAATATAATATAATATAATATAATATAATATAATATAATATAATATAATATAATATAATTATTACAGGTTCAGATAAAGATTCGCCTACTCTAATTCTCTGAGTTCTATTTTCTAGAAATATAGCTACCCATTCAGTCACTCCTTTGTCTAGTCCATTAGCACTCATTTTTGCCAGTAGTCTCCCATGATCCACCCTATCAAATGCCTTAGATAGCTCAATCGCCATACAGTCCATTTGATCTCCTGAATCCTGCTATATCTTGCTGGAATCCTGGAACCTTTATTAAACCCGAACTGTCTTCTATCGAACCAGTTATTAATTTCGCAAACATCTCTAATATAATCTGAAAGATTGCTTTCCCAAAGCTTACATCCAATGCATGTCAGACTGACTGGCCTGTAATTTTCAGGTTTACGGTATGTCTATCACCTTTTCCTTTATACACACGGGCTACTATAGCAACTATCCATTCACCTGGTATAGCTCCTTCACGCGAACAATAATCAAATAAGTACTTCAGATATGTTACTATATCCCAACCCGTTGTCTTTAGTATATCCCCAAAACTTATCAATTCCAGCTGCTTTTCTAGTTTTTAATTTTGTACCTTACTCTAAATAACATGGTTTTCATAGGTAAAGGTTAATACTTCTTTAGTGTTAGTCACCTCCTCTATCTGGACATTATCCTTGTAACCAAGAATCTTTACATACTGCTGACTGAATACTTCTGCCTTTTGTGAATCCTCGTAAACACACTCGCCATGTCCATTAATGATTCCTGGAATGCCCTTTATGGAACCTGCTTCTGCCTTAAAATACCTATACACCCCCTTCCATTTTTACTAAAATTTGTATGACCGGTAATTATGCTTGCCATCATGTTATTCTTAGCTAAGTTCTTTGCCACATTCAATTGCCTAGTAAGTTCCTTCAATGTCTCCTTACTTCCACAGCTATTTCTATTTCTTTCCAACCTGCACCTCCTTCTCAGTCTCCTTACTTCTCTGTTATCATATAGTGGATCATTACCATTCCTTACCTCTTTTAAGGTACAAACCTGTTTTCATATTCCTCAACAATTGCTTTAAACCCATCCCACAGTATGTTTACATTTTTATTTACCGTTTTCAGCGATCATAGTTACTTTTTAAAATCTCCCTCTTGCCTGTTTTATCAGCCATATGGTATTGCCTAATAGTCATTAATTTAAAACCTTCCTTTATATCAAACTTATTTTTAAATACGATAAAAATAGCTTTGCGATCACTATTACCATCTATTACTTCGGTTTCTCTATAGAGCTCATCTGGCTTTACTAGCGCCACATCCAGAATATTCTTTCCTCTAGTTGGTTCCACCACTTTCTGAATAAGGTGCCCTTCCCATATTAACTTATTTGCAATTTGTTGGTCATGCTTTCTGTTGTTCGCATAGCATTCCCAATTGACATTTGGTAAATTGAGATCACCCGCTACAATCACGTTCCTTTCCATATCGTTTCCAACATACCTGATTATCTCATCAAATAATTCTGAATCAGTGTCAGGGCTACTCTTTCCCGATCTGTACACTATAAAGACATCACGTTGCCTATTATCTATTTCATGTTTATCATATTTTCTTCGTAGCTTACAAGCTCTTCTTTCACCAGAATGAATACCCCCCACTACCATTCCGATCCTATCTCTACGATACACATTCCAGTTCCGTGAGAATAATTCTGCATCCATTATATAATTTCTCAGCCATGATTCAACTCCTATTACAATATCTTGTAAGTATATATCTATTAAATTACTTAATTCTATTCCTTTCTTTACGATACTTCTACACTTCAGCACTAACTTCTTTATGTCATCCCTACTTGACTTCCAGATCCCTGTACCCTTATCACCGCTCCCTAGTTCACCCCGTACCTTCCTATAACCCTTCTAAACAAATTTCCTAATTTATATTTACCACTGTGCTTTAAGTGGCCATTTGAGAGCAGATTCCTATGTCGTATCCACTCATTAGGATGTAGGAATCTCATTCTCAATTTGCCACATACCCAATCCATAGTCCATTTACATCTCCAATCAGCTTCCAGTCAGTATCCCTCCTACACAGTATTCCACTGATAACAATCTCCGCTTCCTTAAACTCCATCCGTGCTGCATTTACCAGTTCCAACGCATCCCCTACTATGTTGGTATTTTTGCTCCTACCGAGCTCGATAGCTGCAGTCGCTTAAGTGCGGCCAGTATCCAGTATTCGGGAGATAGTAGGTTCGAACCCCACTGTCGGCAGCCCTTGAAGATGGTTTTCCGTGGTTTCCCATTTTCACACCAGGCAAATGCTGGGGCTGTACCTTAAGTAAGGCCACGGCCGCTTACTTCCCACTCCTAGCCCTTCCCTGTCCCATCGTCGCCATAAGACCTATCTGTGTCGGTGCGACGTAAAGCAACTAGCAAGAAAAAATATTTTTGCTCCACACACTTTCCCGACATGTCTAACAATGGAATCCCCATGAGCCGAGCTTCAACCCTACCCACCTCATTTGATCCCCTCCCCCATGGTCATACCTATCCTTTCTCACTTCTGCAGAAGCTACTTTCTCCTCCCTTTTCTCCCTCCCATGACCCTGTTCCACTGTATTTTCCTATCCTCTACTTTACATTACCGTTTCCTTCCTTTTCCTTTCATCCTACTTCCACACTTCTCAACAACTTCCCTGTTCCTCATTTTCCCTTTGTTGTTCTACCTGCAGTGACTCGTACCGATTTCTCACAGACACCTGTCCTTAAATCTGATCCTGAATAGAGCTCTCAGCCTGCAATCTCATTCCCCTTAAACATTATGCCATCTGTCTTCTACAATTCTCCCCTTTCCTTCCCATTCCTCTTTTACACCTACTGTATCATGTTTGAGGGAGGCCTACTTTCGTTCTTGCCCTTTGAGAGAATCGTAATTATCTTCCTCAAACTCTCCAACTCCTCCCTCATACTCCTTAGTGCTTGGCCACACCCACAGTTCCTACACTAGCACTCCTTAGCCATTTTTTGCGGAATAATGAAAAAAGAAAATAACTTTTTCTGTGCTAAATAAAAATGAAAAGAAAGATTTATTGTCTAGGTTAGTACACAAAGATCACACGACAATATGGTGATTAAGATAGGCTACGAATACACTGCAATACTATTTAGTTGTACTAAATGTTTATCCTAAAACACCCTAACAGGATAAAAACTGCTGTTTATTCCTGGAAACTGAAAGGAATACACCAAAATTAGACAGTTCTAAACTGCAGTTAAGTCTACTCTAATTACTACAACAGAATTCTAGTAAGAGAGTTACTACAGGAACTTCTACTATAGTTCAGTTATTATGAGTTTCGACTTGACATTTGAACGCTGCCTTTTGGCGGAGGGTAAATGAATTAATCAACAGCCAATCATAGACAGCCGATCGCTCCGACAGATCGCGTTAGACTCCATTTGCGATTAGCAGCGTTGTCGATTTGTTGTTTACTGTAACCACGTGCTATCAGCTGTGTGTTGTATTGTGCTCAGTTCTTTTCGCGGTCTTTGTGTGTCTTTGTGCTAGGTTGTTGTTCGTTTATATTTCGCAGTGTAGAGTTTATAAATGTTTTTTAGTATTTTTAATAGTATAGCGCGTTATCTTGTAGTAAATAGTGTGTAACAGGTGATCTATTTTATATAGTAGCTTAGTTTAACATTTCGTTCGGTAGTTATATAGTAGTTTAATTTTAGGCCCGTGTGTGAATTTGATGTTCTATCATGTCGACGCCTACGTTTAAGGATGAAGCTCCCAAGAGAAGAAAGCCCTTCGGACGAGGTACTCCACTAAGGAACCGGGCCCTGGAAATTGTTTGTAATGTTAGGGAGTCATTCTTGACAAAGCACCAACCATGGCGGCTAGAAAGAATGAGTTGGTTAAGTGGTTGAAGGAGCACAATATTTCGGTTCGCGATGACATGGAGAAGGGGGATCTTATCCATCTCTTGAAACATAACAAGCCCCAGTATCCAGTTTATGTGGTGGATAGCCAGAAGGAACGGGCATAAAGTAGTTCAGATGATTATGTTGAAGACTTTATTATCTCTTTAGGGTCAAGCGAGAGTGAAACCCCAACAGACGATGACAATGCCGATAGTGACTGAGAAATGAGTGGTATATTCGCTTTGTAGGATTATTTCCTTCGTTATAGTAAACTGAATCTAACAGCAACGCGTGATCTTCTACATGGTGAGTAGAAATTTAATTTAATTTTCTCACGGTTTATCTGTTCGAGCATTGGCATATTTTTATCTTGTAGCCTTATCCTAAATGTGTTGTGCATTATTGATCTTACGTGAATCATGTATGTTGCTACAAAGAATAACCGATTATGGACTTATATTCCAGTATTTACATTTCTGGTCGTGTTGTGTATCGTAAATCAGCTGTTTGTATTCGTGGCAATTTGGCACCACCGGCTGACTTCCGGCTAACTGTCAAGTCGAAACTCATAAAAACGGAACCACAGCAAGAGAACAAGCACACTACTTTCTAATAAGATACCGGTACTACAATACACTACAATAATTTTAAACTAAGTTTAGGCGTATCGTAATTACAACTCTTCACATTATATCAAGTTAGCGACAAATATTCCGCAGGAAAGTATTCAAATCAAAAGTATTCAATGTACTTATATCAAATTATGAATATAAAATAAAAAGGAATACTCAATGCAACAATGTCGAACAAATATATGGCAAGAAACACTATCTATCCAAGTATGGCAGCAAACTTATATTATAAAAACCAAAAGCAATAAAGTCAAGGCCATATAAACAGGTTTAGTGTCATTTTACGCTACCGGTATATAAGGATAGTAGGTATAGACCCTCTTTTGAGGTAGCTCTACTCTGGGAGTGGCGACCCTGCCCATGCGATTTCCAGAGCACACTGACCCGGTGTGTAGCATGTCGTAAAGGTCCCAGCTCAGGGTTACGAGTGAAGACCTCAACGGTACTTACAGCGGAGGAGAAGGGCTTCAGTACGGTGCCGGTGGCGGAAGAGGCAGCCCAGTGCTCGTTTTAATTGTGTAAAAGGTATCTGTATCGAAGTTGGAAGCAGATATCAACCGTAGCATCTGTTCCTCAGAGAAACGGCTACAACAGCTTCTTTTCCCTATGTTAAGGAAAGCTGATGAATGGCCTAAATGGCACTTAATTTTCACAAGGATATCGTCAGTATGGCTGAACAAACAAATACATCGGTCCCCAGTGCCCGGCAGTCCTTCAGAGGCAAAGGGGTGCTAAGAATCTCCGGGTCGGCCTTAATGAATATTTGCAATTGGAATGTAAGAAGTAGGTATGTATGACGGAGGAAAGATAACACTATCAGAGAATTGGAAATACTCCAAATAAACATCTTCGGAATAAGAGAAATGCGATGGCGAGGATAAGGTAGTTGCAGAATCAAAGGTCTTTTTGTCTATTACTCAGGAAACAATGAACGAAATCATTTAAATTGAGTTGGCATCATACTGGATGAGCAAGAAAATAATGCAGTCAAAGACGTCATTCCTTTTCACACAGAGTTTTATTGATCAAATTTAACTCAAAACCTTTTGATATAAATATCATACAAGTATATGCGCCCACATGTGATGGGACTGATGCTGACATTGAAAAGTTTTATGGAGATATTAATGAAGATCTAAAAATCACCAATACTTTGTAAATAACCATCCTGATAAGAGATTTAAATGTACCAGTGGGAAAAGGCGTGTATGAGGACATTATTAGCAATTATGACTTGGGTGAAAGAAATGGTACACCCGGAAATCAATTGCTGAAACTGGGACAAGGATTCTAAGGAATCAGACTGATTACGTTTTGATTACAAAGAGATTCAGAAACTGCATTAAATCTGTGAGGACTTAACCTGGTGCTGATATTTCATCGGATCATAATCTACTGGTCGTTAAAATTAGGCTGAAATTAAACAAAATTTTAAAAAAGTTTTGTCAGTCTTAAATTTGATGCTGCTAAACTCCAAGATGCAAACATTAACAGAACAGTACTGAAAGACCTAAGTGAACAGCTATCCAACCAAACTGAAATACCGAAGGTCATTGAAACCATTCGCAGTCGATTCAAAACAACTGTACTTGATAAAGGCAATAATTATCTAATGCAAGACAAACACGTTAGAATGTGCAAATGGATGACTGATGAAATCTTTGATTTGATAGATTAACAGATGATGGTAAAGAACAAGAACTGGGATAAGTATAAAGAACTCGAGACCAAAATCCGCCAAATGATTAGAAGGGCAAAAACTGAATGGGTGGGTTATCAGTGTAAGGATATAGACGAATGTGAATCTAAGCGTGACACTTTAATCATGTACAAATAGGTTAAAGAAGCTGCAGGGCTACACACCAGGAGGGCAAATGGACTGTTATATAGCAATCAAGCGAAGGTCATCATCGAACATGAAGAAAAACTGAACAGCTGGAAACTCTTTGTGACTGGCCTTTTCAATGGTAATAGGGGATCATGTCCTACTGTTTGTGATACAGATGAAAGACCGTTAATAACTCACCACGAAGTAGAATATTCCGTCAATAACTGCAAAAACAGGAAAGCACTTGGACTGGATGGTATACCTGTAGAAATATGAAAAATTTTTCAGAAGACTAGATATCCTGATAGAGATATTCAATCTGGTATATAATAATGGATCCAATCACTTCTGACTAGTTGACATCACCCTTCATCCCTATTCCAAAGAAAACAATGGCTAAATCTCATGCAGATTACAGAATCATAAGCCTAATGAGCCATGTTATGAAAATCTTCCTAAAAGTAATACAAGAATACACAGCAAACGTGAATCCTACTATTCCTACATTGGTAACACCCAGTTAAGTTTCCGTAAAGGATTTGGCACCAGCAAGGCATTGCTGGGGACGCAGTTTTAGGTACAACGATGGGTACACGCCTTGTGTAGGCACTCCAGCATACAACACATAACTTCGCTAAGAAATATATATGAATTTTACCTTAAAATCCTTTTAGAAGAGAGATGTGTTCATTACGAATGCCAGGGACCCATTCGGCCCTGTCCTAAAAGGTACATTTACTTATATAACCTAATGAAAGATTTCACGCATCATTGTGCATTGTGTATTAGCCTGCCAGTTACGAGCACAGCCATTGGCCGACATGAAGTCATTCCCAGAATTCCTAACTCACAGCTTTCGTTACCAACCCGCGCAAAGTAAAAACACAAGAAGAGGCTCTGTTAGTAGCTGTAACCTATCTTTGCAAATCCCCTTTGGGGCCACGCTCCCCTCCAGAGGCTTTTAACTATCACCGTGGCTCATCAAATCAAAATCTCTTTATTTGCAAATGAGGTGTCTACCTCGGTGGCAAATGGTACACTAAAATACATTATTGTCAAGCACTAAATTTTAGATAAACGAGAGAAGAAAATTTTCCTAGAATACAATATTATATAATTTACGCTAACAATTTTTCTAATAAACACACAGCTCATCATTAATAAATTTATATTGTTTACAAAATTCTACTTATGATATTACTTCAAATAATACTATACAACTGGTGTAAGATTAAAATTTACATTGCATTTATTTACTTATTTTTTTACCCATTTTAGAACCTAAGTAGCATAACGACCTGCTGCGTCTTAACCACAGCCCCTTTTACCACCACTTTTCAGAGTTCCTGAAGGGCCTTCACAGCTACCGTAACGGTCCCAGGGCCCTCGATGTCCTCACTGTACTTCACCCCTACAGGCAGTCCCCTACTTTGGCTGTCCAAACTCCTCAAACTTGGGGGATGGATTTATTCACACACATTTTTTATTTACAATACCTGCACTGGTTGAATGCCCTCTAACATTTCATTTATTTTCTCTGTTGCTGTTTATTCTTGAATATCTGTAGAGATTTTGGAAAAGGATCAAACATACCCTTGGTAAACTGTTCCACTCCTTCACGCCCTTCCCAATGAATGAAAATTTACCCAAAATTCCTTCTAATTTTATACTTGTGGTCAGTCCTTCCAGTATAATTATTTTCCAACTGAAGCCTCTCACGGATATCTCCCCATGCTTCTTCTCCTGCGTAGGCTCTATATAATCTTATAAGCCTAGTTTTCTCCCTTCTCTTACTTAATGTTTCCCACCCAAGTTCTGTTAACGTTTCTGATACACTACTCTTTTTCCGGAAATCCCCTGTTACAAATCTTGCTGCTTTCCTCTGCACACTATCTATTTCTTTTATTAGGTATTCTTGGTGAGGATCCCAAACGCTGTTTGCATATTCCAATAATGGACGAACCATGCTTAAGTAACTTTTTCCTTTTAATTCTTTATGCATCATTTAAGTAGCCTCATTATGACATGTAACGATCTGTATGCTTTCCCAACAATGTCTTCCACATGACCCTTCCAGTGCTAAATATTGTAACAGTTGATTTGCCTCCATTAACCTTCATATTATTTTCTTCAACCCATTGTTGGGTACTCTCAAGGTCCCTTTGCAATTCTGAACAATCCTCAATGTTATTTATTTCTCTATAAACAATTTTGTCATCTGCATACAATCTGATTTTTGATGTTATATTATTCCCTAAATCATTTGCGTATATTGAGAAAAGTAATGGACCGATTATACTTGTGCAATTCCCTTCCAAACTTCCTCTTCCTGCGATACATTATTTCCTACTTTGACTTTCTGAACCCTTGAATTTAGAAATGTTTTTATCCAACGCGTAACCCTTACCTCCAATCCTATTCCCTCCAATTTCTTTAATAACAATCCATATTTCACTCTATCAAAGGCTTTGAAAAGATCTATAGCTATGCAATCTAACTGGCCTCCTGAATCCAACTGATCTTATATGTCCTGCTGATATCCCACCAGTTGTGCCTCACAAGAAAATTTCTCTCTAAATCCACACTGGCTCCTCATGAACCAACTCTTATCATCATATATCCCTCTGATGTACTTTGATATTAAACTCTCCAGTATTTTACAAACTATACTGGTCAGGCTGATTGGTCTGTAGTTCTCTGGTTTCCTTTTATCACCCTTTCCTTTATAAATTGGTATTATTATAGATTCCTTCCATTCCTTTAGTTTTACACTATTATTTATGACATAGTCAAAGAGAAATTTTAAATAAGGCACTATGTACCACACTATTGTCTTTAATACCTTTCCAGTAATTTGATTACTTCCTGCTTTTCTTTCCTTTCTGAAGCAGCTGGATTTCTCTGAAAATATCTTCATTAGTGAATGAGAAGCTTCTTGTTTCCCTATGTGTTTTTCCCTCTCTTTTGAAACAGGAACGCCCGTACTTCAGTTTATCGGAGAGCATGAGAAACGACAAGGCGTGTACGGCCCATGCTAAGAGAGTGAGAGAGAAGGGTAGTGAAAAAATGTTTTTATGATTAAGTGGATCCTACAGTTTATTCAATAGATATGCAAAGAATTATGTCACCTTTTACAGCTGAATCGTGGGGTTGTCCTTGAAGGCGTGGAGGAGACGTCGTCCTGCGGCGTCTGCGTCGTCTTGCGGTCGGCGTCGGCGTTGTCTTCCGTCGTTGGTGTTTTCTCTGTATTAGTGTTGATGGCGACTCGAACCTGAGGCAGGAAAGGGGAAATGTGGAGCTTCCGCATCGGACGTCATGGGACTCTGGTGTGACACCTCTCTAAGGCGAAGCACACCGAAATAGTTCCCACAGTCAATGATGTTGAACGCACTTTAGCAGCAAGGATAAAGTCAGAGTCACAGTTCCATGAGAATAAGATGGAAGGAATTATCGTATTTGGAATAATAAACAAACGAAAACAATCTAGGACCTTCCGAGGTGCAGTGATTAAGCACTTCACAAAGAAAATTAAATTCACCGGGTACAGTCTCTGCACTGTACACCATGAGCACAATATTCACACACTTGTTGAAATAAACGACAGTCCAAGTTCTGTTACGTCGTAATTTTCAGAAGATTATCACTGACATTTAAGATCATACGTGATTCAGAACAGGTTATGATGGGAATTGGCATGGTCCCTCGGAAAGAAATTACGATACCGTATTCCACAAGTTAATACTGTCTTTAAGAGGGAATGTTGGCACAGTTTATTACGAACACAGTTCAATGGATAGACACAGTCTTTAAATGAAATGAAGGCTGGCACAGTTTTATTACGAACACAGTTCAATGTATAGACACAGTCTTTAAATGAAATGAAGGTCGGCACAGTTTTATTACGAACACAGTTCCGAAAAATGGATAAACACAGTCTTTAAATGAAATGAAGGTCGGCACAGTTTTATTACGAACACAGTTCAATGGATAGACACAGTCTTTAAATGAAATGAAGGCTGGCACAGTTTTATTACGAACACATTTCAATGGATAGACACAGTCTTTAAATGAAATGAAGGCTGGCACAGTTTATGCTAGAAACATTCATAGTCCACAAACGAAATATAATCGCCCAGTCGTACAGACTGATAAAAACGAAATTACGTTTTTGTTCATGCACAAAGTTCAAGCCCACGGAGAAAGCTTCCAACACTAACGTTTCCGAACTCAAGTACACAGCCGGACCGAGTGACGAATTATATCGCGACGTGCTTACTTGCACACACACTGAGCTCACGGCTTACTGTCGACTCCTCTCACTGCCTACGACACACTGCAGCTGCACACTGCCCACACTGTACACTCTCTGCTTTACCCCAGGCTGGCGATTCGCTTATATTGCCGAAGGTCGGTGGGCGTGGCTACACCTGTGGGCCCCAAGAAAATTTTATATCTTGGCCATCTTTACACCGATTGACATGAAATTTCGGCTAGCAGCGTTCATTATTCCTGCCTGCAAGGTGACGTTATGGAAATATTGATATCACATTTCGTTCATGCTGCAATGCTATGGAACACGAAAGAACCTTCTGCGTGACGTCGCTTGACCTTGGCCGGTGTTCTAGAACAGCGCGAGCTTGCTTGCAGTTCCCACAATGCCAGTGCGCTCGGCGCAAGTTTTAAATGCTTACGGCCGGGTGTTAGCGAGTTCCTCTTAATAAATGAATGAAACGTGAATGCTCGTAGGGCATTCCCGTTTCACTATCCTCTGTTTTGGTTTCCAACTCCTGACAATATTCTACTGATTCTCTGAATTTTCTACTAAATAGGTTTGCTTTTTCAGTATCTGTTAAATAGTGTTCACCCCCTTCTCCCACCATTGTAGGAATTTGGATTCTTTTTCCTTTTTGATTCCTGATATATGAATACAGCTTTTTCCATTTCCCTTTGTGGTCATTACCATCTTGAAGTATGCCATTCATATAATTCTCTTTTGCTTCCTTTTTCACTCTATTTAGTTCCCTGATTAGCTGTTTCCTAGTTTCTCTACTCTCCCTACCCTCTTTGATTTTCGTTTACTATTCTACATTTTCTTTTTAATTTTCTTATTTCCCTTGTATAATAAACAGGTTCTGAGGTCATTTTACCCTTCTTAACAGGTACAAATCTCTTCTCTCCTTCCCAAATAATTCCTTTAAATTTAGTCCAAAGTGTATCCACATTACTCCCTTCACTTATCCAACAACTGAACTGTGATTTAAGGTAAATCTCAAATGCATCAACTTTAGTTTTTCTGTACATTTTCCTGTCTTATGTGACTCTCTTATTAAGCCTTTTTGTGCCAGTCCTACATCCATTATTACAGCCTTATGGTCACCTATTCCTTCAATTACCTCAGTTTTATCAACAATTTCCCATGGCTTAACCAAGAATACATCTAGTGAGTCATTGAGACGAGTCGGTTGTTGTACTACTTGTGTATATCCTCCCTTCCAAATTAACTTATTTGCCAGTTTCTGTTCATGGGCTTCACTTGCAGCTCCATTCCATTGAACTTCAGGCAAGTTTAGATCTCCCCCAATTTATTACCATTGTTCCTGGATTATCCGTGGAACGCAGAGGTGAAAGAAGGTGCCGGAGTGAATGGGTCTAACTACAATTTCAAGAAAAATAAGAACTCAAACTGAAGGTTATATTTTCTTTAACAAAATTTTCATAACAATAAAATCTCAGGTACACTGACGAATTCTAGACAAGACAAGAAATCCAAAATTTAATGACTGTTTTTTAAAAAAACTGGGCTTCAATGCCCTCAATTTAAAATTCTTGAGCTCCTAACTCAAATTTACCAAAAGCACAAATTTACACAAGGGCAGGAATCCCTCAATACATGGAGCGCTTGCTCCCAACTCACAATATCAAGCCCCCCAGAGTCACTTATACATCACTAGAAAGAGCTGGCATGCTCTCAGTTTTCCAAGCCTATTCAAGGCAATATCAGAAAATTACCATCACTCGCCACCAAGGCACAACTTACAAAATTTGAAACAGGGGTATCTAGTACCCAACCTATTGGGCCTTAGCGTAAAAGAACAGATTAAGTAAATGGCCCGAAACAAATTGAATTGAGGCGTGCACTTGCGCTCCTAGATATGAATTCTTAAAACATAAAGGGCACTAGGCCGATGAAACAGGGGCTATTCCCAAACCATGGAGGTGACTCGTATAAGAATAAATTAAGACATTACGGAAAGGAAGAAAACCCGTTACAAAGCGTAGTCACCTCAAACCAATATGAAGGTGAGCTCGAGAGAGTACATCACTCTCTATCCCCGATTTACAGAAGTTATTACATAAGCCGGCCAAAGTTACATTTTCAGAAAAGTAGGTTACATAGTTAAAGTTCCGGACCTTTCCCTCGGGTTAAACTGCAGAGCTAGCAAGAAATAAAGATGTTAAGTGGTCATTACCTTGTCGGTGTACTGCTGCCTGATGAAAGAGGCGCCTCCCGCTTCCTGCTTGACACACACACTTAGTTAGATGACGATCAATTGGCCCAGAGACGAGAAAATCCGCAGTTTATGTACCCTCGGGGAAAGTTTGACACCTTTCACGAATAAACCAGCCACACCCTCTCAATTTATTGGTCAGTTTGAAAGGTTACACTCCAAATCGAAGAAGACGGGGGTGATAGGATGAAAAATATTTACAGAAATTTGGGATTGGCTGGATTAAAAACTGGTGGAAAGAAAAGATAAATATTGCCAACCCAAAAATAAATGAACATCTATTAGTAAAAAAAACTTATGAATACAAAACTTCTTCAAATCAAAGGTTCTTTCACTTCGCACCAGGGTGCATGATCATAGTTTTTCAGCAGTGACATCTATGGAAGAATGTCCAAACTTTTTGATGAAGGGCAAACAAAGCAAGTAGAAATTCACACAGTACAGGAAACTTCACAATAACAAAATTACATCAAATTTCTGTGGTGACATCTTCTGAGTAAGGTTCTGGCTTGTTGTATTATTGGTTTCACATTTGGTAGATAGAGGAGTTCTTTTAGGCGCTCATTTTGAACGCGCAGCGTAGAGGTGTACCTCCCGGTACAACTATATCATTATTATTGTTTCTATGAGTATAATCTATTATTTTCTCAAATATTTCCATGTCTCTTTCCTCTCTTCCAGGCCTATATGTTCCTATATAATTCCCACCTCCTTCATATTATCACAAACTAATTTTATCCCTAATATTTCACCCCTTTCATCAGTAAATCATTCATGTGAACAATAAGTTTCCTTCACCAGAATAAACACCCCCCTTCCATTTTATCTCCTCGGTCTCTACGATAGACTGTATACCCTTCTGCAAATACTTCTCTATTACCCATCCTTTCTCTCAACCACGATTCCACTCCTATCACCACATCAGTCTCATAAGATTCCATCAATGTACTCCTACACTCTGACAGTTTAGCAAGAGCAATCTCAGACCACCTTCCTCCCTAAAACTTGACTGTTGCACTTGGGTAACTTGAAATTCCTTACTGTCCTCAGTTTCATTTTCTAGTTGACTGAGCCAGCTTGAAGTACAGCTGGCTCTATCTACTAGCTTTCTTGGTCAGTATTATAACTCAAGGGAGTTGCCTTTTTTACAGTCCATATCTTAAGATTAATAAAATCTAGAACAATATTTGCTATCTTTTGTTTACCTGAATTGTTTAGATGAAGGCCATGCTTAGTGTAATAGTGTCCCTCGAAACTGCTGCATTCAATTACCTGGGTGTTACGAAAATGTTTACAAATTTTAATCATATCTCTATTAACTTCGTCCACTTCAATGTTCACACATGAGTCTCTAATCAAATCATGCCTGTGGGGAACGTTCACTACTGCCCGCACGGCCAGATAAATGTAATTTAGCATCTCTAACCTATCTTTGCAAATCCAGGACAAGCTCTGTCATGAGAACAGTTTCCCCTCCATGGCCACACTCCCTTCGAGAGGCTTTTAAATATCGCCGCGGCGCATTCTGCCCGCACGACAAGAAACAAGACTACAGGTAATTTAGTAGTTGTAAAATTCTTCCAGATGCCGTGATGGAATAGCTCTCGTGCTTTTCGTTGGGAATTTCCATAACTGTTGGTAGCAGCTGGTGCCGAGACTTGGACCGTAACAGACAACACCACCAAAACACTTCGATCTTTTGAGATGTGCTGTTACTGACGCCTGTTTAGACTCCTTCAGCTTATCTTACAAGGTCAAATTGAAGGCAGGAGAAGTAGGGGAAGAAGGAAAATATCTTGGCAACGGAATCTGCGAGAATGGTATGGAATGAGTACCCCCATTCTATTCTGAGTTGCTGAGAACAAGAACTAGATCGCTCTGATGACAGCCGACATCCAATGAGGATATGTTACGAGAAGAATAAGGTATGTAAATCACATTTAAGTGGAGATTCGAATTATTTGTAATTAATATTTGCATTTTTTAGGCAAGATTTGAGCCGTAAAAGCTAGTGGTACATACATGACACCAGTAACCGATAAAGGGATAAGATATATTGTGTATGTCAAAACCAAAAACAATGAAGCTAAGGCCATCTAAATAGGATTTAGAATTATTTTACGCTATGTAGAGCATATTTTAGTGGAATTTTGATTTATTTAGGCAAAGTTAAATGCAATAAATATATTTGAAAATATACGCAATAGATTTAATTGATTTTTAACTGCATGAATATAATTCTTTGGTAATAAATCATTAGATAGTTACACAATTAATTAATTTATGCTCGGGTGCACCATTCTCGGTAAATATCAGGCGTTATGAGACCGTGGTAAACTATTACTTTGGTATTGTCATTAATCTGTTGCACCATTACTGATCCTTGATTTCGAAACCGCGGGTCTTGACGCTGGCTTTTCTCGCTATTATTCACCTCGGAAGAAATTCAAAATAGTATTCAGAAGGCAGTGATCAGTTCGACAGTCACTTGTCTTTAATTAATCCAGAAGGCAGTGATGTTCTCTACGGTCATGAGCCTCTAATTTATCCAGTTCCCAGTTGTTTACATTTTGTCTGGAATCGTCGCTGTCCTTTTATTTCTAGGATGAATATCATTTTACACTTTTATAACATTTTTTCTTTGTCAACATCATTGTATTTATTTTTATCATATCTTCTATTACAGCCCTGGACTGATTTTGTTTCGTTAGGTTAGTTAAGGATGGATTATCAGTTTCAGCCGAAAAGGAAAAGGAATGACGAACGAGAAGCGAAGCGAAAACAAGTTATTTCATTCCCTCTCCTCATACGAGGAGGGGCGGGCCATCAGTTCAACAAAGGAGCTCTTCGGCCGTATAAAGGAAAGAATTAGTGAAGAAAGTGTAGGGGGTGTGTGTCGTACACACCAGAGGGGGAAAATAGTTAATGAAGCTGGCTTAAAGGCACCGTCACAAGAAGCCGGGACCCAGGGAAGACCCGCAAAGCACCCCACGCAGGCAAACCACCACAAACACCATGGGAAGAGGGACGGGAAATTTATTGACGTATTGACTCATCTCGGGCGCGCAATTCGGAATAGATACAATTTTACATAGAGTTACAAATTAGTTCACATATATTGTGTAGGGACAAGGGGGGTGTTCGGCGGAAAGATGGAGTAAGGAGTGGGGTAGTATTGCGACATGAGGTAATAGAGGGTTATGGTAATGTTGGTTATTGTGGTGGCGAGAAGGCGAAGTAGGTCCATGATGGTGAGGGGCGGTAGAAAAACGGGTGGCTGTGGGGCAGGTTGGTAGATGGCTTGCGGAGGCGGGGCGGGTGGTGGGCTAGCAGAAGAGGCAAGATGAGGGGGTGGTCGGTACGGGGTGGGGAACGAGAGTGCTCCACGCGGTAAGTTCGCCTGCGAAAACGGACGCTGGTAGTGATGAGATGGTCGACGTCCACAGCTCATGATAGTTGGAGGCGAACCATGAACGTCGGGCCGTTGGAGTTGAAGATACGGTACGCCCGATCAGCTGGGGCGCTTGTCCTTTGGAGTTCCTGCAGTAGGTCCTGTTCGCTGATGGCAGGGTCAATGCCACGGATGACACAACTCCGGGATGGAGATGGCTGTTGGACGACAGTAGAAGAGGCTGCTTGTTCCGGGGAAAGTGACTAAGCTGCGACGGTGGCATCCAAGATGTTGGCAGGAGGCTGCTGGGGACAGGGTAAATTAGGAGAGAGGGAGGTTACAGGTATGGACATGATAGGGGAGGAGTGGCTAGTGGTAGGAGTAAGAGTAAAAGAGGACGGGGTAGTAGTGGCAGAAGTGGTGATGGTAGTGGTTGTAGTGGTAGAAGTGACAAGCGTGGGCAGGAATGTACGAGATGGGGGGGGGGGTGGAAACAGAGGGAGCACGGAAAGGATTAAAGAAGAGTTGACTTAATATGGACTCAGTAGGGCGGACCACGTCATAGGGCCGGCCGTCGATGGTTACACTTCTGGTTTGACAGGCTACTTGGTCGGTGACATCCCGGAAGGTGATGAGGATCTGCGGTGCAGGCCCAGAGGTGCAGTAATCCCGGAGGCGGATGACGTCGGCGACGGGATAGCCGGACTTGCGGAGTTCCATGAGAAGGTAGGAGTCCTCGAGCGAAATGTCCACATCCTTGAAGAGGCTGTAACAAACCATGGTGGAGAGGGGAGGCAACAGCCAACTAGGCGTCTGCCCGTTTAATTATTCTTGGGCGGACTGAGTAACAGCAGAGAAGAGCGCCACCCAGCCGAAAAAATCGTGGACATGCGACGTACGAAGAGGGATGCGCGAACGAGAACGCCAAATGTTAGTGTGTTTGAAACTGAAATGCTCACTGACTTAGATTACTTCTTGGCGAAACAGGACTATTTCTATGAGTTGGGAACTCGAGTTGATCACCTATTAATTGTAACAAGGACACCACAGTCCAGTGGCGTATATTGAGGACTACCAAGGTTATCGGTGAAGCTCAAAGCATTATAATGTAAGCATCTGATACATTGTTCCATTTACAAAACTTGAAAGCAATGAGAAAATACATCGTGCGTATTTCATAGAACAAGCCATCGGAAACTGATATTGCAGTCCATGCGCTGCGTCCCTCTCCCCTCACCACAACTCACGCGGCATGCTGTTGTATGTCCGATAGATGCAGGGACCGGGAGAATAGGTGTGCTAACGAACAACCATGCGTTACTCATTGTACCGGTATATTTTTCATCACTCCATACTTCTGACTTCATTATATAGGTAACAGAGTGCTGGCATTTCACTGAAGTTTACTTCTACATCCTTTTAGGAAGACACTGCAGGGCTGCTAGAGTAATATAGGTTTTGTAGATAGATCTGCTAAAATGAAGTGTAATCTTTCAGGTTTAGTGTTCTCTTTCCTTGGTTGGAATAGAACCCGTGATCATGGGTCGGACACCACCATTGACCTCTCGAGGAAGCGGCCCCAGGGGCTGTCGACCTTGGAGCGTGGGTTGGTGACCAAGGTGTCCTTAGCTGAGTTCTGGCATTGCTTCCACTTACTTGTGCCAGGCTCCTCACTTTCATCTATCCTATCTGACCTCCCTTGTTCTTCACACCAGGCAAATGCTGGGGCTGTACCTTACTTAAGGCCACGGCCGCTTCATTCCTATTCCTAGGCCTTTCCTGTCCTATCGTTGCCATAAGACCTATCTGTGTCGGTGCGACGTAAAGCAAATAGCAAAAAAAATCTTGTTCTTTTCTGAACCCGACTGTATTAGAGCACTCGAGGCCTAGGGAGTCCTTCATTTTCACGCCCTTCGTCGCCCTTGTCTTCTTTTGACTGACACCTTCAATTTTTGAAGTGTCTGAACCCTTCCAGTTTTTCTCTCTGATTAGGGTTATATAGAGGGTGGTTGCCTAGTTTTACTTTCTCTTAAAACAATAACCACCACCACCACCATCTCGAGGAAGCTAATAAACCAGTGAACGAAGTGTACGACCGCTAGTAATGCTGTAAAATTCAAATTTTCAATTTAGTAATAATAATAATAATAATAATAATAATAATAATAATAATAATAATAATAATAATTTTACCAGGGGGTACACCTTCGCCGGCTATAAAAAACTCTGAGCCTTCTATACTATGGCCATCTCTGACAGTGATTAAGAACTTTTAATACTTTCTAAAACCTTCTTCCCCGATGATTAGTTGGCTCTGGCATCTATTTTCTGGCAATCTCTGGTGGGCTTAGTCCGAGTTATCGCCAGAGAAATTTAATTTGTTATAGTTGGTAAACCTTTTTACTGGTTATTGTTTCTTATGTGTCGAAGTTGTCAACACTTCACCTCGTTCCTCCTCTAATGCATTCTGGCTGTCACATATGTGTAACTAAGTTCTCTAACCAATTAGAACTCAGATTAGTGAATAAAAATCTGGCCTATCAGCGCTCTGGATTCTAATTTGCTATAGATCTTTCTTCTGCAGATCTATTTAAGGAGACGCTTTTGGACCATCTTATCTGATTTGCTCCGTTGATTGAGAGTGCGACTTGACGGATGTTAAAGGGGACAGGAGCAGCAGGCAGAGAGGGCCGGCTTGAAGAAGATCCAGCGCTGTCAGGTAATAGTAGAATTTACCTAAATATGTGATTTGTGCTGGCGTGTGTTTTGAGGGGAAGAATTCAGCGATTTTCTTTAAACATATAATATGTAATCCTGTAACTTTTCGCAGTCTTCTGCGCAGTCTTCGGACTCAATTTATATTACCTACTGGGATAATATTTAATATAAGGTAGCACGAGTGGTGACCCTAGGAACCCTCTTCTTCTACTTTTAAGCTGGATGACTACAATTTTTTAACCTCTAAGTTTTGGAAATATGTATTGGCCTTTTAACGTTAGGCTTTTATTCACCCTTTTCTAACATGGGATTAGCCTCTGTGTCATTGACCTTAAGCCAACTTAGGTTCTTGTCTCTCCCAAATATTCTTTTAAGGAGTGCTGGTGTTTCACATGCTTTCCTTTTGGTATTGGCATACATTTGTTATTTATTCTTTATTATTTTCATTCTCTAGTCCTAGTAGGATGGGCAATATGTCCCAGTATATTCATTAATGTTTTGCGGGTAACCGTGGCTACATTTAGGAACAGTACTTCCCCCCTTATGAAATGTTGTAATTGATTAGTCCACTATGGGGCAACTTGTGTATGAACAAGATGAAGTGGAGTCATCCAATTGGTTAATTGTGTAATTGAGAATGTGACAAGCGACATATAGCTTTATTGAAGCTAGCTTCTATGTATTTGGTGTTCAGACTATAATGTGTACCTGTTAGGTGATATTATGCTCTTTCATAACATTGTACCTGTTAGGTGCAATTAATCTCTTCCATATGAGGGTCAACGACTGGGAGTTCCTCCCAATTAATCTTGTACCTGATTAAGGACTTCTAGGTCCAATATATTTTTGGAGCTGACGAGCTCGTTGTTAAATGTGAATATTCTCAAGTTATTTTTCAATTACTTCTTGTTAAATAATTAGATTACTCTGTTTGGGTTTTAAGAGGGGAAAGCAATACAATTTCCAGTTTTTGTTAAAGTAAATTTTTGCTCTAAGTGATCCCCTGTCCAGCTATTACCATCACGCGCTTCCTTACCTTTGCGTTCCACGATAGATCCCTGTAACATTAATAATAATAATAATAAGAAGAAGAAGAAGAATAGTGCATGGCGTCTGTATAGGCTTAGTGGTGACCTAATGAGGACATAATTAATGGCGAAGACATCATAAACACCCAGTTCCCAAGCCAGGGGTATTAAGAGTACTAGGGGGTTGATTCTGAGAATTGAACTTGGGCCATCGGACCAAAGTATTCTATGCATTTAGCCACGAAGCCGGACTGTAATATGTTAAAACTTAGCCTACCAACTCCACTGATCAGTTGTTGATTAATGGCAGTAGCAGAGATGAGAGCAGTTGCTTATGAAGCAGCTTAGACAACACAGAAGACTACTCCGTTTGCTATTGGCTGTAGCCCAAACACGCTTAAGGCTTGACGTTCACTAAACCAACTATCGAAAAGGGATAACCTAAGTCTAGGGATAGCCCACGTTTTGATCTTAGCATACGCCACTGCTACAGTCTCTTTCTCTCTGTTCATCATCCTCAAGATATTGTAGATATACGATATGTGGTGCCAAATCCATTTTAGCGACAACATCCCGGCACTTTGGATGCACGCAGTGTGAGGCTATGTCGCTCACTCACTAACAGTAAACTCTTAAATCCTATCGCCACACTCTTTAATGCACATAATATACAACTCACTTGTGAGGTTATGTAGCGGACGTAGACCTCGAAGACTCGGTTAGCTGTTTATTCACCGTAAATCATCACAAATTTCAAAACCGGGCTTGATGCAACAGAAATTCAACTTAACCAGGGTAAGATATCTATTTTAATACGGTTAGGTCGTAACCGAGGTTGACGCACCAGGGCATTATATATGTCTACAGTAATCGGGAAGTATCTTAGTTTGGAATGAGTTGAACGTAAACGGAGTAAAATGTGTTTTTACCTCCAATGTCGGCAATGCACAACTTTCCCGAAAACCAATACTTTCTGATACACATATTCAAAACACTTTTAACAGGTGAAAGTCGCAGATGCGTTCTCGCGGGAATTGCGATAATTAGTGAAGAAAGCAACTTCAGAGCACTAAGTCTTCCATAAATACTGCAATCACACATTTTTCAGGCAAGATTTAAGCCGTAAAAAGCTAATGGTACATATATGTACCAGTAACCAATAAAGGGATACCGGTAAGATATATTATGTATATCAAAACCAAAAGCAATAAAGCCAAGGCCGTATAAATAGGATTTAGAGCTATTTTACGCTATGAAAAGCACATTTAAGTGGAATCTTGAATTATTTTAGGCAAAATTAAATGCCATAGATATGTTTGTAAATATAGGAAATGTGTTTCAGTTTATTTATATGTCATAGAATTCTTGCCTATGTGTAACTTTAAATTTCTATACCACATTTCTATTCCACGAATTAAATATTGTGATAATAAATCACTACACAGATATGCAATTAATAAACTTGTACATGTCTACAGTAATCAGGAAGTAACTTAGTTTGGAATGAGTTGAACGTAAACGGAGTAAAATGTGCTTTTGCCTCAATGATGGCTATGCTCAACTTTCCAACAAACTAATGCTATCTGATACGCATTTTGAGGGCTTTTGCAGGAAGAAACACTAGAGACTATTCGAAAATTGCACAACAAAAAGGCTTCTGCACCGGATTACGTATGCAATGAACATTTGAAATACTATTTCTAAGTGTTGAAAAATTCGTTCGTCCTTCTTCTGAACGAGTGCTTGCGGCATCACTTGAAAGCTGGACAAAATAAACATTTAAAATGTTGTATAAAGGAAAAGGCAACACAGCAGATCTAAATTGTTACAGAGGAATTGCACTAGAGTGTACCATTTTACAAATACTGACTGCGTTGTTGTGCAAGTGCCAAGTCCCTTGAAGACAAGCTGCGAGACTCTCAGTTTGGTTTCAGGTGCGGCATGTCGATACTTCAGGCAGTCCAGTGCCTTCAATCTGGTATATATAAAATGCCTTGTCACAGCAAAGAGGGAAATTACATGCATCTTCATCGATTATTATAAGACTTTTGACACTATTGACAGAACAATCTTGCTATAGAAATTACGGAACATTACAGGACTGGGTTTCTACCTTCTTCCACTCACGAAGAGCCTGCTCACCAACAACTGTACCGAAATTAGTGACGGCATTTCGAAATAAAACCCAATCTCTCAAACTATTGGGATTCTCCAAGGCGACCTTCTTAGTCCGCTGCTTTGCATTATTGCAACAGCAGATAATACAGAAACTGCAAATTTAAGAAATGACAAATTACTCATGCATGCCTATGATATAGCTTTTAACTTCCCCATCAGAGACTGATCTACAAGCAGACTTTAACAGTGTGATTAATTGGGCAGAAATAACTGAATTAAGAATAAATTAAGACAATACTGTTTTCATGACTTTCAGAAGAGGAGGCAAATGTGGATCCTTTTACTTGGACGACCGGCAATTGATGTCGGTAACACATTTTATATATTTGTGAGTCACATTCCAGACACTTGGAAACTGGTTTTCCCTCCATGTTAAAAAACGGTTAAATGCTGCCACCAAAGCAATAAAAGGCATTCAACATCTAAACAGCTTGTCTCTAAAGACAGTCATAGAATTATTTCATTTAACACCTTGAGTGCCACGTGAGACCAACGTTGACTCACAGAGCTTAATGCCACTCGGGCCGCGTGAGTCCGCTATGGACTCACGCGCACTCTCCAAGTTTCAGGCCCCGTGGTGCCATACTGTCATCACACTCGACATGGAAACGTATGTTAAATGAAAGTAGGTGGCCAGTACGTCATGGATGTATTCTTGGCCTGTTCATTTGCGAGTCCGATGTGGCACCAAATAGCCTGTACGCCACTGTAATATATCAACCACAATAAATAAATTATTATGACATAATATACAACTCACTTGTGAGGTTATGTAGCGGACGTAGACCTCGAAGACTCGCTGTCATGTGTACAAATAACAAAAGATTGTACTGTATAGTGTACTCATTGTTCATTGTCTCATATCAGGGTTTATAGACGAATTGAAAACATAGGGCATAAAAATTACATGAACTTTCTAGAAAAATATTTGTAACTTTGTCTCATTCGCAATCACACCACAAATTGGTACACTTCTTGCATATGAATTTAAAGTATAACAAATGAGACTTTCTGAAGAAATATAATTCAAACTGTGTTTCACAATCACACTACAAATGTGTGCACTTTGAAGACACAGTCCAAACAGAAGAAATTTTCACAGGCTGGTCATTTGGACATAGACTGTAGAGTCTTCTTCATGGCATATTGCCTTCCTGATTCCCGATGGATCTCTTCATTACACTTACTGCATTTTTGTCTTCCCTGCCGGCCTACATCATCCAGTCGGTGGGGTAATACCCCTTTTTTTGGTACTTGTGGGGGAATGTGAAGATCTTTGATACCGGTACCTGTTAACTGTTCAACAATGTCCTCTTTGAACTGGGTAACAGATATACTCTCATTCCCAAGTTGATTTGAAATATATGTATATGGCATTCACTATACTTGTGCCAATCAATATCTCTATAGCCATTTTACTCCCCGTCTCAGGGAAGTATTATAGCTCTTTTTATGATCTGATAAATCAATGTACGGTTTGCATTTGTTATACTATATAACACTCAGTGGCTTTTGCATTCACCATCCCTCCTCTGAATAGTGACCATCTCACCAGTGTGTTTAGTTGTCAAAATTAACAAGTCTCTTTTATCATGCGATTTCTGAACAACCACACCAGTGATACTTTCACGGGCTCTTGTTTCTCCTCTTGCTAACTTCCTTTTAGTAACATCGGTTGGATTATACTTCCGGGTAGATTTCAATGTTCCAAAGATGTGAGTTTTATTATTTAGTAGTTCATCGGCTAATGAGACAGACCAGTGTGTCAGGAAGGTGAGAACTGTGCTAGGGTACATGGTGACAAATTGGTCTCATCATCATCATCATCATCATCATCTGTTTACCCTCCAGGTTCGGTTTTTCCCTCGGACTCAGCGAGGGATCCCACCTCTACCGCCTCAAGGGCAGTGTCCTCGAGCTTCAGACTCTTGGTCGGGGGATACAACAGGGGAGAATGACAAGTACCTCGCCCAGGCGGCCTCACCTGCTATGCTGAACAGGAGCCTTGTGGAGGGATGGGAAGATTGGAAGGGATAGACAAGGAAGAGGGAAGGAAGCGGCCGTGGCCTTAAGTTAGGTACCATCCCGGCATTCGCCTGGAGGAGAAGTGGAAAACCACGGAAAACCACTTTGAGGATGGCTGAGGTGGGAATCGAACCCACCTCTACTCAGTTGACCTCCCGAGGCTGAGTGGACCCCGTTCCAGGCCTCGTACCACTTTTCAAATTTTCGTGGCAGAGCCGGGAATCGAACCCGGACCTCCGGGGGTGGCAGCTAATCACGCTAACCACTACACCACAGAGGCGGCCAAATTGGTCTCACGCAGCCTATACAGCTGGAAGGTAGTGTCAGTGGCCGTGTGAGACCAATGTGTCACCACAATTTCAACACAATGTTATGAGTACAATTTTGGCCCAAGATGACTAAAAGGTACATTTCTGTAATAGGATGCGCTATAGTAAAAAAAAATAAAAAAATAAAAGAAAGAATGGCCTGGATGGAATTTTATTTTACTGCATATGTGGCACATAAGATGTTAAAAATCAGCCCAGTAATGACCTATGGTCTGAAAAATATATGGATGCATCTTAATAAGGCACCAATGAAGAGTATAGAGTCTGAAATCGTCTTTTCTAAATCGAGCACTTTGCTTGTTTACGGACATTTCCTCGCAGCTTGTTTATGTGCGAACGGGAGAGCTGTATTATGTGGAAGAGTTGCATCTTAAATTGTTCCTCGCAGCCACTCCGGCATTTAAGGACCTCAGGAATGTAGTTCAGCTCAAGAAGGACAACATATTGGAGGAGTTTTACCTTAATGACCGCAATGACTAACCAGCAGTGGATCCAAGGAGGTTACGAAATGAGACATTTGGTAATTAGGGTCTCAGTCCACAGGTGTCATTAAAAACTATGCTTGACGATGTGTTTTCATGTTCCATACAGTGACTATAAATGTACGAAATTTGGTGGACTCTGTAAAAGGTACCATGTTTTGCAGTGCAAATTGAGGACGGAATCATTAAAAAAGTTCTTTACGGAGGTTTGATTGTTTTGTTTTGTATTCATGTGCATTGTTCGTAATTAAATGTTTATTGTATAAAAGTTTTTACCTATCAATCAATCAATCAATCAATCAATCAATCAATCAATCAATCAATCAATCAATCAATCAATCAATCAATCAATCAATCAATCAATCAATCAATCAATCAATCAATCAATCAATCAATCAATCAATCAATCAATCAATCATTATTCTGTCATTAAGCGTAGAATATGAATTTGACATCGTCACATACATGTTGTATCGATATAAATACCATGTGAATCAGTCACCCCTTTCAATGTACTTGAATGCAACCCAACTAACGTGAGACATGGTTATAAAGTGGCTATTACCCTGCAGGCGTACTGCATGATACTAATGTTCAGTGAGCACATTTTGCACACGATTCTGAACCCTACCGACAGGGTATATCGTCATCTAGCAAAACAAGATGCCTTGAAATCATGTAGCGACATCCTTTAACCTATGTTAATGTGTCGTGTCTCATAACCGGGTGTAACGAAGAGTGGAATCAATGCATAAAACTAGGTAACAGTGCAATTATTAATGTCTTAAAAACGCAACCGGATGGCGTATGCATTCTTCTCTCGTCTTCGTACCGCCGCGTTCCCAGCAGTGTAGCGTAGTGGTTAGGTGTTAACCTAGCAATCGACGAAATGTGGCATCGACGGTTCGAATCCTGCATCGTTCGAATATTTTTGTATCGGTATCATGTTTGAATACGTAAACACAGGCCCACGTTTGCCACATTCCAACAGTAGAACGACGCTGTTATTTATCTTGTGCCCTGCGCATACTCCCTTGGTTATTGCCTGAATGTAATCTCTGCTGTCATTTGTCATGTTTTCCACAGAGGAATAAGTTGGTATGCTCCTAATTTATGGGGAAGCAAGACAAAACGCGTGCGATGCCTACGTCTGTACCAGGAACGGTATTCCGACAGGCGACACCCGGCTGCTACGACATTCCGCCGTGTAGGACAACAGGAGTGATTTCAAAGCAGCCACCAGTCCCCGATAGGCCTGTTACATCGGGTGCAAGAGAAGAGGCCGTTCTGGACAGGGACGTAACGAATGTGACATCGGCCCGCCTGCTAAAATGAAAGTTCGGGGACCCTAAAATAAATTTAATAGTAAATTACAGCTGTGTCCACCTCTGTAGTGTAGTGGTTAGTGTGATTAGCTGCCACCCCCGGAGGCCCGAGTTCGATTCCCGGCTCTGCTACGAAATTTGAAAAGTGGTACGAGGGCTGGAACGGGGTCCACTCAGCCTCGGAAGGTCAACTGAGTTGAGGTGGGTTCGATTCCCACCTCAGCCATCCTGGAAGTGGTTTTCCGTGTTTCCCACTTCTCCTCCAGGAAAATGCCGGGATGGTACATAACTTAAGGCCACGGCCGCTCCTTCCCTCTTCCTTGTTTATCCTTTCCAATATTTCCATCGCCTACCAAGGCCCCTGTTAAGCATTGCAGGTGAGGCCGCCTGGGAGATGTACTGGCCATTCTCCCCAGTTGTATCCCCCTACCCAATGTCTCACGCTCCAGGACACTGCCCTTGAGGCGGTAGATGTGGGATCCCTCGCTGAGTCCGAGGGTGAAACCGACCCTGGAGGGTAAGCAGATTAAGAAGAAGAAATATACCAAGTCCGCCTCTGTGGTGTAGTGGTTAGCGTGATTAGCTGCCACCCCCGGAGGTCCGGGTTCGATTCCCGGCTCTGCCACGAAATTTGAAAAGTGGTACGAGGGCTGGAACGGGGTCCACTCAGCCTCGGATGGTCAACTGAGTAGAGGTGGGTTCGATTCTCACCTCAGCCATCCTGGAAGTGGTTTTCCATGGTTTCCCACTTCTCCTCCAGGCGAACGCCGGGATGGTACCTCACTTAAGGCCACGACCGCTTCCTTCCCTCTTCCTTGTCTATGCCTTCCAATCTCCCCATCCCCCCGTAAGGCCACTGCTCAACATAGCAGGTGAGGCCGCCTGGGCCAGCTACTGGTCATTCTCCCCAGTTGTATCCAGCGACCCAAAGTCTGAAGCTCCAGGACACTGCCCTTGAGGCGGTAGAGGTGGGATCCCTCGCTGAGTCCGAGGGAAAAACCAACCCTGGAGGGAAAACAGATTTAATCAAAAACTGTTCAAATAAAGTTTGAAGAATATCAAACTGGACAACTGATAAGACTATTATTATAATCACACAAAGAGAGCTCGTTCGAAACTGAGGTGACTGATTGTTGCTACACCAACTACCGAGCTCAATAGCTGCAGTCGCTTAAGTGCGACCAGTATCCAGTATTAGGGAGATAGTGGGTTCGAACCCCACTGTCGGCAGCCCTGAAGATGGTTTTCTGTGGTTTCCCATCTTCACACCAGGCAAATGCTGGGCTGTACCTTATTTAAGGCCACGGACGCTTCCTTCCCATTCGCAGGCCTTTCCTGTCCCATCGTCGTCATAAGACCTATCTGTGTCGGTGCGACGTAAAGCAAATAGCAAAGAAAAACCTACATCAACTTCTCATTGCCAGTATACACTGTTGTCGAATAAATGTGTGACAACAGTTAAATGTTCTGCAATATTTGTGCATAATACGATCTCATATGCACTTCACAACAAGAAAATTTATCAATGTGTCAATGTTCATGGCTGCAATTATTTTTAAACAATTTGGTGCAGATATTTTGTGAAGAGCGTTTCGCAGAGTTGCGAGAGACGACAGGTGCAATTAGTTTTTACAGGTGTGCTGTGTTACACTCAACACAATAAAATGCTGCTAGATGCAACCAAGTGGCAATACCTCTACGTACAAATTATTATAAGAAACTCTATTTCGACTGTTTCTTCAAAACCGCCCTGACCATTTCCATGCAGGGTGACATTACACTAGACATGTATTATTTTTGTTCTTTTCGCGAGGATTTTGCGGGGCCCCTTAAAGGTCCGGGTCCGCCTGCATTGCAGGCCCTGCAGACCCTAATTTTATGCTCCTGGTTCTGGAGGAAGCTCGTAATAATCCACACATCAGTACAAGCGCGACTGCACGCCGTCCGTTTGGCGAATACTGCATGAACATAAATTTCACCCATACCATCTTGAGCTACACCAAGAGCTCCATGGGCGGGATTTCGAAGCTCGAATGGAGTTCTGTCGTTGGATAGTAGACAGGCTGGATAATGATGCAGCAATCGTATCGCATATCTTGTTCTCGGACAAATCGCGCTTCCACAATAATGGGAACGTCAATCGCACAACATGCACTATTGGAGTCCGCACAATCCTCACTGGGTGCGACAGGCGGCCCTTCAGATACGATGGGGAGTGAATGTGTGGTGTGGAATCTTGGGGGGTCGCCTGATTGGACGTTATTTCTTTGAGGTCCATTGGACGGGCCCACGCTACCTGCATGTTCTGTGTCAGGAACTTCCACTGCTGCTGGAGGATGTGCCCTTTCACGATCGTTTGACACTGTGGTTGCAAAAGGATGGACATTCCACCTTACCCGTTCGTAACTATCTGAAAGAGTAATTGCCAGGGAAATGGATAGGACGATGAGGCGTTCTTTGACCCGCTAGATCACTGGATTTAACGTCGTTAGAATTCTTCGTGTGGAGGCATTTGAAGAATATCGTTCACACTCAAGCGCCGGAAAACCCCGACCAGCTCCGGCAACTCATCACGGACGATTGCCAAGCAATTAAATCTGGAAAGCTGCAGCACGCAAGACTGTCTATTGGACACCGGGTCCGAACGTGTATGAATGCATAAATTAAAACGGTCAGCACATCCAGCATTTGCTGCGATAAAACGTTGTCAGAGCAGGTGTGTTCCTATTATTTTCGGTCCGTATATGTCCGGTCTGCTGACTAATCGACCCTTCTTAGGGTCACACACACATTCATTCACACACAATTTTCATGAAAGCGGATTTTGAATTGGCATTACATGCGGTACGTATTAAACAATTATTTCAAAAATTTGTAATCTTCGTCCCGGACTCGAACCTCCCAATTCACACGAACGCCCCCTGCGCCGCGCCTTTACCAACTACGCTACGGTGTTTTGCCGACGCATCAGGGTCATATGATTTAGAAGGCACACCTATGCCTTCCAGTGTTTATTACGAATATAATATCACGGGTCGGCCTCTATAGTGTAGTGGTTAGTGCAGCGTGATTAGCTGCCACCCTCGGAGGCCAGGGTTCGATTCCCGGCACTGCCACAAAATTTGAAAAGTTGTACTGGGTCCATTCAGCCTCGGAAGCTCAAGAGTGGGGTTCCATTCCCAATTCAGCCATCCTCGAATTGGCTGTCAGTGGTTTCCCAATTCTACTCCTTCCCTCTTCCTTTTCTATCCCTTCCAATCTTCCTATCCCTCGCAAGCCCCCTGTTCCACATAGCAGGTGAGGCCGCCTGGGCGAGGTACTGGTCCTGCTCCCAGTTTTATCCCCCGACCCCAAGTCTCACGCTTCAGGACACTGCCATTGAGGAATTAGAGGTGGGATCCCTCGCTGAGTCCGAGGGGAAAACCAACCCTGGAGGGTAAACAGATTAAGAAAGAAAGATAATAATACGGCATCCTATCGTGGTGAGGCGGTAAATACCAAAATATCCGGCTTGTTGTCTGAGCGTATCGGCAGGGAGTATGTTTTCAAGACGGAATCAATATTGCGGGTTGCATAAAACTACGTTTGAAAGGACGGCTGAATCACACGTTGTATTGCAATATTGGTACAAGGATGATCCTTGATGGGCACCAACATTAATTTGCAAGACAGCGGATGTTCCTGATGCACTCCGTACTGAACTTGTGGATTTTCGATTTAGAAGTTTCTCCCCGTTGACATAGGCTTCAGATACATTGTGTAGTCTCATTGCCAGCCAAATTAGATCACGTGGTATCCTGTAGGAAGCCTTTTCCAATTCAAGAAATGCCAAGTGAACAGTACTACTTTTCTCGTATTGTCTTTCCTTCAATAGACGAAATCCATGGACAGAGTGGTGTTCTTATTCTTGCTTCAGGAACACGTACAAAAATTGTCATAGTATGGCACAAGAGTCGGATTTGCCTATATTTTGTGCAATCCTGAATGTTTCCTTTTTCTTTCCACTGGTCTGCCAGGCCTCGGTTACTGTATCCTCCCTAAATATACTTTTGAAGTATTCAGTAGGCCATACTACACCTTTTTCTTCATGAAGATTCCATACTTCGGCCGGAATATCATCTACAGTACGGGCTTTCCCATGCTTCGTTTTGTTGGTGGCACTGGACACTTCTTTCGTGGTGATAATGGACACTGGGAAGTAAATGGGATCAGCTGTAGGCAGAGGTGGATGAGGAACTCCTTTTTGTATGTAACCTCCACATACTCCTTCCAGAAACGTAGTATTTCATGCCCCTTTCGTAGCAGGGGCCCATTTCTGTCTTTGACGTTGGTAGCATAATTACCTGCAACTTGTGTGGCGTGATCGCGGGCATGTTTGTAAATTCTATTCGTGCTACCAGATTTATCCAGCTGGTCTAAGATGATTTCGTAATGTTCTCCTTTTGCACTTGCTACAGCTGGTTTTCAAGCGGACTCAAGAGACCGGAAGTGGTCTAAATCCTCCGTGCTTCGTGTCTTGTGCCATGTCCTATAAGCAGCCTGCGATACTACAAGCAGCCTTCATTCACCTGGTCGACTGCTGCACATCATCATTCCACCACCAGATCTGCTTGTCATACGGCGTCAATTTGGTTTGGTAACTCGAAGGGTGGATGTGGCACATGCCTTGATGGATTCAGACAGTGTGTTCGAGCTATCTTCTACGGATTATATTGTAGAATCTGAGATCAGCGATTTGAAGACTGCTTTGACGGTAGCTCGATGTTCTACTAGTCTCCACCAATCTTCGTGCTGGGTCTCATAGATACCTCAATACCTCGAACCTCCATTACACGAATTTTAAGTATCTCGAAGTAACTTAAATTTCCCGGCCGTCTGTGCTATTCTTCATGTGTATTTCACTATTACTCGAAATTCGGTTACACAAATTTCACGATTTCTCGAAAGAATGTCCTCCCTTGAAGCAAAAAAATACCTTACAACTCGAATTTTGTGCAACATTAACTGCGCAATACGGCATTTGTGACCGGGCGAGTTGGCCGTACGGTTAGGGGCGTGCGGCTGTGAGCTTGCATTCGGGAGATACTGGGTTCGAGCCCCACTGTCGACAGCCCTGAAGATGGTTTTCCGTGGTTTCCCAATTTCACACCAGGCAAATGCTGGGGCTGTAGCTTAATTAAGGCCACGGCCGCTTCCTTCTCATTCCTAGGCCTTTCCTATCCTTCGTCGCCATAACACCTATCTGCGTCGGTGCAACGTAAAACTAATTATAATCATTATTTTTTAAATTTCGTGTGGCTATTTCTAACCGAGTGCAGCCCTTGTAAGGCAGACCCTCCTATGAGGGTGGGCGGCATCTGTCATATGTAGGTAACTGCGTGTTATTGTGGTCGAGGATAGTGTTATGTGTGGATAATCATTAATAATACTGCATTTGTGGTTTGCGAGGAACAGTGAAACAAGTAAAGAAAGGTTTACAGTGATGCTGGGAAATAATATGACGGGAACCGAAAACTAAAAGTTTTAATGATCGGAAAATCGGCGAAGCCTCACTGTTTCTCGGCTGTGAATTTATTACCGGTCACGTACGAAAGGTACCCCCGAAGTCGCGGATGATAAGCTACATTTGCGAATTTCGGCTGCGTGGTATCGACGAGAAGTTTCAAGGTGAAGGGAGGAAAGGTTAACAATAACAAACAGAAGAGACTAACAGATCATTTCCAACGGTGTTAACCGAGGTATGTTTCTTGTTTCACTTCCGTATGTATTGTACCCTGTCTTTAGAAATATTTCTATAATAAGGGTTCAAATTAGAGTGATACCGCAAAATAGAGTTTGTTTGTATATTCTTAAATACTGTTAAATAATGTATTCATCATACGCCCGTAGATACATATGATTCAGTTATGTGCTGTACATGCCCTATATTTCGAAATTTTGACAACTCGAAATAAAATTTGGCTCTCGAGGTGATTCGAGATATCGAGGTCCTACTGTGGACTGTGGCGTCTAGTACAAGTACCGTCGTTGTCATATGAGATCTCTTTCGTATCCTTGACAATCGGAAGGTCTCTTCGTCTCGTCATCTCGTAGACAATTTGGAAATACTGTATCTTCCACTATAGTAAGCGATATGGTGTGAATTCCGCTTTATAAAAAAAGTGGTAGTTTCAGACAGATCCCATGTTTTAGCAAATTCTAGGATCCGAATGCCATCGTTAACCATACCCATGCCTTCCATGGTTTCGTTCAAATCTATTTCTTGCATGACCATTAAGATCTCTACCAATGAAAATAATTTCATTATCATCAAATTTTTGGATGTGTGATTCGAGGACTTTCCATAATTTATCTTTCCCTTCATCAAGGAAGCCAGTCTGTAGGGCATAGCATGTCACAACTCGAATTAAACCGGTCCCCAATTTGATATTTATTTTCATCAGGTGGACAACGATAGGTGTTACTTCAGGGACGCTGTCGAGTATTCACTGGCTTACTGTCACACCTACACCATTGTAGATTAGCTTGTAGCCTTCTCCGACAACTCTTCTTCTTGAAATAGGAGGCCAATTCTCGTCTTCGGTCTGTCATTGTCCCAATATTGACAGTGGCTAGTCTGATATGATTTGATGTATTTTGGTATTTGTTGTATTTCTTTAGACAACGTTCGCCACGCATCGGTAGTCCTCGTCCATTTTCCACATCGTTCGGGTAAAATCGGTGCGCGACACTTAGAGGGGACACCCTAGAATTTATATCCGGATGACGAGCAGTGAACTGAATGCAAGTATGACAATAATACGTCAATAGACTTACCCTCCGCATGTCGTCAGGAGCATTTTATACCTACTGCCAGGATTTCTTGAGACCGCCCCTAACATGGGAACAGCCGTCTCTGCGAACATGGATTACGATCGCAGCGTGGTAGCTTTCAGCGGCAATTCTTCAAACTGAGGTACCGCTAACCTCCCAAAGGAGCTCCTCCGTCCAAAGCAGTTTCCTCTTTTGGGGCGTTAGTCTATTTCCCGCCATCCAACACTCGTCATAGGGATGTTGGCTATACAGACTACTCTATTACTGAAGCCTGATGAACCTGACCAGATCGAATTTTTATGAGAAACTACTGAAGAAACACCCAGAGGCAGCAAAGATAGAAACAACCCAAAAATAACGACACGCAGAGACGCAAGACGCGGAGAAATCGCTTGTAATATATGCCGTATATCGTTCGACTTGGGCAGACTGATGAACTGCCTGAATATGGATTCGGCGAACGTCATACGTATTAGACCAAACACCTAACTGTATAGGCACAATCTATTAAATGAAACAGGACGTAAGTCAAATCAAAAGGTAACAAGAAAAAGGCAGAAAAATAAATGACAAGGAGAAATGAGGTAAAAGGAAAATTACACAGATGGATAATTCGACGTATCATTATTTCCAGGATTTCAGCTGTGGAAAGGTTGCAGATAACAACCAAGAGTACAACAGAGTTCTGTCTAGGACCAACTGAATCATAACTCCAAGAGATATTTTGTATCATACAATCAGATATTTGCTTTGCACACTGAAATAGAGATTTCAGCAACCACTCCAGTCATCAAACCAACATCATCGCAGTAATCGAAACGCGATTACTCAAATCTTCATAAATACTCATAACAAAATATAAGAAGGGCAGATTTAACAACCCTCGATACCTAGTTATCCCCTGAAAAGACTCCACCCACACAACAATGAAAAATTGCGGGATAAACATAAATCACAATGTCCTTAGGGAAAATTGGAAGTAAAAGAGGCCCGAAAGATGAATGTAAACTCTACGAGAAAATAAACACACGTGGAGTGTGCTGTAAATAAAAGAAAATCTAGTTGCTTCTTGGTATCTGGTACATACCGATATGTGCTAGACTGAAAAATGTGGAGCTTGGTAAAAAATGCATATTATGTAGTAATGGAACAGAACCCAATAAAAGAAATTAACATTCACTAGACACAAATGAGCCATCAACAAGAAAGAGACAAACTTTCACCACATCACAATCATGATAGGTATGTTTCACGTAACCTTAGTGGATGTCTCATGACAGACCAAACTGTTATCACAAATGACTTCCCCGAAGACATTACAACAGAAATATAAACTCGCAGTCCAACTCTTATACAGAACATATCACCAACATCCTCTTGCTGTCAGTCCAGAAAGCATATACGGAGCCTATCAGGAATCATACCAGCAAGATAAGTCGCGTGATTGACAGATCCATTCTCAGTGAGAAAATATACATACAGTATGATAGAGTTCATTCATACCGTCAAACACACGGTCACGCCATAATAGAAGAAGACGGTTTGTATGTATATCAGATAAATCGAAAAGGGCGAGCATTTAAAACACAGGATAGACAAATCAAACACAAAATATAAGATAATAAATATAAGATATCGGATAATGTAATCATATGCAAATAAATATTAAGATTCATGTATTATTCCGCACATAAACAAAAAGTGATAATAATATACAAGGCAGCCATCAATGATGTCCCAGACGCCGAGAAAACACACGGCCTAACGGTAAAAAGGAACCTAGACCAAAAGTGATATATAATGCTAACTTACGTAGCTGCAGACAAAATAGAGAAAAATACTGTGGCAGAAATGTGCAAACAAAATCAGATCCCTTTAAGTCGAGAGTAAACTCTCTTATCGCTTAAAATGCTTCTTCATTAATCAGGTCCAGCATCTTCCCCTCACCACCAAATACAAACAACAAACTATAAAACTCGAGAAAGTAAGGAGAACAATCCACGGAAACGCGATATAAAGTTGCTGCACCACCCTTCTGAAAATGTTCAATGTCCGTAAATGACCAGGGATAATTTTGGATAAGGGTGAGCGTTCCCCTATTAGAACACATTTCATTCATATCACTATAAGACGGAATCATATCATCGAATATCCTCGACATAGAATAAGCCACAACGTTGTCTTTTCCTCTCACATGGACAATCGTAAATTAAACGCTGAAAGCCTCAAAATCCACCTAGCCGTTCTACCTCATTTCTTGACATTGGCAGACATTTACGACAACGCTTCAAAATGACATTTTTGGGGACTTCAAATTCAATGCAACAGAAACATACACTACTCAAGGCAGAGAAAACATTTGTAATTATGGAAATAAAAAAATAATTTTGAGCCACCCGAGAAAGGAAAAATTGATCAGTTTCTAACGACTCCCTGAAATGAAATGCTTGGTGGTGACCAAACGCCAATTATTTCATGTAAAACTCTGAATTGTTACGCGTGACGAAAATACAACATACTGATATTCAGGTCTCGAAGAAAATATAAAATTGGAGATACGCGCGCGAACTCCTAAAACTAGGTAACGTGTAACTACATCTAAAATACAGACATATGTACAATTTACAAAGGGTTGTCCATTTTCAACACCAGTATGTAACTTATTTCACATAATGTTTTCTTCACCCGTTTCACACATTATTCGATGTCTTCCTTCCTCTGGTACATCAGAAGTTAGTTCCGTATCGTCTTCCTTTTTCGAAACAAGCTTGTTCATGTCTTAGACTTATTTCAAATTCAATTCGCATAGAGACACTGCAAGCTTACGCAAATGAAAGAAATGTGTCTTAAATAGAAGTCAACGCACATTTAAGGTACAATCAGTGACGAAAAGAAAAATAAAGACAAGGAAGGTGTTCCGTTCACATCTTTCTGAGGTGATATGGTATCAATAGAAAAACATGGTCTTTAGATAACCTCTCAGCATCTATGTCCTGTAAACTCACAGTCATAGGAGTGAAGAATTTGACGATACGAAGAGGGTACCAGCACTAACATAGCTTCTTACTGTTGTCGTCCACGGCTCAGCTAGCTGCGAATTTCTTTACGCCCACAAGATCTCCAAACTTAACGGAACTGGGCGTCATCCACTTGTGAACTCTTCTGCCACCTGCCTCTTCTCGTTCTTAACATGCCCAATTTCTTCCTTCCATTTTTCCTAAACATATATTGCCCTAGATGGTTGCGACTGGTAATCAATGTCCAATTTTAGCTCGAAACGTTCGGTGATGTTCCACCCAAGATACACTTCTGCTGGAGTGTGTGCGCTTGCATCGTGCACAACAGTGTTGAATGCTACATGAAATAAGCTAAGTGAATTACCCAATTCTTCTCATCAGTGCTATGATAGGCATAACCATATAAATTTATAGAAAGCTTCCACAACGGAGAAAATTACAATATGACTTCTTTTCTACTGTACTAACTGTCCGGAAATGTCGATAAAGAGTCTACCACCAGGACAGGTCGCAATGTCAACAGAATGCAATCCCACCAGAGTACTCTGAGCTGGGTTATATTTCTAGCAGACATTGCAGCTTCTTAGACATTTTAAAGCATCAGATTTAATACCGGGCCAGAAGAATAGACGAGAAATTTCATGTATTTTCTTTCTTAATCTGCTTACCCTCCAGGTTGGCTTTTCCCTCGGACTCAGCGAGGGATCCCACCTCTACCGCCTCAAGGGCAGTGTCCTGGAGCGTGAGACATTGGGTCTGGGGACACAACTGAGGAGGATGACCAGTACCTCGCCCAGGCGGCCTCACTTGCTATGATGAACAGGGGCATTGTAGGGGATGGAATGATTGGAAGGGATAGACAAAGAAGAGGGAAGGAAGCGGCCGTGGCCTTAAGTTAGAAGTTCTTCGACGAATAGGGCAGATTGCTATAAGATGGTATGTCGAAAAGGGCAGATTGCTATAAGACGGTAGTATGTCGAGAAGGGCAGCTTGCTCTAAGATGGTATATCGAGAAGGGCATCTTGCCATAAGATGATGGTATGTCGAGAAGGGGAGGTTGCTTTAAAACCATGCCCTATAAGATGGTAGTATGTCGAGAACAGCTTACCTGTGGTTAGGCCCCTGGCTATGTACTCAAATTCCGCGGGGTGGCTAAGTCCCATCAAGATCAATTTAAATTCCGCGCCACTACGTGCATAAGGTGGCAGCAATGAGGTTTAGCCCCGTTAAGATAACAGCACTAAGGTTAGCTACATTCACATGTTTAAAATTCCGCGCCCACATAGTTAAAGATGGTTGCTGTTATATTGACAGATGCCAAAAAGCACCTAGATTTTAAATTGCGCGACCCTAGGTAGCAGCAATGAGGTTAGGGTCTGTCAAGATTGCAGCACTGAGGTTAGCGATGCACTGTTGTTTACAATTTCGCACCTACGTCCTTAAAGATGGCAGCTGTCATCTTGACAGAAGTTTAAAAAGGCACATGGATTTTAAATTGCCCGCACCACCACGTGCATCAGGTGGCAGCAATGAGGATTAGCCATCAAGATGGCCGCACTGAGGTTAGCGATGCTCTGTTGTTTAAAATTCCGCGCCCACGTCCTTAAAGATGGCAGCTGTCATCTTGACAGCTCCCAAAAAAGCACGTGGCCAAGCACGTGACTTTGTGTACAAGCAATAGCACGTTGTCGTGACGTCATCGTAGCGGGTGCTGACGTAGCAGAAACATGCTGATGCTATGGTGTGGGACGCGCTTTGCCCTACTACTTGTATAATTTGTGTCATAATTAACTTGTGTTTTTCTTTTGTATGCTCGGTGTATCAAATGAGTGCGGACACGTGTGTACCGATTGTGCCGTATGTAAACTGTCTCAAGAACATGGACCTCAAATTTTCACCGACGGTAATGTCTCCGTCATGATGGAGTGAGCACCACATTGGAGGGTCGACCTGATTGTCGAGATGGTGCGTGGCTGAACATGGAACGAACCGGGCCAGATAAGTACATCTGATTTTATTTGATTCCCATATGCATGATCAGCTAGTTACGTAATTTCTTAAATAGTAACTTCTTGCATGTGGCAAGGGTCAGCTAGGGTTAGATAGTTAATTTGCAGTACTAATGCCTTGGGGGTGTGCATTTTGTATATATGATCTGCGTGTGTTAATGTTATTGTGACGTTTAAAATATTTTGTTAAGCATGTGTTGTGTTATACGAACTTCTGAAATGATATAAGCGTGTGGTGTTGATCTTATGAAATAATACTCGTGTGCGCTAATACTTTTTTTTGCTATTTGCTTTACGTCGCATCGACACAGTGTACCCGCTCAAAACCTGAGTCCCAACCAGCATTTATCTCAGGGAGTGTTACGGTCCGAATCCATCGCAACTAATACTCAATAAAAAAATATTTTGAGGTATAAGATCTCAAACTAAATGTAAGGGCGCCATCCAATCTGTACTACAGGGTTGAACGGGACACTCTAATCTTTAACTTTAAGGCTCATCATAAAACACACAAATTATATATATTCAGATCAAAGGGAAATCATGAAGACTCCGTCCTAGGAATGGGGACGGATATTTAAACGGTCACCAAGGGTTTACTATTCTACAAGAACAAGAACCTGGAACTGTTTCCTTGCAAATGCTAAAGGAGCATTTATTTAAGTAAACAAATGAAATTTTACACACAATCAAAATCTGTTGACCCTTGATTTGCCGGTAATTTGGCAAATTATTCCTGAAAATGATTACATAATATTTGTCACTTTTGACCACCCTTCCATTTGGGTGGTAGAACCGTTGATATCTGAAGGTATCAGATTTACCTTCGTTAACACCATGACCATATTTGATCATGGACCAAATACCTGTTGGCTAAGTAGGCGCGATCACATGGACCATGTTATCGCCTCCACTTTGATTGAGATGAGACCAACCCGGGAAACTACAAACTCTCCCCGGGTTCCTAACCAAGATATGCTAATCGTTAGTTGAAGGAATACGACAAAGGGACTCTAACCTAATTGTCCAGATGTAGGGATTTGCCTTCATTTTACACATATTAACTTAACTTATTATTTACAACCAATTGACATTATTTCGTTAATTCGCCAGCTGACTTGCCTAGTATCATCCATCATCAGCATCAGAAATAATAAGAAAAATAAATAAAAAATTATTTTATTAATTATTATTATTATTATTATTATTATTATTATTATTATTATTATTATTATTATTATTATGTTTCGTGGAGATCATGATTATCGTAACCCGTAATCATCCTCGGACTAATATTTCAAATTTTCGCGATTTTATTTATTTTCATCTGAAATAAATAAAGGAACCTTCGTTAATTATTCTTCTTCTCCTTCTTCAAATATTCTCATTTTTATTATTATTAGTTAAAAATCTCAAATTTTTCATTTCAACTCCCAATATCATTATTATGTCCAAAATATAAAAAAAAGTAAATTCTTCTTCTTAAAAAAGTATTTTTTTAATATTTATTATTAATTTTTAAAAAATTTTATTTCGCCTGTTACACGGTAGTCCACTCTTAATATGTTTAACGCATAACCCCTTTTACAACTCCGATTTATTTTGGCACTAATCAATCCAGATATGATTTACTTGGAATATTATTATTATTACTATTATTATTCTTTCGAGAATCTTTATTTTTATTCCCCATCTTTATAATTTGGTCACATACGTTCTCTCCCAAACAGAAATCACCAAGATCCGAATTCACATCGGTCGGGACATAATAGTTTTCGAACCCGCAACCTTATTTTCGTACTGCCGTTAATTCATGGAGACCATATGCTCCTAAGACAATTCTCAAATCCCATAACACCTCGCAGTTGGGCAAATACCTCCAATCTCTGCAAGTGTTAAATTATTCCTTCCTTTTCCATTTTGAAGTCCATTTATCCATTGGAACTCTTCAAAACATTTTCACAAATTAACCCTCGGTGTGTGGACTCTATTCTGCCACTCAATACACCGGTATATAAATACAACCTCTATGTGGGCCTTAAGATCCATCTATTTCTTCATCAACATCAGTACAATTCACTATCATTTCGGGCCGGATTTCTGTCCCACAAAACTCCAAATCTCAACTTTTGGCTCAAATCCCTCTGGATCTCAAACATAGCGTGACCATATTATAAAAGTGCCTATCTCGTTTCTACCAAAATTATTATTATTATGGAGTCCAAAAACGTTAAATCAAAAATTGGTGTTAAAACCGGATTCACTGCACAAATTATAATTATTCACGGCACATGTGATCTCCACATTTAAATTACTTTAATTTGCAATCATTCTATCTAACTAGGCCCGTGCCTTTATTCTCAAAGATTATTATTAAACACGCCTTTACACATTACCAAATTTTAATGTACTACGACACTTGTACAGATTATTATTATTTTGTCCACTGGCGAACTTCGCGATATTTACAAACAAATCAATGGACTTCATTCCGTCCCACAACAATTTAAATCACTTGGCAATCCTACCTCTGGATTATCTTAACAACATGCCTTAATATCTATAAAGGTTCCGATAACGGAAAAACACTTTGGAAGCACTTCTAAATGAATATTTACATTATCTTTACGTGAAACGTGCTCCATATTATCGCAAACAACTCAAGCACTTGAATGAACAACTCAACCCTACTATACTCTATTTAATAATCAACTTATGATGAGTGCTTGGTCTAATCTACATATTAATTTGTCCCTTTGTCTATCTATCTTTGAATTTGTACGAGCCGTAGACGGCTCGTTTCACAATCAAGTTACCATGATAAATTAATATGATTTCCTCCCTCTAACGATAGCAATCTATAAATACATTAAAAGGTACTCAATTCTGCCATTGTAGTCTGCTAAAACCGGACGAGAAGCCATAGCCCCTCCGGTTTTTAGCAATGCATTCCACTGGTATTCATGCCAGCTTGAAGAATTAATCCTTGACCCTTTTCAACTTTACACATTTTGAATAAAAACAAATAAATTAACTGTTGCACTTTAGAATAATTTCCACCCTAAATTCTATTCACAAATTTTACACTCTCGGCCTTGTATCTAGCCCACTTAATGTAGATTTACATTCTTCATTCCTTTCCCGGACACTAGGAACATGGGATACCTCGGGTTTCCCTTTACAACGGACCGTGCGCGCACTTGAATTTCCCGTCTCACGCTCGTGTAGCTGACCAGGTATCAGTTTAGAATCGACTGTTTACTAGGTGACATAAACACTCGTGACCGTTCTCATGTAACGCACTTCCGAATCTGTTGGTAGAATCTCACACTCCGTAAGTTATGCTTTACTGAGTCCTGTCTATTTGAAACACTTCATACTAGTAGACTGCTCAAGACCGTAATATGAGCTACATCACGTCATGAATCACTGTACTATGTAACAATATAATACTTCGAACTCTACTTTGAGTAAGTACACACTCGCACCCCTAGCGTAGTCACGGCTCGAACGCTTTGTCAAAAGTAGTTACGCACCACTGGCGTGGTATCCGCTCGAACACTTTATCAGAAGTACTTCCGCGCCACTGGCGTGGTGACTGCTCGAACACAATATCAGAAGTACTTTCGAGTCCTAGTATACGACCTCATATTTATACTTGTTTCCCCTCTCTTCCGAGTTCAACGGAGGTCATCTTGGGATGCACAGTCCCGATATCTTCATACGACAGTTTGCGGTTTGGCCCGTGGCTTAAATATATGATCCAATGATGTAATTATGTTCTCAAATGCTCTATCCCAATTCTCAACTATTATCGTTCGCTGGTAATGGATATATTCGCGAATTTAGCTGCCGTATCCCGGCTCGGGATTTCGCGCTCTATTGTGGCGTCCTTTGCCTTCAGCCAATCAACGAATAGCGTCCATGAATTCTCAGAATTACACCATGCAATCTCCCGTAATTATTAACTTTATATGAGTTTTATGGTATAGTAAGGCTCCTAAATTCCACTTTATTCTGAATCGATATTTCACTTCTTTCTATCAGTTTAATCCACGGAGTTAGCCTCGTTAGTGCTTCTTACAATACGAAGTTGTCACCTTGCTTTGGTCAAGTGAATTTTTCCATTGGTCCACCTTAACCACGTGACCGGGAAGGCTCATATTTTTTTCTTCCTGTGCCAACCCCGTTTTCCACTCCCGCTAGTTACATGGAGATACCTCGCCATCATTTCTCAGAAATTTGCACCCGGCTCCCTGCGCTGTTGCTACTACCAAGACTGCCCGGGGCTATGAAAACTTTGGCAACAAGTTACCCTCTCTCTTTCCTTCGTTGTTCCAAGTTCTGAGAAACCTAATTCTGTCCCTCATTGTGTTTGTTAATCTCACTGGAGACAACATTCTGTGGTATGGTGAAACCTGCCATCTCGGCCTGGCCTGTTCTTACTGTATGTACAGCAAGATACTATTTATTCTGAACATGAAATATATATTCCTCAATAATTCATCACAATTACAATTGCATGACGCTTATCACACCCCCCACCAGGGTGCATTATTTCCCACGCTACGTTTAAAAATTTTGTGCATACATGAAATTTTTAATAACTTTGGAATCACTATAGCGTCATCAATTATTTTCTGACATCCTTCTAAACTCAAGCAGTTCCTTGGCTTCAACAATCTCGTTCCGTCGTCGATGATTCTCCTTTCGAAGTGCTTCGTTCTCTTGTTCTATCTGACGAATCATTGCTATGAACTCCAGGACGTCGCTGTCTAGGTTTCCACATTCTGAACATGGTCTGGCTATTGGTGTAGGCCGGATCATATTTACATCTACTTCCGTGGCTTCTTCTTCTCCTACGGCATCTTCTTCTTCATCTCCTTCCCCCTCTTCTTCTGCCTCGTCTTCTTCGTCTTCTACGCCTTCTTCCATATCCTCGGCTCCTACTCAAACTGTCTAGTTTTTCTTCTGGCCCCTAGTTGACGTTCGTTGATGAACCTAGGGTCATTTGGATTCAGCGAGCATCCACCTTCATTTTGAAGCATCGGTGATCTGTCCGTGCAGGACGCGTTCCTATCCCCTTTGCGAACGCCATTAGCCTCTTTACTCCAATAATCTTCAAGATACCGCTTTGATTCCTGCTCCAGTTCCTCCATGTTCTGTATGGACGCCTCTATGTAGGGTTTCTCTTTATCACGATCCCACACACTACATGGCCTGTCTTCCTTTCCGCCTTGATTCCTTATGGCATCCTTCCATTTCCTGTTGATTTCATCAATATCTCGCCTGCTCTCCTGATGTCTATCCTCCAATTCGTCATTTGCCTTCTGACGAGCTGTATGCTGGGCTGGGTTTCGTCCTGGGTACGGGTAAGGTCGACTGACATTCCTCCTTCCCTCATATCCTCGGTATCCCCTATCTCTCTGGAAGTTTCCCCGGTACTGCGGTCTTCCTTTCTCCTGAAATATCCCTCGGTTGTTCCATGGTCTAGGTTGCCAATTTTGTTCATACGTTCTCCCCTTAGAAGTTGTTAATTCACGACTGGTGTTCGTGCTCTGGTCTCTAGTGGATTCTGTTTTCGGGCTTGTCCCCATCTCAATATTATTAATTTGCGGCTCTGACGATCTTTGGTGCCTACCATTTCCGTGATGGGTCGTCTGGTCAAGTTGCCTTAAGAGACTTTCCGCCTGTACTGCAGTGCGTACATTGGAAGCAATCAGCATTCGCTGAATTTCAAACGGCAACTGCTTCGCAATAGCACTTATGAGCTCGGTCTCACAGACCGGATTGTCCAACTCGCGCATTTTATGAAATTGTGCGGTGAAGTACTCGGAGTACTTTGTTGGCGCAGAAGTAGAGTATCGTCTCGAGTATAACTCTAACCTGAGATTCTGCTGCGACTCCATACTCCAATACTTCTGTAAAAAGGCTTGGCGGAACCCCATGAAGTCATCAAAGGTGTAAAGAAACGCCCTGAACCAAATCGCTGGCGCTCCGTCCAGAAATTTTTCCACTGTCCGCAGTTGTTTTTCGGCAGGTATCCTGTGCTCTTGGATGTAATTCGTGATCTCCCTGATGAACCATTTTGGTGTGATTTGCCCTCGAGAATCGAACTTGGGAGTTTTGTCATCTGACATCCTAATAAAATGAACTATAGGAGACGTCGCATGGTTCGCAGAAGCCGACGATGATCCGTCTCCCATGTGTAGTTTCGAACCTGTCGTATCAGCTGCCAAGTTTGCCTCCTTCATCCTGTTCAACCCTCTGTTCTCTGGGGTCTCGAACTCCCTATACTCTAGGTTAAAGTCTCGAGTACCGGACCTGTCCTCGTGCGTTTTTAACAGTTCAACTTCCTTCCTCAGTTCATCTATTTTATCCGCGTTGACATCCGCAATGAACTTAGTCTTAAACTGTCTCTCCACGCACTCTTCCAGTTTACTGCCTAATTTTCGTTCCAACTCTTCGGTTTCCTGCTCCCGTATTTCAAGTGCTTCGGTTGCTTTGATCAGCTTATTATTTATATCTTCACAAGCCTCCAACCTGTGATCTAGACTTTCGATCCGGACTCCCGCATCCTCTAATTTGGTTGAAACCTCACGATTATTTTTGAGGGATTCAACTTCTGACTCCAGAATCGAAACCTTCGCTTCCGAACGTTGGTGGTCCGTACGTAGCGTTTCCACGTTCTTCACTATCTCGTCAGTTTTCCGTGCGGCTTGAATGATATGGCCTTGGATCTGAGACCTAATCTCCTCCCGTCCTAGCCGACACTCCTCTCGCATTTTGTCATTCTGTACCTTTGACTCATCACGATCAGCTGACATCTGGGTCGTGATTTCATTGAGTCCTGCCACGAGCCTTTCCCTGATCTCGTTACGATCCTCCAATGCTTCGGACCTAACTCGCTCTACCCTCTCGGTCACTCGGATCAGACTTGAATCGAAATATTCTTTCATTTCCTCCTTCGTCTTATGACACGCTTCGCGTACCTGGTCTAGCCCTCGGGTAAATTCACGTTCGTAATTTTGACACGCGGTCCGCACTTCACTTATTTGCTCCACTAACTCCATCTTACTATTATCACAAGTAATCCGCATTTCTTCAAATTTTTGTTCCATAGACTGTTTTAAGGAATTATTACTCTGTTCTATCGACCTATTAGTTTGTTCATTAGACCTTTCTAACGACTTAAATTGAAGAGCCATAGCCTTCATCATATCCGCCATCGTAAGCGATTCTTCCTCTCCTACATGTCCATCCTGGGATATCTCCCCCTCTACATCAGACATTATGAATTTATATAATAACAAATTAGGGCCAAACGGCTCCTCGCCCTACAGCACTACGTTTAACAGTTGGTCAAGGTCCTATCATCTAACGGTTCAATACTCGAATTAAATTTCTATTTTCTTACCACAATTTATATTCAATTACTCGTATCAAACAACGAGTAGAATAAGGACAACAAATCTTGCTTGGTTCCATCCAGAATAAATACGTGTCAGACACATATAGAAAATAATTTTAAAACTGTTATGTCAAACACCACCTAAAATTTTGACGTAACACAGCCGTCTCGTAGCTTTAAATCTGAAATTAATAAATTCTCGTCAACAGTTCCAGTTCTCATTCCTGTATTAACTTGGAGTTTGGTACCAAGTATAAATTTTACCATATTCTCCTTGTTCCTACAATATACTCATACTGCCCTTTGGTGACCAAAGTGTGGAGCCTCCACATTCGCAGATATAAAATCGCATCAGAAACTTTTACAAAAAATTTTTTACTAACTGATGAGCCCAACAACCTACTTCTAACATCCAATAAAATGAGTCCCGTTCGGAAATGACTACTAGCCTATGCTATGTTAATGAATTTCTGAACACAATGACCGAATAAATAAATTAAAAACCAAGTGAAATGTAAACATCCAATTTAATAAACAAAGTATTATAATAATGGGGTCATCTCGTACACTAGATGATGCCATCATTATTTAGATTTACCTTTCTAGATCTGAATAAATGCTTCCCAACAATGCATAACCGTGATGCGGTCTATAATTAATTCAAATACCCCGATTGGGTTTAAATCATAATATAATCAGCCTAAATGTTTAAGTCCCACGATTGGGTCTAACTATTATGGAATCCGTCCCTTAGTTGTGTGACATGATGTCGTCGCTAATGCAAAAAAGTTTCGGTTTTTTTTTTGGCAAAAATTAAATTAAAGTCACACGTTGCTCAAGCATGATGCAATCAGCCCTTCACGTTGGCCGCCATGATGTACCCGCTCAAAACCTGAGTCCCAACCAGCATTTATCTCAGGGAGTGTTACGGTCCGAATCCATCGCAACTAATACTCAATAAAAAAATATTTTGAGATATAAGATCTCAAACTAAATGTAAGGGCGCCATCCAATCAGTACTACAGGGTTGAACGGGACACTCTAATCTTTAACTTTAAGGCTCATCATAAAACACACAAATTATATATATTCAGATCAAAGGGAAATCATGAAGGCTCCGTCCTAGGAATGGGGACGGATATTTAAACGGTCACCAAGGGTTTACTATTCTACAAGAACAAGAACCTGGAACTGTTTCCTTGTAAATGCTAAAGGAGCATTTATTTAAGTAAACAAATGAAATTTTACACACAATCAAAATCTGTTGACCCTTGATTTGCCGGTAATTTGGCAAATTATTCCTGAAAATGATTACATAATATTTGTCACTTTTGACCACCCTTCCATTTGGGTGGTAGAACCGTTGATATCTGAAGGTATCAGATTTACCTTCGTTAACACCATGACCATATTTGATCATGGACCAAATACCTGTTGGCTAAGTAGGCGCGATCACATGGACCATGTTATCGCCTCCACTTTGATTGAGATGAGACCAACCCGGGAAACTACAAACTCTCCCCGGGTTCCTAACCAAGATATGCTAATCGTTAGTTGAAGGAATACGACAAAGGGACTCTAACCTAATTGTCCAGATGTAGGGATTTGCCTTCATTTTACACATATTAACTTAACTTATTATTTACAACCAATTGACATTATTTCGTTAATTCGCCAGCTGACTTGCCTAGTATCATCCATCATCAGCATCAGAAATAATAAGAAAAATAAATAAAAAATTATTTTATTAAATATTATTATTATTATTATTATTATTACTATTATTATTATTATTATTATGTTTCGTGGAGATCATGATTATCGTAACCCGTAATCATCCTCGGACTAATATTTCAAATTTTCGCGATTTTATTTATTTTCATCTGAAATAAATAAAGGAACCTTCGTTGATTATTCTTCTTCTCCTTCTTCAAATATTCTCATTTTTATTATTATTAGTTAAAAATCTCAAATATTTCATTTCAACTCCCAACATCATTATTATGTCCAAAATATAAAAAAAAGTAAATTCTTCTTCTTAAAAAATATTTTTTTAATATTTATTATTAATTTTTAAAAAAATTTATTTCGCCTGTTACACGGTAGTCCACTCTTAATATGTTTAACGCATAACCCCTTTTACAACTCCGATTTATTTTGGCACTAATCAATCCAGATATGATTTACTTGGAATATTATTATTATTACTATTATTATTCTTTCGAGAATCTTTATTTTTATTCCCCATCTTTATAATTTGGTCACATACGTTCTCTCCCAAACAGAAATCACCAAGATCCGAATTCACATCGGTCGGGACATAATAGTTTTCGAACCCGCAACCTTATTTTCGTACTGCCGTTAATTCATGGAGACCATATGCTCCTAAGACAATTCTCAAATCCCATAACACCTCGCAGTTGGGCAAATACCTCCAATCTCTGCAAGTGTTAAATTATTCCTTCCTTTTCCATTTTGAAGTCCATTTATCCATTGGAACTCTTCAAAACATTTTCACAAATTAACCCTCGGTGTGTGGACTCTATTCTGCCACTCAATACACCGGTATATAAATACAACCTCTATGTGGGCCTTAAGATCCATCTATTTCTTCATCAACATCAGTACAATTCACTATCATTTCGGGCCGGATTTCTGTCCCACAAAACTCCAAATCTCAACTTTTGGCTCAAATCCCTCTGGATCTCAAACATAGCGTGACCATATTATAAAAGTGCCTATCTCGTTTCTACCAAAATTATGATTATTATGGAGTCCAAAAACGTTAAATCAAAAATTGGTGTTAAAACCGGATTCACTGCACAAATTATAATTATTCACGGCACATGTGATCTCCACATTTAAATTACTTTAATTTGCAATCATTCTATCTAACTAGGCCCGTGCCTTTATTCTCAAAGATTATTATTAAACACGCCTTTACACATTACCAAATTTTAATGTACTACGACACTTATACAGATTATTATTATTTTGTCCACTGGCGAACTTCGCGATATTTACAAACAAATCAATGGACTTCATTCCGTCCCACAACAATTTAAATCACTTGGCAATCCTACCTCTGGATTATCTTAACAACATGCCTTAATATCTATAAAGGTTCCGATAACGGAAAAACACTTTGGAAGCACTTCTAAATGAATATTTACATTATCTTTACGTGAAACGTGCTCCATATTATCGCAAACAACTCAAGCACTTGAATGAACAACTCAACCCTACTATACTCTATTTAATAATCAACTTATGATGAGTGCTTGGTCTAATCTACATATTAATTTGTCCCTTTGTCTATCTATCTTTGAATTTGTACGAGCCGTAGACGGCTCGTTTCACAATCAAGTTACCATGATAAATTAATATGATTTCCTCCCTCTAACGATAGCAATCTATAAATACATTAAAAGGTACTCAATTCTGCCATTGTAGTCTGCTAAAATCGGACGAGAAGCCATAGCCCCTCCGGTTTTTAGCAATGCATTCCACTGGTATTCATGCCAGCTTGAAGAATTAATCCTTGACCCTTTTCAACTTTACACATTTTGAATAAAAACAAATAAATTAACTGTTGCACTTTAGAATAATTTCCACCCTAAATTCTATTCACAAATTTTACACTCTCGGCCTTGTATCTAGCCCACTTAATGTAGATTTACATTCTTCATTCCTTTCCCGGACACTAGGAACATGGGATACCTCGGGTTTCCCTTTACAACGGACCGTGCGCGCACTTGAATTTCCCGTCTCACGCTCGTGTAGCTGACCAGGTATCAGTTTAGAATCGACTGTTTACTAGGTGACATAAACACTCGTGACCGTTCTCATGTAACGCACTTCCGAATCTGTTGGTAGAATCTCACACTCCGTAAGTTATGCTTTACTGAGTCCTGTCTATTTGAAACACTTCATACTAGTAGACTGCTCAAGACCGTAATATGAGCTACATCACGTCATGAATCACTGTACTATGTAACAATATAATACTTCGAACTCTATTTTGAGTAAGTACACACTCGCACCCCTAGCGTAGTCACGGCTCGAACGCTTTGTCAAAAGTAGTTACGCACCACTGGCGTGGTATCCGCTCGAACACTTTATCAGAAGTACTTCCGCGCCACTGGCGTGGTGACTGCTCGAACACAATATCAGAAGTACTTTCGAGTCCTAGTATACGACCTCATATTTATACTTGTTTCCCCTCTCTTCCGAGTTCAACGGAGGTCATCTTGGGATGCACAGTCCCGATATCTTCATACGACAGTTTGCGGTTTGGCCCGTGGCTTAAATATATGATCCAATGATGTAATTATGTTCTCAAATGCTCTATCCCAATTCTCAACTATTATCGTTCGCTGGTAATGGATATATTCGCGAATTTAGCTGCCGTATCCCGGCTCGGGATTTCGCGCTCTATTGTGGCGTCCTTTGCCTTCAGCCAATCAACGAATAGCGTCCATGAATTCTCAGAATTACACCATGCAATCTCCCGCAATTATTAACTTTATATGAGTTTTATGGTATAGTAAGGCTCCTAAATTCCACTTTATTCTGAATCGATATTTCACTTCTTTCTATCAGTTTAATCCACGGAGTTAGCCTCGCTAGTGCTTCTTACAATACGAAGTTGTCACCTTGCTTTGGTCAAGTGAATTTTTCCATTGGTCCACCTTAACCACGTGACCGGGAAGGCTCATATTTTTTTCTTCCTGTGCCAACCCCGTTTTCCACTCCCGCTAGTTACATGGAGATACCTCGCCATCATTTCTCAGAAATTTGCACCCGGCTCCCTGCGCTGTTGCTACTACCAAGACTGCCCGGGGCTATGAAAACTTTGGCAACAAGTTACCCTCTCTCTTTCCTTCGTTGTTCCAAGTTCTGAGAAACCTAATTCTGTCCCTCATTGTGTTTGTTAATCTCACTGGAGACAACATTCTGTGGTATGGTGAAACCTGCCATCTCGGCCTGGCCTGTTCTTACTGTATGTACAGCAAGATACTATTTATTCTGAACATGAAATATATATTCCTCAATAATTCATCACAATTACAATTGCATGACGCTTATCACACCCCCCACCAGGGTGCAACAGATAGGTCTCATGGCGACGATGTTAATACTTTAACATGGGTAGATGGCTTTTAGTACATTTTTGTAGTTCTTGGGGCATGTTAGTTGTACTAATGGCATGTGCATGAGTATTCATAATCTTCGAGAAAAGTTCATTGATATTATGCTGCGGATGTGAACCAGCGTCCATCTAGGAACATTACAGTGAATATTTAGAGTTTTGTTCAGCGATAAGCGATTTGATTTTGTCAGGCTAATGATATGTACTGTGATTTACTTTATGCATTTCTTTTATACTTCATCATGATGTTTATTTTTGAGGCTAGTTAGAGATATTATCCTTTAACACTTAAAACGCTAGTGAGGGGCAGTGAACCAATAATAATATGGAACGAGATACCGTTAAGAATATTGAAGGTAAATAGATTAAGTATTCTCGATGAATCATAATGTGAATCCTGGTGAGATTTGAACCAGTGGATATGTTGATTGTTGGAAGACATTGTGTTTTGAAAGGCAGAATGCAAGGAACAGTTGAGAATATAAGCCCAGTGAAGGCTGAATTATATGGAGTACTATTTGGGAGATTATATGAGTTGCCAAGAACATGGAGTTATTAGTATGTTGACAGATATATTGCTGAGGGCGCGAAGGAAATAGATGGGTTAGATTTCCAAGATGAATGTAACAAAAGCTTTTCAGTCTATCAAACACACAGCAAATACAATGTAAATTAAAACACTATAAACATATCTGTAAAACACACACTAACATACAAAGATTTACCCTCCACTACGAGTTTGTGTTTATTTTGTGTGAAATATAAAACAGCTGATTATGTATGTGTGGAGTTAGTATTTCTTGTTTTAAATCAGATGATATTACGTAGTAGTCGCGTTCGGTGTACTCGTTGGTCCGGGTTCGTTTCATGTTAGTTGTTTGTCGATGGAAGCTAATAAGCCACGCGCGCAGCGGAAAGAAGGTCGCGACGAATGTCGACAAGAAAAATATCACAATCCACAAAACATTACTACAACACACACCACACTTACACTAGGATCCACGGCGATATTAAAAAAATATTTATAACGAATACTAGTCCTTGATTTTTATATTTTTAAATTTAAGTCAAAATCGTGGAAACTTTCTGATGACGGTATCGGCTAAAATTATCATTGCGACAGATCGGAAGGTGATGATGTCAGGATTATCACTTTAATGATGAAATTAATTTCACGACGATGTCCAAGGGAATATTAGTGATATATATCATCCAAAAATATCTTACGAAAATGCCATAACCCAGGTCAAGATTAAACATACGCGCTTACGGTCCATGAGTAGCGACACTATTATTATTCTCCTAATATTATGGCTCTCAATTAATATGCACTTCATCCGAAGAAATTATGTTTAACAACATACTCTCTTCACACTAGACTCAATTAATGGATTCACAAAACAATCACCTAATAATAGATCCATTTCTAAGTCCAAAATTATATCAAAATGCGGTAAATGTAATGAATGATCCGTCAAGATACAGCCATGTTCCTGGCTCACATTTACCTAATCTGAGCACATATTAATCTCATACAAGAACAAATAACATTTACACTCATGACCTTATTTATATTTTTAACCCGTAATAAGGTGGAATTATTATTATTATTATTATTATTATTATTATTATTATTATTATTATTATTATTATTATTATTATTATTATTATTAACCTACGTGGTCACATCCGCGTGGATTACAGTACGATAAAATTACAGATGACTCTAACACATCTTAAATCCATCAAAAGATCGCAATATCACTGAGGAAAAATCTAACGTAATGAAATGCTCCGATATTCTGTCCCATCTGACTTCAATTAAATTATAATATCATTTTAAATCATATCTAGATTATCGGAGAGGTCAAATTGATTTTAATATTCCTGTTATGCTGGATTGGGACATTCAGAGTACATCTCGAAAACATCCACTCCAACTAACTAACTAATAGAATCCAATACACATTCATACAACATCACTAACTACCTTGCACCACAGAAAGAAGGAATGAAAAGTCTAACTACTGAAATACTACGAAACATTACTGCAAATGAATAAGAAAAGACAATGTTTACAATAAGTTTACAAAGATTGATAGATAATAAAATGATCATGTGGTACTCAAGTGAATGTTGAAACTGGATTTTTGGCGGATGATCAGGACATGGGTTGAATCACCCACCATCGGACTACGTCCCCTTCCATGTCCGAAGATGCCTCACATGCTTAGAAATTCATTGAAGCAGCGAGGACGGACAAGGAATAGCAGTGGACTACAGCTTGCTGGTGTATGGGCATCTTGGAATATTCTTAAACTCCAGGTGGTCTTCCTCTTCTGTTTTTTCAGTAAAATAAGCTGAAACTAACAAAAAAGCCTTAAAATGTGTCCAATACACACACACGATGATTAATATTTTGGGTGGAATACGTATCTTTTCAATAATCCTCCATAATTTGTAGACTGATTTTATAATAATTCTGAACTGCTGAATGCTCAGTATTCAGGGAGGTTTCCGAAATAATATTCCCTAGCGAAGTCAAAATGCAGCTGTCAGAAGAAGCAGCCAGAATAAGAATGAAGAGTTCCTTCGGAAATACCGCTATATCATTGTCTTGAGACAGAGGTGTGTCGTCTTAATCGATCTTGATTGGTTGATCGCTTGCGCTCCGGCAGGTGTTATACTTTTATTGGCTGATACAGTTAGACGTACAGCGGCCTTGAGTTTATCGATCGGCCAGATTGATTCTCCCCTCATGTCACGTGGTACGCAGCTGACTGAAGGACACATGGAAAAAAATTCCCAGTTCTCTCCTCTTGCTTGTTCGACCGGGAAAATCCAGCTCCGAGTAGCTCGCTCCTCGACGACACGAAAATGGTGAAATTCCCGTCCTGGCTGTTGAAATGCTGCCCTAGCTCACTGACAATAATAAAATATTCTTTCTGAATAAAATATAGCAAAATTTGAAGGGCACAATACATACATACATACATACATACATACATACATACATACATACATACATACATACATACATACATACATACATACATACATACATACATACATACATACATACTATAACCGTTCTATGGCATGTGAGTCAGCTGTTGAGCCACTGAAGGTTATGCTAAGGAAAAGATCAACCGGATTCACTCGGAAAATACGTCCAGCAACCGCAAATCCAGTTGTAATACGTCCAGTTGTGTCAAATAGCCGGAAATAACTCGCTTATTCAAATAAGAAATTGGATGAATATAAAGTAAGAACGGAGATTCATAAGCTCAGAACTCCGTGGTCACCGGATGCTTTCAGTCGTGAGATATTATTTAATATATGAACTGAGGCTAGCAAGTGAAGTTTACATTTTAAACGGCATGAAAAGGCAAGTCTACCATAATGATCTTCAGGTCCAGTAATGACGCGGCGGAGGCCATGACTTGACGTTATAGCTTAAAGGATCAAGAGGGCGCTGAAGAAAATAAATCGACTGCATACGTCATGAAGACAAACAAATGGTGAAGTGCTCCTTCGTGCATCTGTCTAATCAGAAGAGATGGTGTTATCTCGGAACTCATTTCCTCAAATGTCAAAAACATATGGAAGAGAAATTACAAGTTAACAAACTTAGCCTAGGATATGAAACGCGGACCAACATTATTAATGTAACAATTTTGAAATTAACTTTTGTTTTTATGAACAATTGTATTGTAAACGAGAAAAACTGAGACTGAAGGTTGATCTAATAGCCATACAAGCGTCTTGAGTAAGAATATTTGGAATAATAGGATTCAAAGAGAATATTAAAAGACGTATTAAGGAGATAATTACATTGCATTCAATAACGATTCCGCACTTGTTGTTAAATAAGGCGAGTTTTCAGGAATAATAGTGGGAAATTATATAACGCCTAGATCACCATACTAATTCTATTTTATAAGTTTCAGGTCCTTGGAATCATAATGTATGAAGACTATTCCTGTGATGTGATGATGAAAGCAAACATGTGGACTTAAAGAATTTAGCGTCCTAACAGGCCCGGGAGATGATGCTAAGACGAACGCCAAACCATAACCGATGGAACGAAGGATTGAGAGCAGTATTACATGATGTTCATTGATAAGTACCCAAGATTTCATCTTCTTTACTCTATATTGTAGTTGCTTAGTGGTAGTGTAGATTTATTTTATTTTCATGATGAAGTGATATTGAAACAGCTTGAGTGACCTAAAGCGATCGTCACAAGTACCTAGTTATACTCGTGATTACAGTTAAATCTGATGTGAAGGTATTGAGATCACTTGTTCTATGCGAGATTTAGCTTGTAGAATGCGCATTTTACCGTGAATTATCCGGAATTTCTTTATGTTTATCGCGAATAAAGGAGGCATTGTCTTCGTAATTTGAACCATACGAGCACTGCATGAATATTTTTGTGAACTGAGGTGATGTAATGTCTATTTTAAAACGGTCTTCTTGCGATAATATCATGTACGTACATCGTGCAGTTGCGTATATTACGTAATATTGGTGCCGTGATGATTGTGATATGTTGGTAATGATGGTAAGGTTCTTCGGACAGATGCTTGTGATTTTCTTGGGGTAAGTAATTGTGAATATGTGTTGTGCGCTTGAATTATGGTAAATAATATGAGAATAGGGTCGTCGATAAAGTGTTTAATGGTGAAATAATGTTGTTATAATAAAGTGGTTCGTTGAGAATAGGTTTTATGAAGCATAATGAGTAAGTTTCGAGATTTCCAATGAACTTAGGATTGAGAAGTGGATTTAAGCGTCCATCATACAAGTTGAGAATCCGAGATAGGCAAGCAGTAAAGTTGTTATTAACTTGTTTTGTGACATGTCCGAAGGTTGTGAGTAGATTGGCGTACGATCATCGAGACAATATTTTGCGGCATGATGTGGTACAGATATCGAATATATTTTGAACGAATAATTAGTGACAAGAGGTCCTCGACATGAAATAAACATAATATGGATATAGTAGGATGTCATATAAATCAATTTATCATCACCTGATGTAATGTAGTTTGTGCTCTTTGTGTAGTTGCTTGTAGTATGAACCCTTGTAGATAGTAGACCTTCACGAGTCTTTTTCGGGAGGACAGTTCCGGCGAAACCAGATGCCATTAATCATTTTTAGATTTTATTGATTATGTAGTATCAGCTAGATATTGTGCATCTTTTTAGGTGGTGAACGTGAGTTCCTGGCGCATGCTGTTTTATTTTAATTGAATAATTGCTGAATCCAACTATCATATCTTTTAAATTTGGATGATCGCATTTTAGGGATGGTCATGCTGATGACAGATCACTGTTAGGAAACTCAAGTTGATTAGCACTTAGGCAATTTATGAGAAGAGCGATAGAATGATAGGGCGTTGAAAGATGAAATCTTGGATAAATGAACGATAGAAACAAGTGAGATAGTTTTCTTTCACTTTATTATTTTATTACGGGCGGACAATTAATAACAATTAATTAACTTTTTCTGAATGAGAATAAGACTTCAGCAAGTTCCATATTTGTTTTTAATCAAGGTAGAATATTCAATTTTAATTAAGATTTTAATGATGGTGAATTATGTAAATAGCAGCCAACAAAGATTTTAACTTCGTTTATCTAATTATTATCCAATCATCCTACGTTGTAGATATTATTGTATTAGTTTAAGTATCATGATTTCATTAAATTGGGAAGATCCTTCCAAGAAATTAACATTTGATATCTTCTTATTCAAATGAGGTATATTTTAGTCTTGCATAATCTGATGAACATTTATTTATTACAATAGTAAGGATCTTGTGTTAAATGCCAGTAAAACTGCATAGAGACTCGTCGAATGTCCATGCCCTGAGTGGAGACTTATGCATCACCGTTGACTCCGGCCGAGGCTTAATTTCAACGCCTACGAACCCTCAATATCCCAGGGCAATGGACGGTTAAAATAAATAAATAAATAAATAAATAAATAAATAAATAAATAAATAAATACACCTTCATTACAGACTGTTATGCCTTTCAGCGTTCAGTCTGCAAGCCTCAGTGAATTTACTAATCGCCACCACAATCCTCTGTTCGTAACTAGTCCTGTGGCCTCGCTTAGTTCTCTTTAAATCGTTAGAAACTGAATCTAACCCTCGTCGTCATGGTCTCCCCTCTACTCCTCTTACCCTCTATATAAATAAATTAGCATATAAATAAACCAAACCAAACCCCATGGCGCAACAACCCGAAGAGCCTTGGCCTACCAAGCGACCGCTGCTCAGCACGAAGGCTAACAGAGTACGAAATGTCGTATGGTCAGCATGACGAATCCTCTCGGCTGTTATTCATGGATTTATAGACCGGGGCCGCTATCTCACCGTCAGATAGCTCCTCAACTGTAATCACGTAGGTTGATTGGACCTCGAACCAGCCGTCAGATCCAGGTATTAGTCCCTGACTTGGCCGGGAATCGAACCCGGAGCCTCACGTTAAGTGGCAGGCATGGTACCCCTACACCAAGGGGCCAGAAATAAATAAATAAATAAATAAATAAATAAATAAATAAATAAATAAATAAATAAATAAATAAATAAATAAATAAATAAATAAATAAATAAATAAATGCCACATGCCAAAATTAATAAATTGGTATAATTTGAATTTGGTTCATAAACACTTTGGTTTATTAATTTGACATGGATCACCCAAAACTTGGATAACCGGGCGAGTTGGCCGTGCGCGTAGAGGCGCGCGGCTGTGAGCTTGCATCCGGGAGATAGTAGGTTCGAATCCCACTATCGGCAGCCCTGAAGATGGTTTTCCGTGGTTTCCCATTTTCACACCAGGAAAATGCTGGGGCTGTACCTTAATTAAGGCCATGGCCGCTTCCTTCCAACTCCTAGGTCTTTCCTATCCCATCGTCGCCATAAGACCTATCTGTGTCGGTGCGACGTAAAGCCCCTAGCAAAAAAAAAAAAAAAAAAAACTTGGATAAGGTTAGGAGAATACTTCAATAATCAACATTAACTTGTGTGCTGTTTATTGTTTTCATATTCCAAGATGTAATTGAGGCATTTAACTAAAGCATCATAGATACAAATTTAAAGTTTTACCATTAGAATCCCAGACATGGATAATGATTAAATGATTAAAAAAATGATCTTCACAGCAATAAACTCTACACTTTGTCGATATATCACCGACATTTCTCCGGCTCGCCAAAATCCATTTCTTACTGGTTTTAAGGTCCTTTTGGCACATTGATAAAAAAAATTGCTGTGGTATGTAATGTATTATTGCACATCGGAACTATACACCATTTATCATTTTTCTGCCTCACTGTTTGTGCCAGATTCATTTTAAGTCCAAAAAATTACACTCAGATTATTACACAATGTATAGAAATTAAACTTAACTTCCCCAGACACTAACATAAAGGAGAAATACGTGAACTGTATCCAGTGGCGGCTTATGAAAAAATCGTCCTAAGTGCAACAAAATACGCTAAATACGCTGTTTTCAATCTGTATATTGCCATGATGAACAACTCGTAAATTACTTCAAACTTGTTAACAACAACAACAATAATAATAATAATAATTTTAACAGCTTTTCTCACATGTTTATAACACATAACACACAAAAACAACATTAATTTGGAAGCAGATGAATACTTCGACAATTGTCTACGTCTCTACGAGATAATTCATTCGAGAAGTATTATTTTTACTCACCTAATGGTGAAATACGCAGTCCATACGGCGATCTTTCTTGCTGCAAAACTTGTCGATCACCTTTTGGTTGAAGTTCTTTATTTCCGAGATAATCTTTTTTCCGATTGATAGCATCGCTGATGCATTCAACCGTTCCCGACACATAGTACTTTGAAGGAACGTTTTAATCCTTTTAAAACTTTAAAAGCATCTTTCCGGTTCTGAAGTAGTCATTGGAATCGTAATAAATATCCTGAGCAATTCTGTTATTTGGGCGAAGGTAGCTTGCAGAGTTGAAGCAAAGGAACTGCACTGTCAATTTCTCCGAAATAAGTTGTTTCATACAGAACGCTGAGCTCAGTCATTAGCCTATTCTTGTCTGGGAGTCTGTGTACGTCACACACGATGTTAACTCCTTTTACAGGGAACTGTTTTGAATATTCGCTAAAATCGAATCTAATAAATTTGCAACCTCTAAATAAGAAACAGACTAAATTCTACGACCTAACTCTTCAGTGATTCGATCACAAACATCCTTAGCATCAGCCGTCCTGTAGTATCCGTTCTGCGTCTTTTGCTTTGTAGCATTTCTGAAGAAACGTAATTTGCTATTTTATTGACAGAATACCTGACTGAAGCAACGGACTTCGTAAAAATGCCAACAGCATTTCCTATTTTGATTGCATCTGTCGATCTTGCTTGTAGCTGGGAGTACAAAATATCCACATGAGGCATTATTATGTGAAAGGACATCCAAAATAAGAATTCTTCGTCCTCCAAATTTTGTCTGAGTCCATGTGCTTCTTGAACTGTCCTTACAGATTTCGACTTTTCTACGTCCAGAAAGCATTGCCACAAACCATCTTTGTTTTCATGCACGACATTGACGGTTCTAGACTTGAAGTTCCATCTTGTTGATGAACATCTTGGAATTCGTCATGCTAGCACTTTTTCCAAAGCTGTCAGACGTTGAGGAGGTCTGAAAAAGAATGCAGGAAACGGAGATAAGGTGCAGAAAAATACACGCGCAGGTTTATTTTGAGAGGCCGCGTGTTCTAATACGAGGTTGAGCTGGTGAGCGTAGCAGTGAATGTAATTGGCTAGGGGATAGTGAGATTTGATTTTCCTTTGAACTCTACTTCTTCCACCACTCATTACAGATGATCCATCATCAGTTTGGGCGATAATTTTCTCTGGAATTATCCGAAAAATACTATTGTCCTGCTGCAGTATGCACTCAGATATTGCATCTCCAGTTTGTCCATCTGGATTAAAGAATCCTCAAAATCTTTCAAGTAGTTGTCCATTTAATATATATCTGTACACAACTGCTGTCTGTAGCTCTTCAGAGACGTCAATAGTTCCATCTGCCATGATAGCAATGTACTTCCTCTAGTATCTTACGGCAGACTTCCAGCATACAGTCTAGCAATTCATTCTGGATGGTTTTTGATGTGCCCTTAAGTACCTTATTGGATTCCATGTGTTCCTTGATGGCACTGTCTAGACTGCTCATGAAATCAACTAATCCAAAGAACACTCCTGGATTTTCAGATACGGAAGACTCATCATGACCACGTAAAGCTAGTTCGAATGCCTCACAAATTTTTTTACAGTCAATGATTTTAGACAAAATATACCTATTCTTCTCTGTTTCTGCATTGTGTCCCTGCAAATTGTCGTGATATGCCCTACTAAGTTGTGTCACAATATTCACATTTCCTAGACCACTCTGGTCCACTATATTATTGATGTGTTTTCTGTTCCACGAATGCTACTTCATATACTCGTTTAAATGCCACAGATCCTTCAAGCATTTTGTTCTCCACATATTATTATTTCCAAATAAGACGCAAGTAAAACAAAACAAAGCATTTCTTACATCACAGCCACAAATCCAACTGTTATTGTCGTAAACTTTACAGTTGAAATGCCTGATATAACTGGATTTTTTCCCTCTCGAAGTCTTCTGAGTTAAATTTAAGACTGGAGTGGGACGACCTATAATTTTTATGTGAACTTTTTCTTCTAATGTTCTCCTAGAAAATGGTTCTTTCATCAAACTATCTACACTATTCACGCCGTATACTCACCAACTTACATCAATGCAAATAGAATTGTGGGAATAGAGATCCTCACTCAGAACACTAGTTTAATTTCACTTGATATACACAGCAGTTGATAAATAATTGGATAATTCTCCGTATGTACTTTAGCACTAACAAAGTGATAGAAAAACACGCATCAACAATATAACCGCGAGATCAAACACCGCACAAAGCAACTGAAAGTGCTGCCAAATGAATCATTGAGACTTCCCCTATTACCAGCATAAATTACATTCTAATGCGGGATAACATTTAGGGTCAGTCCAAGATTCTTTGACTCACCTACGAATTCCTTATTTTTGACACAAAAGGAAGATGGATATTTTAATAAGCATTGGTTGGTTACCTTAATAACAACATTATGTTTGCGACAGATTGCCCCCACTTACGCTTTCCCTTTGAGCCTAGACGATGCTACTCTCTAGTGGCAGAATAGCTTATCACCTTCAACATCAGAGTAGCAGGAGGCATCGAGGAAAAGTAACTATAGACGGGATCAGTGCAAGTTGATCACGGTTCATGGTATACTCAACCGGCTACGGTGTGTGTTGCAAGCTTGCTGCGCCTGTGTATTGTTTCCTTCAGGCTAGAGGCCAGAGCTCATTTCACATGAGCACGAGCCAAGTTCCCCGGGAGAACGGAGCTAGGTGTTCGACAGATCTCGTCCTGATTTTCACAAAACACAAATTCATACTGTACTCAAAACAAAGAAAACGCACCAGGATAATTGTACTGACTATAATTAATTCATTTCAATTCCAAGATACGAGCTGGAGCCCGGTAGCACGTACTGACCGGCCGCAACTGACTGTATCCTCTTTCTCAAACGATGTATTATTTCTTCTGCTAATACAGTCATCCTGAACGATGACGTCAGACCAATGAGATCGCTTACTTTCGTCACGTGACATTTTCGTAATTTAATTGGGATTTTTAAAATCATATTTGGACTTGTTATTTCTATATTCCACCACATTTTTTGAATTTCGCATGAAATTTTGAATCAGATTATCGCATTTTAAATTAAAACCCCGGACCATGCATGTTCCCTGTTGGTGAACGGAGTGAATAGAGTCTTGGGGAAGGAGTAAAGATTAAAATAAATAAATCCAAAACAAAAGTAAGGGAATGCGGTCGAATGAAGTCAGGTGATGCAGGAAATATTAGATTAGGAAATGGAAGTCTTAAAGGAAGTAGATGAATATTGTTACTTGGGTAGTAAAATAACTAAAGATGGCAGAAGTAAGGAGAACATAAAATGCAGACTAGCACAAACAAGCAAGGCCTTCCTTAAGAAAAGAAATTTGTTCACTTCAAACATTGATATCGGAATCAGAAAGATGTTTTTGAAGACTTTCATGTGGAACGTGGCATTGTGTGGAAGTGAAACATGGACGATAACGATCTCAGAACGAAAGAGAATAGAAGCTTTTGAAATGTGGTGTTACAGAGGAGTGCTGAAGGTGAGATGAGTGGATCAAATCACAAATGAAGAGATACAGAATAGAACTGGCGAGAGGAGATCGATTTGGCTAAATTTGACTAGAAGAAGTGATAGAATGATAGGATACATCTTAAGACACCCGGTATTGTTCAGTTGGTTTTTGAGTGAAGTGTAGGCTGTAGGGATGGTAGCCGTAGACCAAGGTATGGATATGTCAAATAGATTAGAGCAGGAGTAGGATGTAGTAGTTATGTTGAAATGAAAAGGTTTGCACAGGATAGGGTGGCGTGGAGAGCTGCTTCAAAACTGTTTATGGACTGATGACTCAAACAACAACAGCTTTTGTTCTGTAATATTTAACAATAGGACCACTAACAGGCCTACTATAGATGTTTGAGGGCTACATTTCAGGCCTTCCCCTAAACTAACATTTCACTCAGTGTGAATAAAATTACTTATAGCGTAAAACGTAGTGCCTTACTTACCGTCTTTACATACAGATTTTCCCTCAATGCTATTCAGCCATTTTCTCATGAAGCAGGTACGTAAATCAATCAATCAATCAATCAATCAATCAATCAATCAATCAATCAATCAATCAATCAATACTGATCTGCATTTAGGGCAGTCGCCCAGGCGGCAGATTCCCCATCTGTTGTTTTCCCAGGCTTTTATTAAATGATTGCAAAGAAATTGGAAATTTATTGAACATCTCCCTTGGTAATTTATTCCAATCCCTAACTCCCCTTCCTATAAACAAATATTTGCCCCAATTTGTCCTCTTGAATTCCAACTTTATCTTCATATTGTGATCTTTCCTACTTTTAGAAGACACCACTCAAACGTATTCGTCTACTGGTGTCATTCCACGCCATCTCTCCACTGACAGCTCGGAACAAACCACTTAGTGGAGCAGCTCGTCTCCTTTCTCCCAAGTCTCCGTAGCCTAAACTTTGTAACATTTTTGTAACGCTACTCTTTTGTTGGAAATCACTCAGGACAAATCGAGCTGCTTTTCTTTGGATTTTTTCCAGTTCTTCGATCAAGTAATCCTGGTGAAATGAAATAGGGTATGGCTTTTAGTGCCGGGAGTGTCCGAGGACATGTTTGGCTCGCCAGATGCAGGTCTTTTGATTTGACGCCCGTAGATGATGAAGACGACACATACAGCCAGCCCCCGTATCAGCGAAATTAACCAATGATGGTTAAAATTCTCGGCCCTGCCGGGAATCGAACCCGGGACCTCTGTGTCCAAAGGCCAGCACGCTAACCATTTAGCGATGGAGGGGGACAATAATCCTGGTGAGGGTACCATACTCTAGTTGGGATCTTACCAGAGACTTATATGCCCTCTCCATTACATTCTTACTACAATCCCTAAATACACTCATAACCGTGTGCAGAGATCTGTACCCTTTATTTACAATCATATTTATGTGATTAACCCAATTAAAACCTTTCCTTATGTTAACTCCTAGGCACTCACAACGATCCCCAAAAAGGAACTTTCACGCCATCAAGGCAGTAATTAAAACTGAGAGGACTTTTCCTATTTGTGAAACTCACAACCTGACTTTTAACCCCGTTTATCGTCATACCATTGCGTTCTGTCCATCTCACAACATTATCGAGGTCATTTTTCAGTTGTTCACAATCTTGTAACTTATTTATCTCATCATCTACAAAAAAGCCTTTTCTCTGATTCCACTTCTTTACTCATATCATTCATATATACAGTATAAAAAAACATAAAGGTCCAATAATACTTACTGCCTTGAGGAATTCCCGTCTTAATTATTACAGGGTCAGATAAAGAAAGCTTCGCCTACTGTCATTCTCTGAGATCTATTTTCTAGGGGTCCCTGAAGATGGTTTTCCGTGGTTTCCCATTTTCACACCAGGAAATGCTGGGGCTGTACCTTAATTAAGCCCACGGCCGCTTCCTTCCCATTCCTAGGCCTTTCCTGTCCCATCGTCGCCATAAAACCTATCTGCGTCGGTGCGACGTAAAACAACTAGCAAACAAGAAAAGATATCCGCTATAACTTGCTGGAATCCTACAAGTTAAGCTTCAATTGAATAACTTTTCCTAACGCCAAACTGTCTTCTATCGAACCAGTTATTAATTTCCCAAACATCTATATATATAAACCGTCTTACTAATAAAAAGTCCTTATACAGTTGTTTAACTCTTGTTTAGTTAAACAGTGAATAAACCCTGTATAAGCGTTTTACATTTTTCTTACTAATAAACGAGGTATACGCATTGTATTACTATACAGCACGTATACACTCGTTCCAAGGCGTAGGAATCTCTTTCTGTAGTTCACTGACGTTTTCGCACGTTCACCGCCTTTATGATCGCATCTGCTGGTTATCTACGAGCAAAACTTTCCGGAAAGTCGCACAGTAGCACGGCATATCGGAAAGGCAGTGGCAACACTAATTGGGACAGTTGGAAATTGGCTTATACTGATATCAACATTTCTTCAGCTTGCTTGTGTCATGAACGCCAGAAAAAGAAATGGAAAGGCTTAAGAAAAGATCAATAGCTCCTAACTGGGATAGTACGGAAAACACAAGCAATTGTAATTGAATCGGCGAGTTGAAAAGGGTACACATTCCAAAATCCTTACTTTTCAGGAGAAAGGAAAACCTGTTTTGTAGCTAAATGAAAGGTTTGATCAAAAAAGTTTCTATTAGGCATTTATACATCATATTTCTGCGTATTCAACTACAAAGTATGGAAATCATATTACGTATGGTTTTCAAGTTATGCCATTTTTTATCTCGAGGAATGTGTCCCATTTTATAGGTACTCAAATTTGAGAAAGATCTTTGTAGGGGCAGATAATGTATAATAAACTCGCAATATCAAAAGTCTATTAAGCAGTAATACATTATTACACAAACATACGCCCAACCATCATTTATTTTATAACTTAGATATTCATTGTCATTCCATGAGACAGCTGGAAATTGACTTATATTGATATCAACATTTCTTCAGCTTGCTTGTGTAATGAACGCCAAAAAAGAAATGGAAAAGCTAAGATCATAAGCTCCTAACTGGGGTACTGCGGAAAACGTAAGCAATTGTAATTGAATCGGCGAGTTGAAAAGGTTACACATTCCAAAATCCTTACTTTTTAGGAGAAAGGAAAAACAGTTTTGTAGCTTAAAAGAAAGGCTTGATCAAAAAAGTTTCTATTAGGCATTTATACATCATATTTCTGGGTATTCAACTACAAAGTATGGAAATCATATTACGTATGGTTTTCAAGTTATGCCATTTTTTATCTCGAGGAATATGTCCCATTTTATAGGTACCGGTACTCAAATTTGAGAAAGATCTTTGTAGGGGCAGATAATGTATAATAAACTCGCAATATCAAAAGTCTATTAAGCAGTAACACATTATTACACAAAAATACGCCCAACCATAATTTATTTTATAGTTATTCATTGCCATTCCGTCTCTTTACGAAGATGTCTAGCGTCCATAATCTCTGAACGGTGTATACCTTCTATGTTTAAAATATCGTAAAGATCATCAACGTTATCGTCCATTCTTTCAATGTTAAATGGATAAGTCGAATATTTCACCACGATTATATTACTGTAGACAATAAATACCACGAAAAGAAACTGCTCACTCGTTTTTTTTTTTTTTTTTTTTTTTTTTTTTCCGCTACTCGCTGCTATACAACGCTTATACAAGGGTCCTGGTCCGTATAAGCAATCCAATGAATAGCTATAACAGATGTATACACAGGAGGCTTATACACGGTTTATTAGTGACGAATTTCACATAAACAACGTATAAACCTTGTATAAAAGTTATACACCGTTTATTAGTAAGACGGAAAGAGTTTTGTCTGTACATTGCTCAGAATTTAGAAAGGATGGTATTTCTGCATCAGTCGTGTCCACAGGAACAAGGACACGTACTTTTAAATTTTCCGTAATTTATGTCTGTCTGTCTGTATGTACACGCATCACACGAAAACGGCTGAAGAGAATTGAATGAGAATCGGTATGCAAAGTCGGGTAATAAGTCGCTACAATGTAGGCCATAAATAATTTTATTCACGCTGAGTGAAATGGTAATTTAGGGGAAGGCCTAAAATGTAATTCTCATATATTTATGTTATTATTGGTCATATCTTAATGAAAATCGGTATGCAAAGTCAGAGTAATAAGTAGATACAATGTAGGTCATAAATAATTGTAGGGCCTATTCACGCTGAGTGAAATGGTAGTTTAGGGGAATGCCTAAAATTTAATTCTCAAATATTTCATTAGTGGTCGTATCTTAATGAAAATCTGTAGGCAAAGTCGAGGAATGAATCCTTATAATCTAAGATATAAATAATTGTATTCACGCTGAGAAAAATGGTAGTTTGGGAGTAGGCCTAAAATTTCATTCTCAAATATTTATGTTATTAGTGGCCCTATCTTGATGAAAATCGGTATTCAAAGTCGGAGAATAAGTTGCTATAATATTGGCTATAAATAATTTTATTCATGCTGAGTGAAATGGTAGTTTAGGGAAAGGCCTAAAATTTAATTCTCAAATATTTATGCTATTAGTGGTCGTATCGATAAGTACTACATAACTAAAGTTATATAGTACTAAATTTCCGATCATTCATGTCTTATACATTGTTACCGTACCGGCTATGATCACAGAGATATTCATGAATTTGAACTTTTGTTATTAAGTCCATGTCAGCGCCGAATCATGAGAAAATGGGTAAACAGAATTTAATGAAAATCGGTATATAAAGTAGGAGAATAAGGAACTACAGTCTAAGCTTTAAATAATTTTATAAGACGCCCTAATACTATAGAGTCGAAAGAAAACTAAATGTGAAGGCCTGCAATATAGAAAGCTCATAACATTGATCAAAAATAACATTCACCACTATTTGTTATGATGTGCTTTGTGTCTTCTTTTGCCACTCGTCTCTGATAGATAGGATAACTGCTGCGTACCGAGTGTTTTAATTTGCTTTACGTCGCACCGACACAGATAGATCTTATGGCGACGATGGGATATGAAATGGCTAGGAGTGTGAAGGAAGCGGCCTTGGCCTTGATTAGGGTACAGCTCCAATATTTTCCTGGTGTGAAAATGGGAAACCACGGAATACCATCTTCAGGGCTGCCGACAGTGGGGTTCGAATCCACTGTCTCCCGGACGCAAGCTAACAGCTGTGCACCCCTAACCACACGGCCACCTCGCCCCGTCGTACCGATTGTAGCAGCCTGCTTGAATATTGTCCAAATTCCACCTAGACCACGACGTGTTCGATTCTTCCAAGCACCAGCTACCGCAGCACCAGCCGAGAGGACGCCACAAGCGATCCGTGGAAACCAAACACCAACACCAGCTAACCGGCTACTCGAGTTATACCGCGCAGATCTACACGCACACGTCGCAGACCATTCATTTGGTGTAGCTCCGTCATGAAAACAATAATCAAATAAGTACTTCAGATATGGTACTATATCCCAACCCATTGTCTTTAGTATATCCCCCAAATCTTATCATTTCCAGCTGCTTTTGTAGTTTTCAACTTTTGTATCTTATTGGGGTGTTAGATAACTTTCTTCTTTAGCATGCCATTCCTCTGGTTCATAAATTTTCTAATACTAGTGGTATGTAACACACTGGTTCATCAGAATTCGAGCTATTCAATCCCTACTCTGAGGCACTGATTGGAATAAGCAGTGTGCATATTTAACGGAATGATGGCAGAGGAGTGTTCACAGCAATCTGCGGCCTGGTCATTCCAGCTCTGGAACTTTGGACTGTTAGATCGGTTCCGTAGTACTGTTCTTTAAAAGTGAGAAAATGTGCGGTTTTTCATTTGATTGAGTATTTAATATGATAACATTACTTTTAATCACGCCGGGCTGAGTGGCTCAGATGGTTAAGGCGCTGGCCTTCTAACCCCAACTTGGCAGGTTCGATCCTGGTTCAGTCCGGTGGTATTTGAAGGTGCTCAAATACGACAGCTTCGTGTCGGTAGATTTACTGGCACGTAAAAGAACTCCTGCTGGACAAAATTCCGGCACCTCGGCGTCTCCGAAGACCGTAAAAGTAGTTAGTGGGACGTAAAGCAAATAACATTATTATTATTTATTATTACTTTTAATCACCACATTCCTATTGACGTTTGTGTAATGACCTATGTTTACTTCAGTTAGGAAAACCACAGTCTTTCTGAGAATCCCGTAGCGAAGCACGGGTACATCGGCTAGTGTCTAATATAATCATAAATAATGCTTTCATAAGCTTACATGCAATGCATGTCAAACTGACTGGCTTGTAATTATCAGCTTTATGTCTATCGCCCTTTCCGTTATACACATGGGCTACTCTAGCAACTCTCCATTCATCTGGTATAGCTCCGCCATGAAAACAATAATCAAATAAGTACTTCATATATGGTACTATATCCCAACCCATTGTCTTTAGTATATCCCCCGAAACCTTATCAATTCCAGCTGCTTTTCTAGTTTTCAACTTTTGTATCTTATTGTAAATATCATTGTTATCATATGTAAATTTTAATACTTCTTTAGCATTAGTCACCAAATTCAGCTTTTTCCAGGAACACAGCCAAATAGAGAGAACCAAGAACCGACCTGTGGCGAACCTGTCCAAATTCCACCTAGGCCACGACATGTTCGGTTCTTCCAAGCACCAGCTACCGCAGCACCAGCCGAGAGGACGCCACAAGTGATCCGTGAAAACCAAAAACCAACACCAGCTAACCGGCTACTCGAGTTATACCGCGCAGATCTACACGCACTCGTCGCAGACCAGTATGATTTTCGCCATAGACATAACTAGTACAATTTAAAAGAGGGAGGAAATGTTGTGTGTTCAAATTCTAAGTAACAAATGCGATTTCGCACTCAACAGTTGGTAAGAATGGTGGAAACTGAGAGAGACTTGCAGCTACCAACCATGAGTTTTGTATTCTCCGCACTTAACTGTAGTTTTATCCTCTAAATACATCGATTCTCTAATCAGTTTTTGTTATTAGTCAACCCACAAATACAAAGGTATTATTTATAACCAATATTCTGATAATTCTATTATTCTTCTTATATTTATATACATTTCCGCTGAAATGTTAGTCGAACGCTCGAATGACTTTATCCGCTCCTCGACTGCATCAATTTGAACCGGCAACATTCAGGAAATTCCCACGCCACGCCACTGACCGAGGAATTAAAAGAAAGAAATTAAAAACCATATGAAGTTCTGTCTTATATGTTCATTAAGACGGGTGTCAACGAAGTAACTCTTTTGAAAATGTCCAAGCGATAAAACTGAATTATCAATCTCATCTATAAACATTTTGCACACATCACTTTTTAAAAAAGAGAAAGGCTTTAACTTTCAAAACTTAGTACGATGTCTGTCGAAGGCTACTGGTAGTCTCTTGCTCTGTATATAAATTTCCGTCCCTCTGAAAGATGTAGAACACAAACTTTCTTGCAGTTAATTGTGATGATAAATTTCTGTGGCTGAAAATGAAGTGCACAGTTGCTGATGTGATCTACAGAATTGAGTTGTTGACAGTAGGGGTTAAAGGAAAATTCCAGTTTTAGTAGTCGATCCTATAAAACTGCATTAGAGTTTGTTCGTAAAATGCATCATATTTTGAAAGAAAAAATCTCCAAAAATCTGCTGCTCCTGTGCAGGCTATACTACAATATAGTACCGTATCAGTTTGTTGACAGAGTTCAGAAATATTCGTATCTGCCCTTCTGTATCTATGCAGCTTGTATCGTGTTGCAAATGTTTAATTGGCAAAGATATATAGTACATTTCCAAGTAACAGTAATAATTTATTGTGCAGTTTTAGTCGAGCCATGTGTTTGTTTCAGAAACAGCGTAAGTCAACAGTATAAAGGAATGATTTGGAAATTTGAATTTTACTAAACTTATTAAACATCTTAAATATGACGCAGAACTCCTTCACAAAATTTTCACTCTGTTTATGTCTTTTAACAATGAAAACCTACAACCTGTTTTCCAGTCATTGACCGGACCAGGGATGGAATGAATGAAGCAGATATAGGCTGTTAGTACGATGGGGTCGCCACTCCCAAAGTGATTTATTAATGACTGATAGATGCTATGAAATGAGAATGGAGAGTGTTGCTGGAATGAAAGATGACAGGGAATACCGGAGTACCCGGAGAAAAACCTGTCCCGCCTCCGCTTTGTCCAGCACAAATCTCACATGGAGTGACCGGGATTTGAACCACGGTATCCAGCGGTGAGAGGCCGACACGCTGCCGTCTGAGCCACAATGTCGTTTGTAATTTCTGAAAACTTACTGCTCACTGACCTGTGATGTTTTTGAAATAAGATACTCATCTGTGAATTTATGTATATTTGTATCTATCTATTAAATAACTACAACATCAAGGACTGCAAAACCTCTAGGAGTGAAGTAGTCATTCACTGGCGTAACTTAAACTCATCATAAAAAGTAGACAGCGATTCCTGTAGGACAACTAAGCGGATTTTCATGCATGGAGTAACCAAATTACCCGTTGTTTAACCTGGCGAGAACAATTAGCACGAGCAGACTCATGCATGGCCGAGCTTAACACGAGAGGATGAAGAGATCCAGTGCATTCGCTACTCAGTGCTCATGCTTGTCGTATTGCTCTGTCTGCTGGCTGCCCAGCGAGAGGCCGCAGGCCTTAACCTAGGAGATGTACTCAACGCGGACTACTTGCCGGGGACATTGCTACTCCTCAGCAACACCACCGTCTCTACCTCCAACAACAACAACAACAACGTCACGGACGGCAGGTGGGATGAGGCCTACCAGACGATGGACTTTCACAGGTATACCATTTGATAACATGATAGACCTTACAGCTTGCAAAACTGCGGATTAGAAGCCCGGTTCATGTGCTCCAGCTTGAATGAGACCTGACACGTTATAGAACCTTAATCAATCAATCAATCAATCAATCAATCAATCAATCAATCAATCAATCAATCAATCAATCAATCAATCAATCAATCAATCAATCAATCAATCAATCAATCAATCAATCAATCAATCAATCAATCAATCAATCAATCAATCAATCAATCAATCAATCAATCAATCAATCAATCAATCAATCAATCAACCCGGTTGGCAGATACCGTATCAGTTGTTTACCTACTATTTCTTAAATAATTTCAAAGAATTTGGAAATTTGTCAAATATTTCTTCTTCTTTATCTGTTTACCCTAAAGGGTCGGTTTTTCCCTCGGACTCAGCGAGGGATCCCATCTCTACCACCTCAAGGGCAGTGTCCTGGAGCGTGAGACTTTGGGTCGGGGGATACAACTGGGGAGGAGGACCAGTACCTCGCCCAAGTGGCCTCACCTGCTATGCTGATCAGGGGCCTTGTGGGGAGATGGGAAGAGGGAAGGGATAGACAAGGAAGAGGGAAGGAAGCGGCCGTTGCCTTAAGTTAGGTACCATCCCGGCATTTGCCTGGAGGAGAAGTGGAAAACCACTTCGAGGATGGCTGAGGTGGGAATCGAGCCCACCTCTACTCATTTGATCTCCCGAGGCTGAGTGGACCCCGTTCCAGCCCTCGTACCACTTTTCAAATTTCGTGGCAGGGCCGGGAATCAAACCCGGGCCTCCGGGGTGGCAGCTAATCACGCTAACCACTACACCACAGAGGAAGACATTATTATTATTATTATTATTATTATTATTATTATTATTATTATTATTATTATTATTAATTTTAAACCTCTCGTACATTCCTTATTTTCATATTATTCCCTTAATAGTCATTGTGGATGCCTGGAGTTGGAGACATCATTGACTATCAGCCCCTGTAATTGTTCATTTGAAACTGTTTGAAATCTCTGCAGATCTTATAACCAAAAGCTGATACCCGCATAGGAAAGCACAACATTTAATTCAGTTACGAAGCAGATAGGAGTAATTCGATGAATAAAGCTGTACGCACAAACTAGCTTCGGTAGTGGGGTCATGTGAGCAGAAACGTTACCTACGAGAATAATGGACTCGTCCATTGAAGATAAGAAATGTAGTGGGAAACCAAGACGAAGTTGGTTGTTATTTATTTAAAGGTAAGAGGTATAGAACAAAACGATGCTATGGAGCTCGTCGCTAATACATTATCTTGGAGGCGCATAGTTTATTAGACGGAAAGTCTTTTTGTGGAAGGAGAGCGTGATTAGCTGAGTGGCTTAACTGCTGGCTACCAACCCGGAAGGCTGATGTTCGAATCCCGGTCGATTCTCAAGAATCACAGGGCGTCAGGAAAGGCATCCGATCTTAAACCTTTACTGCATGAATGATGTTTTTGTTTTCGTTTGGCGAAGAAAATTTCAAGCTTTAATGTTCAACTTACGTTCAGTGTTTTAGATCCACCAGCAATTCTTAACTGGGGCTAACAGCTTAACACTTTATGTGATGTGGATTGCCATAATGGGGTACATATACGATTTTACGCTAAGCTTTTAACACTCAAAGACCGAATATTACTGCGTCCTGGCCATGAGTACGTATTGCAAGGCGCAAGTATACAGTAGGCCTACTTGCACGACCGTAGGTCGGTAATGCCTTTGAGGTTGAGTCAGAGGTACTCCTGAAGCCTGTGGTAATGTGACGGGGAGGGCCCGCGTGGTACGCGTGGATGTTGACGGGGTGGAAAGATTACCTTTTATTTATTTATTTATTTATTTATTTATTTATTTATTTATTTATTTATTTATTTATTGTATGGCTTTTGGTGCCAGGAGTCTCCGAGGATATGTTCGGCTCACCTGGTGCAGGCCTTTCTATCTGACACCCACGGGTGACCTGCGCGTGCGGATGTGAGATGATGATGTAGAGAGAGGGTGAAACCTGGTGTCGGTATATAGGCCTAGTACACTTCTGTCGAAAAACACCAGGGGTTCTGCTCATGGTTTAACCAATCCGAAGAGGGGAATCAGCATCAACAGCGTCATAATGCCCTCAGTCCTTATGAACACTGTGGAGTGGTTTGGAATTTAATCCAGGCTTTAGACATGCAATCTAGTGAATAGGGATTGCATACCATCATCTCTTCTACCCTGCCGCCAACATTATGATGGTGATTAGTTTTTTTCGCCAACGGTACTCGAGCCTGCTAACTACGGTGTCAGACAGTTAAAGACTCGACGCCTTAACACTCATAGCAACCAGGTGGGCTATAACAGTATACAATGTAAGCCTATGTGATATATTTCTTCCCATTTTTCTGAAGGAAATTCGAACATATGTTATATGCTGGTGGGAACGTTACTTTGAACGGTTATTTCTTAAACTGAAAAATCACATAATTGCACTGTAACAGTTTATATATGTGAGAGTATCTTCGGTAACTAAAGTTGTAGTGGGTCCGCTATTTGTAATGTCATGTATTTCGCCAAATGTTGATATAGGTCAACTCAAGATCGTATCAGTAGTTTTTTTTAGCTTTCGTGTCTACCTGTTTGTTTGTTTGTTTCACCCTCACGGGTAAACGGCTGGATAGATCTCGACCATCCTTCATATTTAGAGTCTTCTCATCCAGGATCAGGTTTCGATATGCATACCATTTAAAAATCAATGAACAGACTCTGGGTTTTGTCCGCCTCTGTGGTGTAGGGGTTAGAGTGATTAGCTGCCACCCCCGGAGGCCCGGGTTCGATTCCTGGCTCTGCCACGAAATTTGAAAACTGGTACGAGGGCTGGAACTGGGTCCACTCAGCCTCGGGAGGTCAACTGGGTAGAGGTGGGTTCAATTCCCACCTCAGCCATCCTGGAAGTGGTTTTCCGTGGTTTCCCACTTCTCCTCCAGGCAAATGCCGTGATACTACCTAACTTAAGGCCACGGCCGCTTCCTTCCCTCTTCCTTGTCTATCCCTTCCAATCTTTCCATTCCCTCGCAAGGCCCCTGTTCAGCATAGCAGGTGAGGCCGCCTGGGCGAGGCACTGGTCATTCTCCCCAGTTGTATCCCCCGACCCAAAGTCTTTACGCTCCAGCACACTGCCTCGTGGCGGTAGAGGTGGAATCCCTCGCTGAGTCCGAGGGAAAAACCGACCGTCGAGGGTAAACAGATAAAGAAGAAGACTCGGGGTTTTTGGAAGACCAGAAGAGTTTTTCCTATTTTCTCTTAGACTATATTATGTGAAATGTCCCTTCATTTTAAAAAAAAATTCTTATGTACATAATTTCGCTTACTCTTCAAATGACGGAGAATATTACTGTTTTCTACGGGCTTCATGCTCTGCAGCCAGTGAAGAACACCCTCGCAGACATACAATAATTATTTCAAGAATTCGTAACAGGGGAAAATCAGAGAATGCATAATATTTCGCTCGGCTTGAAAATTAACCCCACCGAATATAACTGAACACTGAAAAAACATGAGGTAGAACTTTTTCATTTGGTGTCTGTCTGTATATTCCTAAAAGTGGTGAACTACTGGACTTATTTCAACCAAATTATATATTTGGAATGTGCTTACTCAGGATTGTGTTATCAGGTGTATTTGATGTCATGGTAATCACATGAAGTTGTTATTTATAGGAAGATTGTTCTTAAATATTTTGGTTAACATTAGCTCTATCAAAAGACTTTAAAAAACAAACATTTAAGGATATGTTATTTCTGTTCCTTTATGCCATGTACGTATTTATCGACGACGGATAACAATGCATATGATTACACAAAAATGCATTTTTAGTCCAAATCCTGTGGGAAATGTCCTCCATGACACTATAGGGTGGGTAACGGGAAAAACTAAAGAGCCCTTTTACTCTTTTCTATAGGGCACATTATTAACGGTTAGAGTGCCACGTCAGTGGTCAGAGATACAATATGCAACCTGAGAACCACGGAGAATTTCGTACAACTTCGGCCCAAGAACTCCACCGTACAATAAATTCAGAAATCGTTCTCATTCTCTCTCGACTTTGTTCAGTTTCATCACATTTCACGTTACTGTCATGTGCTTTCGTAGGAAAATATCATATTAACTTGTCGCCTTAAACGTTTGAATAGAGCCATGCTTACTTCTCATACATTCCTGAAGGAAACATGTAATCCAAGGGTCCAATCAGCAGATTATTATTATTATTATTATTATTATTATTATTATTATTATTATTATTATTATTATTATTAAACAGGTTTTCTGGGACTTTCCTAGTGTTCAGTTTATGGGGCTTACTATCCAAGCCTAGTGAAACACTATCGACCTTCTGATGTCTTCATTTATGGATCCTTGAAATCCCAATTCAGCTGCATGCAGGTTTAGAAAACCACTACGGTATCTTCTGCAACTCACCAGTGGCGGCTCGTGGCTGTAAAGTATGGCGAAGAGCTATTACCCGTTCGGTTTCGAGCGACAGATTTAGGAACTTCTTTCTTTCTTTCTTAATCTGCTTACTCTCCAGGGTTGGTTTTTCCCTCGGACTCAGCGAGGGATTCCACATCTACCATCTCAAGAACAGTGTCCTGGAGCTTCAGACTCTGGGTCGGGGGATACAACTGGGGAGGATGACCAGTATCTCACCCAGGCGGCCTCACCTGCTATGCTGAACAGAGGCCTTGGTGGGGGATGGGAAGATTGGAAGGGATAGACAAGGAGGATGGAAGGAAGCGGCCGTGGCCTTAAGTTAGGTACCATCCCGGCATTTGCCTGGAGGAGAAGTGGGAAACCACTTCCAGGATGGCTGAGATGGGAATCGAGCCCACCTCTACTCAGTTGATCTCCCGAGGCTGAGTGGACTCCGTTTCAGCCATCGTACCACTTTTCAAATCTCGTGGCAGAGCCGGGAATCGAACCCGGGCCTCCGGGGTGGCAGCTAATCACACTAACCACTACACCACAGAGGAGGACTACGTGTTGTTTTTGGTTGTTTTGTATTCGTACCTCGTACCTGTGACTGGCGGAGGGTCCAGCACGTGACCACGATTTATTGAATTTAATATTTCGTCATGACCACGAAAAGCTAGTTCTTGCTTACTTAAATAGAGCACTGCATCAATTACCAACTGAAGGAAAAGCCTATTTAAATGTACATTTTCACTGAACTGTACAATTACAATATACAGTCTGGCATTTTCCTTCAGGACATCAGAGATAGTATTTTGGTTTGTTTCCAATGTCTTGAAATCTAGCTGCCGTATTTTATCTTCTGCAGAGTCTGAGTGCTTATGTAAAGAACGTGTTATGTTCAAAAGGGCTTAAAATCCTTCTTTATTCCAAACGTTATTTTTATTGATAAAAGGCAAGTAGGCCCAACAAAACAACTTCTGTAGAGTTGGAGAGGAGCACAACCATGGAAATTCCTTAACCACGATCGTTTGAAACTAAGATTGTAAGCTTTACCGTGTAACCGTACGTATGTACGACTCCCGAGTTTTTAGGTTAGGAAATTTTCGTATATAGTTTGTTAGGTTAAAATCATGTAATTTTGTTTATATACCATGTAAAAACGTAATATTATAAGAAGAATGTATAGTTAGGGAATATTGCATATGTTCATCATTATATTTTGTATAAATTTCCGTTTGGGTAAGAGTCTGTAAATATGGCCTAGCCGTAAGGATTGTGCAACCGGGAAAACTGCGACTATATCGGGAAGGACGGTTGAAGTCAGTTGGAGGTGTTGCAACAGGTGGCTTGTAAACACGGGGTACGGCAGGTTGTATCGGTTGAAGAATTGGGGTGAATCAATGTGGACATACATGAGTGGACGGTCTATGTCACATCATATACTCGATAGCCAATGCGAGGGCTTTGTTTTGAGCGAGGTTTGTGTTGACAGAGTGACGCGGGAAGAAGTGCCGGTGTGAGCGTTGCTACCAATAACTTTTCAGGACGCGATTACCACGCGTAGCAAGGATATATAAGTGGGTAAGCGTGTGCGGCGAGGCATTCTGATTCTGATTCTCATTGTGTTTCTGACTCTGATGCTGATACTGTGTGTTTCTCATTTGTACTGGTCTGCGGGAGCGACGTATTTGCGCAGTTTGCTATACGATCTGCTATTGTTTGGAGTATCTGTTACGGAGTGAACATGGTATAATCTCAACGACTTACCGGCTTTGCAGTGGACTTTCTGTAAAAGAAAGTGTTTGTTTGGAACTTGTGACCCGAGTATGCAGCTTCAGTGGGTGGAGAATTTTGCTGTTTGCTTGCCTCCGGACATGTAACGCTGTCTGTCCAGCCAGCAATTGTGAAGAAATTCAAGACGACGAAGAAGTGTAAATAGGTTAGGGATGCTGTTAGTAAAGAAGGTTGCATCCATATGTAGAGAAATAGTCGTCGTACTTTTCTCTACCAGATTAGGATTCACGGTAACAGCGGAGTGCAGTGGGGCTCTTACCTGGAGGTATGTTAAAAGTATAATGATGTTCGATTTGTAGAGATGATTTTGTTGTATAGTATTGTGTATATTAGCTCTATGTAAACAGCAAGCACTAAGTGGGTTGCATAAGTGTTTATTTTGTTGGTGTTTGTCACATATTAGTTCTTATTCTGGGAGTAAAATCATAGAATCAAACTTTAAGTGAGTCTTTTGTCAGTGGAGTGAGGCTGAACCTGGCATGTTACCCAAATTTAATTTCAGGGGTTATATAGCAACAGGTAAGGTTACAAAGCAAGTCTGGAGCCTCGTCAGCCTGATGACCGTCGCCTTGGGAGAGGGAGTGGCTCGTTGCTCTACATAATTAAATATTCCTGCAAGTGTTTTGCAGGTGGCGCCCATTATCCTTGTTATTTACACTTATTTGAGTCAACGTTTATCTGTTCAGGAATTTCAGTAGTTTGAAGGGGAGTTACAATTGGCGCCGCCAACGTGAGGCAGAATGATATCCAGACTTGCTATATAACCTTGGTAGGCACATTTGGTCCAGTGTTTTAGTGAGCTTGTGTCAGGAGTTATGTATCGGTGTTGTCATGTTTGGAGTGTTATGTTTATCAGTGGAGCATGAATATTAGTGAGAATAATAGTAATGCTATAAATTTGAGAAGTGTAGTGCATAAAGGAAGCATGTCTGTTAATGATCAGGAGAGCAGCTCTGACACAAGCATACAAAGTTTTGATGAAAGTAGTTGTCTGAGTGAAAATATGTCTATGGAAAAAGTGTATGGAATTGTAATGGGGGGTGAAGGGGAAGCTAGTGAGCAAAATCAAAGTAACATGGGGGGTAATAATGAGTTTATGAAGTTAGTATTAGAGCAGTTGGCTAAATTAAGTGATAAATTAAGTGATCAAGGGGATAATTTGAGTAGTAAAATTAGTAATCAGGGGAAGGAATTAAGTGATAAAATTGAGAGTCAACAGAAGGAGTTGCATAGTTTTGGCAAGATGCTTACAGAGAAAATGGAAGAGAAATTTTCAAGCATTAACAGAGAACTGCAGAGTGTTAAGGTTAATACAGAAAGGAGGTTTGAACTGGTGGAAGAGAAATTTATGAAGGTGGATGAGATTAAAATGAGGCAGGATGTTATAGAGAGTAAAGTTGAAGGCCAAATCACTCAATTTCAAAACCAACATGTTCAGATGGAAAAGGACAAAAGTGAACTTAGATCTATTCTTGAGGAGAAAGTGGAGAGCGTGAAGTCTAGTGTGACAGAAGAAATTCGAGGAATGAGAATTAATGTGGACACTAGAATTAAGGAAACAAAAGAGAAAACTGAAAAGTTAGAGTGGGAATTTACTAATTTAAAGTCGAAGGGGTTAAACATGACTGAGGTAGCACAGCAGATTGAGGTGGTCAAGGAAGTAGAGTTACCACGGTTCAATAATAGGCAATTAGGTCCTATGGAATTTCTCAAGGTAGTTAAACAAAGATTTGGGAAAGGGCTGTCAGATGGTATCACCCAGTGGGATACCGTAGAGGTTAAGATTTCTGAGGCTCTTATGGGGGAGGCTAAACTCTGGTATGATGTATACAGGGAAACGATTACTTGCTTGAGTGAATTTGAAGTAGCCTTTAAGGCCAAATTTTGGAACAATAGTATTCAAGGGAAAGCTAAAGACAAAATTAATTTTGGCAGATATAGGACTCAGGGAGGGGGTAGCATGACTCAGTACTTCTTGGAGCATGTGTTACTAAATCAGAGCCTGAACTTAAATTCATCAGAACAGGATATAGTGAGAAGGATGTTGGGACATTTTTCTGAAGAGGTTCAGTTGGCAGCATGCATGCAGAGAATTGAAACTATTAAGGATATGGAACAGCTGTTAGAGAGGTTCGATTCCTTAAGTTCTGCTAGGAATAGTGACAGTCATTCCAATATCCGCCAGAATGGTGGACAGAGACAGAATGGTCCAGGAGAGTACCATCGATACCCTGACCAAAACAATCGAGGTGGCAACCACAGAGGGCAAGACCCAGGGAGGAATAACCGTGGTTATGGCAGAGGTTCTGAGTCCCGCAGATATGTGGAAAATCGGGACAGGGATGAACAAGGATCGAATGGGAATCATAATCCAAATCAAGATGATCAGCCACCAAGAAGAAATTTAAACGCTTAAGGGGCGGGCGAGATAGGTCAGGCGACTTGTCCCTAAATGTAGATGCTGTTGTAACATGTGCTATGAAGGAAATTAACTATCAAATAGATGTTCAAGAGGATCTGATTAATGACCACATTGCTGACAAGGGTAATTTAAGTAACATGCCCATTAATCCTATTATTGAATTCTTTATTGTAGGGGAGAAGGTAAAAGTGCTTTTGGATACAGGTAGCCAGAAGTCCTGTATTAATAGTAGATTCTACGAGGAGTTGAAGTGTAAAGGAGTTGAGTTTGAGGAGATTCCTGTGTCTAATGTATATGTGATTTCTGCTGTTGGTAACAAGTCGCAAAGAATCAGGAGCCAAGTCCTTGTTAAAATGGGTATTGGGGGTGTCGTGATTGAACAGATATGCTTGGTGGTTCCAAATTTAATTTATTCAGTTATCTTGGGTTCAGACTTTCTGAGTAGGAGTAAGTGTAAATTAGATTATCTGCATGCTGAAGTAAGTTTGCAGACAGGGGAAGATCAGAAATCTGTTAGGCTGGCCTACTGTGTGACAGAGAACCAATTTGCATATGAGATGTGTCGTATTCAGGTGGTGAAAGAGAAAAACTTGTCCTTGTCGAGAGAGCGAGACTTTGGAGAATATTGTGATGATTCGGAGAGAGAAGATGATAATATCCCTGATGGGAAGGGGAACTTTAAGAGTAAAGAGGAGGAGATTAGAGCAGTTGCAGAGGAGGTGGATCTAGATAAAGTTCAGAAGGAAAGATTATTAGAGTTGTTAATCGAATGTAAGGAAGTGTTCTCTGAGAAACCTGGAATGACAACTTCATATGTACATTCGTTCAATGTTACTGACAGGTCGAGTTTTGATAGCTATAGGTATCCCATACCCCACGCATATGCTAAAGCTGTAGATGATTTAATTAATGAAATGTTACTAGATGGGATTATTGAGAAGTCGGTGAGTCAGTATGTGAACCCGTTGATTGTTGTGGGTAAGAAAGACGGCACAGTACGCATTTGCTTAGATGCTAGGCAGATAAACAAACGCATCACGGCTGATCATGAGAGACCTGAGACCACAGAGGAGCTCATTCAGAGATTCGAGGGTAGACCTTGGTTGAGCTCTGTTGACTTGAGTTCAAGTTTTTGGCAGGTCCCCCTCAGAAAAGAAGACAGGCCATTGACAGCCTTTTTACATCGTGGGAAGCTGTACCAGTTTTGCCGCGTACCATTTGGCACTAAGACGTCGTCTTCTGCCTTGCTACGAGCATTAGATATTGCACTTGGTCCAGAAACTAATGAGTTCACGACGACGTACATTGATGACTTAGTAATTGCTTCTAGAACATTCGAGGAACATTTAGAAAACTTGTGCACTGTTTTTAATAAATTATTGAGATCTGGCTTCACCTTGAAATTGAGCAAATCTAAATTTTGTACCCATAGTGTCATTTTTCTGGGGCATGAGATCACACCTGAAGGTGTGACACCTGAGATAACAAGGCTTGATAAGATCTTTTCGGCTAAGACACCTAGGAACGCTAAACAGTTGAGATCATTGCTAGGTGTATGTAACTATTTCAGGCGATTCGTGATTAAGTACTCCTATCTCACAGAACCGTTTAGAGAGCTACTAAAGCAGAATGCTCAATGGAAATGGACAAAGAGGCACGATGAAGCGTTAGAGGCTTTGAAGAAAGGGTTTCACGAGGCAGTCATATTACGATACCCTAAGCCAACGCTGGGCTTTTATGTGATGACCGATGCATCTGATTTAGGCATAGCAGCGGCGTTATGTCAACCTGACGAGGGAGGTAATTTTGGTGTAGTTTCTCTGGCCAGTAGAGGGCTTAACCCTGCCGAGAAAAGATACACTGTAAGTGAGAAGGAATTGCTTGCGATTGTATATGCACTTAGAAAATTTAGAGTTTATTTGTTAGGCAGGAAATTTACGATCTACACAGATCATCATGCTCTTGCTTTCATTAGGACCTGTAAATTGATCTCGGGTCGCTTGTCGCGGTGGATACTGGCAATCCAAGAGTACGACTTCGAAGTGGTTCATATAGCAGGGAGTGAGAATGCCTTCGCAGATTATATGAGTAGGCACCCCGCTGACATGCAAGGGAAGGTCAGGAATGAAGAGAAGGAGGGAATACTCATATGTAGCTTGAGGACGGAAGATAGTAAGCAAGAGAAATTAAGACTCTTAAAGATGAGAGAAGAACAGCTCAAGGACAAAGAATTGAGCGAGATTAAACTAGAATTGGAAGTGGAAGGAGATGGAAAATATATACTTAAGGGGAGTAAGAAATATAAGTTGATAGGTGACTTGGTGTCAAGAGAGGATTTTAAGGGGCGTTGGAAGGTGGTAGTACCACAGTCCCTCAGGCCAGATATAATTTGGTTTTACCACATAGAGCTGGGTCACTTTGGAGCAGACAAGGTACTGGATGCCATACAGGAGAATTTCATCTGGAAGAATATGGGGAGAGACGTTAGGAAGACTTTGGCAAAGTGTGATTCCTGTCAAAGAAGTAAACATCCTAATCGTTATCTGGAGGGCCCGAGGCAAGCGGTGGTGACAGATGGACCTGGAGAGTTGGTTTGTGTAGATCTGAATGGTCCTCTTGTCAAAACTAAGTATGCATATCAGTATATATTTGTTGTTATTGACTCATTCACCAAGTATGTCAAATTGTATCCTTTGCGTAAGGCCACTGCAAGGGCCTGTGTGGGGAAAATTCTGGAGAGGTACATACCGGAGTTCGGTAAACCAAAAAGAATCTTGTCGGATCATGGATCCCAATTTACTTCACGTACATGGAGGGACGGACTGAGTGATATTGGTGTTAGCGTACATTACTCTTCCATACGATATCCTCAGGGAAATATGTCTGAGAGGGTAATGCGTGAGCTAGGCCGCATGTTTCGCACATACATTAGTGAAAACCACAATTCTTGGTTTAACTACTTGGAAGATGTGGAACATTGGTGCAATGTGACGAGACATGACAGCACTGGATTAACACCAATTGAGCTGCAGTTGGGTCGTAAGCCTGAACGGGAATTGGCTAGGATTCTAGGTCTTTCCACAGGCGAAGATGTACCAAAGGACTTGGTGATTGATTTAGCGAGGCAGAATTTAAGGAAGGCAGCTGATAGGAGAATGATGCAGCAGGGGAGGCATCATGGAGATAGTTTTGAAGTAGGGGAGGAGGTGTTACTTAAGGTTCCACACATTTCATCTGCAGACAACAAAGAAATTCATAAGTTTTTTAAATTGTATCAGGGACCTTATACAGTAGGTAAGAAAGTTGGCAAGTGTGCTTATCACCTGTTGAATAACAAAGGTGACATGATTGGTACACACAATATTCACAATCTTAAGAGGTATGTAAGGTGAAGTATTGTAAGTTCAGATGTTTTGTGTATGTTAAGAAGAATATGTGAATTTTCTTTAAATCCTGAGTGACTTTGACAGGCTGTGTAGGCTGCTGTACTGAAAAGACTGTGATTTGCTCAGATGTATTGTTTATAATCTTCACAAATAAAGGGGAGGTATTGTAACCGTACGTATGTACGACTCCCGAGTTTTTAGGTTAGGAAATTTTCGTATATAGTTTGTTAGGTTAAAATCATGTAATTTTGTTTATATACCATGTAAAAACGTAATATTATAAGAAGAATGTATAGTTAGGGAATATTGCATATGTTCATCATTATATTTTGTATAAATTTCCGTTTGGGTAAGAGTCTGTAAATATGGCCTAGCCGTAAGGATTGTGCAACCGGGAAAACTGCGACTATATCGGGAAGGACGGTTGAAGTCAGTTGGAGGTGTTGCAACAGGTGGCTTGTAAACACGGGGTACGGCAGGTTGTATCGGTTGAAGAATTGGGGTGAATCAATGTGGACATACATGAGTGGACGGTCTATGTCACATCATATACTCGATAGCCAATGCGAGGGCTTTGTTTTGAGCGAGGTTTGTGTTGACAGAGTGACGCGGGAAGAAGTGCCGGTGTGAGCGTTGCTACCAATAACTTTTCAGGACGCGATTACCACGCGTAGCAAGGATATATAAGTGGGTAAGCGTGTGCGGCGAGGCATTCTGATTCTGATTCTCATTGTGTTTCTGACTCTGATGCTGATACTGTGTGTTTCTCATTTGTACTGGTCTGCGGGAGCGACGTATTTGCGCAGTTTGCTATACGATCTGCTATTGTTTGGAGTATCTGTTACGGAGTGAACATGGTATAATCTCAACGACTTACCGGCTTTGCAGTGGACTTTCTGTAAAAGAAAGTGTTTGTTTGGAACTTGTGACCCGAGTATGCAGCTTCAGTGGGTGGAGAATTTTGCTGTTTGCTTGCCTCCGGACATGTAACGCTGTCTGTCCAGCCAGCAATTGTGAAGAAATTCAAGACGACGAAGAAGTGTAAATAGGTTAGGGATGCTGTTAGTAAAGAAGGTTGCATCCATATGTAGAGAAATAGTCGTCGTACTTTTCTCTACCAGATTAGGATTCACGGTAACAGCGGAGTGCAGTGGGGCTCTTACCTGGAGGTATGTTAAAAGTATAATGATGTTCGATTTGTAGAGATGATTTTGTTGTATAGTATTGTGTATATTAGCTCTATGTAAACAGCAAGCACTAAGTGGGTTGCATAAGTGTTTATTTTGTTGGTGTTTGTCACATATTAGTTCTTATTCTGGGAGTAAAATCATAGAATCAAACTTTAAGTGAGTCTTTTGTCAGTGGAGTGAGGCTGAACCTGGCATGTTACCCAAATTTAATTTCAGGGGTTATATAGCAACAGGTAAGGTTACAAAGCAAGTCTGGAGCCTCGTCAGCCTGATGACCGTCGCCTTGGGAGAGGGAGTGGCTCGTTGCTCTACATAATTAAATATTCCTGCAAGTGTTTTGCAGGTGGCGCCCATTATCCTTGTTATTTACACTTATTTGAGTCAACGTTTATCTGTTCAGGAATTTCAGTAGTTTGAAGGGGAGTTACAACCGGAATGTTTCACTTCTTTTGTAGCACAAATTTGCAGTGATTCAGTAGGGCGATCAAAACGTAGAACTTCATTCTGATCTTCGTTTCTCCAACGTGAAAATGGTGTTTATAATAAAATGCACACTATGTCATAAATAGGATACATATTTAAATAAAACAGCACAACACTACGAATGAACCACGATGCATAAGTACTCGTACTTCAGACAAGATGACGCAGGGAAGACGAAACATTCCGCTCTTCCGACAACTTCCCTAGCACATTCTGCTATGTGGAAAGTACGCGGGTGACGTCACGGTTGTCATGGCAACCACCAAGGCCTAGGAGGCGCTGGCCAAGCGCTAGGAGGGAGCACTTGGGAGGTAGAGGCAGCTGCGGAATCTCTCGTCTTCACTCAGTCTCACGCGCCGTACTGTGGCCGACAGCCGGCGCTTTTGTGAGCTCCCTTGGTTCTCATCAGGTGATGAGGTGCTCCGAACGCCGTACAATAAAACATTTTCTTTCCGTAAAACCAACAAATGTCATAAGAAAAATAAATTTAAGTAATTCATTATGGTAAAAATAAGTGGTGAAGTGGCACTTCACCTGAAAAGCCGCCCCTGCAACTCACTAGATGTTCTTGTCAAGCACAAGCTGGTGAAGTGCATTATACCCCTAGTGCGGCAACCCGTATTGGAACAATGACACAACTGTTCTGATTGCAAATCTCTTCTTATTTCATTTATCTTAAACAACGTTGTCATATCGTTATGTGTAGTCAGCAGTGGCTGCTGTAGAATAGCCACTAATAATGTGTTCTATACAGTGTGTTCGGCTAATGTATAATAAAATAAAAATTAATACCTTGGCGGTTCTGTAAGTAGAGAAACTCAAAATGTTACTTTGCATATCTAATATATCTCCATATGCGCGCCATTAGTCGTAAGACAGACAATGAGTCTGTATTGCACGTCTCCCCACGTCGGTGTGCTTGGTGTTGTGGCCCGATATTGAAAGCGATCTGCCAGTTTATCGGAGGTGTCTATGCCATTTCCTGATTGATATGTACGTGGGGAACATCGCCACTTAGTCTTAGTTGATACTTCAGCAGAAAACGACGTTGTGCGAGCCCAACAGGCATCTAGTGGGATGCGTGCTGTGTTGCGCACCCGTCTCGGTTGCCTAACCTTCAAATAAGAGAGACAGTTGAGACACTGTCTCGCCGGCCAGCTGTATGTTGGGATGCTTACTTAATTTAAAGTTCACACGTTATATGCAGTTTTTACATTTAAATGCAACATTCGAGCAGCTATTGCAAATGTTACATCTGCAATGCAACAAAACACATAGGGAGAGGTGGAATACAGTTTCGTCGTCTGTCGCGCCAGTAATGGTGCGCATATCGAGGTCTGTTACATAATTATATAGAGAAAATTTTGAGTTTCTCTACTTGTAGAACCAAACCGCCAATTATTATCTTTATTACTTCTCAAAATATTAATTTTTATTTTACTATACATTCAAGCCGGATACTGTATTTTCTCTACCGGCGTTACTCATTCTATAGAGTTCGTTTGGTAGCTCTTGATCTTTGCTGCTTTACTTTTGGCAGTTCTTTTGGTGGTTTGGTATGACAACCATTAATCCTTCAGTCTCACTGAAAATGTAGCCCACTTGCAACCCATTACATGATGCATCAACGTCAATATATGGCTGGTTCACTGAGGCCGGATATCTTCCATGGAGCTGTTTACTTTTCCACCTTCGTTATTTTCCAGAGTCATCGTCGATCTTACTGTCTGGTGAAAGCTGAAATCTCTCGGCCTGTTGGTCTGAAGTGTTTGATACGCACATCGATTGTATGTAGTGCATTATGAGGAGTATGTTACTACTTCTCAGTGCAATAATTTTCGTGTGGTGGAGGTTAGCAATGGCAATCACCCCTCTCCCACCTTTCCTTCTTGATAGGTGAAATCATTCAGTAGAGCTCTTTAGATAGTGGATCTGGTGTCTTGTAGCTAGAACACGAACCTTATTATTCATTTCGTTAAGTTCTGTATCACCCCACTTCAAGATTCCAGAGAAGTTGGTGAGAACTGCTATAGCTTATGTGTCGATTGTCTCCACCTTGTTTCTTGTCAAGAGTTGTGTCTCGAGGACTTTCTGGACACGACTAATAAATACAGATTGGAATATTTTCAATTTTTGTAGTCTATGTTCTGTTTCTCTGGTATCCCAGATACTTGCAGCATTCGTCTTTCTTCATAGCTTCAATTTTTTCAGTGGTTTCGGTGCGTTCGTGTTCATCATGTTCGGCCTAGTGGCCCTTCTCCAACACGTTTACGCGACATTTATTCAATCCAAAATTGATCCGGATGGATGTCGGAAACTCTTCAGTGCATCTCACTTGAGCTTTATGATCTTTGTCTGTGCTGGCATACAACTTCAAATCGTCCATCGTCCGCATTACTGAGCATCCTGTACCAACAATCGTATGCCCACTTGGTTTTATCTCATTCATCGTCGCATTTTTTTTTACAATTTGTTTTACAGATAGGTCGTATGGCTATAACAGGAGAGGAAATGCCTAGGAGTGGGAAGGAAGGAAGCAAGCAGCCGTGGCCTTAATTAAGGTACAGTCCCAGCATTCGTCTGGTGAAAAAATGGCAAACCACGGAAAACCATCTTCAGGGCTACCAATAGTGGGGTTCGAACCCAATATCTCCTGGATGCAAGCTCACAGCTTCGAGCCCCTAACCGCACGGCCAACTCTCTAGGTATCATCGCAGCTAAACATATCTACAGGGCACTCAGTAAATCTCCTTGGAGTATCCCTCGCTTGATGCGTATGTTCCCAGCATCAATGCTCTTCCATTGGTGGTTTATTATCAGTTCGGACTGCCATTTGGACACGAAGTTATCCAGAAGACCAAAAATTGCTAGGTCTATCTTATAGATGTTGAGCACTTCCATTAGTCACGTGTTTGAGACACTGTCAAATGCCTTCTTGTGATTGATGCACGCAGTACCGGTATACAAAGGCTCTTCATCTCCCTTGCCTGTTTTGTAATAGTCCTACTGTATGAGTTGCTCCTTACATCTTTGAATGTGCTTGTGGCTTCCTTTATGTTCCACCGAAACAGTTGCTTGCAATCACATGGAGTCGGATCTCCTCTATGAGGATGGTTGTTTTAGACTGTACATTATTGATAGGCAGGTGACTGGTCTGTATTTACTTGGATGTACAGATGCAGGCATGGTTTTAGGGAAGATATAAGGGATATGACCGTAACATGTGAAATTCTTGTATCAGAAATTGTGTATTATGTCGAGTCAGAATGCTTTCCAGCTATTGGTCTTCTTTAAAGCTCATTGTACGCTTTCCAGCGTCACCTTATGATCTATCATTTCAGGTAGCTGGCCCATTCTCTTCTTTTCTGCTTGAATCGATGCAGCTCTCGTATCGTGATCTCGTTGGACGGATCATACACCATTATAAAAACTATTTACTGAGCCACTTGTTGGTGGCAGAGACATGTTGGAATTGCTAGCGGCGTTATTTCTGCTCAGTTCTCTGCTAAAACGCCTCTGGTTGGTTTCAAATGTGCTGTTCTCTCGACGCCTGTGATGACTTTCACTGTATCTTCGGTTTCGGTCTGCATATGCGGAGACCTTATATTTCAGAGTTTCAAAGATTTCTCCGAGTGTTGGGTTCTGTTGTTTTTAAAAATCTCTTTAGACCCTCCTACATTCTGTGCACTTAGATGGCCTGTACTCACCTCCGTGAGCTGCTAAATTTCTACCCGCAGCTTGTCCATTTTTGCTTCAAATCTCTTCTCCCATTCTAGCTTCTTAGTGGGATCCTTGTTTATGGTTTCACTCCTTGTTGCAATGGGTCGATCGTGGAGCTGTCAGATGTTAGCTCTTCCCATAGAGATGAGATCCTTGATATTCTGGAAGTTGTCATTCTCAGAAATTTTGGCTGTCATGGCTTCCTTCACCTTACCTAGGATTTCTCTCGTCTTCCAGTTTGTTCTCATGGTGGGTAAGCCGGGCCTGTGCATCGGGCCCACGCTCTCTGTTCGATATAATGTGGGCGCAAATGCATAACTGCCTACTGACTGAGAGTTCCCTTGTGAACCATGCTTATCGCATGTTCCACGATTTGACATTTAATTATGTAAATAGCTTCCTTCAGTTTTGTGTGTCAGTCTAATGACGTCCAGTAGGGAGCAGCACACGCTATGTTTTTATCTGTGAGGTCGTTCGTTTTGCTGAGCGATAATTTTTACTCTGTGGAGTTCTTCTGCTGTTCTATGTGGGGCAGATACTAACAATGGCTGCTGCTATGTTTGGTGTGGCCTTTTTATGTTTTAAATATTCATTTAATGTGTTCAAGCCTGGACCTTTCACGCTAACTGCTATTCGATTTTACCATTGATAATCACAGGTACGTGATATTTGGTTTGTATTTAAATTTGGTGACGATTTATTCCCGTATGTTACGGTCGATGGCATACATCTTTCCGCTCCGTCATACGATGTGCTTTGAATGAATGTATTTGTGGTCTTGTTGTTATGATTGAAAAAGGGTCTCTGTGGTTATGATTTGGTGCACTGCGTGCTTTAATACTGCGTGATCCTCATGATGTGCCCCTTGTCTCGACCGCAGGAGATACCAATCCAGGTTGTACAAGGCGCAACATGCCAGTGATGTGAATAAAGTAATGTCCAATTCTGATCTTATGTGTAATTGCACGCCGCACGCAAACATTTGAGTACGTGAGACCCACTGGTAATGACCGTGGAGTCGTAATTTATGGTTTGTATTTGACTACGAAATCTGAACGGCCGTTCGTGTTTTATTTTCCCGATACCCTCATTGTGTGTGAGTGAATGTGGTATGCATGTGAGTTCGAATGTGTGGGAGAGGAAAGGTTGGTATGCCGATTGACCTGTTGTATTTGTCTTTCAAATTCTGCGCCTTGTTTGGTTTTCAGCGCAGAGTTATATTTATTTATTATTCATGGCTGATGCTCAGCTTGAGTACCCGCCATATTGGTTTCATATTTCCGCATGGGCGTACCTATTGTGTTCTTTGGGTCTTGTCTTGGCTTTGATTGGTCCATGGAGGCTGTGCTCAGTCTCATCTGTCGTTATTCTTATCTGCCTTTTGTTCTCCGGCACTGCTTATTGTTGTGCGAACGTTTCGCAGTCAGTTGCCTGATGTGATTAGGATGCAGTGCCTTGGATATTTGAATCTTGGTAAAACGGGCGACCTGGTTGAATAGTTTATGATGAAAGGAAGCTGCTGGTATTGTAATAGCGATGTGTCGAGGAGCAGTGAGCATTTTAAATTACGTATCAATATTTTTGAAGAGTATTAGTGAGTTTTCACGCCATGTTTCAACTATGTGAAAAAGAACAAGGTATGTCCATCAGTGTTTCGATTAATTCCCCTATGTATTTCGTGTGATTTTCTTTTCTTGGTTTAATCTTTTTTCTCTTATATTTATTTAATAAATCCCCTGGTTTAAATCACTTCTTCTTTTATTTCAAATAGATGTAGTCTTGCCCTTGTTGCCTGATTACAAGGGGGGGTTTTCAGCTCAGGGTTATGTATGTGCCTTGCCCAGTCGACACGATCCGGGCCTCTAATATTGTTCCCCATGAATATTTCACTAAGGTATTGCTTGGATCGCTGATTTATGTAGTGATAGATGGGGAGGGTGTGGCTCACTTGTGTTCTTTCATGACTTTGAAAACCAATCATATGTAGTTTGGGTATCTGTGCTTCAGGCTCATGCTCTACTATTTCAAGTCCTAAACCTACCTCTTTCTTTGATCTCCTTGATATCTTCAGGAGTAAGGTGGGTATTGACAAATAATGCTTTCCTTTGATCAATATTCAGTGCACGTTCGGTAGCAAGTTCTGGGAATCTCTCTGTTATGAGGCGATGTAACTGTTTGGAGTAGGACACTTTTCCAGTCTCAGTTCTAGTTAATTGTAAGTAGATACGTCATAGCTAGATGTTCTGTTTGCTTGTCCATTTCTGCTGCGTCCTATCTGCAGGAATGAGCTTAGGGATAGCCTCAGCAACATATTCAGCAGCTTGGGTTATGACTGGAGGTGAATTTCTCACTTCTGGATCCAGACCATGTCCTTTTCTTGTGGTTTCATGAAGTGGGTTGTCACCAGTTGCTTCGGCATCACTCACCCCAGATTGCGCATAACGACGGTCGCGAAGGGGGCCAGTCCGTAATATCCCCCACTGTAAATCAATTTATTACTTTCCTTGTCCTCCATAATAAAGTAAAATGGTGCAACATAAACTCCTACGGGTAAGATTCCGAGACCTAAATTCACAGCCGACTCTAGCACAGGGGCATTTGGATTTGGATTTTAGTTTCTTTTTCTCTTGCAGCTGGGGATATTTCTGTAAGGATTTTCTCCCTAAGGTTTTGGTAGACCCCCACCAAACCTGCAATGCAGCAGAGGCATGGTATCTCTACTAACCTGGCAAACCACATTTGACCTTTCTAGCCTTGGCGGCCTACCGGCTGCTTAAGCATCTGCCGCCATATCTTTCAGGATCATTTGAGCACCCAAGCTCCCTCACCCCCATGAAGAGCACTCATCAAAGTTGAGATAACTTTCAAACTGTTAATAATAATAATAATAATAATAATAATAATAATAATAATAATAATAATAATAATAATAATAATAATAATAATAATAATAATTAGAGGCCGGATTTTAATGCCCTAAAAGTATTTAAAATATACAAGTAAATACGACCTAAGACTCTCAAATATGACCCAGCAAGAAAAAAATATGACGTAACAGATTAATTAGTTTATGTATAAGTATGTATAGTAATCTTACAGTTTAATTATTTCACATATAACTAACACCTCATAATAATTACCGCAGTAGTTACATGTTATTTCTATCATCTATCAGAAAGTTCTTTGTTCCACTTCGCCTTCAGCTATATGCACCCTGAAAAGTAACTATCAGTGACGAAGTGCTTGGCTAGGGTCTAATCAACAGATTATTTATAAAAATGAGAATAAAATGGCCGTACCTGGCATTGGTTCCTACAGTGAATGAAATTACACTAGATAATCACGTGCATTTACAAGTTGACAAAGTGGAAGCCTCTTCGATTGTCAAATAGGATGTTTTTATACGTGGAGAAACTCCGATCGACATCACATGATGTTATGAGGCAAATGCGAATAAAATTATTTCATCCCAGAAAAACTCTGGTTCAGAACCCTCAGATTTTGTTTCGTATCCACAATGTCTCTTATCTTACGCAGAATAACCTACATTGGGTAGACAACAGCAACATTTCCAATTTTTCACTAATTGTATCAGCCACTTTCCTTTTTGCTGGCTATAGATCATCCACAGTTTGTTTTACAATTTCCTGTACATCACAAAGTGGAGGTGGTGGTAGTGGTGATTACTGTTTTAAGAGGAGGTACAACCTAAAAACCATCCTCTATTAACGTTAATCAGAAGGAAAACGGAAGAGGCCCGACACTTCGAAGAATGAAGGCAACGGCAATAGAAAGGGCAGGGCCACGAAGGACTTCCTAGGCCCCACAAACATAATGCCCGTCGGGGTCCGAAGAGAACAATAGTTTACCAAGAGAGGTCGGATAGGAAAGATGAAGGCGAGGAACTTGGTACAAGTAAGTGGAAGCAGTGTAAGACTCAGCTAGGAGACCCGTGTTCTCCAAACCACGTACCCAAGACGAAAGCCCACAGGCCCCATTTTAGTCGCCTTTTACGACAGGTAGAGGATACTGTTGATTTATTATATCGATCCCACCCACAGGAGAACACAAAATGGAAATCCTGCAGTTTTAAGACGAGTGACTGATCTTGGCATTCTGGCGAAGTTTGATATTATGTAAGCCAAGTTTCCAACCAAGCTCTTGGAAGGAATCAAATCTTGAACAATTTTAATACATTACGAATCAGAAATATCAGACTCTTGAATTGCTCTCTCAAAGGAATCATATCTGATGGGCCCACTGGAAAAGGCACATGCAACAAAACCGTAATTTTGCAGGTAAGAGGAATGTTTTAAGCCTCAATTCTGTAGGAATGAAACATGGAATTGAATAAGATAGTGAGTACTGAAAAAGGACCTAGGCTATCTCAAATTCTATTGATGAATTAACGCTTCTATCATTACAAGATACAAGAACCAATGATCAATGGTTGGTCTGTGAGAATAATGGAATGTATCCAGTTCCTAATCTCTGTTTCCCAGTGCAAGACTTCTTGTACTGTTAACTAATCTAAATAACTGATAAAAAGGAAGCGTATGTAGGTCGTGCAAGCAGCAGTAGACTCTGCAAATACCTAAGATTAGCAGCCTTTATTACCCATTTATTGGAATACTTCACAGGCAGGACACAGTCCTCGAGGCTTGAATCACCATGAGATTTCTGCAGATTAACTGGTGTTTCATTATGTTATGCGAATGTCTGTTGTATATGCAACGTTCTCCTCCACCTAATCACATTATATTTTTTCGATTGATTGATTGATTGATTGATTGATTGATTGATTGATTGATTGATTGATTGATTGATTGATTGATTGATTGATTGATTGATTGATTGACTGAACTCAATGAGCCACTGGAAGATGTCAGCTAAGAAAGCTAGTCTGCATAGCCACAGTTCAGCTGCAAGCCTAAACTCACACTTACTACCAGGAATAAAAACTTGAACTTCTTGTCTTAATTCAAACAAACGTGCAAGACAGTTCCTTTTGGAAAGCCACCTTACCTCAGTATAGAAGAGAAGATGTTTAAGTTCATTACCCATTTCTTCACATGTGATTGCAAATAATCTGGGGTTGGCTGCTTTCGTTTTTATGAAATGAGCTATTTTCACTGCTTCTGTCAACACTATTTTCATTCCATTTGGACACTTCTTCGCAACTAGAGCCTCTCTGTGAAGAACATTGTGAACGAATTTTGCCTCTGGACCAAATTTCTTGATCTGGGCAATCACACCGGTATGTTTTCCAGTCATTGCTCTTGCATCGTCACTACACACGTTAACGCACTTTTCCCAGTCAACGCCATACTGCCTTAGAAAACCCTCACCGAGCTCGATAGCTGCAGTCGCTTAAGTGCGGCCAGTATCCAGTATTCGGGAGATAGTAGGTTCGAACCCCACTGTCGGCAGCCCTGAAGATGGTTTTCCGTGGTTTCCCATTTTCACACCAGGCAAATGCTGGGGCTGTACCTTAATTAAGGCCACGGCCGCTTCCTTCCAACTCCTAGCTCTTCCCTGTCCCTGTTCTGGAAGCTCCTTGCAGAAAAGTGTATCTTCCGCCGCTGCCGGGGTAGACTCAATATATCTAACAAGTGCTATCAAATGCGTTCTGGAAGCTCCTTGCAGAAAAGCATATCTTCCGCCACTGCAGGGGTAGATTCAATATATCTAACAAGTGCTATCAAATGCTATGGACTTGAGGTTGGTTACGAGATGTTATTAAAAAAATAGGCATACTCGAGCTTCTGCTAAACACCGTGTCGTTGGACAATGGCATAACACCCAGCTGATTTGCCTCTTTTTCACCAATAACACTGGACGCCATGTCTTTAGCCGTTGGCAGTAAATATGACCCGCCATCAGTATGTGGTCTTCCGGTCCTACCTAATCTTAAGCTTATTTTGAATGTCGCTTCCGGACCCTTCATATTCACAGATGAAAATGAGGCAATCTGTTATTTATAACACCTTAGATGAGCTTCTTAGATCAGCGACTTATTTCTCGTTTTTCGTATGAAAATGTCTAATAAAGATAGCTTTATTGAATTGTTGGAAAGGGACTTATGAAAAACAACACAAAAGGGTTGTAGCTTTGACTCACTTCCTCCATAAGTAAATCCCAAAGACAAGTTCGCAGGATCATATCTTCTGACCTTATGTTGAGATTTCTGTTCAGAATACGTACTCCTATGAGAAAAGGATTCAGCTTCCGCTGGCTCTGCAACTTTTTCTCAATCTTCATCTTCATCAGAAGTAACTTGACTTTCTGTTTCAAGTCTTTGCTTTTTAACGGGTTGCGCCAAACGGGTTGCGCCATTAATCATTTCTTCATCTTCGTTGATGCGAGAAAAGTACACAAACAAACACACAAAGTATAATTCTAAACTCACAACTATATTTTCAACCACTCAGTTAACAAATCATTGCTAGACTGCTTCGATTTGCGAGCGAGTAAATAAAATAATGTCACATGTTACACTGTTGTGTTCTTTAAAACATTAGATTCATTAAATCTATTAAATATTTAAAATAGTTTGAAGCCGTCGATATTCTAAGCAATGTATATTTTTTTTACATTTATATATACTTTAATTACAATTGTAATTAATATTAAAGTTGAAAAGGAAAGATTAATAATAGAAAAGAAATAATACGTTAAGTCGAACAAGAATGAATGCCGCATCATTAACACTCACACACGTATTTGCCTACGATTGGTTTCTTGAAATCAGGAATAATCGTCAACTTGCGTTGTTGAGGATGATTCGTAGAATCGTGTTTTAAGGTTAAAATGCTGAATCCCCCAATGCAAGAACAAGAATGAATGCCGCATCATTAACACTCATACACGTATTTGCCTATGATTGGTTTCTTGAAATCAGGAATAATCGTCTACTTGCATTGTTGAGGATGATTCGTAGAATCGTGTTTTAAGGTTAAAATGCTGAATCCCCCAATGCAAGAACAAGAATGAATGCCGCATCATTAACACTCATACACGTATTTGCCTATGATTGGTTTCTTGAAATCAGGAATAATCGTCTACTTGCATTGTTGAGGATGATTCGTAGAATCGTGTTTTAAGGTTAAAATGCTGAATCCCCCAATGCAGCAAAGCCGATGGTAAACCTGTAATAGTATAGTAGAAATACAGTACTACTGTAGTGCTGTAACAGATATTCTTCATATAATCAAAGAAGAAAGCTCATATTGTGTACCTCAAGAACTGATAGCAACGTTTGGTTATTTTGTCATGTTGTCAGTTTCTCAATAAGAATCGTTTCCTACCCCTTACAAGGGGCGGTTTCTCCATAAGGTTGCAAGTTTGCGCTACCCCCATTAATTTTTATGTTTATTTTACGTAAAGTTTTATCATTTGGATTACTCAACTACTGTATTTTCATTCAACAAGACAAACCTTTCAAGAGCTTGAAAGAGCAAATATTGACTACAGAAGACTACAAGCCGGTACTCTTAGATGTTCACTGCAGGAGCCGAAAAGTTTGCAGCAGAGAGTCAACCTGGGGTAGGATGAAACCTGGGCTGCCAGAAGGGTGCGCGGGGCTGATCGAGGGGCGGCTTTTGTTTGTTAGAGGGGTGCGCGGGGAGAGGAAAATATAGGCGTGGCTTCTTATACATTACTTAAATGAAGGTTTATCAACATGGCTCCTCCTACCACGGCCGACTTGATGCGTCGCTCTAACTAGCTCCTTGTAGCGCAGCGAGGGATCCAGTCGGCCGTGCTCCTACGAAACCACCGTTGGCGCTCAATATGGAACAGGGATGTCACCTAGCGACATTGGATGGAAGTTCATCTATTGGATATATAACTAATGGCTTTAAATTTGAAAATGAAAACAATTTCTTTCAGTATAGTTGCGAGCTTTGTTATGTGCGTACAAGCTAAGTAGTTTATTGATTTCACTGTGTAAACATTTGTGTCAGGTGTGCGTTTCTGTTATTGTGCGTTTTTATCAGTTAGTGGTATTTTGCCAGATCATGAATTCGGTGCAGTCTTTAATGTCTAGGCCGTTTCCACAACGGACTGCCGAAGAAAAATCCGAGGTGAAACGAATGGGTAGGCCCACGCGACGTTTAATTTCGAAACCAGATACAATAACCTACCGGAATTAGGCTACCTCAAAATGTTTCATTTCAATATGGTAAAAGAGTTTTAAAATGAAAAACGTAATAATAATGTTATTTGTTTTACGTCCCACTAACTACTCGTTTACGGTTTTCGGAGGCTCCGAGGTGCCGGAATTTAGTCCCGCAGGAGTTCTTTTACGTGCCAGTAAATCTACTGACACGAGGCTGACGTATTTGAGTACCTTCAAATACCACCGGACTGAGCCAGGATCGAACCTGCCAAGTTGGGGTCAGAAGGCCAGCGCCTTAACCGTCTGAGCCACTCAGCCCGGCTATGAAAAAATGTTACTGGGTCGTAGTAATATTCCTGAAAATAGAAATGTAAAATGTTTGTTTTATTTTTAATAATAAAAAGTATTGTTGATGTATCTGGATTTGAAAATTAGCCTGTAATCATATTATATCAATGGTAAAAATTGTGCATTTTCAGTATCCGCCAGATAATTGAAAAATGCTACGAGAGGAATAGGCAGTTGTGTTTATGTTTCGTAGCTCTAGAGAAAGCATATGACAGGGTACCGAGGGAAAAGATGTTCGCTATACTGGGGGAGTATGGAATTAAGGGTAGATTATTAAGATCAATCAAAGGCATTTATGTTGACAATTGGGCTTCGGTGAGAATTGATGGTAGAATTAGTTCTTGGTTCAGGGTACTTACAGGGGTTAGACAAGGCTGTAATCTTTCACCTTTGCTGTTCATTGTTTACATGGATCATCTGCTGAAAGGTATAAAATAGCAGGGAGGGATTCAGTTAGGTGGAAATATAGTAAGCAGTCTGGCCTATGCTGACGACTTGGTCTTAATGACAGATTGTGCCGAAAGCCTGCAGTCTAATATCTTGGAACTTGAAAATAGGTGCAATGGGTATGGTATGAAAATTAGCCTCTCGAAGACTAAATTGATGTCAGTAGGTAAGAAATTCAACAGAAATGAATGTCAGACTGGGGATACAAAGCTAGAACAGGTCGATAATTTCAAGTATTTAGGTTGTGTGTTCTCACAGGATGGTAATATAGTAAGCGAGATTGAATCAAGGTGTCGTAAAGCTAATGGAGTGAGCTCGCAGTTGCGATCAACAGTATTCTGTAAGAAGGAAGTCAGCTCCCAGACGAAGCTATCGTTACATCAGTCTGTTTTCAGACCAACTTTGCTTGGAGTGAAAGCTGGGTGGACTCAGGATATCTTATTCATAAGTTAGAAGTAACAGACATGAAAATAGCAAGAATGATTACTGGTACAAACAGGTGGGAACAATGGCAGGAGGGTACTCGAAATGAGGATATAAAGGCTAATTTAGGAATGAACACGATGGATGAAGCTGTACGCATAAACCGGCTTCGGTGGTGGGGTCATGTGAGGCGAATGGAGGAGGATAGGTTACCTAGGAGAATAATGGACTCTGTTATGGAGGGTAAGAGAAGTAGAGGTAGACCAAGGCGACGATGTTTAGACTCAGTTTCTAACGATTTAAATATAAGAGGTATAGAACTAAATGAGGCCACAACACTAGTTGCAAATCGAGGATTGTGGCGACGTTTATTAAATTCACAGAGGCTTGCAGACTGAACGCTGAAAGGCATAACAGTTTATAATGATAATGTATGTATGTATGTATGTATGTATGTATGTATGTATGTATGTATGTATGTAGGGGAGACCGGGGCTAGTTGTTACAGGGGCAGGTTATTACAAACATCTTTTTGAAAAAACCAATAGGAGCAGCGCACCCCTCTCCATATAATGTGTTGACCTTGCCGTCCCTCACAATCCAAGGGAGTCTCAGGCTGCGTGTGGATCTGTGAAATTTTTCAAATGGAAAAGTTTATTTTCGCTGTGTGTTTAGGCAGCGTCTTGCACCTTTCCGATCTTTAACCACGTGATCAAATATACAGGTAAACAGATTTTTTCTGTTTGTGATTAAAACCCTCAGACATAAGCCTTAGTTTTCTAATGTAAGATAATTCTAGCTTTCCACTGTGATTAACTGTAACACAAAATATAAGATGGCGCCTACTGGGGCTAGTTGTTACTTACCACGCGGGGCACGTTGATACATGTAACGATTCTTCGTGGAACAAGTCTGGCTCAAGTATATCCACAGTTACCATTAGCACAGATAGTCTCAAATTACCAGAAACATTAGAAGATGGAAATTCAGCATTACGGCATGTTTGAGACATAAATAATTTTAGAGGGGCATTTTTTCATATTTTTTTGTCTTCACTGTAGGCTACGTGAATAAACTTCAGCTCAGACCATTATAAACTAGTAGAGTATTGGTTTAAAATGATGTTAATTAGGCCATAGGGGCAGGTGATAACCTATGATATTAATTGTGTATGTACGGTCAGTCCTAAGCCATAAGCCTGGTTGAATCCTCAACAACTCCACCATCAGCTGTCATGGATGGCCTAGGCATCACTGAAGAGGCGTACAAGGGAAATGAGGAGTGAGGTAGTTTACCGTTGCTTTCCTCACCGAGCCAGGAGTCGCAAACATATCAGTCTGCCAAGCCCACTGAAATGCATGCACCAACTGACCTGATAAGCAACATTTTCACACCATTCATAGCAGGGACTGGCTGCATAAGGAATGACATTACTAGCATCGCTCATACCTCAGTCACTGTCATATTGTCAAAGCCAAGGATAAGACTGAACAGATAATTATGTTATATTTAATGAATGGGCTAAACATATTTTTAATTTAAAATGAAAATTTTAAATATTTATCATATTTTCAGTGACATTTTACTCTATGTAACAAAGTGCCCCTCGCATGTAACAACCTGCCCCGCTGTGGGGCATGTTGTTACAGAATACCTAATCTTATAATAATGTATCTTATTGACAAATGTGTCCATGTTCTAGAAATTTTCAACTGCTATTCTTATGATAAAAGTTTGTTCCTTCTATCAGCAAAATTGAAATTTCATTTACTATTCACCTTAAAATTTAAAAAAATGAAAACCAAAAATTGTAACAACATGCCCCGGTCTCCCCTATGCATGTATGTACGAACTTTTAAACCACCAGCCGCCACTGCCCTTACAGTTTGAGAATCCCGAGGGATATTTCACTGTTATAAATAGCGGAGTTTGTCACATGTTTTTCTTCCATGTAACAAAGACGTTGGCTATGCTCCATGTCACTGTCGCTCTGAAGTTTACGCTTCATGCAGCCACGAGCTGGGTAAGTGGCTTGCTTGGGCGATATTTAACACTTAACAGCGACTTGTGTCTTCGACCTCAACGGATTACAGGTAGTCCAGATGGCTCCAACATGTAACTCTCTTACCTTGTTCGAGTTGCAACTATTTCTGGGGCTTTGATTTAAAATTAGTTATCTCTTCACACGATTCACGTAGTGTTTTATTTCCCCAATGGTATTGGAGAATTTTCACATATATATTTTGGTCAAAATCCAGATCACAAAACGCAAATATCCTGTCCTTACGAGATACAGATCACATTCAGTACTGGTGAACTTGTTTTCACAGATTATTTTTATGTATTACTATTTATTTAGGGACTGCCTGGTCGAGGCGGTAAAGGCGTGCTCTGTTCGCCCGGAAGGACGTGGGTTCGAATCCCCGTCAGGAAGTCGTAAAATTTAAGAAACGAGATTTCCACTTCCGGAGGTGCATACGGCCCTGAGGCTCACGCAGCCTACACCAAAAATGAATACCAGGCTAACCACTCTGCTGCTTCACGTGCCGAGGTTAACAATAGTGGAAGCCTTTACCTTCCACTCCTCCAAGGGCCCTCATGGCATATACGGAGGTGACTTTGCTTTGCTTTTGCTTGCTATTTGTTTATTTATTTATTTATTTATTTATTTATTTATTTATTTCGAGTTTACCGACTTGAGATTTCCCCTAATGTCGAAGCATACAGAAAACAAGATAAATTTGAAAAATAATTGTGTGTAATTGATAGCATATTGGTTGGTTAATACAGTACAGTTGAGATATATTGTTTCATTTAAAAGTGTAGAAGATCTGGTTCTTCAGGATTCGGATTGAATATTTCAAGACAGTCACTGCAACTTCTCTTGTTCATGCCTATTCGAGGTTAAATGATTAGTAGAACTTGACGAAAAAAGAAAAGAATGGTTACTCTAGCACCAACCATTAATTCGATGACTTCGATATCATCCAACTGGTATTCTTGTTGATAGAATGGTTCATACAGTATGCTGTTTTCTTTTCTTCAGACATGAATACTTCTCGTACTGTAGCTTATGCGAATTTTACCTAATATTCTACAATTTGCCAGGCCTAGGGAGACTTTCATTTTCACACCAATTGTTTTCCTTCCTTTTGCCAATATTCTCCTCTGATTAGTGTTAAGAGGGAATGGTTGCTCAGAATCACTACCAGGCGCTCATACTGTAGCATCACTCTCATGGTCTAAACACGTGTGTGGGCTAATTTGGTGAACTACAAACCTATTTTGATGCAGTTGTCACCGTTCTACGGAGCATTTATGGAGGGAGGTTTGGATGTGTGAAACATGAATCTACAACAAGGAGCTAAGCAGTGGCAATTGTTGTGAAGGAAGCCAAAGAAAACTGTCAACGAAGCGCTTTCATGTCTTGTGCTGCCTGAACTATCAAAGCTAAACCCTAAATTTTGGTGGAAGAATTACTTGACATAAATAAACTCAACAAAAATATCCGTGACGGCTTGTAGGCTACCTGTCTGTGAAAGGCAGCCCTCAATAAGCGTTTCGAAGTAGAATACGTCTACACTGACAGGCGAGCGTTACAAAAATAAGAAAGTTTTAAAATCGAATGAATTTCTAGACGACAGCAGTGTTCATATGTGATTTTAAAGACGAAGGGCCAAAACTTCTAGCACCAGGAATCTTACCTCGGTTTGACCATCGCGTGATGCAATAGTGCTGCCATCTCTAGGTACTAAAACCGCCGTATCGTGCGTGGTATCACGTCATGTTTGTTTGTCCAACCCTTGTCCCGTTTCCCTACGGGGTCGGGTATGAGGTGAGATGAATTTGTCGTGGCGGTTTTTTATGACCGGATGCCCTTCCTGACGTCAACCTCATCAGAGGAGTTAATGAGAGATGAAATGAATGACGTGATATATGATAGTAGGGAGAGGGTGAAACCCGGTGCCGGCACATAGCCTACTCCTGTCGAATAGCACCAAGGGGTCTGCTCAAGGCTTAACGTCCCCATCCGACGGACGAATCACAATCAACAGCGTCATATGCCCTCACTCCATATGAGCACTGCGGAGAGGTTTGGAATTTAATCCAGGCTTTTGGCACGCAATCTAGGGTATCACGTCATGTGAAGTGTCGTTTTATTCATCTTAGGGAGTTCTATGCGTGTACGGAAAAAAAGTCAAATAGTGAACATTTGAGAAAATTGTAGTGTGAAGAAGTAGGAAAAGTGTCGTTTCGAAAATTGTCGGGATATATGGACAATAAATGGATTCAAAATCATCAGAAAAGTATTCGATAGAATAGAGTGGTTCTTCAGAATTCCAAAAAGTCAAAAGTCACCAACGATGAGCCTCATAGAGATTGTCTGAAAGGCGGCCAAGTATCATGAGGCTCGTTCCACGGTGCTAGAGTACCGGCCGAGCATATTCACTGCCCCAGAGGTGGAAAGTGCTTAGAACTCGTGTCCTTGAAGATGTATACATTTGTCTAGACTAAAGAAATAAAATGCCAACAGTAAAACTTCAAATCCATGCTGACTAGGTACTTAACTCCGCCTGTTATTATTTCTTGATGGATGCAGTACTTTTTCATTCTTTTTTCTCTTGGAACAGGTCACAGCAAAATATAGCTTCCACCGAAGTTTCAGTCTCATCCATGGCTGTGACAATATGGAAGCTGCTGAGATATGGGTGGTGCTGAGTAATGACATTCGGAGCACGACCACTGCGTCTTCAGTATTATGAAAGATGTTTCTTATAGAGTCAGTCGTGCTACTATAGCACATTCTGGTGCTGTGAGGACAGCAATGGTAAACTACATCACTCCTCATCTTGCTTAGTACTCCTCATTTTGGTGCTGCAATTGGTTTTGCTGTTCCTCTATATCCGCATAACATCTGGTGGTGCTGTTTGAGAAGCCAACCAGCCTCTGGGCTGATTACCGAACTGACAGAGAGACAGACAGACAAATAGACAGACAGACATATCTAACGTCAAAATTTGTGACCGTGACCGCGACACTAAACCGTTTATTTTGTACAGTCCCTGGCCAGATTATTAGGCCACCTCCAAGAAAAGATGTAAAATATACAGTATGCTCTTAGTTTCCATATTTCTTGTCAAATTCATGGTCATTTAACACTTGGAATACATCACTCACTTATTGTTGGCCAATAATATGTAATCCTGACTGTTGACCAGTTCTTAAACTGCCAATAATGTAACAAATTAACAAAGTAGTCTAGACAAATCTATTCCCTGAAAATGTTCTGTTCATTGTTTAGTATCATTTAGCTGAGTGTCAGCGTATCAGTGCGGTCTGTGAAGTTGGCTTTGGTGAAATTATTGTGATTTAGTTCATTGGCGCAGTTCCTTTCAATTTCTTTCAAATAAGTTTTGGCAGTTTCCTCACTAGGACAAAATTTTCAGAGGAATTTCCGAATATTGACATGGGCAAGCTCAAAGACCTAACAGATGAACAAAAAGCTGTAATAACTCATCTTTTAACAAAAGAGAACTATAATATAAGTGAAATATCCCGAAAATGCAATGTTTCGCGACAGTCAATCCGAAGAATAAAGGAGAAGTTAGGGAAGGGCTTGACTTTCAGCGCTAGGAGGAAAGGTTCCTGTGGTCGGAAAAAGATAATTTCGCCAAGAGGTGAATGTAAATTAATAAAAATAATTAAATAAAATAGAACTGCAACGAAGAAAGATGTGGTGGATAGTTTAAATGAGGTGGGAATTCCAGCATCTGAAAGAACAGTTCGGCGAACATTGAAGAACCTTGGCACCAAGAACTGCAAGCCGGCAAAAAGTACGGGAACTTCACTGCTGATGACTGGAGGAAGGTGAGTATCAGTTCTGGAAACTATTTTCACATTAATATATTGATTATAGCAAAGTATAGCATGCACTGTAATTTGTTTTGCAGGTGTGCTTCAGCGATTAATCGACTTTCGAGGTATTGTCTGACAGGAAACAGTATGTGAAACGCAGGCCTAATGAAAAACATAATGAAGACTGTATTGTACAAACTGTGAAACATCCTCAATCTGTAATGATTTGGTCAGTGATAAGTGCTAAGGGACTTGGACGCCTTTACGTGGTGGAAGGGATGATGAATCAAGTGCAATATAAAAAAGTGCTTGAAACACAACTCCTCCCTCAGCTGCACGATTGGTATCCAAATGATGAAGAAATAATATTTATGCAAGATTCCGCCCCATGTCATACTGCAAAATCTGTGAAAAAGTTTCTGGCTTACAATAAAATACCGTTACTAGACTGGCCTGGCAACTCACCTGATCTGAACCCCATTGAGAACGTCTGGGAGCTGCTAAAGCGTCAAATTGGCAAAGAAAGAATCACAAACAAAGTGACATTGGTTGAGAGAATCACTTAGAATTGGAATTCAAATGAACATTTGGTATAAATGGCTGTAAACAATATAGACAGCATGCCGCGACGAATTCAAGAAGTAATTAAAGCAAGAGGCGGCTTGACAAAATATTGAGCTGTTAGTCTCGACATGGTGTAATCACTTTAAAACTGTAATGTGTAATGTTCATAAATGTTTACAAATGTTATTTGTACACTTAAGACAAGAAAATTAAAATATAAAACAAGATATATTTGTTTTTTCTAAATAATCTCAGAGTGGCCTAATAATTTGGCCAGGGACTGTATATTACAGTTCACACTAAAAATCAATCTTGAAATTAGAAATTATGTTTTGAGATTAATTACATAGCCTAATAAATTTCAAAATAGAAAGATATGCGCCTCAATGATATTATTGAGATGAAAGATACCTTTTAACGTATGTAATTTGTATCCATATTTTAAAAGTTGACGCTGTTTTACTGAAAGGGCAGGGATGGTTTAAATACGTATTGCATGGGGAGAAAACAGTGAGCTAACAGACAGAAGCACTTTGGAAAAACGTCGTAATGAACTACGCATTAATAACGCCAGCGTCGCCATAAGACCTATCTGTGTCGGTGCGACGTAAAGCCCCTAGCAAAAAAAAAAAAATATATATATATATAAGGCCAGCGATGGTCGAACAATGTACATTACCACAGATTCATCAGCCTGCTGTAGGGGCAGACCCTTACTCAGTGCCTGCTGGCTTGCGAAAGCACTGGAACTGGAGGGTAGGTGATGGCGAAGCCTGCTCCCCCCGCTTGGCAATCAACACAAGTTAAATCGCCTCCGATATGCTGTTAGTTCTAGTAGAAAGAGACAGCAGAGAGCTTTGATGGTGATGATGCTTGTTGTTAAAGGGGCCTAACATCTAAGGTTATCGGTCCCGGCAGAGAGCTTTGGAAAGTGATGATACTAAATAAAGTGTTGTGCCTGTCCCCACGTGGGACATGCTGCCAGACAGATATAGTGTTAGGTTGCGTGGCACTGGAGGTATGCTGACATGGAAAATCCCCATACGCAGAAAGAGTAAAATACCTACAGGTAAAATCTGGCAAGTTCTACATAGCACATGCAAGGATGTGGGCTGTAAAAGTCGAAGGTAGTGTTACTTAGGATTAAGGATTTGTATCATGCAAATCATAACCATTTTCCTAGTATTTTTCAGTTATTAAAGAGATCAGTCGGTCTTGTCACTGCCGGATTCGGGCTCGGGTCCACTAGAGTCCGGGGTTTGTGGCTGCAGGATGACCCCACGGTCCACCAGCCCGCGGTTCCTGGTGCCAAAAGTCTCCGTTTGCGGAGAAGGGAGGATAAAGAGCCAAGCCTCACGTGTTGTCAGGGACTATTTTCTTCCGCCTATCGATGTGCCGTTCTTGCGGTAGTGGCACGCACAGTCGCTTAACTGTAAGTAATGAAAGAATCCATGTACATATATAATAAAATACATAAGTAGATACATATTAAATAAATTAGTGAGTAGGTCTCTTGCAGATTGCGGGTTGTGTCTTCCGCTCCCTGTAGGCCCCTAATACTGACAACGTTACAAAATAATAAAAATCGGGCTACGGTTTTGGTAGAATGCAGATCAAGTTTCCGTTCCTATGTCGCTATTGTGAGGAGAATTGAGGCGTCGGCTGGTGGAATAGCTTGTCGCTCAGCTTGGTGCACCTTCTGTAAATCGGTACGGTACCTCACTTGTGTCCCTTGATGGAGAAGAGAGCTGACAAACAAACAAACAAACAAACAAACTAACTAACCAACCAACAAACGAACGAACAAATAAACAGTTAAATACAAAGGCTTTTTATAACAATTTACAGTTTAGCGTATCGTGTACAGTGTGTTAATGGTGGGAGCATAGAAAGGGGGTTGAGGATGAGCTTGTTCCTTCTCTTCCTGTGGCTAAACAGTGTGTGTTTTGGAGTGGGGTGTTTCTCCCAAAGATCAACGTCATAGCGTCCTATGCCTTTTACTAACGGATTGATCTTATTACCTCAAGAATTTGTGTATATCATTCAGGTCAATAAAGAGGTAGTGTTTGAGGCCGGGCGTTCGAAACTCCAACTCAATTATTTTACTTTGACCACAATACGAAGAAATATGCGCGATTTTACATGAATAAGGCATTCCCCCACAATTACAGGCCTCCACCTGAAACTGTTGGAATATATGGGGGATTTTATTCATATGCTAATTCCTACGCTTTGGAAACTCTGGAAACAATTTAAAAAGCATGCAAAGAAAATGGAAGACTACCGCACTACTGGAAGAAAGATGAACTGGCTGTAAATGTCGCTCATTTCGAGCCAGTCATAATCAACATGAATGACAGCAGGTCCGATTCATCGGTACATAGTGATTTTTCAGACGACAAATGTTGACAGAATGAAATATTGTAAATATGTAAATAGTAATGAAAATGACCAATGTAAACATAGTACAGTGTACAATTCCTAAATTAGGAAGCCAACCATTTGTAAACCTGCAACTGAACGCCCGAAGTCCTTATGAGAAAATCTGATGGAAAATGGAATTTGTATGAGGAAGTAAAAAAAAAAAATGTTGAAAGTGAACAAAAAGCTGTGGTCGTTGCGCGCTGTGTTTACTACTGAACGCGCAACGCTGTACCCGCTTTCACCACCCCGCCTACTGTTAATGACACGGTCCAGCACTCATACAACTTCCTATCAATATTACTCTTCGTAAATTCAGTATCACACTATACGGTTACAGTGCTTGTAGTTTCTGATAACCGAGCTCGATAGCTGCAGTCGCTTAAGTGCGGCCAGTATCCAGTATTCGGGAGATCGTGGGTTCGAACCCCACTGTCGGCAGCCCTGAAGATGGTTTTCCGTGGTTTCCCATTTTCACACCAGGCAAATGCTGGGGCTGTACCTTAATTAAGGCCACGGCCGCTTCCTTCCCACTCCTAGTCCCTCCCTGTCCCATCGTCGCCATAAGACCTATCTGTCTCGGTGCGACGTAAAGCAACTAGCTAGTTTCTGATAACCACGACTGAATTCTTCAAAACAAGCCCAAATTTCCTGGTATACGTTTATCCTGAGCTGAGAAAAGGTTGCTGTAGAAAAATTATAAGAACTTTTTTTGGGTGGCTGAAAAAACTGTAATTTAAGTATTACACTACAAATACATATGGCTACAACATATAAAATGTCTTTACCATCAGATAAGTAGTTGTCCATGTATATACTTTTAAGTGAGCGGTTCGTAGAAAAAATCCTAAAACGGACAATACTGTATTTACTACAACCACAAATAAAAACGAATTAATGAACTTCAAAGAAGTTTGTTTTATACCTACGCGTTAATGGAAAATTAAACAAGCAAAATATCGGTAAAACTATTTTGAAATGAGCCTGCCGGTTCATTTGTAATTAACGTCAAAATTCGAGTGTCCATAATACAAAATCCGACAGTATTTTATCGGAGACATTTCCTCTCGTTGTTAAGAATGAGGGTTCGGTGTGGCCTACGATATCATGTGGTTGTATAATTTGGCGCCTTCTTTGTTAGGTTTGAGGCAACACCAACTAGCGTGTTTTGAGTTGAAGCCACCTGCCAGAACTACCTGTATGTCACGTGTGCTTATGATTCTCGGGGTGGAGCATGCAGAGATGACATTAATAAGTGTCCCTCACACTGGCACGCTTCTAGTGTGACAAGTTCTGATATTTCTAGTTCCATATGTTTGCTGTATTTTCTCGCCAGAACTTCCACGCCTCCAAGGCGAACTTTCCTGTCGCGTCTGCACACTTTCTGCCCTGTTACTGTGAATCTGGTACCCGTGGGAGAAATGCCTCCGTGAATAGCGTGACGTGTATTGCGTGTTTGACTAAGAAGGCTTCGAGTTCTATTTTGTGGTCACGCATGTCCTCACAGTTCCATATAAGCGCCTGCGTATTGCTATTCAATTATTATTATTGTTGTTGTTATTGTTAGGTTGTTCAGCCGTCAAGGGTTTATGAAGTCAGAGATGAAATTCGCCAGGTCTCCCAGCCAGGAAATCGACAGTGTTTGGGCCAGTAATCTCAACAAGCCACCTCCAGCTGCTATTAGGAATCTATTAAGGTGTATGTTCGGTAAGACTGTTTTCAGTAGTACGTCTAGCCGACCCCTGAACGTTACCCCCTGCCGCCTCCCCGGTGGGTCTGCTTTTAAGAAAAGAGGGTGGTTATAGGTGGTTAGTGGGTGGGTGCTGGGATTGTGTCACGGGTACCTTCACATTCTGTTTCATCTTTTGATTCTTCCTGCGGGTAGTGCAGGACACCTGGGTAGATCGAGGTCACTGTGTGTGAACTTACTTCTTTGCTTTGGTGGAGTGAGTGTTGGGCCTTTATGGAGGAGGGATTATTGTGGACGGTGGCGGTGGGGATTTGGGCTGAGGACCCGGGCTGGGGTTCATCCACCATCCTTGAGGGTTTCAAGTTACCCTTGTCTCCAGCTTATGAGTTTGGATTTTTATCTTGGCCCTTTGTGACTGAAGGGCCTGAAAGACCAAAGTGGCCTTTTGTGCCTGAGGGGCGTTGGTTGCCCCTGATGGGTCTGCGAGGCCTGAGGGACGTACTCAGTCTTTGGGGTTGTCGTGCTGATCACCCTGTTTCCTTTTAAACATTGATTGGCGGCTTCGAAAGCCGAGTGGTGGGGACAGTTTCTATAATTAGCCATATGACCTGTTTCGATGCGACGTAAAGCAACTTGCAAAAAAGAAACGAATGTAATTGTTCAGAATTATTCCAAACTAACAAATCTATACTGCCAATAACTTTTCGTAATCTTCAGTGGCACAAAAGAAAAAGTACTCTGTGAAAAATACTGTACTATGGAATCTTCCAGGATTCTTGACGAAGGCAGTCACCGACGGTAGGGATAATGGTTCCTAGAAGTCAGTCTCAAAAATAATTCCTTGCTTGCTATCTCTACCACAAAACTGAAAGTGAATCGATAGAGTTTGTTTATTAGCAGTTACGTATTAATTGTTCCGTTTTCATCAGGTTATTTGTTCAAACGATACCCCGAAATGGGTACATTTCCGTGTTAGGCAGTTTACCGTTTTGAAATATTATTTAATATAAGAAATTCCTCCGTTACGAAATTTATTTTCCATTTTTACTCTTTTCGAGTATATGGAATATGGTAAGCTTAATATTAAATTCAGTAAAGTCTCGATAGCTCGAACCTCGACAGATCAGTTTTTGGACAATTCGTAGAAAATACGTTGTATTTCGAAAACATATTAGGGGCCTGGTGGACCACAATAGTTCAGACAATGGGGAAAATTTACAGCCCTTATGTGAGTCGAAGGTGTTAAGTGCTTGTAAACATCTAGATATACACAACGGGTGTTACAGATTCGACTTCATGCCCAGAACTTCAGTCATTCCATAGATTCTTCAAAAGTGCACATGAGAATTATACTCAAACAAGATAAAAAATATTCACATACGAAATTTGCAGCTTCTTCAAACCTACTTATTTGAGAAAAATATCACAGTGGCAGACCAGTCGCATTAATGCTCCTAGTACAGGCTTAATGAAAGAGTGTGCGAGCCATGGAGTAGCGGAATAGTAAATTAGAGTCAATTCTGTTGTTTGGCACATACAGTACAGTATACTCCTTAGATAGTTTACATGTACTGCAGGCAATTCAGTATCTAACTGTAATACTGTTTATACCATCATTTTACCTAAAACTATATTATAAGTTACTTTGAAATACGCATCGGTTTAATTTCTTAGACACAATATTGTTCCTCCTCGACAAGACGGCCTTCAGGTAAGTCGGACGGATCTACGACTACTTTACAGTCTGTCTATCTATATCGGTCCGTCAATCCTGAGGATCGTGATCTCTGAAGATATTTCTTTGTACCCATTTCCATCCTCCACGGTCTTCTGCTATACGCCTATACGGGTAGATTGTATGAACGATGTCTTTGTTGCATGTTTTATGCCATCTGTCCAGCGTATAGGTGCTCGCCCACGCTCCCTCTTTCCAGGCACGTTTCCCAAGATTATGTGGTTTTCAAGGCTTCCTTCTCCACGACGCATAATATGACCAAAGAATTGCAGAATCCTCTGTTGACATTTTGCGGATAACATGGTACTGATGTTCAGCTCGTTGAAGATGGATTCGTTGGTTCGAAATGCTGCCCAAAGAATGCGAAGCATTCTTTTCCAGCACCACATCTCGAATGAGTTGATCTTATTCAAGTCTGAAGCTCATGAAGTCCACGTTTCAGCATCATAGAGGAAGATAGAGAATACCAGTGTCTGTACCAGTCTCATCTTTAGATTTATAGAAATGGAGCGATCCTTCCAAATATGAGATAACTGAGACATGATATTCTTGGCCAAGGCAATCCTTCTCCTCATATTTCACAGCTGTTGTTGCTAGTTATAATGGCACCCAGGTACAAAATTTCTGAAACCATTTCCATTTCTCTGAAGGCACTGAGTTCATTCAGCTTGCCAGGCCTATCAACTACCATAATTTTTGTCTTTCGCATGTTGATCTTCAAACCCAAACTGATGCTCTCAGTTCTCACGGTCTAAAAGCTATGTCATTTCTGCCTCATCCATGGCAATCAATACAGTGTCATCTGCATATCGGAGATTTTATATCTTTCTGCCACCAATAGGGAATCCACCAGTCCATCCAGCCAATGCAGTTCTCATGATGTACTCACCATAAATATTAAAAAGCTGGGGTGACGATATACAGCCTTGGCCCTTTGTGTCTTGAAGATTTCAGACACCTTGCCATTTATCCTGACAACTGCTGTGTTTATGATAGTGGGTAACACGAATTATCGAGAGTTAAGTGTAGCCTAATTGTGATTTAGTATCGTGAGGCCTACAGGAATACGCGTAATCGTCATCTACCGTGTAGGAGATGGAGAATGTTTCGAATGAATACTAAATTGAGAAACGACTCTCTTTCCTACTATGTCGATATATAGGCCTATATCATTTTAAATCGAAGTGTTTATAAGACTTGATACAAATTCAACAAACTTCTACTTAAAGGCACGAGAAAACAGGCAAAACCGTTCTTTACTTGCGTACTACTCGACGGGTTCTTCTATCAACGACCACGACTAATTCGTTCTTTACAGGTCTGTAATTTTCGACGAAGAGTAGGTTGGTCTTACTGGTACAGTGAGCAGAGCTTCGTCAATAGCTACATTTCGTCTCCTCCGTCTATTCACCGGGCTAGCCTTTTTTAAATCACTCCCTGGGTAACGTGACTGTCATTAGTCCCAATATTGTGTTACTCCATACTGGTAAACATCCTTTGCCTCAGTGATATTTCATATTTGTCAATACGATAGCATTCCTTCTAGAACCTTGTACAAACATCTATTTTTCAATACGTCTTTGCTTAAGAGTTGCAATACCCTTGTTTACTAGGCTTGGTAAGATTGCACGCACCTCTCAGGGCCGTGTAACTTTCGAATCATATCTTAGCTTAGTTTTCTGCGCCGTCGGTTACTGTAATCGTAACTACGTTAGAGGAATTTTTGTTTGACACAGAAATCGTAAATACGTAGTGTGTTTTCCCGTGCCTTTATAATACGAACAATCCATAATATTGGGTTCGGGTACCATCGTAGCATTACACTGGAGTGTGTAGAAGATGATGGTCGGTATCAACGTCACAATTCAAACCTGACGCTATTGTTGCGTTGTTATGTGTTATAGTGTAAGGAAATTCGGGAATTCGATGAAGGTCTTTGTGTTTTGCTAGTGGTTCAGCGTCACTCTAACACAAAAGGTTTTTCGGCGATGATGGGAGAAGTAAGATTGGGAAGGAAGCGGCTGTGGCCTTAATTAAGATACATCGTCAGCATTTTCCTGGTGTGAAAATGGTAAACCACTGAAAATCATTTTCAGGGCTGCGATGGTTTAATTCGAACCAACTATACTCCAAATGCAAGCTTAGAGTTACATAGCTCTGTAACCACGCAGCCAGCTCGCTCCGTGTCCCTCATACACTCATCTTTGGTTTTGAGATTGTTGCTTTCTTTCTGCCCCTAGGAAAATGATGAACGAGTACCTGTGCCGGAGCTACGTCGCGCAGCAGATCCTAAACGAGGTGGCTCCTCCGCTTCATGTCCAGAGACGTGTGGGCAAACCTGCCTCAACTACCCCGGCCAGCATACCACCCGCCAAACGCAAGACTAACAAACCAAAGAAGGTGGATCTGGGTGCCGTTAAAGAGAGTATGCTGGCGGACGCTGGATCATCAAACTATCAGGACTGGCTTTCCAGGTTAGTCGTCGCTACCGGTATGTCTAGTCTAATCGTATTTTATTTTCATTGTATGCTGGTGAAATATGACGTATCTCCAATTTTGTTCAGTCAGACACACGTTCGTAATATAGAACAACGGGGCAATTGCACTGTCATAAGTACTGAATAATGTACTAACCACAATATTGCACTGAATAATACATCTGTGTGATAAATCCAATCTACTTTTAAAACATAATTTCCATTTAGCTGACATTATTATTACTATTACAATTATTATTATTGATGTCGTACGGTAGGATAGGAAAGGAATGGGCCGTGGCCTTAATTGAGGTACAGTCTGGTATGAAATTTGGAAACAACGGAAAATCCATGTTCAGTGCTACCGATGATGGGGTTCGAACCCACCCTCTCCCGAATTCAAACTTTCAGCAGCCAGCTCACTCGATTGTTTGGTGTCTCTTTTAACGGAAGAATTTTTGCCGTTCTGTTACCGACGGTTTTTATCACGTCAGGAATGGACGCTATCAGATTCAAATGACTCTGACACGAGAGGCAAATGCCGCGCGACACAACAGGAGCGGCTTTAGGGCCATGTTGCTTGGGAATGCGCCCGAATCCATTTTCCTCGCGACATTTCTCGTCTCTTGATCAGCCATACGTGCTACATGGTCCGCATGCGACTGGCCGAGCTACACTCACTTGCTGTATGAAGTGATGTCTGTACTGTATTTAATATGAGTGACCAGGGCATTGGTTTTATAGATAATGAAGTAATTATAAGCATTGAAATGTTTTTCTGCCTTTGGAATATGGCATGTCAAAATTACAGAAATAAAAAGTAAGTTGAATCATCAATGACAGTGTCGCATGCTGCTGTTTGAGAGGAGAAATGGAATGCGATGTGTGCACAGGAGTGAAATTCGCTTGGTAAGTAGAAATAATTGTATTCACCTTATTTTTTAATTTTACTTTTAAAAGAAAGTAAATAATAAGCACTAATAATCGAGGTTATTATTACCTCGATTATTAGTGCTTATTACACAAACTTTGTTGACAAATGCATAGCTTCTGTGCACAGTTGATAATGTCATATTAATCACGTAATCATAAAAAGTGAGCGATGCGACCCCGCCCTATATTACTAACCAAGACTGATGTGTAATGAATTAATAATTAAAGTATACTTTAAAGTCGAAATAAACTTGAATCAAAGTGATTGTTAGTTTTCTTCTCCATCCACATTGTTTTGCATTACTGTGTTACTTTTCTAAAGACTTGATTGAATTGAGTCAAAACTATGTGCTAATAATTGTTCATGATATGATATTTGATCAGTTTATGATGATGATAACCAGCAAAAGCAGGGCAATTTCTACATCAAAGATGAGAACATTTACGGTAATCAGAAAGAATCGTAGAGAAAAGGGGAGCCGTACAGAACTTTTAGGATCAAATCAACATTCAAAACGAGAGGTTTTTCTGACATTAAAAGTTTTTTGACAGAATGGAAGCCATAGCCATTACAATTGATGTTAAGATAATTGTGAATATTGTAACAATGAATATGATTCAGATAATTCATTTTGAATTAATCAATCTTTTTGATTGGAAGTCAAATGCACTTATATACTAAATAAATAGGGTATCTTCCTCATCAGTAGGAAATTTAATTTCAATTTTTTATTTCAACAGATTTAACATTTGCTCTTGACATCAAGTAATTGGTTCACCTTAATTTTTCCTGTTCATACCGGAAAGGAATTCCTCAATATTTCAGAAGAAAAATAATTGAGATTCCATTATTACAACCATTTGAATATGAATTGCCAATCAAAAGCTTATGTTAAATAGCTGCAGCAGCACTGATTGCAGTCCATCGAAGGAGAAGAAGCTAATATAATTGCCGGCCATCTCTTTTTAACCCTCCTTAGTTCTCTTAACACTTTCTGTCCTACCTATTGCTCAAATATTGTTAATAGCATTAGAATCAGTAGTAACAATTATTCAGTCCTATCACTTTGCTATTCTAGCCACCCTATAAATTATGGCAACACATTCAAATCACCCTTATCACTTAGTTAACCTTGACCTCTTGCGGGTGCCATTGTAGCAATAACAACAACTATATGAATAATCAAATGATTCCACCAATATGATAACTCCCTTCTGTTCTTAGGCTAACTGTAATTACTTTAACTCTAATCCAATGATATCATGATATTACACGAGAAGTAACTTATCAAGGCCTCCACCGATACATCGTTTAATGTGTTAACGTGTAGTGTGCATTTGCCGGGCATCCAGTTGGGAGTGTTCTTGCTGTGTGACATTGAATTGAAGAGTGTCGATTTCAACGCCCTAAAGCATGTTTTCAAACGGTGGTCAGCGTTCGTGGATTAAAATCAAGGTCGCCCATGACAGAAATGCATCCGAATGTTGTTGAGGATTACGTGAAGCCTGTGGCGAGAATGTATTGCCGTATAGGGCGGTTGCATGGTGAGTCAAAGCGTTTCGTGCAGGTCGGAATGAGACTGCGGATTTGCACCCCACAGGTCGGCTGTCCATTGACATCATGAGTGGCCCCGTTTCCGTAGACCATCGACAGACAGTCTGAAAATTGTCTGAAGAGGTTGGTCTCAGTCATCAATCACTGTGGCACATACTGACGAAATGTCTTAACATGAGGAACATTGCGTCCCGTTGGGTTCCACATCAACTCACCGACGTACAGAAATGGCACCATTATGCACTGACTGGCATCCATTTGGACAAATACTGCAACGAAGGAGACACATTTCTGCAGCGTATTGACACCATTGATGAGACGTGGACACGAGCCCACGAGCCTGAATTAAGGCTTCAATCGAATGAATGGTGTCACTCAGGTTCATCACGTCCACAGAAATTTCGACAGGAACCAGTCGGGTAAAGCTTATGCTGATTATGGCATACGGCAACGAGGGTGTTATTCTTACGCATGCTGTGCGTGAGGGACAAATCGTCAACAGTGACTACTATTGTCGATTTCTAGAGCGACATCTGCGTCCGGCTATGCGGCGCAAACGCCAACGTTTATTGCGAGACGATCACCCTATCGTGCTGCATGACAACGCTTGTTGTCACGACGCAAACAATGCCAAGTTCTTATTGCAACGGCGGCGTTAGGAGATCTTGGAACACCATCCGTACTCACCAGACATGAGTCCTTGTGACTTCGACCTGTTTCCGAAGTTGAAGAACCCCCCTCCCCCGAGACGGCCGATTTCCTCACGTGTCATCTGTACTCAGCGAGGTAGGGCGCTCCGTCCCTGTCATCAACAGAGAACGCCTTGCTAACGCTCCCCAACGGCTTCCCGAGATTTGGCAAAAGGTAATAAACTTTTCGGGTGACTCCACTGAAGGAATAAAATGCAACTGTACTTGTTAGTTCATTAAATATTGAGTTCTATCAATATTGCTCCTACTTTATGTACAGCCCTCGTATAATAGCGCGCGCTCCATTTTGTGTTAGTGATAATGGGGGCACTGATTTAAGTAATGTTTAGGTTTTCCTGAAATGCATTCGATTTTATTATCAAGTTCGTGTTCAATATTTTTTATGTAATGTATGTTGTACGCTCGCACAGCAGATACTTATTGATATTTCTACAGAAACCTGTACAGAGTCACACCACTGATGAGAGAATTGAACAACAGCCCCAGGATCCATGACTTATGATTAAAAATGTGTGACTAGAATCGCCTCAGGATCACCAACATTCAAATCTCGTCTTCAGTTAAATTGAAGAGCCTTCCCATTTAATTCTGAACGATAATCGTCAGTCTTCGGGGCCTACCTGTTCAATAAGTGTAGACTATCCCACTGATATAGTTTTATGACCTAGTAACCCCATCCCCGATATGATACATTACTTTATTAGAAACATGCCAGAAAATAACGGTGAGCTAAAAATCTGCGGAAAGTGAATATGGCAAAACTTATTTTAGGAACTTAAATAAAAAACACGTGTATGGGCTAAAAACAAATGGAATCAAATAAAAAGAAACTGGTTAGTTTTTGATGGGAATGTATATTCGAACACCATATTTATTAACATTCAACTGTTTGAATGTACCAACACACAAATTTACAAGAAAAGGTAAAAATTTCCCAAACATACCGCCCACCAAAAGGCACTGGCCTTTTAAGAAGGGAAGAAGAAAGATAATTCACTTCAGGAATAAAAACATAACACAGATAGTCAGGGAGTTCATAAAGGTATAAATCACATCACTGTGTAACTCGAAACTTTTAGTATTCTTTCTCATTCTCAGGCAAAACACACAACTTCTTGATGGGTCGTTTTATGATACCGGAGTTTGTTCTCACAGTGGCGACCCATACGAGGTTGTCTTCACCAGGATGAACTGACTATTACGCCCATTCACCATTGCAGAGGTGGTAGGTTGTCATCTTTGATGAACACAAGATCTCCAATTCGAAGATTAGGATGTTTCTCAGTCCACTTGTGGCGCTGCTGCAGAGTGTTAATATATTCCCTATGCCATTGTTTCCAGAAGTCCTGGGTCATCTTTTGAAGATGTTGCCATCTGGAAAGTCTGTTTATGGAACAGTGAACAAGGTCATGATCAGGAAGTGCAGTAATTTGTTCCCCAATTAGGAAATGAGATGGGGTTAAACAAGATAAGTCTGTAGGGTCATCGCTGAGTCTTGTTAGAGGACGAGAATTCAGGCAGGCCTCTATTTGGGAAGAAAGGGTAGTTAATTCTTCAAAGGTAAGCACCGTGCTACTTATAGTTCTTCGCAGATGGTACTTGAAAGATTTCACCATGGACTCCTAAACTCCGCCGAAATGTGGTGCTGATGGAGGGATGAAATGCCAGGCGATCCCCTTTGTGGTTGCAGCTTCGACAATATTTCTGTTTTGGTCAGAATCTTGGAGAAATTCTTGCAGTTCTTTCAGCTTCTTTGCAGCACCGACGAAGTTAGTGCCATTGTCCCTATAGATATTTGATGGACATCCTCTGCGTGACGTGAAACGTCGCAGTGAGGCCATGAATGCATCCGTTGTAAGGTCTGAGACAACTTCCAAATGTACAGCTCTTGTGGCAAGGCAAGTGAAGATGGCGACGTAGGCCTTGCCCGTTCGTTTGCTTCACAGTGTTTCAATTCTTATAAAAATGGACCAGCATAGTCTACCCTCACGTTCAGGAATGGTCTTGCAGGGGTGATTCTTTCTTTGGGAAGATTTCCCATCTGTTGATTCGTTGTTAATTTTAATTTGTAGCATGGCAGACATGAATGAATGCACCCTTTAACGACTTGTCGAATTCTTGGAACCCAATATCTCCCACGTAATGGCGATATCAGGAGTTGGGGTCCAGCGTGGAGTAATCTTTGATGTTCACTTAAAATAATAAGTTTCGTGAGGTGATGCTTGGGAGGTAATATAAGTTGATGTTTAGCTTCGTAAGAGATGGATGATGCATTGTACAGTCTTCCACCAACACGAAGATAGCCATGTTGGTCCAGAGTCGGGCTTAAATTCCTAATTTTGCTAGCTGAGTGAATGTTCTTTCCTTGCTCGAGGCAACGAATTTCTTCATGATAGGATATTGCTTGAACAATTTTCATACATTCATTGAGGGCATTACTCATTTCTTGAGGCCTTAATGGGGACATGTTGCGATCATCGGGGTTTCTCCTGCAGTTTGAAGCAAATCTGAGGCAATAGCTAATCGTCCTGAGTAGTCGGTTTAACGAAGAGAATGTGTTTAGAAATGAGTCGTTATGTTGCACAATAACAAGTGAAGTTAATATTCTTTTGTCTGGTATCTTGTTAGGGTCGGAGACAGTTTCTCGTTTCGGCCAAGCTGGGGGATCTAAGCATAGCCATGCTGGACCGTGCCACCACAGCATGTTGTTCTTCATGTCTGTTGGTTCAATGCCTCGCGAGACGAGATCTGCTGGGTTATCCTGTGATTTAACATGAGACCAGTGATTCGAGGGAGCAATTTCTTGAATTTCTGCAACCCTATTTGCTACGAACGTCTTCCATTTAGTGGGGCACGCATTTAACCATGCTAGTACAATTGTCGAGTCAGTCCAAAGCTGTATCTTAGTGAATGGCAGTTGTAGAGAGGCAAGTGTTTTCTTCAGGAGATGGGAGAGCAGTAAGGCACCACACAATTCTAGTCGGGGAATTGAGACTTGCTTTAAAGGCGGGACTCTCGATTTTGCTCATAACAATCTGATAAGAACGTCACCTTTGTTGTTCACAGACCTCACGTAAATACAGGCGCCATAAACGTGATGTGAAGCATCGCAGAAACCATGGATGTATATGGACTTGATTTTCCCTTCAGCGAGAACACACCTTGGGACCTTGATGCTATTAAGCGTGGGGATCTGATCATATAATTTCAACCACATATCAATTAAGTTTACTGGTAAAGGATCATTCCATCCTGACCTTTCCTGCCAGAGACGTTGCATGAAAACCCTGACGCTGATTACTACAGGGCTTATAAATCCAAGTGGGTCGAAAATTGAGGATATCGTTGAGAGCACCATTCTCTTTGTGAACGTCGTATCACCCATTAATTCTTGAAAATTTGCGTTACAGTTTATTTGAAACTTGTCCGTGGATGGATGCCAAGTCAACCCTAAGGTCTTTACCATGTCACTAACGTTGTCATTTAACGAGTGATTAGTTTCTCGTAAGCTTTCTGGGATGGAGTTCAGTAATTCAGGACTATTGGAACACCATTTTCGCAAAGGAAACCCTGCACGACTGAGAAGCTGTTGTAACTCGATTCGCAGCTCCAGGGCTTCTTCTAAGGTATCTGCTCCAGAAAGACAGTCATCAACATAGAAGTCACGTTTGAGGATCGCGGCCGCTCTCGGGAATTCGGACGCTTCTTCGAGTGCTAATTGCTGGAGACATCTTGTGGACAGAAACGATGCTGCAGACGTGCCGTATGTGACAGTGTTAAGAGCATAAGATTTTAGATTATCTTGAGGATGTTCTCTCCATAGGATGCACTGTAAGTGTCGATGTTTAGGATGAACCATTATCTGGCGGTACATCTTTTCAATATCAGCGGTGAAAGCAATGTTCTGAGTGCGGAATCTCATAACTATTGAGCAAAGATCTTCTTGATTTGTAGGTCCTACCATTAGGATATCGTTTAAGGCAGTACCGTTGTCAGTCCTTGCTGATCCATCAAATACGACTCTTGTTTTAGTAGTGCTGCTAGAATGCTTGACAACAGCATGATGAGGCATATAATATCTTTCTCCTTCAACGGGTTCTGACTGAAGTTCCGTCATGTGTCCAAGGGTCTGGTACTCTCTCATGAAGGTGATGTAATTTTGACGAAGGTCGTCTTGAGTTTGTAGTTTCCGTTCTAATAGATGAAAACGTCGGCTGGCAGTCTGCATTTAGTTTCCAAGTTTCAACTCTCTCTTAAGTGGTAGCTCTACGATGAATCTCCCAGTTTCATCTCTTCTTGTAGTGTCCTTGAAGTGGGCTTCACATTCCTTCTCTTCAGGTGAGTGTGTAACATGGTTCACTTCCTCAAGGCTCCAGAACTTCTGAATTTGTATTTCTAAGTTGAGGTCAGACCTGATAAAGAGCGACTTGGTTGGTGTGTCCTCTTCCCTTTCTCGATTGAGTTGTGAATATTCTTCGCTGAGAACCCATCCTAGCTGTGTGTTCTGTAGGCATGGGTACCCTTGTCGGCTTTTTCTTTCGGGTTGCGGGAGCTGTAAAAAAACTGAGCGCCAGTCAGTAAATTGGTAGCCTGAGGGATGTGAAACTCAGGATCAGCGAGAGTGATGTCTTGTGGAATGTTCCAGTCCTTGCAATTGATATGTGAGACAGGTATATTGCCAGTTATTCTGGGAAGAACAATACATTCCATGTTGAAGTGATAATCGTTGATTGTTGAGTGAACCTCAATATTCACTGCTGTGTTTACTTGGGATGTGAGTTCACCAAAAGCTTGCAGTGTTATGGCGCTGGTCTTTTTCTTTTTCAGTCTCAGTTGTTGCACCATGTGTTCGGATATAAAGTTACTCTGCGAACCATTGTCGAGTATGGCACGAACTAAACGGAATCTTCTCTGACCGTCCGTGATCTTTACTAAAGCCGTACTCAGAAGTATCTGATTCTTGGATGTGCTTCTCAGAGAATGATAAGATGATTGTTGTGGATTGTTGTTTTGATTTGCAGGAGATGATATATGGTCAGTCTCATGATGCAACAATGTGTGGTGATATTTGTTACATAATCTACATGATGTTTTTGATGTACATGCCTTCCAAGTGTGGGATGAGCTCAGGCAATTGCTGCATAGATTTTTATCCTTTACTACTTTGAACCTTTCAGCACAATCTAATTTAAGAAAATCTGGGCACCTGTAAATCTGATTTTCATCTAGACAGATGCAACATTGTCTTGACGTTGTAATGTATGACTGTTGAGCTGCGATTTTTGACCTTGAACTTGTCTGATGGTGTTGCGATAGACTGGGAGAGGGGTTGGAGGCAAAAAGTTGCAATGTCTGACAACGTCTCTCCAAGAACTTAGCAAGTTCTTTAAACTCTACAGCTTCGAGATGAGAATGTTTATTTTCGAATTCTAGTCTCAATTTCTTATCCACTTGCGATAGTAAAAGCTCGTTTAGGAGAAGATCTAGAATGCTTATCTTAGTATCTAGTGCGTTCAGCGCATCAATGCTACCTCGGAATTTATTTACGAGTTGGCGTATCTCTGTTTCGGTTGAACATACTTTACCCGGTGATTCTAGGATCTGTTTAATATATTCAGCAGCTATTAATTTTGGCGAGTGATACCTGCTCACGAGACTTGTTTCGGTCTTACACTCGCTTGTTTCACGTTATGGTCATCATTTACGTAGCTATTGTAATAGTACTTAATTATTGGGGCATTTATTGCGACTGCTCGGCAACAGGTCGCGGTTACGGAACGTGACGTCACCGTGGAGACTCGAGTACTGCGCACGGGTTACTCGGCGAGGCTTGGACTCGCCAGACTCGATTCTCGCGAGTCCAAGCGTCACTCGCGCACATCACTGTCGCTTAGTCGAGAAGAAGGTATTCAGCGCAGTGTTACTGCCTCTTTATAGCTCTCGCTATATTTGCTATCTTGAAATCGATCGGAGAAATGTAGTATTCCTTTTCTTCATGTCGTAATTTTAACACTAAGGCTACGAACTTCTTCCACTCTGGTAGTTGGAAAAGTGGATCGAAATGCCATTCGTTTAGTTTGTCACTCAATGACATTCTTCCTTTTTTCCTTTGTTCCGCCTTTAGATGGACTCGTTCATTACAGCGCCTATGTGGCGTAACGGGTAGTGTTATTAACTTACATCCTTGGAAGCCTGGGTTCGAATCCCGATACCGCCAGAAATTTTAGAATGTCAGGAAGGCGTGTATGTGATTGAAATGGTATATGCAGCTCACCTGCAATGGGGGTTTTCCCGAAAGGAGCTGCACCACCTCGGGATGAGGATATAAGTTTGCATATTTGCATTATATCGCCCAGTAGGTTAGCCTTTGGTAACTTGAGATACGGAGTGAGGATTAGGAACATAATTTAGCTATTCATCGTAGGCTTCCTTCCCTCTTCCTTGTCTATCCCTTCAATCTTCCCATCCCCCACCAAGGCCCCTGTTCAGCATAGCAGATGAGGCTGCCTGGGCAAGGTACTGGTCATTCTACCCAGTTGTATCCCCCGACCCAATGTCTCACGCTCCAGGACACTGCCCTTGAGGCGGTAGAGATGGGATCCCTGGCAGAGTCCGAGGGAAAAACCAACCCTGGAGGGTAAGCAGATTAAGAAAGAAAGATAACAATCTAGCTGTATTCCTATTTCACATTAAAAATATCTTAACACAGTCGCTAGTTACGTAGATTAATCTGAACACACAGTGCGAGACGCAAGGTTCGGTAAGGGGCGCAATGTTCACACAATTGTGAGATCAGATATACCACACACAGCTTTAAAAGCTTTGCGGTCAGGTAATCTTTGTATAGCCACGAGCGTACAATAATGCCCTCTATAATATAAATAGATTAGTCGTAAATGTACGTTTGTTCTGCCTGATCTCTACAATTTCACACTGCGCCGGTAAAATGAAATGGCGTATGGCTTTTAGTGCCGGGTGTGTCCGAGGACATGTTCGGCTAGCCAGATGCAGGTCTTTCGATTTGATACCCGTAGGTGCCCTGCGCGTCATAATGAGGATGAAGTGATGTTGAAGACAACACACTCACCCAGCCCCCGTGTCGGCAAAATTAACCAATGGTGGTTAAAATTCGCTACCCTGCCGCGTATCGAACCCGCGACCCCTGTGACCAAAGACCAGCACGCTAACCATTTATCCATGGCGTCGGACTGTGGCTCATAAGCACCTGTGTCCACACGTTGCTTAGTTTACGTTACAATATGGTTTTGTTGTGTAGGTCTATACATTCATGTAAATACGGCATAATGTACATGTTCGGTTGTATATATTGTTGTGCAGTAAAACAACGAATGCCCTAGTTAAACGTCCACAACGTTCAGTTGATTGAAGGAACGCTCTGGGCATTTGGTGAGGTATCCAAGAATAACAATTATATTGTTTCCACCTCCGGATTTTGTCCTGCCGTATAATATCGTACTTATTTTTTCGGTAAGGTACTGTGTGTATGCTTCGGAATTAACGACTGTTTCAAAGGGTGACTGTGAACACATTTCTTTAAAGTGATGTTAAGTACCGCATCGCAACATAAGTTTGTACATTATATCACTGTGCATTATTGAGAAATGGACCCAGTACTTGTCCTTGGCCTGCCTACAATATTAAGCATCGTGTTGTTTCCATACACGGCTCGCAGATAACGCTGACAGCGTCCTCGGCCTCGAGTCCGGACTCGAGTACCTCGAGTTTTACGATCCCAGATTCGAGTCTTCGCGAGTCCATTCGCAGCCCATCACTACTAAGCGATTCTGCAACAGAACACAGACTGGAACAGCTGATCAGGAATACGTCCGATTGCGCATGAGTGCTTGCCCCCTTCCACATCCGCTCTCGCATCGTATGGCTCAGCCAGACTCAGCGCTCCCACAGTCAGATGGCCTTGAAGTACTGGTGAGCGCCTTAGCGAATCAGAATGCTACATTTTCTTTAATAATTTAAAAATATACGACAAGAAATGTTTATGTCTTAAAAGACACTCTGTAAATCTACAGGCCCAGTGCTTTTATCAGAATGCTTCACAAACTCAATCGGTTCAGCCGTTGTCTTACACTCGCGGTAATAAACATGAGCCTAGTGTTTTAAATATGTACTGTAGATTGCCAGGGGTGAGGCGACGGGACGCCGATCAGTAAATGCTTCTGTGCTGCAAGGAAACAAAATTAATTAACATAGTTATGAAGAATGTTATGAGAAGAAATTGTCAAATTTTATTAAATCAAAATGAATTTACGGAGCTGATAAACAAGACGGAATTGAAATTTGAAATGATGTTGGAATTTAACATTAATGAAAGTTTTTACTATCGCACGACTTGCAACAGTTTACCAACATTGGCTCACCAATCGTCGTCTTTCAAGTTCGGCTTCCTTCTGTGGTCCTGGGTGTCATCGTGGTCATCTGGTCTCCCTGAACTTTCCTACTCCCTTCTATTCCTGCCTTCTCAGCGTGCATCAGGTCACTACTAGATATGTTGTCTTTTTCTCTATCTTAACACCATCTGTGGTGCCAATATTCTAAGATCTAATATCTGTCATAATTATGGGTTTTAGGAGAGAATGCCTGTTTGGTATTCATCCATATTTACAGAAACTGAATAATTAAACAGCAAGATGTCTCTAACATTGTCAAGTGACCAGGTTGGTCGAGACAAGATATTTTGCAAATCGTACGAGATACCAGGTAACTGCTCTCAGATAGTGATACCGAGAAGTATATCAGGAATAAGCGTCAGAATTAGAGTCTTCTTTGTCGGATCCTTGCGTATATAGGATAGAATTAGCCCACTCTATTGAGAGAGTCACGTGTCCCAATTATTTCTCTTCTTATTCATCTTATTCTTCTTCGCCTTCTTCGGAGTCCTGGCCCTGGTAAGCATCTCCATATAGAGCAGAATATTCCGCCGTGTGCACAGATCTCATAGCTTCTCAAGCTGGTGGGAGGTGCTATATTCAATTATGTGCGCCATAATTACGGATATGTCGCTGGGAAGACATTAAAACTTGAAGTTCTAGTGACTTTGTATCCTCAGAATTCCATTTTGCTTGCCAGTGTCCTTCAGCTTGAGGGTACAACCGATATAGTAAATTGTTTGCCAAATTTGTCTTTCAACGCACGTAATGTTGTATAAAATGAAGTGATGATGAGGAACATATACAAATGAATTACTCTATAATATGTTGTGATATCTTAAGCCAGCTCTTTTCAGTTTTTCTCTGTCTTAACACCATTAATTGTGTCAATGTTCTGAGATTTAATATCTTCCCTATTTAAAAGTATACCACCATGGGTTTTAGGAAAGAATGCCTATTTGGTATTCTTCAATATTTATAGAAACTGAATAATTAAATAGCAAGATGTATGTAAGATTGTCAAGTGACCAGGTTCGGTAGATGGAAGAACCTAACAGTTATAAATGACCATAATACTGCCGGTCAAAAGTTTACGGACAAAACATACGTACCAGTATGAATATGTTTAATGATTGTTTAATGACAGAATATATTACTGTAGCCAAGTTTCGAAGGTTTTCGGGCGAAGAGTTTATGTCCGACGTTCAGCATGGGAAAAATTGCATCCTACTGTATAAAACCTACAGTGAAACATTGAGGGGACTCTTTGATGGTTTGGGGTTGTTTCACATTACGCGGACTTGGTAGACTGCACCGAATTTAAGGAACACTGGGAAAAAACGGCTACCATTCTATTCTTTCTCATTATGCTCTTTCGTCTGGACAGCAACGTGGGTTTGTCCTCTAACAAAGCAATGACCCCAGACACACAAAGTATCTGCAAAACAAACAAAACTCTGCGGACTTTTAAAATGGAAATATCCCCCTCCCCCCATCCCCAGATTTAATTGACCTGCTGTGGGAGGAGTTGGATTGGAAAGTCCGGAAAAGGCTGTGCGACATCTTGCAGAATGTTTGGCAAAGTATACCTGCATCAGTGTTAGAAAAAAATGTTCTGAGAATGCCGAGAATAGTTGAAAGTGTACTTGCAGCAAAGCGGGGTGTCTTTGATGAGAAGAGAGTTTGATGTGTTCTGGTGATCTGTGAGAGTTAATGTCTACATACTCCCTATTTCTTGCTGAGATGTAATGTAAGAACCTAGTTTTATTGTAAAATATTAGTTTTAGAATATATATTTGTCAATTCCTTCCATAGGTATGTTGTTTTGTTTTAATCTCAGTCCAATCTTTAACAGTTCAATGCTTGTCTGGAAACTTTTGGCCGGCAATATATATACAGATAAAGACATAGAGTTACGTAAATGGAAATTTATCAGAATACCTACGTATTACTTATTATACATGTCTCATGTCGTTGTCCGTAACGACTGGGCCATTGCAATATCCGTACGGTTGATAAGACAGGCATAAGGGAGTTTTAAAATAATTGCGATCTAATTATGATTACATCTGTTTACAGAAGGAAGGGTGATACACATAAAGTGTACAATTACAGGCCAGTCAGCTTGATATGTGTTGCATGTAAACTTTGGGAAAACATTCTTTCTGATTGTCATAACCTTACATTAGGTACTTACAATAAGCCCATAAGGTACTTTATTTACTAGTGTATGTATGTACCATGGCGTATTTTATTTACTAATGTGTGTACACTATCTTAATTCTCTGTGTTTATTAAACTACTCTTAAATCTTCAGAACTACATCACTGGAAGATATTTACCGACACTACGAAGATCTTGAGGCAGCAGGTGACGCCCCGAAGGAAGTGCTACCGGAATATGACGGTGAGGTCACTGGCTACGCTATGGAGCCAGCCCACCAGCCAGCACCAGGCAAGGTTGGCAGCACAGGCTACGGCGGAGGGGGAGGTGGAGGTGGCGGTGGATATGACAGCTACGGAGGAGGAGGTGGTGGAGGAGGACATGACAGCTATGGAGGAGGAGGAGGAGGTCACGACAGCTACGGGGGAGGAGGACACGGCAGCTACGGCGGTGTTGGCGGAGGGGGAGGATACGGTGGAGGAGGCGGAGGAGGATATGGTGGTGGTGGTGGAGGAGGAGGAGGAAAGCACGCCGGTTATGGTGGTGGAGGCGGTGGTGCCCACCCGAACTACGATTCTTCTGGGCCCGAGACAATCATTCAAGTCCACCATGCACCGATGCCTCCCCCGATCTATCACCCAGGTGGAGGAGGAGGTGACAAGGCAGAGAAGGCTATGAAGCTCAAGGACCTCTTCGAACTGGCTCTCACGGCACTTGCCTTCCTCTCTTTCGGAATGTTCGTCCTCAATCTCATCATGACGTGCTTCGTCACTCCGGTAAGTCACAACCGCTATATTTTCTCTCTTTTCTTTTCATGAGTATACTTTAACCATCTTCCATGCAACACACAGTACGATCACCAATATATTATTCACACTACATTGTACTGATAAGTAAAGACATTTGTCTGGGAATCAGCAGTTTTAGACGTAATACAAAGCGAAAAGCTATGCCATCTCCGCACAGGCCATGAAGGCCTTTGGAGCAGTGGAAGGTAAAGGATTCCATTATCCATAACCTCGGCATTAAGTGGGATAGAGTGGCTAACTCTTTGTTCAGCTATCTTTGCCCCCAGGATTTAACCTGGTGCTCAATTTCTGTGTAGGATGAATAATCCTCACGGGCATGTACCATTCCAGCTCGTTTCTTAAATGTTTCGATTTCGCGATGGCCTTATGAGTGAATCTTTTACCACCTCAGCTAGGTGGACCCTTGTTTGGAAGTGACAAAATTCTTTAAATTGATTACATGTAGTAGTGTTACATTTATTCCATTCGACCACATCAACCATACATCACACAAGACGTTTGATTTCTCTTATTTCAAATTCATCTCATTGTTTTTCACAAGCTCTGCCTACGAGTCGTCATATACACAATCGATATTTTTTCTTAACAGTTTATATAAAGTTATTAATGGATTCTTCTAAACGCTATAACGCCAATAATATACAAGTTGGGGCAAACGGAAGGGGGTATAGAGAATTAATACCTCTTTAAGGACCATTGGTCCAGATGGTCCGTCTGGTAGTACATTGATGGTCCATGGCAGGGTTGAAATGAAGTCTTCAACGTTAGGTTCAGCGAAGGAGTCCTTCAGTATAGCCAATTTAGCTGAAGAGGTTATTTACGTTTCCTTTGGATTGATAAGAAAGTATAATCAGGCCAGATCTCCTCCTTTGGCATCCTGGCTGAACCGTACTACCTGTATCCAAAAGAAGCGCAAACAAATAATGTGTCCCGGAAAGGTCATCTACTGTATACCCCTATGTCGCTACAAGTGCAACGACCGTATCGACCTTTAATGTCCCCGCAGACTGGAAGGTTGCAACAGTCCAAGAGTCTCCAATCGTCGTAGATTACGTGCTTCGAAAGTATGTAGGGCCGTTAGTATTTCTCACACACAGGCGTATTGCTAGAACAACGGTTCTTGATGTGCAGAAAAGTCCTACAGCAATCGGAGAGTTGCCACGAGATCAGGGTTATACTATATAGTCTGGGAGCTCATAAAGACAAAGCAGGATGTGGCCAGGGAGTGTGTGATCGCCGTTCTACTCGAGGACACGGTGTAGATCGATTCGTGTGCTACATTCGTGATTAGGCTGATACATTTAGGACCTTTTATCAATCTAAAAGTAGGGAGGGCTATACAGGTTATGTTAAATAGTCAGCCTAACCACTACTCGAGTGGACAGCCGCATCCAGAGGTTACTCCAAATGGTGTCAAAATGCAACCAAAAGAACTTCCGAACTTTAATAGCAACTGACACCAACACTGGACTGCAACTTCGAAAAGCAATTTTGCCTTGTGAACTGAAATATTTGGCATCAATATTGCTGCTCTGAGTGAAACTAGACTTCAGCAAGGCTCATCTCAAGTAGTAAAGTGGAGGACGCGCCCTCTATTGGAAAGGAAAAGAAATACATGAATCGTGTATTCACAGAATTGCACTTGCAATACAGAACAAACTCCTTGATCACCTTGACGATCTCCCTTCCGGAATACGGGAAAGACTCGTGGCGCTCCGTATCAAGCTCGGTAACAACCAGCGAGCTTCTGTTATCAGCGTATATGCTGCATGTTTAAAATCAGATGGCGACAAAAAGAAAGGAATATTACCGCCAACTTGATGGAGTCTTATAAAATATACCTAGTTCTGACAAAATTGTCTTCCATAAGAAATTCTAATGTCTGGATAGGAACCGTGTGTAAAGAAGGCGTGGGATAGAATAACTGTAATGTAATCCACTTGCAGAGTAAACGTTAAGAGCACAATCTCGTCATAATAAACACACTATTTCTCCAGAAGAATAAGTTCAAAATGGTATGGTGACACCCTAGGTGAGGTCAAAGTAAGAGCATCTAATTGATTATGTAACAATATGTGCCAGAAATTAGCGTGATATATGAATTACAAGAGACATGAAAAGTGCTGATGATTACTGGACTGACAACCGATTCAATAGGGTCTATAACGGAGTTGCGTGTTAATCAGAAACAGTGGATCCAAAATAAACAGGCAAGGATTAAATTGAACACTGAACGCCTCGAAGATGACACAACTAAATTAAACTTTCAGGCTGTTTTGAATGAAAATATACCATCTGAATATCTAAAAGGCACTGATAAATTCAGGTCGGTATTTAAATGAGCAATATGCTTAACCTGTGAGGAGCCAATGGGATTTGTCAAAAGGGCTGGGACTAATTTGACAAGACTGAAAGAGAAAATCAAAGTCTCACAGACTAGAAAATAAAAACATACGATGCTTGGGAAAGCCGTAAAATCCCTACAATACCAAGAAGTCAAAGCTGAAATACACTGAAGGGCCCGACGCTGAAGGAAGGTGAACTGCAAAGCCACTTGAAGTGCAAATTCTAACCGAAAGCAATTCTTCTTCAACGCCACTAAAGTTGTCTGTTGCTCGTCAAATCAAGGCCCAAACTCTCTGTGATCAAAAGACGGCACTCGGTTTCTCAAAGAGAACTCTTCTACTTACTTCCCTCGGAAGGAATTTTTAAACAGGGTTCGCGCGTTGAAAACATTTTGGCAAAATTCCTCAAAAAACCTCTACTAAACAATTTAGGTGAAGTAGTCATTAGATAGCTCGTGAACATTTCAATGGAAGCTTCCGACATTTTGCACCGTGACGAAGGCACGACTTTTATGGAATAGGTTGTAGAAAAGAATGACGTTCTACAGCAACAATTTGGTGTGTCAACATTGCAGCAGCTTGTGGTTCTAGAATTCAGTGAGTTACCATTGATCTATATTTACGGCTGTCACTCAGATGGCTTATTCCCTATCAGTTGTTTACTTAGCCTTTTCTTAAAAGATTTCAAAGAAGTTGAAAATTTATCGAACATCTCCTTTGGTAAATTATTCAAATCACAAATTCCTCTTCTGATAAAATAATATTTGCCACAATTTCTGCTCTTGAATTCTTACGCTATCTTCATATCATTCAAACTCATGCGCCTACTAAGTCATTTCCAAAGACTTTAATATTACTTATCTAGACTCAAAGAGCGCGCTGTTTTGTTTTCGAATTTAATCGTGTCTTTTAGTGAATCTGTTTTGGTATTATATGTGACGGAGTGATGGTATATTGTCAGATACGTTCAAGGAATATAGGAACTTATACATTACGGTACTTAAATTGATCGTTAATATTAAATGGAAAGTTAGGCTCTACCTGTAGAATGGGAAGGGTGAATTCATGTGCAGCCTTTATTTGTACAGATCGCTATCAGAAGGGTTCTGGTATATATTTTCACATGTGAGTAGAAATTAAACTGTTACGAAAAGGCTTTCAATGATCAAAATCGACAACTAAACAGGTTATAGGGTGGTTGATTCAGAGAACGCATGTACATTACATTTAGAATGTTTACGCTTCTCCTTCTTCTTCTTATTATTATTATTCTTGGCTTTTTTCCCAATGAACAACTGTTCTGAAAAAGCATAGGACCACATATTTTTCATACAGACTGTGTTCCGGTAATACAAATTTGATAAATTTGGGCCTAGAATCCGTAAAATATGATTGATAGAACTTGATAAAACCCATTAATATTGAACCATTTCTCGCCTAGTATACTATGCCACCATGAAAGCTAAAGCCGAGTATCCTTGACAACAGATGTGGCAACGCCCAATGCCTGTGCAAGATTCGAACGCACACTTCTCCGCGCCCTTGATCTTGATTACCGGATCACTCGGGGTTGTTTATTCGAATCTAGAAAAATTACATCTAGCTTACAGGCTTAAGGGTATGAAGGAAAATGCAGGATGCTCTATGCTACGGCAAATCAAATTCTCCCAATATGAGCAAACTAATATTTAATGGCCTTGACGACAAAAAGAACTGTATTATAAATACATATTCTTACATAGGTCCTTAAGACCATACATTGGATACGTGACCCTCCGAAATATAAAAAATAAAAAACTCACATGATGAAATGATTTTGAATTTGCTTCAGATAAGTACATCCCCATTAATAAATTATTGTAATTACGAATGCGTCAGTGAACCCTATATTACACTCCCTTCGACACTGGGAACCAAGTTAAAATTAACAAGAATACTACTCGAAGCTATTTCAATGGTTAATGCCCTCCTACCATTTACAACATAAAAATGAAATTATACAGTGAAATAGAATGATCCAAAACTTGGGCCCGAGAAAATATGAACCCACAATCATTACGTGAGTAAAGTCAGAATTTACTCACAACAAACAAACGAAACCGCATATATCAGCAAGCAAGAAACAACAGAACAATTAAACAATACAAAATCAACCACTGGCTGTATGTACATTTCTGTCCAGGTCAAGGAAAACACGGGCGAATTCACGTTGGTCTTGCCGGAATTCGAATTATGGATCTTCTGCCATCCAGGCGGGTAGCTGGAAGAGAAAACCCTAAATACTTCATTTACGATAGGGGTACCTAAAATTTACATTCGTTAATTAATTACCTGACCTTACGACCGAACTATCTCCTAGTATTTAAAAGAAACATAAAATCTTTAAATCTCCCTTGTGATTGTATAATACGAACTAGGTCAAGAAGTGTGTCTTTCTTTCTCTCCCTAGCGGTCATCATGCCCTTAAAGAAGGCCATCCGTTAACACTGACAGTTGAGGGTTGATACGTAACAGACATGGTCCGCCGTTCGCATTGCTGGCGCAGTCTTCTACCATACAAAGCCCTTTTAAAAATCAACTCTGCATGAAAACCTCACACAATACTTCAAACGTCTCATTCTATTGAGAATATAATCACTTAAATCCCATCTCATATGTCACTACCAATACCTTTGGCAGGACAAACAAATCACAACTTGAAATAATGATATCGTTAAAAGGCATTTTCTCGCTGTCCATTTCCTGCTAACACAGCCTCAAGAAATATAGACCGTGGTTCATGACCTGAGCACGTCCAAGGAAAAACAACACTCTTAAACTCAAATGACCTGCCATATAAAAACGTATATGTACCTCTTTAAAATTCAGGGGAAGAAATTAATATGAAAGTGCTTACGTACGGAAAGCTCTATCTACTGTAAATGGAGGTCTTGGATTCGAATTCCAGCGTCGTTCATAGTACACCATACAACAAATCTGCACCCATGGACCAAATGCTAAAAAACTACTAATAATTGACATAAAAAGTATATATCGAGTGCATTCCTATTTCAAAAAGCCTTACAACTCCATTCCAGCGGTGATCATCCTTGGAATATCAGGGGTCCAGAACTCAGTAGCTGTTTCCTGGAACATAGTTTGTATCTCGTTCTCCACTGAAGAAAGCTGTTGCATCAACACAAAATATTAGCCACACGTCCACGTAACTTCAAATCACACTCTACAGTGATATCAAGGCAATCGTACCGCACTCAATTTATGCCCGATTATATATATAATAATCACAAATCCATCTCTAAATATTACAGGAATTATTCTAAATTCGGGAGCTATCAAACAAGTACATAGTGAACTGTTTTTGAATAAGACTTTATATACCTAAGCACAGTATTTCTGCTTATTGTCTAAGACCGCACACAGAGACTGAACTTTGCGACGAGTCACGTGGAGCGTGCCCTGTGACTATTCCCAGACTGATTGGGGTGCGCGTCTGTCTCGCCTGTTTATTTAAAACTGGCACAGAATGGCTGACCATAGAAACCTCTCAGAGGGGATATCAATATTTCCATTGATATCACAAATATCAGTGAAGCAGCGCGTTCGACAGGTAACTAATATGATCTTATGAGTCTTGATTGTAAACTTCTTGCAATTGGCCAGAGTCATCCCTGACTTTGAGGCAATCGGGGGAATTCCCGCAGCAGGCCATGTGTTCTTTGTCTCGTGTGGGGACACTTCATTCATGTGATAGTATCACAACTGCGTAATTTTCAGTACTCGAGAATATATACCACATCCGTTCCGATCAATTTTTCTCCTTCATTCTGAGGAGGCATATAGTGTCATTAGTTATCCTAATTATAGTGTAAATCCAGGTGCAAATTTAACTCCAATTTTTCGTCCCGTTATGCTATCCACATAAAATTTCTGTGCGGAATGTTGGCTACTTGCGATTTTCTCCCCACGGCATTATCACGTGGTTCGCTCTCGAGACCTGCCCTCTTCTGTTTTTGCCACACAATTATCTCCATCGTATTCGCTCTTTGCGTGGAAATTTCCATGGCATGAGTCCTCACGCGTCCACCTCTCGTATCCGCACACGCCAAATACAGAACATGTTGAATACATTTTTGAATACATGTGCCTGGATCACTAATTCACGGCTCTGATATGGTACAATATTAGGATAAAGGGTTGCTTCAAATTACTATCAATTATCTGCAAAAATAAATTATTGGTACTGTATGTCTTAAGTTCTCCAGTTTTTTTTACACTTGTTTATAATAAAATAATACAATTGTTAATGCCCTATTCCAGAGAAATCTGACAAGGGCTCAGTTTATATAAAGCTCATTGCAATCCTATGAATCCTACTCTGCACTAGAAAACGTATACCTGTTTAACTATGATATTCATCTTTTTTTGCAAGTGCTTTACATTTGATTTCATTTATTTGTTTCTGATGTACTTTTTTACGTCACACCGACACAGGTAGGTCTTATGGTGACGATGGGATGGGAAAGGCCTAGGAGTGGGAAGGAAGTGGCGCTGTCCTTAATTAAGAAACAGCACCAGCAATTGCCTGGTGTGAAAATGGGAAAGTATGGAAAACCATTTTCAGGGCTGCCGACAGTGGATTTGAACCCACTATCTCCCGGACGCAAGCTCACAGCTGCGCGCCCCTAACCACACGGCCAACTCGCCCGGTAATTTTGATGTAAATCATGGTGTTCATATTACAGAAAAATTTGAATACATTTTCAATTTTTATTTGTGCTCAGATAATGTTAATTCATTTTGAGTCCTTACAAGCAATAATATTGGCATTTAAGAAGAGAATATTATGAGGAGTGTTTTATATCTTAAATTTTACCTTTCTTACTGAAACCTAAACCACTGTGAGAAACTGAAACTAAGCTAGACGTTCATTTCGTTTTAAGAAACATTCTTACAACAGAGGTGACTCTGAGGTAGACTAGCACCAGTGTAGCCATTGTCAGGCAACATTTAACCAAATCCAAAGCACACAGAAGTGATAATTAAAGTTCTACACATCCAGTTAAGTTATTTCATATTCAAACGAAACCAAACCACATGGTACAACAGCTCCAGAGGGCCATGGCCTTCCAAGCGATCGCTGCTCATCCCGAAGGCCTGCAGATTACGAGGTGTCATGTGGTCAGCACGACGAATCCTCTAGGCCGTTATTCTTGGCTTTCTAGACCGGGACCGCCATCTAACCGTCAGATTGTTCCTCAACTGTAATCACGTACACTGAGTAGACCTCGAAACAGCCGTCAGATCCAGGTAACATTGACCTGGCCGTGGATCGAATTCGGGGCCTCCGGGTAAGAGGTAGGTACGCTATCCCTACACCGGGGGACGGTATTTCCCACCCAGAAACTGATTAAAAGATGTAATCTTTTTAGAAAAGTTTCTACAACCAAGTACCTTTTAAAAACTGTTCACAGAAAAGAGTAAAGCTTGCTGTAATTATCAGACGAATTATAAGCTTTGTACCGTTTATAGAAACATTTTATTTCTCAGATTTTATTTTTGTTGATATTGAACATTCTTGCTGTCGGTACAGGACTTTGTAAATATTTCATTATTTATTAATTAATGTGTTCTCCAGTCTGCTGAGAGACAGGCAAATTTTATATCACGATCTACAATCATATTTAAGTTGTAGACTGCTGTCAATTGAACATTTCCTCGTATGTTCAATAAAGGTAAGGTGTACAGCCTAATGACATGTATCTGTACCTAACGTTCAAACAAATCAGTTACAAACATGAATCTTTTATTAATGTGATCGACATAACAATTTTTAAGGTAGGCCTACTGTTTTTTTTTCTTTCTGTTTTGGGGGACTAAATTTTAAATATGTGCTTATATATATATATTTATTACTAGTGTTATTTTTCAGTCTTATTCAGTCGGTTAAAGGCTCTTTTTTATGTGTGCCACCTATAGGCTCCCCAAAGGATTTGTGGAAATTGTTCAATGACAATGCAAAATGTGTTCAGTTTTATACAAAAGTATATTTTAATATTACCACAGTCTTGATATATATGTATATTGCGTGTGTGCATGGTAGTCAGTGTAGGCTCTCGTTAATTTACTAGGACCAGGGAATGGCTAAGATACCCTGAGGCTTGCTATGAGACATTATTGGACACTTTCCGACAATTAATACGGTCCACTTTTACAATTGAGACCTCAGGATTAATATCCTGTTTAACTTCTGCGTGGTATTTCATTTAAAATTAGTAACACAGTAGTTTCAGTTTGCAAAATGACGAGAATTTCCGTACGGATCTTCTGCTTCCTATTGCCACACCTTTTTATAATTTTATTTTCCATGTATCTAATTAACATCTGTTCTTACTGTCAGGCTGTACGGCTAAATGGTTAGCGTGCAGGTTTTTGGTCCAGAGGGTCACGAGTTCGATTCCCGGCGGGGTTGGGGATTCAACCTTCATTGGTTAATTTCGATGGCTCGGGGGTTTGGAGGTATTTCTTCTTCAACACTAGAATTCATGACAAGTAGGGCCCAAACCTCACAGGCGCGCAGGACGACCTACTCCAGGCCTCAGGCCTTCTTCTTCTTCTTCTTCTTCTTCTTCTTCTCCTTCTTCTTCTTCTTCTTATTATTATTATTGTCTGTTCTTAGAGCCTCCGTGGCTAAGACGGCAGCGCGTCGGCCTCTCACCGTTGGATACCGTGGTTCAAATTCCGGTCACTCCATGTGATTTGTGCTGGACAAAGCGGAGGCGGGACAGGTTTTTCTCCGGGTACTCTGGTTTTCCCTATCATCTTTCATTCCAGCAACACTCTCCATTATCATTTCATAGCATTTATCACTCATTAATAAATCACTTTGGGAGTGGCGACCCCATTATAATAACAGCCTATATATGTTTCATTCATTCCATCCCTGGTCCGGTCAATGACTGGAAAACAGGTTGTAGGTTTTCATTTTCATTGTCTCTTCTTACTGTGTTATCCCATGTCGTAGGAATAAAAGTAACCTGTCGACGGGTGGTTTTATGTGTACGTATATACGTAAGTTAATGCTTGAATTCCACACTACGATCTCCTCGTCAAGCTTAGGAGCGCCCACTACATGGCGGTACGCGCATGGACATATCTTCCCCAATCACACGCTTTTGCGCAGCCAGCGGTGTAGGGACTTGGTCATTTTACGTCATCTTTCCAGATGACAGTGAGTGAATGCCAACGATGACGAATGATGATGTTGATGACGATTATTATTATTACACTGGAGGAAAAGGTTTCTGAACACCAAGAAGGTGTTGTGCTAGACTAACGAACGTTGGTAGGCGTGTTTATACATCTGAAAGATGACGCTGATTCAAATTTCCCGCAAATCGCATAAGCGTGGCTCTAGTAGCGGCCCCATGACATTGTACATCAGGTTTGCTTTAAATACGGGCTGTATTGTGAGAGAGCGTTAGTTACCTGTGAGATTGGACTGAGTGACTGTGAGTGAGTCAAGAATGCCTTTACGATGACGAAGAGGCCCGTATCAACAGCTCAATGCGTTTGAACGAGGCCGTATATTAGGGCTACGTGAAGGTGGATTTCCCTTCCGCGCTATTGCAGAATGACTTGGCAGAAATGTCTCCACTGTGCATGCGTGCTGGCAGCAGTGGTCACGAGAAGGTACGCTCGCAAGAAGACCGGGTTCCGGACATCCCCGTGGCACCAGCGAGAGGGAGGACCGCCGTATTTGGCATATGGCCTTGGCGCAGCGGACTGCGTCTGCAGCAGTAATTAGAGTGGCAGTTGGCACCGCAGTGACGAAACGAACTGTTCGAAATCGGTTACTTGAAGAACAGCTACGAGACTGACGCCCTGCGGCGTGCATTCCACTTACCCCAAATCACCGCCGTCTGCGACTTCAGTGGTGTCAAGCGACCGCTCATTGGAGGATGGAGTGGAGGTTCGTTGTGTTTTCCGACGAAAGCCGGCTCTGCGTTGGTGCCAGTGATGGTCGGGTATTGGATAGGAGGCCAGGTGAGCGCCTGCATTCCTCCTGTCTGCGGCATCGACACACTGGACCTACACCGGGAGTTCTGGTCAGGGGAGCAATTTTCTACGACACCAGGAGCACTCTCATGGTTATCCCACGCACCCTGACTGCGTATGTGTATGCCTACGTCCGTCTAGTGATTCGAATTGTTGTGCTGCCATTCATGAACAGCATTCCTGGGGATTTTTTCTACAGGATAATGCACAGTAACCCAACGTGCTCTACAGAGTGTCGACATGTTGCCTTGGGCTGCTCGATTCCCCGATCTGTCCCCAGTCGAGCACGTATGGGACATCATTGGTCGAAAACTCCAGCGTCATCCACAACCGGCATTAACCGTCCCTGTATTGACCGACCAAGTGCAACAAACATGGAACTCCATCCCCAAAGCTGACGTCCGGCACCTGTACGACACAATGCCTGCTCTCAACAGTCAGGCGATACACCGGTTATTAACGGGCCAGCATGGCACATTTGCGATGGCTCTTCTCGCGCGGGTATAACCTGTAGCCTTGTACCTTTAATCAATTAAATATGTTACCTCGACAAATATATTGCCAAAATATCAGTATTCTACATTCCTTATTTCATGGTGTTTGGATATTTTCCACCAGTGTATTATGGTACTGAGTACGAGCCGATACAAAACTGGCGTTATTCTTTCATTTTCACGTTTGGTCAACTTATTTTATACTTTGAATGTCGTTCATGGTATCTCCTCATATCGATGTATGGACTTAGGGGCCAGTGACAGTAAACAGCGATCATCATCACCATCATTATATAGAGTGATAATGATCGTATCCAATTATCCTCAAATGTTGAAAATGTTCCAGTATGGAGCTCCCACAATAGCTTTATCACTGACCGAATGAAGTCTTCAAGTTGGGTTTGCACAGGGCACTTTGGACAGTGAAATAAATGCTCATGATCTTGAATTAAACCACAGTCGCAGTCGGCATTCTGTGCATAACCCCATCTTTTGACTGTAGCCTATTTTCTAAGAATTAACATTCTTACCCTATTCAGGGTCTTCCAGACAGGCGAAGGTTGCAAATTATGTCTGGAGTGTCTTCTGTTGGCCGATTCTAGTCGGATAGTGTAGACTGTTGCTGCCAGCATTGTGTGGCCTGGTGTTATTAATGAAACTCCTCCGTGATCTACGACGCTGTTTTACTACTTCATGACCACAAAGAAGATAACAGTTGCCCACCTCTTCTTTGATTTTGCTCAGTTTCAGCTGCTACTTGCCGTCGGATTGAAGGTGGAGCAATGCCACAAGTGTGGTATAGCTTTTTGACGTTTGTTGGTTTGAGGCAGGTAGAAACTGCACGGCACATGCCATTCAAAATAATATCCATTTTATTGGAATGAACAGAGTTGACCCACACAGGACAAGCATACTCAGCTGTAGAGAAGAACGTGCCACGACCGTAGTTCGTACAGTTGTTGGATGTGCTCTCCACATTGAGACGCCGTTAACATGCGTAGTAGATTTTTTCTGGTTCTGACCTGCATATAACAATGTGCTCTGCAAATAATAATAATAATAATAATAATAATAATAATAATAATAATAATAATAATAATAATAATAAATACATCGTAATTGGAAAATATCTCGGTGGCAATATCACCTACAGTAGTGTGAAAATAAATAAAAACATAACTACCCAACAACAACAACAACAACTACTACTACTACTACAACTACAACAAGAGTACAACAAGTACACTGACTGACAGAGCAAATGCAACACCAAGAAGGAGTGGTCAGAACTTTATGCCAATTGCAGGGTAGACTGACGTCACTTTGGTATGCTCATGATGTGAAATGCGCCGCTGTGCTGCGCACGTAGCGAACGATAAATGGGACACAGCGTTGGCGAATGGCCCACTTCGTACTGTGATTTCTCAGCCGACAGTCATTGTAGAACGTGTTGTCGTGTGCCACAGGACACGTGTATAGCTAAGAATGCCAGGCCGCCGTCAACGGAGGCATTTCCAGCAGACAGACGACTTTACGAGGGGTATGGTGATCGGGCTGAGAAGGGCAGGTTGGTCGCTTCGTCAAATCGCAGCCGATACCCATAGGGATGTGTCCACGGTGCAGCGCCTGTGGCGAAGATGGTTGGCGCAGGGACATGTGGCACGTGCGAGGGGTCCAGGCGCAGCCCGAGTGACGTCAGCACGCGAGGATCGGCGCATCCGCCGCCAAGCGGTGGCAGCCCCGCACGCCACGTCAACCGCCATTCTTCAGCATGTGCAAGACACCCTGGCTGTTCCAATATCGACCAGAACAATTTCCCGTCGATTGGTTGAAGGAGGTCTGCACTCCCGGCGTCCGCTCAGAAGACTACCATTGACTCCACAGCATAGACGTGCACGCCTGGCATGGTGCCGGGCTAGAGCGACTTGGATGAGGGAATGGCGGAACGTCGTGTTCTCCTATGAGTCACGCTTCTGTTCTGTCAGTGATAGTCACCGCAGACGAGTGTGGCGTCGAGGTGGAGAAAGGTCAAATCCGGCAGTAACTGTGGAGCGCCCTACCGCTAGACAACGCGGCATCATGGTTTGGGGCGCTATTGCGTATGATTCCACGTCACCTCTAGTGCGTATTCAAGGCACGTTAAATGCCCACCGCTACGTGCAGCATGTGCTGCGGCCGGTGGCACTCCCGTACCTTCAGGGGCTGCCCAATGCTCTGTTTCAGCAGGATAATGCCCGCCCACACACTGCTCGCATCTCCCAACAGGCTCTACGAGGTGTACAGATGCTTCCGTGGCCAGCGTACTCTCCGGATCTCTCACCAATCGAACACGTGTGGGATCTCATTGGACGCCGTTTGCAAACTCTGCCCCAGCCTCGTACGGACGACCAACTGTGGCAAATGGTTGACAGAGAATGGAGAACCATCCCTCAGGACACCATCCGCACTCTTATTGACTCTGTACCTCGACGTGTTTCTGCGTGCATCGCCGCTCGCGGTGGTCCTACATCCTACTGAGTCGATGCCGTGCGCATTGTGTAACCTGCATATCGGTTTGAAATAAACATCAATTATTCGTCCGTGCCGTCTCTGTTTTTTCCCCAACTTTCATCCCTTTCGAACCACTCCTCCTTGGTGTTGCATTTGCTCTGTCAGTCAGTGTAATTCCATGGAAATAAAATATTACAAGAAATACTACTTTAATATTCTAAATCCATCATCATCATATACAAATTCACACACAACTTAAGTATTACCAGTGCTTAACATTACGGCTTAAAATACTATAAGTTGAGCTTACTACTAGCTTAACATTACAAAACCGTCATATACAAATATACACGTACCTTAAGTATTTCAAAAGTTTACACTATGACTTGCAACAGGGCCTCTCAAACGCCCAAAATCTCACGCGTGCAAATCGAAGTGGAAGAGCTCCGTGCACTGTTCATCGGTCCCGCTCGGCTCAACTCGGCTCAGATTTGGAGCACTACGGAGCAAGTGAGGAAGAGGGAGACAGGGGGAGCGAGCGAAACAGGCGTGGGGAAAGAGAGAGAGAGCGCGCTATTGCTCCAAATCGAGGAGTGGGGGTCTGCACTCTGATCAACCAAGCGAAGTCGTCTTTTGCACCGTGCACAGTGCATGCACCCTGAGAGGCCCCGACTTACAACAACAACAACAACAACAACAACAACAACAACAATAACAACAACAACAACAACAAAGTAACAAGAACAAGAAGAGTACAAGAAGCAATTCCATGAAAAAATATTACAAGAAAATACTAGTTTAACATTCTAAATCCATCATCATCACATACAAATTCACACACAACTTAAGTATTTCCAGTGCTTTACACTGCGGCTTACAATACTATAAGTTGAGCTTACTACGTACCTTTAGTAGACTGAGAGGTCCAAATATTATCTTAGTATTGTATAAACAACACGTTCATAAACAAATTCACACATACATTAAATCATTCAGATGCCTTAATACTACAATCTACAGTGGATTGAGACTTGCAGATTGCTGGAGTCTATTCTTGAAGCATCTTACACTTTTGGTAAAAAGCTCTAAGACACCTGCAGGTAATGCATTCCAATAATGAATTTCACGATTTACAAACGAATATTTACTATCATTAATTTTCTGCAATCTACCTTTTACTTTATGTGGATCATCTACCCTGCTTATGTAACAGGACTTTTTTAGTCAACTGTTCAACTCTCCTAAACTGGCTTATTCGTGTAGGCAATATAATGCCACATAACCGTGTTCGTTTTCTTCTAGTCCCAGTGTCTCCCACCCAAGTTTTCCTTGTCACACTACTTCAAGGATTGAAATAGCTGAGCACGTATTTTGCAGCCTTTCGCTGTACCATCTCAAATTCCTTAATGAGTCCTGTTTGGTACGGACCCCATACGGCTGCTCCATATTCCAGTACTGACCTAACGAGTGATGTATAGCCCTGCGCGTTCGCCTGGGAACTGCTGCCGTGTAGCACTCTCATCACGAAGTGTAAGGACTCGCACGCTTTAGTAATCACATTTCCTACGTGGGTGTCCCATTTTAGATCTTTTTCTACGTGGTAAGAGACCGATCAAGCTGAACTCCAAAGTATTTGATTACAGGGGTGAACTCAAGCTGCCTTCCATCCTATCTGATATTAGAAGCACGATTACATAGATGGAAAAGTGTAATCTCAGTTTTCCTAGGATTCGGCTTAAGGTGGTTGTCCCTGTAATACAAGGACAATTGATTAAGGCAGTTCTACAGTCTGGATTCTACTTCCCAAAATTATCTGGACTGAATTCCAACACCAAGATCGTCAGAAAATAGGGAATGCCAGATATTCAGTCCAATAGTTTGTTCATTAGTGTAAATATTGAAGGAAATTGGTGCAAGGACACAACCATGTGAGAGAATATTTTCTGGTTCCTCCACCTTCTTTACCTTGAAGTGCCACTTTGGATCTTCTGTTCAATAACAAGCTTTGAATTATTCTTGTAAGAATGCAGTTTTCTGTCATTTTAAACATCTTTTGTATGCGAAGTTGGTGGTTGAACGTATCGCAAGCAGCAGTCAGGTCGAAGAAAACAGCGTCAGTTACATAGTCCTTCTGAAATCCATCCTCAATGCACTGGGTAATGTTCAGCAATTGGTCTGTGCACGGTCGTCATGGTCTGCAACATGCCTATTCATTTATCAGTTTACCATCTACAAGAGAAGTCATTCTATTGAGTATAAGGCGTTCAAACAGTTTGAAAAGGTGACTCAGGAAAGAAACAGCCCTGAAGTTCTTGGTGTCGTCTGGTGTCTTACCTGGTTTCAAGAGCGCCACCACTTTTGCCTTAAGCCAGTTCTATGGAATCGTCTCAAAACAGGTACAAAATTGATGAAATTGCAAAACATTTGCACCAAATTATTGATCTATTCTTTCCTAATACCATCTAAACATGCAGACGTTTCTACTTTGAGATTTTGAATGTTTTTTTGACTTCCTTATGAGTAACCGATATATCCAGTCAAGAGGGTTGATCGACTACTGGCTGCTTGAGACGTGGGAGTGTCTTCTGCATGTATTTATCAGGCTTCCCGTTAATGATTAACTGCTGGGTCACTTGATTTGGAGTAACATTTTAGTGGCCTACGTAGTGTTGTTTAATGCCAGACTGTCGGTGAAACGTTGTCCATGTTTTCCGGCTACTGTTTGACAGATGATCTCAGAAATAATCTTCTGCCATTTTCCTTTCTTTTGCCTATGAGGTCACTGTGCTTGTTGGATACGATGGTAACCTCTGCTGAGAAACTGAGTTCTTTTAGTAGTGATTTTTCCTCCTTAGTCCTGGAATATACATTCTTCGTGTACCCCTAGGAATACTCGGTTTTCAGATTTCTCGTATAGCAGTAGTGACGTCTTTGTATCCTTCACATTTGGAGGGAATACTTTCAACAGAAGGGTCTAGCTGTAGTTTGAACTCCTCCCAATCAGCCTTATTGAAATTGAAACGGGATTGGCTTGTTGAGTACAGGAGATGAATGGCAGATGTTATTCTGCACATTATGGGTCGATATTGGCTGTGTGGGAAGCAGTCACTCTTAGCTTTTATACATCAAGTTCTTATACTAGCACTGATAAAGATGCTGTCTGGGTTAGTGTGACTAGACCAGCACCTGCTTGTGAATGATATGGGCTGTTTGGAGTTGTATTCGACACTCAGATCATTTGCTTCTACCCATCGCTCAGCAGCTTCCCCATTTTCATTAGTCTTATTACATCCCAGCTTGTACTGTGGCTGTTGAAGTCGTCTACAACAACCTTTACACATTGGTTACTGAAGTTTGCACATTCTGTAAAGGTAAACTTCCTTGAAGTGGTTTGTAGAATGATGTTATGGTGCACTTTTGATTTCTACGGTTAGAATTGCAGTATCTTCCTTCTCGCTAATATATGTAGAGAAGATTGTCTGTCCAGGTCGGCAGAAGATAGCACTGCTATACATAGAGCTTGGACGATGAATAATCAGTCATATGCCTGGAATGGCTGGTGGCCGCTGATCAGCAGCGCGGTGGATCTCCTGGATACAGGGGTATCGCACTTGGGTTTTGAACAAATATCAGCCTGCTTTGCTTGATGAGAAACCTTCGACATCACTATGAGAGCTGAGTCATTTTCCCTGAAAAGGGAGAATTTTAGAAAAGCTACTGATTCCAAGGATATTAAAGAAACTTGAGAATAATCAGTATCGAGAAAGTGAGCCGCTCTGGTAACAAACGTTACCCGAGATACGTCATGGGAAGACCTTTCTCACGTACCTCATTATATGGAGTGATGTGTTACTATGTTCGTATTATTTCACTTTGTTTTTATATTATCCTGCTCTATGCTCTTTTGTACAATTAATCATAAGTTGCTACATCCTTCTCCTCCAAAAATAATACCACATGTGAAAATTATACCGAGGACCAGTTTCCGATTTAAAAGGCAATAGTTAACTAACTACAAATTTTTCATTCCTTGCCCTGAAGGGGTGCGGCGGGCTTCTCTCAGGCCAGGAAGATTTGGAGCGGTGAAGGTGATATATGGAGAAGGTGAGGAGGTTGACGGCCGTGGTCGGTACTAAGAACTGTCCGGGCATTCACCTCAGTACAGGAGAATGGAAAACAACGGAAAATCATTCTCAGGACAGATAACGGTGGAGACCAGAATGCAGAGGTGTATAGCCACGGTAGGGCCGTGGCCACCAGTCTTCTGCTCGGTTGGTCGGTCGGAGTGCAGAGCTGTAGGACCAGAGACGATCCGTGGCCGAAGCCTACTTTGCAACGCTGACAGATGTAACACACTTGTACGAGTCACAGTCGTGCACTATCACTAGGTACTGCATGGTGGTGTATTCTACTGGCGTCCTTTCGTTAGTCCAGTAGAACGAAATTGGTTACAATGTATCTGATCGTGTTTAATCATGTGGAATCATACCGAAATGTACTCTTACACTTGTCTGTTAATAGAGCCTGTAGTGGCTAGCTATTGTACTTTACTCTTAGTGTAATTCTGGTAAATTTGCCTATTTCTGGACAGAACATGACGACGATGATGACTGCCGGCGCCGGTACAGCAGCTGGTGTTCCAGCAGCAGGAACGGGTGGAACTCCAGGTGTTACCACTGACGGTCGCAGAGCTCGTCGCGCAACCCCACACGTTCCCGAGGCTTCGCACGAGGTGCTGAACCATATGGCTCAGCGAGTTCTGCTCTCCATAGAGACTTTATTAGCGCTCCAAGAAGATGATGGCGAGTGTCTGAAACGAGTCCTGTGTGAAAATAACAGATACGCACGTAGTTTGCAGGGAAACAGTCGCGTATGGCTTCCTGTTTGGAGGTAAGTGTAAAGTACTCATGATAAATAAGTTTAGTGCGGTAAGAATCATATCATACTTGTTTGACTATTGCCACCTCATCCCGGGCCCTCTTATATTAACACACTACGATATTTTTCTCCTGAAAATGTCCAATGAACTATCTCTCAGGAAGAGATTCCTCGTAATTGTGCATGTTGGATTTTCTATGAAAACAATTATAAGCGATCAAATATACGTATTATCTGATGGTATCACTAAGTGTAATTTTATCTTTTGACAGTCTGGGTGTGAGCTATGTTTCGGGCCGTTTCATAACGCCAGATTCCAGATCTGCCATGATGCTGAGCTTCCTGAAGGCATCTGTTCTGGGACTCGGACGTTCTCGCTGCGATGTACTCTATGCAGGATGCCAAGAAGATGACATAGAGCGTGCTAGAAGACGCCGTCGACAAGGAGACATAGCTTAGCCCATTGTAACGCTGTTCTGTTCAAAAGACAGCTATTCGAAATAAATTCCCTTATCGACCGTCACTTTTGAAATGAGTAGCATCAAATATGCCGGTGGTTGAATAGAGGATGAGCAGAGTTAAATGGGTTGTCCCCTCAGATCACATGCTCCAATCAATCAATCAATCAATCAATCAATCAATCAATCAATCAATCAATCAATCAATCAATCAATCAATCAATCAAACAAACAAAATAATCTGCATTTAGGGCTGTTGCCCGGGTGGCAGATTCCCTATCAATTGTTTACCTAACATTTTCTTGGACGTTTTGAAAGAACTTTGGAAATTTATCGAACATTCCCCTTGATAATTTGTTCCAATCTCTTACTCCTCATCCTATAAATCAATATTTGCTCCAATTTGTCCTCTTGAAATCCAATTTTATCTTCCTATTTTTAAAAGCTCCGCTCAAGCTTATTCGTCTACTTATGACACAGCACGCCTTCTCTCCACTGACAGCTCGAAGCACACCGCATAGCCGAATATCTCTTTTCCTTACTCCCAAGTCTTCCCAGCCCAAAGTTTGGAACTTTTTCGTAACACGACTCCTTTGTCGGAATTCACCCAGAACAAATCGCGCTGCTGCCCTTTGAACTTTTTCCAGTTCTCGTATCAAGTAGTCCTGGTGAGGATCTCATACACCGGAACCACTATCTAACTACGGTTTAACCAGAGATTTATACGCCCCCTCCCTTACATCCGTACTACAGTCCATCATAACCATGTGAAGAGTTCTGTAACAACCTCGTTAATACTGAAATGTAGAAATTGGAATTGCGTGACACTACCAAATCGAAGAAAGAGGCACCACATGTTTTCTTTATCATCTCAGCACATAGAACTATGCATAAATCTTGTCTGTATCTCTAAATCAGTCGACAAAAGACTTCGTAAATTAGACTAGATTTTAGCTTATCTGCCATTCTGTCTGCCCTGTCCTGTCGAGATGACTGCTGTGCTCAGTTATATGACCAGGAGATAATGGAGTGCCACGTAGTCATTGTAACAACTTCAGTCCTATTACTTGGCTTTCATGACGGGTTGCGCTGCCTCTCTTATCAAACAGCTCCTCAGATAGTCACTCGAGGCTCAGTGAATCTCGTTCCAACCTTCAGTCTACGATTAAATTCCTCCTTAGGGTGAGTTGGAAATCGAACAAGGGTACTCCAGGCAGGAGGTGGGCACACACTATCTCTACATCAAGGGACTGGCTTCTTATTTGGTGCTATTAATTAATTTATATATATCGTTCTTTTATTTTCACGGAAAAGCCTCTTCATTATACACAGCGTAATATGAAAATATTTATTTTAGTTGTGTTACACATAATTAGTAAAATAGCTGGTAGCTTTCAAGACTTTAGAATGATCTTAAAACTTCTTCCAGCCTTTGAAGCACTCGGACGCTGTGGAAGTCGACTGGATCATGTTCAGCAACACAACACAATGCATAACGCGTAAGAACCTGGTCAGTGCTCATCTCTGGTGTACGTGAATCTTCTGTAGACCAACATGGGCGATATGAAATATTTTTTTCTGTAATCATTCCATCTATTGATTCATCAGAAATCGGGCAAAAAGAACAATCAAAAATTAGGTTCAGTTATTCAGTAATATATTTGTCAGATGGTTCATCTCGTTGTTCATATGTTACATCGCGTGTAAACAGCTGAACACATTTGTGCGAAACTAAGTATTTTAAATGTGAGATAACTGAATCCCAGGTTACAGATTCCTTGAGTAGTTCAGGGTGGAGTGACTTATTTTCGAAGGTAAATTGACAGTTATATCCGAGACTATTAGTCGTATCGAAACCATGTACAGATCAAAAGACACTTCCAGTACATTATTTCTCATCGCGGAGATATTCACGACTTTAGATATAACGCTAATTTTCTTCAGTGCTTTGTCTCATGCTAACATTTTACTTTAACTGCAACAGAGCGAAGAGTGAAGATGATATTATAGATCAAACTATACTCTTCGAATCAACTGTCTCTCAACGTACTGACGTTGATTAGGAAACGAAGACCTTCCATCCCCTTTTTGTCTCAGTCATAAATAGTCTAAGATTGGTGTGACGGGTCTCTTCTTTGGCGCGAGGGGTACAATTCCGACAGCATTTGTAAATATCGATTGGACAAAAGTTTCCAAGATGAAATTGTGACCTGCTTCTTTAAATATTCTGTCTCAATAGTGGGACACCATCCGCATGGCGTACGCAGCACGTAATTTGTAGCCTGTTGCTCAGCAGCCTGCATGTGGTTATAGATTGGTTCAGTGCAATTGTTCTCTTTAACTGTTCAGGTACTTTCTAGAAACATTGATTGTGTACATTGTGTGTCAGCTGGACAACCCAAATAACTTGCGTTAGATAAATTAATTAACAGTTGTATTCTCGTTAAGAAGAACTTTAACATTGTCCTCCATGCCATTGGGCTTGCTGGAGTCCTATGTGTAATGTGTTGGTTGGTGAAGGAGGTGGTGGGAAGGGATACAAGTGCGCGCCGAGTTTTATCGCGCAGGAGGTACTCGTATATTGCCATTTCATTCAGATAAATCTTTAAATAGAAAACAAATAAGTAATGAACATTATTAGTCATACTTTGGCTGTTATTCTTCAATGTATTGTCTATTTATTATAATATTTTATGCAGTTAACAATAAAACACGAAGTAAATTATTTGTGTGTGTTGTAAATTAATGTAAACATAATCTTATTACAGATGCTAATTAGTAAATAACTTTTAAAGGTCTGTTTGGAAAGATACGTCTGTAAGTATCATGTAAATGGTACGCAATAGCTATCTATCCCATAATACAACTGGAAAATATGAAACGTTTTAGAGCAGGAGTTTCCAACCTCAAAGGGATACAGGACACACATGTTATATGATTTTAAATTATAAGAGAGGGTAAACTATGAATAGAAAGTAGACGACATTCATACGAGGGTTGGGGCACACGTCGCGGCAACTACATTTTCCCTCACATTTGCCCGGTGCTACCATGGGAAGCATGACACTCATAGTGCAGCACTAGATGACGCTGTATTGGACAGGAACCACGCACAGGGCGATGGGACAGCATTAGTGAATCAGGCTCTGTGCAGAATGGATGTGCCGAATGAATTTTAGGCCAGGGCGTATGAACCAGAACTCAAACGCCAGTCTGCAGAATGGTGACATGCAGTATCACCACGAAGACGGAAGTTTCGGCAAAACTCTTCTCCCGTGAAGCTGATGCTCACAGTGGCGTACAACGTCAGAGGTATGATTACGTGTCACTTCGTTCCACATAGCACAATGGTGACAGCAACGTACTTCAGAACCTTCCTGCAAAGAGAGTTTCAACGTCTCATTTGAGACGAAGGCCCGGATCTTCTCAACAATATCATCGTTCTTCATAACAACGCCAGACCGCATGCAGTAGAGGCTGTACGGAGGCAACTTCGGTGCTAGGGGTGGGAAGTACTGGAACATCCTCCATACTTACCGGACCTGTCTCCGTGCGATTTTGAGCTCATCCCCGAAATGAAAGAACCATTGCGTGGGAGACGGTTTGGGACAAGAGAGGGCATTGCCAACGCTGTGAAACACGTGATTGCAAAATTCAGACGTAGTGAGGCGACTGGTATCCGACGTTTCCCACATAATTGGCAACCTGTTGGGGACAATTTAGGCGAGTACTTCTTTTCTTTCCTATTGGCTTTACGTCGCACCGACACAGATAGGTCTTATGACGACGATTGGACAGGAAAGGGCTAGGACTGGGAAGGAAGCGGCCGTGGCCTTTGCCTGGAGGAGAAGTGGGGAAACCACGGAAAACTACTTCCAGGGAATCGAACCCACCTCTACTCAGTTTACCTCACGAGGCTGAGTGGACCTCGTTCCAGCCCTCGTACCACTTTTCAAATTTCGTGGCAAAGTCGGGAATCGAACCCGGATCTCCGGGGGTGGCAGCTAATCACACTAACCACTACACCACAGAGGCAGACTTTAAAACATCTTGGAGCAAAATATTGAATTTTGGTCTTCGTCCAACAAATTGTATGGTTACTGTGCAATGTGTCTTAATTTACATTTTCATTACAGGGATCTATGAAGATTAATTTTGCTTCCTGGGCATCACATGTGTAGTGAGAACATGTAAGATATGACAAGCAGGGGATTCACTCACACTTTGATATTTGCATTATTTTTCTCAAAATAGGTTGACAAGCATAGATATTACAAATATTACATACCGGTACAGAGTGAGGCAGCGAAAAGTTACCGGCACTTTAGCCAGCGTTGCCACTCAGGTAGACTGGGAAAATGCTTTGTTTGTTCCCAAAAATGCGGGAGTAGAGTGCATGGTTAGGCAGCACAGCGAGCATGGCTAACGGTGATTACAAGTGCATTTCTTTTCAGCGCACGTTATTAACGCATATGCTGTTGCATTTCTACACTTGTTGTTGAACGTTATATGTGTTACTATCAGTACGGTGACGTTATGTGCAAAATATACTGCAGCCATATTTTGAGTTGTTGACTGAGGAAGAGAATAAGTATGCCTACTTCTAGCAGCTCCGTACAGCTCATCAGTCAATGCATGTGTTAGAACAAGTGTTTGATGAGCGAATAATAAGTCGTAGACTTTGGCCTCCTCGTTCTCCGATTTAAGAACCTGTGATTTTTATTTGCGGGAACTTTAAAACAGAAACTGCACAAAAACAATCCTCGTACCCTAAAAGCCTTGGATAATGAAATCAGACGACAGATATAGAAAATTTCAGAGACGGAGATACAACGAGTGTTTCGGAATGTACGCCGACGCAACGTTTGTATCGAGGACAACAGCTGATTTGATGACAGGTAAGATCTACATTAATTGTCAACTTAATTTATTACTAACATCTTCATTATAGAATTTTATGCCGTTGAGCGTTCAGTCTCTGTGAATTTACTAACCACCGCGACAATCTGCTATTTGTAACTTATTCTGTAGCCTCATTTGTTTCTATACCTCTTATATTTAAATCGTTAGAAACTGAGCCTAACCATTGTCGTATTTTGTCTCCCTCCTCTACTTGTCTTACCCTCCAGAGTCCATTATAATCCTAGGTAACCTATCCTCCTCCATTCGCCTTACATGACCCCACCACCGAAACCAGTTTACGCGTACAGATTCATTCATCGAGTTCATTCCTAACTTATCTTTTATCTCCTCATTCTGAGTAACCCCCTGCTATTGTTCCCACCTGTTTGTACCAGCAACCATTCTCGCTACTTTTATGTCTGTTACTTCTTACTTATGATAAGGTAACCTGAGCACACCCAGCTTTCACTCAAAAAAAAAAAAAAAAAAAAAAAGGCAAAGTTGGTCTGAAAACAGCCCGATGTAAAGATAGTTTCGTCCGGGAGCTGTATTGCTTTTTACAGAATACTGTTGATCGCAACTGCGAACTCACTGATTAGTTTTCCTGCACCTTCATTCAATCTCACTTACTATTCTACAATCCAGGGAGAACACACATCCTAAATATTCGTTCCAGCTTTGTATCACCAATCTGACATTCATTTCTCTTCGATTTCTTACCTACTGGCATCAGTTTAGTCTCGGAAAGGCTGATTTTCATATCATACTTATTGAACCTATTTTCAAGTTCCGAGATATTAGACTGCAGGCTTTCGGTACAATCTGCCATTAACCCTTTGACTACCATATTATGATCAACGGTTACTATCTACAATTTTATGTTATTACTAGCTGATGTACCCGTGCTTCGCTATGGGATTCTCAGAAAGACTGACTTTGTGGTTTTCCTAACTGAAATCAACATAGGTCATTACAAAAACGTAAATATGAATATAGCGATTGAAAGCAATGCTATCATATAAAATACTCGATGAAATGGAAAGCCGCACGTCTTATCACTTTTAATGAACAGTGCTGCGGTTAGATTGCGGTGCCAATCTAATAGTCCAAAGTTCCAGAGCTGGGATGACCAGGCCGCAGATTGCCATGAACACTCATCTGTCATTATTCCGCTAAATATGCACACTGTTCATTCGAATCAGTGCCTCAGAGTAGGGATTGAATAGCCCCAATGCTATGATGATCCAGTGTGTTGCGTACCAGTAGTATCAGAAAATTTATAAACCAGGGGAATGGCATGCTAAAGAAGAAAGTTATCTAACTCCCCAGCTACTTCCCATCATTATTCAGGCAGGCTGTTACACTCTGTCCGACTGGGCGAGTTGACCGTGTGGTTAGTGGTGCGCAGCTGTGAGCTTGCATCCGAGAGATAGTGGATTCGAACCCCATTGTCGGCAGCGCTGAAGATGGTATTGCGTGGTTTCCCCACTTTCACACCAGTCAAATGCTGGGCCTGTACCTTAATTAAGGCCTAAGGCACTCCTAGCCCTTTCCTATCCCATCGTCGCCAAAAACCTATCTATGTCGGTGCGACGGAAATAAAATAATAAATACTCTGTACGCAGCAGTAATCCTATCTACCGGAGATGAGGGGCAACAGAAGGCACAAAGCACATCACGACAAACAATGGTCAATGTAATGTTATTGTTGATCAATGTTATGAGCTTTCTATATTGTAGGCCTACACTTTTAGTTTTCTTTCGACTCTGTGATCTGTAAAATATTTTATACCGTAAACTGTAGTTTCTTATTCTCCGACTTTACATACCGATTTTCATTAAATACTGTTTACCGATTTTCTCGTTACTCGGCGCTGATATGGACTTAGTAACAAAAATCCAAATTCATGAATATCTTGGTGATCATAGCCGGTACAGTAACAATGTATAAGAAATGAATAATAGGAAATTTAATACTATATAACCTTAGTTATCTAGCATTCATCGACTACACTTCTAATAAGAAATATTCGAGAATTACATTTTAGGCCTTCCCCTAAACTACCATTTCACTCAGCGTGAATAAAACAATTTACAGCCTAGACTATAGCGACTTATTTCCTGACTTTGCATACCGATTTTCATCAAGATAGGACTACTAATAACAACAATATTTGGGAAGTTAAATTTTAGGCCTTCCCCTAAACTACCATTTTTTCTCAGCGTGAATACAATTATTGATAGCCTAGATTGTAGCAATTTATTCCCCAACTTTGCATACCCATTTTCTTTAAAATACGACCACTAATAACATAAATAGTTGAGAATTCAATTTTAGGCCTTCCCCTAAACTACCATTTCACTCAGCGTGAGTAAAATGATTTATAGCCTAGATTGTAGCGGCTCATCCCCCGACTTCACATACCGATTTTCATTAGACCACTAATAATATAAATAGTTGAGAATTCAATTTTAGGCCTTCCCCTAAACTACCATTTCACTCAGCGTGAGTAAAATAATTTATAGCCTAGATTGTAGAGGCTTATCCCCCGACTTCACATACCGATTTTCATTAAATTCTCTTCAACCGTTTTCTCGTGATGCTTGTACATACATACAGACAGACAGACAGACAGACAGACAGACAGACAGACAGACAGACAGACAGACAGACAGACAGACAGACAGACAGACAGACAGACAGACAGATAGACAGACAGACAGACAGACAGACAGACAGACAGACAGACAGACAGAAATTACGGAAAAGTAAAAAGTGCATTTTCTTGTTACTATGGACATGACCGATACAGAAATACCATTATTTTCAAATTCTGAGCAATGTACAGACAAAACTCTTATTTTATATATATATATATATATATATATTTGTTAATAGGACTCCTCAAATAGCAGACTACGGATCTTTTGGAATTTTCAAAAAAAAAATATTATGATCTAATGGAACGTGGAAGGTGGTACTTAAAAGTACCGTCAGTAGTTTGTAGCCCAACTTTTCTGATAAAAATGAGGAGTTCCAAATGAATGATTTATTGCACATGATATAATACATACAAGTAATAAAAAATGAATATCAGTATTATATAGGCTACACTACACAATGAAACCGATGACTGCCTGTCACACATCCACACCGTGGTACTCGGCAAAGTAATTCTTTTTTTCATTTACACACAGGAACACTTTGCAGTGGGAGCACTTTGAATGAGGACGAGACTGAATGTTCTTACAATTACACACTTCACAGCGCCCACGATGGGTATCGAATGTTACCCAGTGTATGCCCCGATTGCCAAAACAAACATCCTTTGGTACAGAAAATCCAGATTTTCGACGCTTTCTTGAATTCGCCGTTGTCTTAGGTGAAATGACTGGACGTCCTCTCTTGCTAGGTGGAGCTCTTTGAGTCCTCGAGCTACTGGCCGTCTGAAGGCCAGCATGTCAGAAGTTTCAAACATCGAACAATAAGTGACAAAGCTGTTGACAAGTGCAATGTCAAAGAAACCCCAAAATAATCGGTGCCACCATTTCTTTGATTTCCTGTCCTCGTGGTAAAGGCTCCTGCATGATCCACTCCTCCCATGTATTTATTGTATGATGAAACTACCGTAAGGCACTTAACTTCCTGCCTGGACCCATCCTTGGAAGTACGAAGAACTGTAGTCTCTTCCGACCCATGGAAATTGGATACAAATTGAACTGCTCTGTTGTCCATCCATTTGAAGTATCCAATATCAGAACTAGAAAATTTGAAATCAAAATCACCCCTCTTCAAAGTCTTATCTTGTGCCAAATTCATCGGAGCACCTTTCCTGGTAGCTCTAATTGTCCCACATGCCAATGTTTTCTCCATTTTCAAGCGTTCCACTAGACGTAATGATGAAAAAAAGTTGTCAAAGAAAACTTTTCTGTATTGTCCCCATAAAGGTTTTGTTAACTGGAGTACTACCCTTTCCCCAAACCATACCCTGCAAACTCTTCTTCTAGTGCTCCGTCTTTCCCTTGATATACTATAAACTCCAATGTGTATCCCTTTTGATCGCAGGCACACCTTTTGATGGGCTTCATGGGTTATATTGTTTTATTGAGCTACGCCCTTTGAATTTTATGATTGACTCATCTATACTTATTTCACGGGTCCCATTATATGAGGACTGGAATTGCTTATTTAGTGAATCAATCAGTGGGCGCAATTTATAGAGTTCATCTTTGCAACTTGCAGGAATGGCTTGATTGTCATTGACATGGACGTTTGACAATATTTCTTGAAACCGTGCTCGAGGCATAGCACTAGATATAGCACTTACGTTCATGTCATCTGAACTTGTCCAGTAATGTTCAATTGAAGGCAAGGAATTGTACTCCATCATGAAGTTGATTCCCAATGTGCAGGGTAACTCATGTTCTTTCAGGTTCAATGTCTTATTTTTCTGCGTAGCATACAGATTTGATTGATAAGTGATGTGTTTTATAATGTCTTCTACAAGTAATGTGAGGAACACATCAGTTGGCGTTTCACATTGTGCAAATTTCTCTTGAATGACATCTGTAACAAACACAAAATAGGCGACGTGAGCTTTTCTGCAAGTACAGTGTATTAGAATATTTAATAATAATAATAATAATAATAATAATAATAATAATAATAATAATAATAATAATAATCATAATCATAATAATAATAATAATAATAATAATAATATAATCATTCACAAACTGATTAAACGCCATAATGCATAATGAAACTTATCGTGGTCCCTAGTTGGTCGTTTAGCGAATAATAAATAAATAAATAAATAAATAAATAAATAAATAAATAAATAAATAAATAAATAAATACATGAAGAAGAAGAATAAGAATAAGAATACCTTCAGAAAGGTTATACGGTGGTATATGCGTGATCAGCTCCCTTTTCCGCCACTTTCTATCTGGTTCAGCTTCAGTCTGCTTTGCTCCTCGACGACTAGACTGATAGCTGTTTCCAGTGCAGTACTGAAATTCAAGTCAGGTTCAGGTTCACACGATTCCTCCATTCTTTCAGGACAGGATGCATTTGAACTTGCTTGATTTTGCTCTTCCAGTGTTGTATTGAACACATCATCAAAGTTATTCCTATGCAGGATAGATGTGGGTTGACTATCACCATCATCATCATCAATGTCACTTACATCTGAGGATGCCTCCACATTTGGAATATCAGCATATATAATGTTAACTATTTCCAAATCTGTTAAAGAATGCGCCATCTAGAAGACAAAATATAAGAAATCGTGAAATCATTCATGTGACACATTCCTACATTTAGCAGGACTATTGCACAGAAACATATTATTGTACTCACTATTAGGCCTTCTACATTGTCTCATACTATAAAAAATTATGTTTAATTTATTATTTGGGTGTAAGAATATCAATAATTATAAAACAACATGCTAAAACTACATAAGAAATACTTAAAAATCCACTAACTTTCAAAGGTGGTGTTATGAAAAGAGGTTATGTATCAACAAATAGGCCATGAAACTGGGCCTCTTATATTGTGTTATAAAATGTACGTTCTATTTATTATTAAGAGTACGAACATCAATTCTTATCAATAACAGACTAAAACTGCATAAGAATCACCACAAATTGCCCCACTATATAATCTTCAACGACAGTGTTATGAAAAGAAGTTAGGTTTCAACATTGGTCAATAGACTACCGACGGTACTTATAAGTCAAAGTTAAATTATTTGCATTTTCTCAGATGTTTCAATCATTCAGTATGTTTTTTATGGACTAAATACATTTTTCAATTACGTACAAGAGTGTGTAAAAAATAGCATTTACGGTATTTACCTTGCATACACAATGAGTAAGCACAATGTTTCCAAGTACTCAAAACAAGCACGAGATCAGGTGATGTACACAGCGACTCTTCCTCTGCCATCTGGTGACCAGCCAGCAAACTTCATAGTATTGTGTGTTTTCCATACAAAGAAAGGGGTACTAGAGAGTACCGACAGAAGACAACGGCAGAATAGTTATAAGTATAACATTTATTGGTGTTTAAAATTACTGGAACTTATTAGTACCAACAGTAGGCAAAGGGTAGACCAAGTCATCAGCATAGGCCAGGCCGCTTACTACATTTTCACCTAACTGAATCCGGCAGCGGCTGCTGAGGGGTGGGGATGGTGGTTGGGGGTGTGGATGGGCACTAATGTTTTACAAATTTACGTTCTTACTAAACGCACAAAAGTAAACAAATGCATACCCGGATACACATTACACAATGTTTAATACTTGATCATTACTCACCTACTTCACTCCCTTCTTTTTCATTTTAAGAGAAAATGTTGAATGAAATGTTGGTGTCCATTCGAAGAAGGTGGCGATCCCGATTCAAGTATCTTGAACTGTTTAAGTGTACCTACTGTTACTGAAGTCTATCGGAAATACGTTCACATCGCTATATAAATTATTGAACGAACTACCGTTGAATGGCCAGGTAATCAGCAAGTCCATCAAATTACTGTACCTACTGATAAGCCTACTATTGAAACTTTTGCCTGTACCAGGACGAATGAAGTACAGTCTACTCGCCCTGGCCATGCAAATGAAGAATACGGTAGGGCGATGGCGATGCTATTCCTTTACTCAAGCACGAATTCCATTCTTCTATGCCATAAATCCACAAACTTTGAAATAACTTTATCGTCTAAGTCAGGCATATCGTAAATGGGGCCTTTCGCAATAAAAATCATTACCGGGGCAGAGAGTAGTTTTTCGGACATTGTATTGCGTAGAAATGTCTTACACGAGCCAGTATCAAAAAACAGCGCTTTGCTTCGGCTGCGGACTGAGTATTGTTACAAATTATCCTGAGGAGGTTTAGCCTTTCTTTGAACGTTGATTCGAGATTATTTTCTAAAACAAAAACGAGGAGTGGTAGAGCTGCTTTGATTTGCCTGAATTCTGCCCGCTTATAAATCACTTTTAATTCCGTCTTTAACTTTTCTTTCTGAAACATTGGATAACGTAACACAGTAGAATTTAATATATTTTCTGGAAAGTTAGTAGAGGATTTTTCAAACGAATCAGAGTACAACAGTGTTGCAGCTTCAATATACCCAGTAAATGTAAACCTATCATGCACCTGGTTCATTACAACGTCACAGACTTACTTCGCTGCAATGGTCCTTTTGTCACTTACTCTTACGTCTTTTATCGGAATTATTGTAGTCTGTATCTATTTGTTCACGTTGATACAGTATGTTAAACACTTTGCGAAGTCAGAAATAGCCTTTTTTATTTGGACTGAATCTGATTCGCGTTTTTGTAACTGATTGTAGAAACTGTTAACATGTGACATTAATTTATGGAAAAGAACCAACCAGAATAAGAAAATAGTACCCTCAAGAGCACGGCACGAAACTCTGGCTTTATTTACGCTAATAGACGTTTTACCTTCTTCTTCTTCTTCTTCTTCTTCTATTCTACGAAAGAGTTTCTCTCTATTCTCGTAAACTGCATTTACCCTACGAATGTTGTATTCTAGCGAGTAGTGATTGTCCGAGGGGCTCTAGTCTTTATTGTGTCATTCAAGAGGTCACTTCTGAGAGACGAGTTGGAAAAAAAGTTGGGATTGCCGATAGTTTACAGAACAATAATTTGACTTGGGGATTGTACGAACAAGCCTTCTCCATTGTCAAATTTGGTTGGTGTCCATATCAATGAATGAAATGCGCACTGGGATAGTGCACTTTCAATTTCGCTTGCACACCCACTGTCCAACCGTTCATCACGCATGTTCCGTCATAACTCTGACAAATAAGTTCATGCGGTGTGTCAATATGGAATTAATTTGCTCTAACAGACATTGACTCTATCTATCCGCTGTCCTGTCGGTTTGATTCATGAACCCCCAAAACCGTTCATGGACGTGACCCTCGAATTCATATCGAAAAACAAGTACCAATTGGCATTTTTATTTAAACATCCGTTGTTTCATCTGCTTCTATTGCAACGAATTGGGATTCCCCAATTTCTGAAGAAATTTGTTCCCTACACACATTCAACATACAGTTTAGAAGCTTATTCTGAATGGTTTTTGACGTACTTTTAAATACAGAAACTTTTGGTCTAGTGCTCTTTCATAGCAACGTCTATTTCAGCTGTAAAGTTAATGAGTTCTTTGAAAATTCCAGGATTTAGGGAATTTTCTGTCTCATCATGGCCACGCATTGCCAATTCAAATACACCACAGAATTTTATGCTCTGAATAATTCTGCGTATTATGTGCCCAGTTTTCCTAACCTGATCGTTATGCTGGTCACAGGTTTGGCGATAAGCAGAATCCAGTTTAGTCACTATATTAACTTTCCCTAGCACAGCTAATTCCATGCATGAATTGATATGTTGGGAGGAACTTTCGTGTTTTTTTTTTCTTTTAAGCATGTGAGATCTGTCACTCCGGTTTTCGTCCACGTCATCTCATGTCCGAATAACATGCACGGAAAACAAGAAACGCATTCCTTGAATCAAAACCAAACAACCACTCGTATTCTGTATACATACTTGGCTGGAATCTACGTCGCTTTTGGCGCCCTTCATATTGTCCGACATGTTATAGTTGTAAATGAGGCGTTGATCGACCGATTGTCTTTATCTCCGTCTTTCCAGTTCATGCGGTGTGTCACTTAATATGGATTAATTCGATCTAACGGACGTTGACTCTATCTATCCGCTGTCCTGTCTACTTAGAATATTACTCACAGAATTCATTGTAAGTAGCCTACAGGTTAATCATACCTACGAGTACATATATGATATACTTTATGCAACACTTCTTAGGGATCCTATATATCCCCGCACTGCACACGATATATTTACTTTTAACGACACACTAAATATTATGAAATAGGATACTGGTCAATTTCAGTAGGCAGTACAGCACGCTTGTCAGACGGCAGATGACAACTTGCAACACGAAATTCAAACGGATGTACGACTCGGCGCGATAAGCCTTCGTGTATTTTCGTAATCGAAGAGGTCTGGCTTCAGCAATGACCCAATCTCCCATTCTCTAATGCTGATACCTTCTCTAGATCTACGAAACATTACAATAACTGTATATTCCTCTCGTAGCGTTTTTCAATTATCTGGCGCCTACTGAAAATCTGAGCCTGACAGCCCCTCTGTGGTTTGAAACCACACTAGTTTTCATCCAACTTACTGTCAACCACTGATCGCATCCTCCCTCCCAAGATGCTAGTGAACACCTTGCCTGGTATACTGATCAATGAGATACCTCGATAGTTGTTGCAATCGTTCCTGTTGCCTTCCTTATAGATAGGTGCAATTACTGCTTTTGTCCGTTCAGCCTTACCTTACTAACACTTCATGCTAATCTTTTTACTCTATGAAGGCCATTTCATCCCTGCCTTCCCATTATATTTCACCATTTCCGGTCTAATGTCATCTACTCCTGCTGTTTTATGACAATGGAGTTTATTTACCATCCTTTCCACTTCCTCAAGTATAATTTCGCCAACATCATTGTCCTCCTCCACATGAGCCCGGTTGTTTCCCGACGTCACCAGGAAGATTTCCTTTTAAGTTAATAAGATTTTCAAAAGATTTCTTCCACCTCTTCAGTGATTCCCTGCGATCTATCATGAGTTCACCTGATATACCCTAAACACTACCGTATTCATTTCCTTTTCCCTCCCTTGCCAAGACACTTTATTACTGTCCGGAAAGGTTTTCCTGCTGCTCGACCTAACCTTTCCAGGTTATTACCAAAAATTCCCACGACTTCTTGGATTCAACAATTATTTTTTTCTCTCTATTTCTTTCAACTACATACAATTCTCTGTCTGCGTCAGTCCTTGTTTGGAGCCATTACTGATAAGCCTCCATTTAACATTTACAAGCTGCTCTTAATTTATCATTCCGCCAAGATGTTTGCTTGTTTCCCCATCTTTACACGGAGTTGTTCCTAGACATTCTCTAGCGATTTCTACTACAGCATCTCTGTAGGCCACCCAGTCTTTTTCCATATCCAGAACCTGTTTACTGTCCATTGTTTGGAACTTTTCAGTAATCATATTTGTGTACTTCTGCCTAATTTACTCATCCTGGAAATGTTCTACCCTTATTCATCTACACCAAGCTCGATAGGCTGCAATCGCTTAAGTGCGGCCAGTATCCAGTACTCGGTAGATAGTGGGTTCGAACCCCACTGTCGGCAGCCATGAAGATGGTTTCCCGTGATTTCCCACTTCCACACCAGGCAAATTCTGGGACTGTACCTAAATTAAGGCTACGACAGATTCTCTCCCTCTCCTAGCCCCTTCCTGTAGTATCGTCGCCATAAGACGGTGCGACGTAAAGCAACTTGTAAAAAAAATCATATGCAGCCCAGGGATACTTAGTTCACTACAGATGAGATAGTAGTCCGTATCATCAAAAAATCCCCAAAAAACCCGCACATTCCTAACATATTTCCTGAATTCAAAGTCTGTTAAGATGTAGCCTCTTATGGATCTGGTGCCCCTACCCTCCCATGCTTGAAGAATGTAATCGTAAATGCTAAAACCGTATTAGCACAGAAGTCCAGCAAACTCTTCTCATTCCTGTTACCTTCCATATCTTCCCCATATTTACCGATCACCTTTTCGTGCCCTTCAGTTCTACTTCCAACTCTCGTGTTGAAATCGCCCATTAGCACCATCCTATTCTTGCTGTTGACCCTGACTACGATGTCGTAATCGTAATCGTAATCTTTATTTTTCTACTAGATCTACAGCAATGAAGCCTTATTGATCCTTTACAGAAGAAAAATAATAATGCCTAGCCTAGTCTGCTTAAGTTGCTGTACACATATCATAAAGCTCGTATAGTAAAAATAACTAACACCAAAAAAAAAAAAAAAAAAAAAGAAAGTTACTGGAAATGATAATAATCAATTGTCAATAAGTCACTGTTGTCTTTTCATATATCAGCATCTAGTATTTCACTATATTAGTTACCTTTAAAGCCCAAGCAATTCGTCAACTAAGATGAAACTATATTAACTCACATATCACTAGGCTACTAGAGCCCCAGCTCATATTCCAACCATCCCCATATATTCACTTTCTCCTTAGCACCTGTCCTAGTTACACACACTCTCTTCCTCATTCACTACACACTTCACCATCTGGTATCATGCCTCTTCAGACCCACTTGTCATTTAACCACTCTTGTCATGGCTATGTATAACATGCACACACTCCACTATTCTCCAGAACGCAGCAATTTACTTCCAACTACAAATTACCTTTTTTACTTCTTGTCACTATGCCTTCGTCTTCTCTGTTCTTTTTGCCCCATATCTCTCTTAAGCTCAAACTTCTCCCTTTCATTAGGGCACCTCTTGCTTCTTCTTCCTGACTCCCAGTCGTATTTTCGCTTCGTTTGCGTGCTCTTGTTACATCCTGCGTTTCTACTCCCACAATCGCTCCCTGTTTTCTTCTTTCTTCTTTCCCACTGGCGTCCGTTCTGGACTCCTTTAATATTGCCCTGGTCTCCCTTATTTCCCTCCTCATCTCTGCTAATACCTCCCTGTTCGCTACTTCGAATACTTCAGCTATCGCATCCATCCCTTTCTTTCTTTCTTTCTTGCTGCGAGCTTGGATCCGGTGCTTTATTGTCCTTGGTTCTTTCTTTACCTCCATGTCCGTCTTCGCCCACTTTACTGTCTCTGGTCTGTCTTACTTCCACACTTTTCCCCACTACCATTTCGTCTTTGCTGTCATTTTCCATCTCTCGTAATTTCTTCGCAGGCCACACTCTGGTCCATATACCGTTAGTCACAACTAATTTTTGACCCTTAATATAGGCTCTCAACCCTTGTAATTTAGCCCTGGCCAAATGTTTCTTCAGTGTGTTAATGTTCTTTACCCCTTCTCTGCCAATGTCCTCTTTGATCCAAATTTTTGTGCTACGTATGTTGTCTGCACCTTTTAACACTGCTTCCGCCATCAAGGTGGAAAACAGCTTGAGTTTTATCGGTCTGTCACCCCTTTTTTTGCCTATCCTTTCCACATCATCAATGTCAACTTCGCTAAAGTTAATTCTCATCATTTTCTGGATAATCTCCACTACTTTGTATGTTGTCAGTACTTTATCTTCTCCTTTATCTTCCGGTACTCCATATATAAATAGGTGTTTCTTCCTCCGTTCTCGGTTACAGTCTTCAATTTCCGATCGCAGCTTCACCACCTCTCCTTCCATCTCCCTTATTCTTGTCTTGAGTGTTATAATCTCTCTCTCGTTGGATTCCACTTTGCTCATTATCTCGTCTGTTTTTCCCTGTATCCACCGTCGTATATGCTCAAATTCCTTCATTTGCTCCTTCATCATATTCTTAATCTGCTCAAACGGGCATACTTCTTCCACCACTTCTTTCACCACTTTTTTATGACCTCCACGTCTTCCCAGTTCATGTTGCCACTAGAAGTCGGGCCAGGGTTTACCTCTACACCTCCTATAGTTAGTAGTACCAATATCACCGCTGCCGCTAATATCATCTCGTCCATCATTCTTGCTTCCATTATACCTCCTTTATTTCTAGCTATCTCCTTTCCCTCTTTCCTCTGCCATCTCCCAATAGCTGCACGATATTGCTCCACTCCAATCATCGTCCTCTTCCCACTCGAATTACTATACCACACACCGTTCACATTCCACGCTGACTCTCCTGAGACCTCCACACAATACGTCCGTCCCCGAACGCTGACTAGGTTAGACTGACTACGATGTCGCTCAATGCTTTATAGTACACAGTTCAAAAAATTAGGGGAACATGTCTTTGAACGTATGCCATGCTTCACAAAACAATACCTCACACCCAAGTATATTACCAACTAAACCTTTATTCTTTACCGTTGAGGTATACAAAATAACATCGATGGATTCGCGTTTATTTTCTGAACGCAAACGGAAATGTCCAAATAGGGGCGAAAACAAAGTGATAACAGTCCTTCAGGGTGGATTTTTATCACAGTTGGAGTGCTTAAGTATGGTGTGTGTCCTCCAAGAGCATTTATCACAGCTTGGAACCTACGTGGGATGCTCCGTAAAAGTCGACCGAGGTCGCGTTGCGGTATCAGGTCCCATTCTTCAATGAGAGTCTGCTCGAGGTCTTGGAGAGTCTGTGGTGGAATAGAACGCCCACGAACACTTATGTCAAGCCTATCGCAAAAATGATCGATGGGATTAAGGTCGGGACTCACTGCTGTCCGTTCCATCTCTTGAATGTCCAGTTCTCGCAAGACAGTTCTGGTGATGCGCGCTATATGAGCCCTGGCATTGTCGTGCATGAGTACGAATTCAGGGCCAACACCGTATGTAGCAACACACGCATGCTGTAGTAGTATCTGCTCTATGTACCCCGCAGCGGTAAGATTACCACGGACAACTACATGATCCGTACGGCCATCAATACTGATGCCACCCCACACTATCACAGAACCTTGTCCGAATTGGTCGCCTTCCTGGACAACATTTGGCATGTACTGCTCACCACGGCGTCTCCATACACGTTGACGTCCATCACGCTGTGTCAGGGGAAATCTGGACTCGTCAGTGAATAACACAGGTCTCCATTGGTGAAGTTGCCAGTTGACGTGGGTACGGGCAAACAGAATGCGAGCTGCGCGATGTTGCTGCGTTAAACGAGGTACTCAAACATGACGTCTGGGTCGTGAGGACACTTCTCTTAACCTGTTCGTTACTGTCCGATCAGGCACTGTGACTCCAGTGACCCTCCTGAGGTCTTGTTGCAGTTCTCTGGCAGTTGTTGAACGATGCCGCAACGCACAGATGGTCAGATATCGGTCATCCTGTGGGGTTGTCATGTGTCCACGACCGTGTCCAACCCTCCTTGTGAAATGGCCTGTCTCATTGTAGAGATTCCACAAGCGGTGAATAATTGACGGAGAGGCTTTAAGATTCACAGCAACACGACGAAAAGTCCACCATTCCTGGATCAAGTGATGGCCCTTGCGACTTGAAACTCGTTAATATGTCTCACGGGATGTGCTGGTCGACGTACAACGTGCTCAAATGACCGCAATAGTCTGTGTACCTCATAACTACACACGGACGCACCGCTATTCCCTTTGTTTTGAGGGTTCACCTGACAGTTTAATGCATGGCTACGCCTGCAGATGGAGTACAACTTCGGTTTGACATACCCCGAGCAGCTGAGTTCTCAAGGTATGCTGGAACGCCATCTCCCAAATTGACGTTCACATACCAGACGTTACAAAACATGTTCCCCTACATTTTTTGAACTGTGTACTTGTCAACTTTATCCTCATGTGCACCATCACACGGTGAATACACTGAGACAAAAATTCTCGTCCTAAATCCTCCAACTGACAAATCTACCCACATCACTGGCTCATTTACGTGCCTAACAGAAACTACGTTGCGTGCAATACAATTCCTGATGAACAGTCCTACCCCACACTCTGCCCTTCCCTTTTCAACAACCGTCGAGTACACTTCATATTCATCCCTTTACCCGAATATCATTAACTCCCAACACACCCAGATGTATCCACTTTGCTGACTCAGCCAGTTCTACATTCTTTCTTCCATGAGTCCCATTAATATTGATAGCTCCCCATCGAATTCAACTTGGTTCGCCAAGTTGTTTCCAAGGAGTCCACTACCTTTCAAATGGAGCGAGACTGCGTTCCTCCCATAGGTCCGAGGCTTGTTTAAAACGTTATGAGCGCGCTCGGTGAAAATTCTGTGAAGCCGGATGCTACCCTACTTACGCATAGTCCCAGTGAGGATCTATCATCTAAGGGGTTAGGGACTACGGTGAATTGTATAGTACCAGCCGCCTGAGCACAAGGAGATGCCCACTAGCACTCCCATTCCATAGCAACTGTTATCCCGACTCTCAGGATCACTAACTACCCACACCAGGAACCACTTCATTATTAACACTTAACTAATAATTTAGGCCTGTCGTAATTAAACTGAACGCCCGCGCAAGCTGCTACAGCTTACCGGTGAGTCGAGCGGCGGATTGCGGTCAACCACTTTTCCCGACTTTTCCGTAATTTCTCTCTGTCTGTCTGTCTGTCTGTCTGTCTGTCTGTCTGTCTGTCTGTCTGTCTGTCTGTCTGTCTGTCTGTCTGTCTGTCTGTCTGTCTGTACACGCATCACGAGAAAACGGATGAAGAGAATTTAATGAAAATCGGTATTGAAGTCGGGAGATGAGCCACTAGACTCTAGGCTATAAATAATTTTACTCACGCTGAGTGAAATGGTAGTTTAGGGGAAGGCCTAAAATTGTATTTTCAAATATCAACGCCGAGCCACGAGAAAGTGGGTTAACAGAATTTAATGAAAGTCGGTATATAGAGTCGGGGCCAGCACGCTAACCATTTAGCCATGGAACCGGACGACATGACACAAATCGTGCGAGATAGTTTTATAGATGGGTGAGTTGCATTGCCAAGCCGAATTTGAGAGGTATTCAGGTCCTGGTCTACAACTGGAACAATTTTAATATGTGCATTATTTTTCTTAAAATCTGGACATGGAAGTGCTGCACTATGCTGCGAATAAACTGCTACAGTAATCATATTCACAGGTGCTTCATCTTCATGGACATCTTTGAGATAATTCAGTTTCATTTTTCTCGTCTAGTAACAGTGTATTATTTAACTTCCAAACATCTTTCACATACTGTGTAAACGGAATGGTGGACTTTTAACTGCTACTCGATGTATTTTGGAACCGGTTTCTTTCTTATCTACCGGCTTCTTTCTATCCAGGGTATACGTTAGTTAGCTGTCCCTCTGTGGAAGGTAATCTATACTTTGGTGCCATGTTTAATTCCCAGGTATTTTAGGGAAGAACTTTGAAAGAACATCCCAAGCGCTGGTGACGGATTGTATTCAAACCTTTCACATTCATAAAATAATTAAAAATCACCGTTTAAGAATATATAGTGAAGTCTTCTCGTTCGTATCTACGCGTTTTCCTTAAGTGAAAATGAAAATTTAAACAGCGCATTGAATAAAGTTTGGACGTAATGAGAAACCCTATGAAGGAAAACTGCAGTGTCGTGGACATAGATGATGTGCACAGAGTGAAGGAGCGAAGAGAGAGAGGTCAAGTAAAGTTAAGTAATTATCGGCTTTCATGGCAAATAACGTTTTAAGGAACACTAGAAATGTAAAAGGTGGAAAAGATATGGGTGAAAAGGGACATGGACAAAGATACCATCACGAAGCAGAGAATTCTACGTTTAAATTTCGTGAACAAGGAATTCGGACTCCAGGCGCACATACGCGGAAAGCACCTTACAGTACATGATAGTGACTGCTGGTGAGCTTGGGACCTCACGGCTGGCCCCAACCGTCGGCTGTCCTGAGAATGTTTTTCCGTGGTTTTCCTTTCTCCTGCACTAAGGAGAATGCCGGGACAGTTCGTAGTACAGGCCACGGCCGCCCACCCCTTCACCTTCTCCGTTCATCTCCTTCACCGTAGCACATCTCCCGGCCTAAGAGACGGTGTCACCGTCTAGGAGGCCCGCCTCCCCCTTCAGGGGAGGAATGGAAACGTTTAGCAGTAGTAGTAGTAGTAGCTTGGATACCAGTGCAGCTAAAGGAAACAGATCAGTAGGAGCAGCAGTAGCGATAAAGTGTAAGGGTTTTTACTTTTTCTTTACTTATTTAGTGGATTTATCTTAGTAAAGTTAATAGAGGGCGTACGCCAGATGGAGGAATGTACGAAGTTGATACGAGTAAGGACAACGCTTGTACAGCAACTTCTGAAACAACAGCTGGTAGAGAGATTCAGTGCACTGCAGGGTCGGCGAAAGGAAGTGGACAGACAGCTGAACTTGCAGAAGTCGTGACGTCGGAGTAGCTGACTGCTGGTTCGAGTCACATCCAGGGTCCAACAAAAGGACAGAAGACAGGAGGAAAGAAATACTGGCCAGAGGTAAATGTTTAAGTTTAAAGGACTGCTGGTTCAAAAAGGTACGTTACATGTGTACAACATGTACAAAGATATTATTATACTGAAATTCAAGTTAAGAGCTTAGGAAAAGTATCCTTCCGCATGTGAGCACGTCCCCTGTTCCCCCTTCCCGTCTCATCTCGGTTCTCCATCTCCGCCACAACCAACTTATCATTAACGCCGTGCGTCCATCTGACAAGTACAGTACTTCATTCTGAAATAGTGAAGCATCAAACGAAATCACTGCCTTTCACATAGCTGTACTTTGATTACGTACCATACCTATTTATTCCTTTATTGACCATGTAAAACCTACAGATTACTGACGAATACCGAGGCAAGAGAAGCAAGAATTATTTTTGTTTCTTACCCTGTGCTGAATAGATACGTTTAAATCAGCTGACGGGACATTTGGATAAAACATGGCGGAGCCAATCAGAGACTTACAACATACGTATACGATTCCGCTCTCGTGCAACGACTGTCAGTGGCAGTTTCTTATAGTTAAAAAAGCTGAAAACCCCACCGGTGAGTGGGATTGCAAAATACAATGCTTCCAGGAATGTTGTAAATATTGTAGTCTCGTCATTCGGAAGGTAAAAACGAACTCATGGTCCTCTCATGACAACATTTCTGTAGGTAGAGGGCGGTTGCGAATATAAAGTAAAGTACACATTATTATTATTATTATCGAATACGCCAAGGATCCTATTCCCATACCGTGTTAAGGCCCTTCCTGTTTTATTTACGGCGAGTGCTGAGCTGACACATCGTTCTTTCCCTGGAGACTTGGATTTTCCATTCCAAGCGAGCGGCGTAAACACTGTACACAGAAACGCCGATCAGCTGCGCGGACTTTTTCACGTCTTCCACAGTCCACAGTGGATTCTAATCTCGTAGGCTACTGTAAACGTTTAAAACAATTTGGTTTAGATTTTCTACTTTATTTTCCTCTACTTTTGTTAGCTTTAAAGTATTTCACAGGGGACTCAAGCGTCACAGCATCACACACGTCTTGCTCACAGCTGGCAGCCATTATGAATACTGAACAGTGAACATGCTGTTGCAGCCAGTATTGCCAACAGTTTTCTTGGATCCATCTTCAACGTCCCACCTATTATGCGAACTTATCAACAGTGGAATGAACTCGAACAAACTTACTAAGTACACAGTGCAATAAGATATCAATATCATATTAAATTATTATTATTTTGCTACATACACCACAGAGAACAATAACTATTCACAGCCATCTACGTATGAAATATAAGAGTTGGTAACGAACCCGAATAACATACAACCTGTGATATATTTTCCATATTTATACAGGGCAAATATTTTAATTCATCAAGTCAGTTCACCAAAATATCTAACCAAACTGAAGGAAGCTCCTGACTTCAGGAACAAGTAACAAACCTAGGGAACTATTTGGCGCTGCGGAAGCCTTTTCACCGACCAGAAGTCTGACTAACATCAAAGGGACCGCTAAGGTCTTGAGTTGACTCTCAGTATAGTTCATTAAAAGGCAGTACCGGTATCTTAAAAGAAGAGAAAGCGAGTAAGGCTACCAACTTGACAAAGGGTAAAAGTTAATCATTACTAGACTGAAGACTAAGACGTGTGAATTAGGGGAATTTTTTAACAATATGGGAAATGAACAGATGAAATAATTAACGGCATAAATTAACATTATTGCCTTTGTTGAGAGTGGTATTGCGCCAGGATATGAATTCCATGTAGACTGTTTTAAAATACAGTATACAGCAAGATGAAAGATAGGAGAGCTCGTAAAGGAAGAAATCCTGGTGAAATACTAAACTTAATAAGGGAGGAAATACGGGAGAAAATCGAACTCGTAGAAACAGAACAAGCACGTTGGGTAAAAATAAAGACGAATCGGAAGGGAGAAATAAGCCTATGCCTTGGTTTTTTCTACAGCACTCCTGAAGGCCCCCATTTTCAAATAAAGATATACTACAACTCTGAAATACATCGGTCCCTCTCCCTAAACCGGGGTATATAGCGAGATGTGTGCTTACGGGCTAGAAGACAGCAGGAATCGCGAGCACCACTATTAATTCATTATGGGTGCCTAGAATGATCCCGTAAAACGACCACAGATATGAAGAACACGTACCTTACAACAGGAGGTGCACACACAGACCACGAGCAGGTATTGTATAGGCTGGAAACTGCGCGCTGCATGTCAAGCCTCGCAATAGCTCACTTGGCAGGGGCGCGGTGGTTCAAATTCCACGCAAGTATATTTTTTATTATTATGCCGACAATTGCCTGGGATGTGGTAAGGTTGCATACTTGATAGCTTCCACAGACTGATTTGTTTATTTGGTCCTGTAACGGGTCGTATGTATCGTGGCATAGGGCACTGAACTGGGTTGGAAGGGGAAGAGGAGGTGATGGTCTGTGGCTAGAAAACAGGCAACCAATTAGATACGTCGTACATCACTGGTGTGGAACCTTACCCGCCGTAAGCGCAGTGCTCGTGCTAGAAATACCTGTACATGAAGGCGAAAGTCGCTTCTCCTCAGTCGGCTTGTTCTTCCTCACGTTGCTGTGCACGCGTACCGGTGACAGTTACCAGTTACCTGGTTTGGTCTACAAGTAGTAACAACTCTCATTATTGTTTCGTATTGAAGATGACGCTAGGAATAGAATCTCAAGGATAATGTAATAAAACCAGCTATTCAATACTTTCCGCGTTAATGTGGTTTGAATCTACATGAATTTATGTAGACTTATCAGGTCAGGTACCTGTTTCACCTATTATTTGGGCATCTTCAGCCTGTAGACAACCTTTAGGTCAAGGTTTGGGAACTTTTTAACCATTTAGAGTATAATATACGAACGTTAATAATCTCTTAAGACTAACATGCCAGGATAATAATTTTTAAAAATGTGAACAAAATATAACTGTGGGTAACACAAATAAAAACTTGTCGGTCCTATTCTATCTAACTTAAAAATATGTCCAAAACTAAAAGGGATCTTCTTCCTCTATCATAAGTCTTGGGTAAAGAGGATATTCATACTGCGGTTCATTTGACCCACCTATATCATTTCGTGTTCTTGACGAACCGTAACTAATGTCAGAATGTATTGTCAACCACAAGTGGAGATTTAGAACTGATTGTTAATTGTAGGCTGGTCAAGATTGTTGTGAATGAAAATATACATTTAATTAACGATGTATTTTACACTTAAGTTAAATAGAATAGGACTGACAAGTTTTAACTGGTAAGTTATTTCAAACCCTAACTCCTCTTCCTATAAACGAATATATGCCCCATTTTGTACACTTGAATTCCAACTTTATCTCCATATTGTGATCTTTCTTACTTTTAAGACACTGCTCAAATTTATTCGTCCACTAATGTCATTCTACACCATCTCTCCAGTGAAATGAAATGAAATGTCGTATGGCTTTTAGTGCCGGGAGTGTCCGAGGACAAGTTTGGCTCGCCAGATGCAGGTCTTTTGATTTGACACCCGTAGGCGACCTGCGCGTCGTGATGAGGATGAAATGATGATGACGACAAATAGGCCTACACCCAGCCCCCGTGCCAGCGAAATTAACCTATTACGGTTAAAATTCCCGACCCTGCCGGGAATCGAACCCGGGACCTCTGTTACCAAAGGCCAGTACGCTAACCATTTAGCCACGGAGCCGGACATCTCTCCAGTGATTCCCCTGTGGGTGGGGGCGGTAGAATAACACCCACGGTATCCCCTGCCTGTCGTAAGAGGTGACTGAAAGGGCCCCAGGGGCTCTGAACTTTGGAGCGTAGGTTGGCGACCACGGGGCCCTAAGCTGAGTCCTGGCATTGCTTCCACTTACTTTGCCAGGCTCCTCACTTTCATCTCTCCTATCCGACCTTACTTGGTCAACACTTGTTCTTTTCCGACCCCGACGGTATTACGTATGGAGGCATAGGGAGTCTTTCATTTTCACGCCCTTCGTGGCCCTTGTCTTCCTGTGGCCGATACCTTCATTGTTCGAAGGGTCGGACCCCTTCCTTTTTATTTCTCTCTGATTAGTGTTATATAGAGGATGGTTGCCTAGTTGTACTTCCTCTTAAAACAATAATCACCACCACCACCACTACCACCATCTCTCCAGTGACAGCTCGGAACATACCACTTAGTCGAGCAGCTTGTCTCCTTTCTCCCAAGTCTTCCCAGCCCAAACTTAGCAACATTTTTGCAACGCTACTCCTTCGTCGGAAATCACCCAGAACAAATCGAGCTGCTTTTCTTAGGATTTTTTCCAGTTTTTGAAACAAGTAATTCTGGTGAGGTTTCCATACACTGGAACCATACTCTAGTTGGGGTCTTACCAGAGACTTATATGCCCTTTCCTTTACATTCTTACTACCACCACTAAATACCTTCATAACCATGTGCAAAGTTCTGTAACCTTTACCTACAGTCCCATGTATGTGATTACCCCAATGAAGATCTTTCCTTATATTAACTCCCAGGTCCTTACAGTGATCCCCAAAAGAACTTTCACTCCATCAACGCAGTAATTAAACCTGAGAGGACTTTTCCTATTTGTGAAACTCATGACCTGACTTTTAACCCCCTTTATCATCATACCATTGCTTACTGTCCACTTCGTAACATTATCGAGGTCATTTTGCAGTTGCTCACACCCAGTAATGAGAACCTAATGGGATTAAACATGTTTACCAAAGAGTCCACCATCACGGATTTGTGGACTGTGGGTACTTTAGGGATTAGTGATCCATCGGAGAAAATGAGCAGGTCTGAGATTGAGTCTACTAGACAAAATTCCCTTGATGTGGTATCGGCCAACAAAGTGGGACGTTTCGAAGTTCGCCTCCCAAGAATTGAAAACCATCCACCAGTGCCTAATAACTACCCCCTGAAGAGACTGCAGTCTACTCTTAAGAAATTGAAGCCTGAAGGTAGCTATGATGCTTATCAGGAAGTATTAGATGATTGGCTGAGGGAAAGGGCGATAGAAGGATTTCCAGCTCAGATAATGGTTGTTCATTGCCACTATTTGCCTCATCATCACGTTGTGAAACCTGGTTCAACAACATCTGCTCGTCCCGTGTTTGATGCCTCTTCTAAAGAGAACAAACAGGCCAGCCTCAATCGTCCTGAGAAATGAGCCAATTTAATCGAGAAGATACCGTCTATGTTGGAACTTTTCTGATTGAATGAGGTAGTAGTTGTTTTGAGATACAGGAAGTGCTTTCTTCCAGATCAGTTTTAGTGAGAGAGACAGGATTTTTTTTTTTTTTTTTTTTTTTTTTTTTGCGATTTTTACGGTTAGACAAACATGGAAATCTTAAGACATGCAGACATTGTGGTTTGGTTTTTGGAGTCTCTCCAAGTCCTTTTCTATTAGAATCTTGCATCAAATTTCGACTTGAAAATGCACTAGCGCTGTGTGAGGAAGGGAAGTCATCATGCCCCAAGTCATTTGTGGAGCTTCTTACTCATAGCTTCTATGTTGATAATTGTCCTGCCAGTTTCGACGACGAAGAACAAGCTAAACAGTTTATTGATGTGGCTTCAGGTGTCATGAGGAAAAGGCATTTTTGTGTTCGAGGGTGGGAGTTGACCGGAAATAATGGCGTTTCTGGACCTACCAATGTGTTAGGATACGTATGGAACACGTCCGACGATTCCCTAGCAATCAACATAGATAACATTCATTCGGTTAACTTTGAGAAAATAACAACGAAATTTATTTGAGTGCTGCCCATAGAATCTTTGATCCGGTTGGTGTCACAGGTAGTGTAGCATTAATACCAAAATTGCTGCTACAACAAACTTGGAGGGAGGGTTTGACATGGGATGAAGATGTCAGTGAAGAGATCAAAATGAAATTCTTGAGTTGGCTTGAAGATGTTCCTCATTTAGCTCGAGTTAAGATTCCTCGTTGGGTGTCTGACGGAAGCAGCCCAGGTGACTCTTGGATACTTAACATTTTTTCAGATGCCTGCCAGATGGATGCCAGATGCAGCTGCTGTATTCCTGCATGTCGAGCAGGAGGGTGAAGTGAGTGTTAAGTTGGTGGCTGCCAAGTCAAGAGTTGCGCCTGTGCCATGAAAAAATTTTACTCTCCCCTGCCATCGTTTGATTCCATGTGCCTTATGCTTGCAAGCTGTCTTGTGTATTGTGAACTTGTTGGATGTATTTTAAATGTATTCTTTATTTGCTATGGGTTACCCCTTAAATAACAAATCATTGCCCTTGTTCCCGCATGCCTTCAGAAAAATTGAGAATGTTCTCGCTCTGAAGCGCCTCCCTTCAGATCGAGGTCTCGCTGTCTATGCTTCACGCCCCTTACCCTTCCTCCTCACCCCTCTGGGGGAGTAGCGTCAGGCTTGAACTTGGCCGCTGCTCGCGGTGCTCACGCTGCCGGCTGTGAATTGTCTGCTGGCACTTGAGCTGTGCGCTCCCTTGTCGGGCTGTTTTCCTGACCCTTCGTATGGGATAGGCCTGAGGTATTAGAAAACGTTTATTACGAACTTGTATCTATAGTAAACTCGTAATGTTTTAGCTTCTCTTTTGAGAGCTTTAAGGGCGTAGACCCGCTGGTGTTTAGAAGTGGCTTGTATTCTTTTGTAATGATGTTTTCCCCTTCAGGGAAGTGCCTGTACTATAGGCGATCTGAAACCTCCGTATGTAGAGGAATAAGCCACTGCTAAGTCATGCAAGTACTTGAAGGTTGTATCTAGCGTTGTATTTTCATTGTCCTGTTAATTATTTGGGGCATTTCTTAACATGCCTTTGAGAATTGGTTTCGAAATACGGAGGCTATTAACTAATCCGTTGTAAACTCTTGTTCCTCCTTGGTATTAAATCTGTTTAAGTGTTCTCCGCTTGTTTTGGGGAGTGTTTTAATTTAAATTGTAATGTTTATTGTGGTCGGATAGACCGGTTATGCTCTAGGTGCTCGGAATAAGAAACTATTCTGTCACTTGTTGTAAATTGAATGGTACCTGTTAATGAGGGGTGGCTCCCTCGTTGTTTTAAAGTGGTTATAATATATATATTCTCGTTTCTTTGTATTACTCAAGATATGCGTGATTTTAATTATGTGAATAACTTCAAGTCTTGTGAAAACGAAGGAAGGCAACTTGTTCTATTTGTAAAATAAAGTTTGGGCATATTTTAATTTAAGGTGCCTTATTATCCAGCGCCTAGGCCTACCGCTTCTTATAATGCTGCTATTGGACAATATTTTCCGGAACAGCGCCAACTGGAAAATCGGGCAAGGGATTGACCCTTCCCACTTTAGAACTTTTCGCAGCATCAATGGGATCGAGATTATATGCATCGATTGTAAAGGATATTGCATTCTCGATATCAAGGAAATCTTTTGGACATATGCTACAACTGTTCTCACTTGAATTCAGTAAAATGAAGCACGGGATGTTTATGTGAATAACCGGATTAAAGATATTCGTGATCTGTCAGTTGATTGTGACTGGAAACATGTTCCTAACAAAGAAAACCCATCAGATCTTCCATCACGTGGATGTTCTGTGTAGAGGTTGTTACAATGCCGTTGGCGGGAGGGCCCTGATTGGCTGAGAGGGAATACAGACTGCTGGCCACAAAGTGAGGAAGAAATAAATTTGGAGAGCAGGAAGAATGTCGTTTCTTTGATATCAAGCTAATTCTGAAGACATCAGTAAAGACTGGTATTACCGACGCTTTTCTCATTACAAGAAAATTGTAAGGATGGTAGGCTGGATGTTTCGTTGTTTGACCAACTGTCGCACCAGCAAAGCTCACCGCATACATTGCGAGCTGACAAGTGAGGAATTGGTCACAGCAGAAAGTAAGATTTTACAGTGAGTACAGGAGGAAATGTTCATAGATGTTTCGATTCCAAACTCATTCCATGTATTGACGAACAAGGATTGATTCGTTTCATGAGCAAGACATCTGATCGGGAAGATGCCAAGAACTTCTGTCATTCCATTGTGTTCTCAAAGGTTGATCACCCCATCGTTCAACGACTGACTATGGACGACCATCTTGCCAACTGTCATGCTGGTACGCAGATGTTTTTTGTCAATTCTGAGACAATAGCATTGCATTCTAGGAGGTAGACAGACAATTACAGCTGTTATCAACTCCTGCACGATTTGTAAACGCCACAGCTCGAAGAAGTTGGCAGCTCATCCTTCACCATTACCTGAAAGTAGATTGCGTGACGCAAGAATTTTTGAAGTTACTGGAGTTGATTTTGATGGTCCTCTCGACATCAAGGCCGATGATGGAACCTCGGGGAAGGCATGGGGTTCTGTGTTCACTTGTGGGGTTTACCGTGCGTTAAGATTAGAATTGGTGTCCTCGTTATCCACAGACAGTTTTCTACAAGCCTCCATACGTTTCGGTTGCAAACAAGGAAGACCTGGCATTGTCTACAGTGACCAAGGGACAAATTTTGTTGGAATTGACAACTCCTGTCGCAAAATGGATTGGAATGTAGTCTCACAATACAGTAAAGTTCAGCGTTGAAGATAGATTGGCGTTTTAATGCTATAGCTTTGCCATGGTGGGGAGGTTGGTGGGAACGCCTAGCAGAAGTACCTACTGAAAACTCTTCTTTGGCGAGTGCTTTTTCGATTGTCTGTCAGCTGTGCATAAAATCTTCTGTGACTGCGAAACTGTCATAAATTCTTGCTCATGAACCTATTTGTCCGACACCCAGCACATCTGGCTGCTCTAACTCCAAACATGTTTCTACACGACATAGAAGAAGTAGGAGTACCTGAGTATGATCTATTTGAAGCCACTGATCTTCGGAAAAGGCTGCAGTATCACCATCAGCTGAAGAAGAGTATTAGAAAAATATTTCGTACTGACTATTTATGTCAGTTGATGTTATTTGCCAGAAAATATAATCCACATGATCTCAAACCAGATAAATCTTGTTTATTGGCAATGATTGCACTAAAAGAATGAACTGGCCATTTGGACGAGTTATTGAGTTGATTAGAGTATCGTAGTTCGTGTCGTCACTGCTTCAGGCGATTTTATAAGGCCAGTTGAAGGAATCTACTCCTTAAATAATCTACCCCTTAGAACTCGAGATTCAACCCCATGAAGATAACTAGGAAATCCGGAACCACCTAAGAAAAGACTTTGTTCCAGGTGAAGAAAATGTAACAGACAATCATGATACAGGAGCATGTGACTCTTCTTGTACATCTGAGATGGTCTTCCAGTTTCATAACAGTCCGGGAGAGTGACTCGTCTAGGACGACTGGTTCAGAAACCCAAAAAATTAAACTCGTGATTGTGTTAATTAATATTTTTGTTATATTATTGAATTTTGTCATTTTGTAATTGATTCAGGACTACAATTTATTGAAGCGGAAAGGTATGCTATGTAAGTCAATTCATGTCAACTTCAATTGACTTACGTGGGAGGAAGTGGTGCGAGGTCGGTGAGTGTAATCTCTTTGACTCTTAAAACTCCTTATTTTTGTTTTTGAGGACTCTGTTTTACCTTTGGAAGAAAAGAAACACATTTCAAGATAGTAGATTTGCGCCTTTGTTAAAAAGGACAAATCACTGTACACTTTTAAAATGAAAGTAAATGAATATTGATATTGTATAAGCTATAAGAGACCGGGCGAGTTGGCCGTGCGGTTAGGGGTGCGCAGCCGTGAGCTTGCATCCGGGAGATAGTGCGTTCGAACCTCACTGTCACCGGGCTCGATAGCTGCAGTCGCTTAAGTGCGGCCAGTATCTAGTATTCGGGCGATAGTAGGTTCGAACCCCACTGTCGGCAGCCCTGAAAATGGTTTTCCGTGGTTTCCTATTTTCACACCACGAAAATGCTGGGGCTGTACCTTAATTAAGGCCACGGCCGTTTCCTTCCCACTTCTAGCCCTTTCCTGTCCCATCGTCGCCGTAAGACCTATCTGTGTCGGTGCGACGTAAAAAAAAAAAAAAAAACCTTACTGTCGGCAGCCCTGAAGATGGTTCTCCGTGCTTTCCCATGTTAACACCAGGAAAATGCTGGAGCTGCACCTTGATTAAGGCCATGGGCGCTTCCTTCACACTCCTAAGCTTTTCCCATCCCATCGTCACCATAAGACCTATCTGTTTATTTCGGTATGACGTACGCATAAAACAAATATATTTGTAATTTTCCCAACAATGCCCATTCATCTCAAATGTATATAACTATCGTACATCCTGTGACGTAATACGGAATAGTATTGGCCTGCAACCAAAACTTCCAAGCACCGTCTTCATTTAATGGAAATATGAATGGTTCGTTGCATACTGTGAGCCTCTCGTTTAGACCATGTTCGCGACCACACTTGTGCCATATAGCAAAAATAAAAAATAAAAAAGTAACCCGCTAGAACAGAGTGAAGTGAAGATCGAAGATCCAACGAGAGAAGCATCTGTTAAGGAAGTGATGATCATCATCATCAACATAATGGTGGTGTTAATTTTTTTGATGGGGCAAAACAACGAAATATGTTGATTGATGTTAAGCAGTAGTTATTTTAAAACACGCATACGATTTTTACAATTTGCTTTACGTCGCACCGGCACAGATACATATCACGGCGATGATGGGATAGGAAAGGGTTAGGAGTGGGAAGGAAGCAGCCGTAACCTTAATTAAGGTACAGCTCCAGCATTTGCCTGGTGTAGAAATGTGAAACCACGGAAAACCGTCTACAGGGTACCGACAATTGGATTCGAACCTACTATCTCCCGAACGCAAGCTGACAGATACGTGAAATACACACACTAAATAATAGGAATGATCTCTATAAATCACTAAACCAACCTCTATTTTGCTGGTTCACCCTCACGCATTGTTTCTATATTGGGCACGTTTCTATGGTAATGCTCTCCTGCGCTTAGTGGTATTACCCAAATCTCGATCTTTGACAAAATAATGTACAGATCTTTTTTGTAGACAGGACTGTTTAATAATTCAGGTAGAACATACGTGAATCACGCTGTTATGGTTATGAAATTACTAGAAGGTAGTAAATTATGATATCAATATCGAAATACAAGTGGCCATGGCGTCCTCGTGTGACATATCCTTTCCCCAACTGCCGACACACATTGTGGAGATCATTCTGGGCTACCTCAACTTCCGAGAAGTGTGTGCCATGCGTGGCTTGTGCCGCCGGCTCATGGAGACTTGCGGCCGAATTGTCCGCAGAGGAATGCGCCATCTCAAACACGACATCTACAATGAGCTAGTGATCCTGCAACAAGAATTGATCAGCAGTGATCCTGAAAACGTCCAAGTGAGAGTGCCTCTCCTCAGGTGACATACCTTTATCAAATATCGGAGAAGACATAATCTAGGGGTAGAGTTTTATTTGACACATAGCGCAGAAATATTCGTATTATATATATTTTTATGGAGAAACTATGTGTCGTTGATAGTGATTACGGGATTTCTTCAGGTGTAATAATACCTGATCGGAACGCGTCAGTTGCACTCGGTTGTCAAATCTGGGCACATATCATTTGCGCCCGGTGGTCAGTTTACACGCGGCAGTACTCTTCTTCCAAAAATGCTGTTTAAAATAATTCTTCCAGTAACTTGGTACTCATCAAAATGTGTAAAATAATTGTATCAGCAACTTGGTACCCGTCAACGTGTACAAAACGATTGTAATCGAATTAATATTTATGCTTATAACAATAATTAATGCTTTTAATGAAAAGTAATATTACATCAATCACTCATCAATGATCTGTATTTAGGGCGATCGCCCATCTGGCAGATTCCCTATCAGTTTTTTTTTGTTTTTTTGTTTTGCTAGGGGCTTTACGTCGCACCGACACAGATAGGTCTTATGGCGACGATGGGATAGGAAAGGCTTAGGAGTTGGAAGGAAGCGGCCGTGGCCTTAATTAAGGTACAGCCCCAGCATTTGCCTGGTGTGAAAATGGAAACCACGGAAAACCATTTTCAGGGCTGCCGATAGTGGAATTCGAACCTACTATCTCCCGGATGCAAGCTCACAGCCGCGCGCCTCTACGCACACGGCCAACTCGCCCGGCCCTATCAGTTGTTTACTTCATATTTACATTTATTTATAATTGTTTATCTAGCTTGCCTTTAAATATTCTCAACGAACTTGGAAATCGATCGAACATTTCTCTTGATAATTTATTACAATCCCCTACTCCTTGTCCTATAAATAAATATTTTCCCCAATCTATCCTCTTGAATTCCAGCTTTATCTCCATATTATGATCTTTCCGACTTTTAAGACCTCCACTCAAGTTTATTCTTCTACTTATGTCATTCCACGCCAACTCACGACTGAGAGATCGAAACATAACACATGGTCGAGCATCTCGTCTCCTTACTCCCAAGTCTTCCCAGCCCAAACTTTGCAACATTTTAGTAACACTACTGCTTTGCCGGAAATCTCCCAAAAAAACCGTGCTGCTTCCCTTTCATTTTTTTCTAATTCTCGTATCAAGTAGTCCTGGTGAGTGTCCCATACATTGGAGCCATACTCTAACTGCGGTCTTACCAGAGACTTATACCCTCTCTCCTTTACATCCTTACTACAACTTCTAAATGCTCTCATAACCACGTGAAGAGATCTGTAACCTTTCTTAACCACCTCGATAATATGATTACCCCAAATGAAGATCATTCCGTACATTAACACCTAGGTACTTACATTGTTCCCTGTGAGGTACTGTCACCCCATCAACACAATAATTAAAACTGAGAGGACTTTTCCTCTTGGTGAAACCTACAACGTGAATTTTCATCCCTTTGTCTGCTGTCCGTCTCACTATATTGTTCAAGTCCCCCTTCAGTCCCTCACAATCCTGCAACTCAGTTACTACTCTATACTATCAAATATCATCCGCAAATATCCTTATCACTGATTCCAGTTCTTTACTCGTATCATTTGTATATACACTGACTGACAGAGCAAATGCAACACCAAGAAGGAGTGGGTCGAAAGGGATGAAAGTTGGGGAAAAAACAGAGACGGCACGGACGAATAATTGATGTTTATTTCACACCGATATGCAGGTTACACAATGCGCACGGCATCGACTCAGTAGGATGTAGGACCACCGCGAGCGGCGATGCACGCAGAAACACGTCGAGGTACAGAGTCAATAAAAGTGCGGATGGTGTCCTGAGGGATGGTTCTCCATTCTCTGTCAACCATTTGCCACAGTTGGTCGTCCGTACGAGGCTGGGGCAGAGTTTGCAAACGGCGTCCAATGAGATCACACACGTGTTCGATTGGTAAGAGATCCGGAGAGTACGCTGGCCACGGAAGCATCTGTACACCTCTGAGAGCCTGTTGGGAGATGCGAGCAGTGTGTGGGCAGGCATTATCCTGCTGAAACAGAGCATTGGGCAGCCCCTGAAGGTACGGGAGTGCCACCGGCCGCAGCACATGCTGCACGTAGCGGTGGGCATTTAACGTGCCTTGAATACGCACTAGAGGTGATGTGGAATCATACGCAATAGTGCCCCAAACCATGATGCCGCGTTGTCTAGCGGTAGGGCGCTCCACAGTTACTGCCGAATTTGACCTTTCTCCACGCCGACGCCACACTCGTCTGCGGTGACTATCACTGACAGAACAGAAGCGTGACTCATCGGAGAACACGACGTTCCGCCATTCCCTCATCCAAGTCGCTCTAGCCCGGCACCATGCCAAGCGTGCACGTCTATGCTGTGGAGTCAATGGTAGTCTTCTGAGCGGACGCCGGGAGTGCAGGCCTCCTTCAACCAATCGACGGGAAATTGTTCTGGTCGATATTGGAACAGCCAGGGTGTCTTGCAAATGCTGAAGAATGGCGGTTGACGTGGCGTGCGGGGCTGTCACCGCTTGGCGGCGGATGCGCCGATCCTCGCGTGCTGACGTCACTCGGCCTGCGCCTGGACCCCTCGCACGTGCCACATGTCCCTGCGCCAACCATCTTCGCCACAGGCGCTGCACCGTGGACACATCCCTATGGGTATCGGCTGCGATTTGACGAAGCGACCAACCTGCCCTTCTCAGCCCGATCACCATACCCCTCGTAAAGTCGTCTGTCTGCTGGAAATGCCTCCGTTGACGGCGGCCTGGCATTCTTAGCTATACACGTGTCCTGTGGCACACGACAACACGTTCTACAATGACTGTCGGCTGAGAAATCACGGTACGAAGTGGGCCATTCGCCAACGCCGGGTCCCATTTATCGTTCGCTACGTGCGCAGCACAGCGGCGCATTTCACATCATGAGCATACCTCAGTGACGTCAGTCTACCCTGCAATTGGCACAAAGTTCTGACCACTCCTTCTTGGTGTTGCATTTGCTCTGTCAGTCAGTGTATAAGAAAATATAAAGGTGCAATAATACTGCCCTGCGGGACCCCCTCTTAATCATTACAGGATCAGATAACGCTTCACCTACTCTAATTCTCTGAGTTCTATTTTCTAGAAATGTAGCCACTAATCAACCACTCTTTTGTCTAGTCCAATTGCCCTCATTTTTGTCAGTAATCTCCCATGATCTACCCTATCAAAAGCCTTGGACATGTCAATAGCCATACAGTCCATTTGACCTCCTGAATCTAAAATATCTGCTATATCTTGCTGTAATCCTACAAGTTGAGCTTCACTGGAATAGCCCTTCCTAAATCCGAAATGCCTTCTATCAAACCAGTTAGTAATTTCACAAACGTGTCTAATATAATCAGAAAATGTCTTCCCAGAGCTCACAAACTACACATGTCAAGCTGACTGGCCTGTAATTTTCCGCTTTTGTTTGTTGCCCTTTTATTTGTACACTGGAGTTACTATTTCAACTCTCCATTAATTTGGTATAGCTCCTTCTTGCAAACAGTAATCTAATATGTCAGATATGGCACTATATCCCAACCCTCGTCTATGTTGTGAAACGAGTTTTCGACGAAATGTTGGCATTTTTATGTTTAGGATTGATTCTGTTAGCGTTTTGTATGGTATTCTGTTTAATTTTCATTATTATTTAATATACATACTGAATGAACATCGCACGGGGAGTGGAGACTGTTTTAGTTTGGCACATTTGAACAAGTAACAAGCAACAAGGGCGTTACGTATTGGCGTTTAAGTAAACATTCTCAATAGTAACCAACTCTTAGTGGCGCCACTCACTGAGGATAAATATGTTCCAAGCGCAACTGATGTGTTCACTTGAAAGAGGTTCGAGCGCAACTGACTGGTTACTTTTTAACTCTTTCGAACCCAACCGATATATAAACAGAGAATACACAAAGTGATTTTCCACATTAATCCCTTACCGCAGAGAAATAAAGTTTTACATTAGTATTTGAGTAGGAATATAATACATTGATGAAATTATCTTGTCATTCATGTTAAATATATTACCTGTAACTGATACCATAAGGTATTATAGATCTTTTGCATTTTCAAAACTAAAAATATGCATGTTAACTTTCTCATCGACAAAGCGGAAGCAGGTGAATCACTGAATAACTTACTTGGCATTAAACATCAAATGCAATGGTCATCGTCAACATTACACACTCTTAATATATGCAAATAATTTACAAATTACCAATGAAGAGACGAAGTTTATATAGGATAGCTGGTTGCCAGATAGAGTCAAAGGATTTTCCGATATCCACGTTCGCTAATGCAGAGGTTCTCCTGGAGTGGAGATAAGTGGTGAGGGAGATTGTTTTGTCGAGAGGTATCTTTGGGCATCGAAAACTATCTGGGATTTTGGAAGTAATCTAGGAGTCCTAGGGAATTAAAATTCCTTCTAGGATTTTGGAAAGGATGGGGAAAAGATTTATGGGGCGATATGAGTGAAGATCGGAGAGGACTTCGTTGGGTTTACGAAAAAGGGGTATATTGGCTTTACTTCAGTGTTTGGGGTGAGCACCTGTATAAGCTATCTTAATATATATCATACTTAAGATGTCACTTATTCGATGTAACGGTTGGAGATCTGGTCAGAGTCTTAACAGGTATCTTTTTAAGAAATTTTGTAATTTCAAGAGGAGTGGTAGGGGAATTTAACAGATGGTTGCAATCTATGTTGGGGAAATTGAGAAAGGAGAGTTGGAGTTCTGGGTAATCGGGGCGGGCATAGCTGTTGTCAGTAGGCTCGTCTGGGTGGTCAAAGGGAGGGGTACTTTTTTTTTTTTTTGCTAGTTGCTTTACGTCGCACCGATTCAGATAGGTCTTATGGCGACGATGGGACAGGACAGGGCTAGGAGTGGGAAGGAATCGGCCGTGGCCTTAATTAAGGTACAGCCCCAGCATTTGCCTGGTGTGAAAATGGGAAACCACGGAAAACCATTTTCAGGGCTGCCGATAGTGGGGTTCGAACCTACTATCTCCCGAATACTGGATACTGGCCGCAATTAAGCGACTGCAGCTATCGAGCTCGGTGGGGTATATGTTAGAGAGAAGACTATTTTACAGTGGTCAGCAAATAAGCCTGCTTTGTCTTTGTAGGTAGCTGTGGGTCTTGGTGGGTGGAGTATGAGGTAAGTGGGTTGAGGTTTACTAGTCATTGTAAGGTGCCGAAAGGTGGTACAAAATTCTTTGGATTCATCGTAGTCAGCTATCTCAGTCCATTGTTCACGTTTTGTTGCTTTATGCACGAGTGAGCGTAGCATAATGTGTGTCGGGTCTTTGGTTCTAGCGCAGGCGTGATAACACAACTTTATAATTTTAAAGGAACAGACTTGAAATTACCCGATTTATCGACAATGTTCCATGTCGCTCCAGTGGAAAACATAAATACGAGGGTTGACAGACTCAGTCCTGCCGAAAGGAAGGGGACATAACCCGAATAAGTTTTAAGAAACTTTATTGAAATGGCCTGAAAAAGGCCACACCCATGCCAAGAAACATAGTCCATGCTGATTTCGAATCTGTTATCCGTTATTCTCTGTTCTTTAGATATTATAACCTATCTTATTAAATTTGTTGTAATACTTCACAGATTTGGTTTAGGAAGTTTAAAGTTTTTATTGATCTATTATACAAAAATATAAACATTAGTACAGAATAGATAGTACATTACATTTAAACTCTGGATCCAGAAGAAGTTTGGAAGCTATTTCTCTGCGATTTTCTTTTATGTGAAAATGGATCTTACTGCGAAGAAACCAACAATAGTCGCTCGTCATGGAGGGATCCCATCTACCTTGATATCTACGTTCTATTTGTAGTATAACTTGATGAAAACGTTCCCCTTGCTCGTCGCTAACTGCACCCAAATTCTCAGGAAAGAAGTCTAATTAGTGTGAAAGTATGAAATGAATTTCTAATAACATGCCAAGTTTCTATAGTTATTTAAAATATCATTTGTCATTTTTTGTTTCCTAAAAGCCCATTCATCATTTCTTTAAATGATAACCGTGCAGCAAGTTCAGTGGCATTCAGCTACACATCAAATTTGGAATTGTGGTGGTGCTGGAGATATGTGGAGAAGGTGAGGGGTTTGGTGGCCGATGTCTGTACTAGGAACCGTCCTGGCATTCGTATTAGTGCGGGAGAAACCACAGGACAGCCGAGGGTGGGGACCAGCCCCTCTCCGTCTCCCGAATGCAGATCTGTCACTCGTCCTCTGCTCGATTGATCGGTCGGAGTGAAGAACTGAAGGACCGTGCCCACTTGTAAGCCGACCCGATGCGCGGTTAGGGACTGGGCTAAAGATGTCATTCCGTACCCGGACACAGTTCGGCGAGCCTAGACGGTTACGCTGTCTCTCAGGCCAGAAAGATTTGTGTTGGTGATATGATACAGAGAAGGTGAGGTGGGTGGGGCCGTGGCCTATAAAGGAATTAGTGCTGGGGGCGGAGTAGTTGCTCCTATGATTACAATCGCTAGTGCGAGTGCAGCGCTTCATCCGGTATTCTCTGCTAGTAAACTGTTGCTCAGGAACCAATCGTTGCTCCGGAGGGTGAGTGGAGGACGAAGGAACAGTACTGCGTGTGTGTTCGCTTGCAGAGAGGATTCAGGGAGGGATTAAGGAGGACTTTAGCCCCTCCCCAGTTACATTTAAAAATTTACAACATTTGTTTTTGTATAATTAAATAATACGTACAGCTTTATTTCTGCCTTAAATATGTATGCCAACGAAGTTTGTTAGGGATGAACAGTAGTATAGTGACTGTAGGATAGTAAGTACTAGCTGTTACCCACGGCTTCGCTCGCGAGGATTTGGTAAGTTCCTGATAATTAATTGTTCCTCGGTACTGCACTAAGACATTATCTGAAAATCCCTTAAGTATAATGTATGTTGGGTATTCAGCCCAAAGGCTGTTTTGATCCTCTACAGCTCCATCAACAGCTGTCATAGATAGCCTAGGTGTCAATGAAGAGGAATACTAGGGAAATGAGGAGTGAGTTAGTTTCCCGTTGCTTTCCTCACTGAGCCAGAAGTTGCTATTACATATCAGTCTGCCAAGCCCACTGAAATGCACGCACCAACCGACCCTATGAGCGATATTTTCACACCATTCATAACAGAGTGGCTGCATAAGGAACGGTATTACTAGAATCGCTCAAACCTCAGTTACTTTCATATTGTCAGAGCCAAGGAAGAGACTGAGAAGGTCAATGAAAGTAACAAATTTATTCTAGCCCATACCAGAATACATAGTGCACCGTAAACACTACATCCTGCCAGCAAAGGCATTAAAGTATAAAAACTCACCGAAAAAAAAATGCATTTCATTTACCCCCAGAAACTCTTCGTAAACCACGTTTGTGGCATTGCCTTTTGGAGTTAAGTGACCAGGCTACTGGCAGAGCTAAATGTGGAACATGCGACATGGAACTCTACATGTGAGAAACAGTCTTCTTTTAAGTCAAAAGAAAACGAAAGGGTTTCTTTATTTCTAAAGGAGATTCCAAATAACGATTTTCAAGTCTGTAACAACCTAGTTTTTGAGATATGATTATCCTCATAAAGATAATACAACTCCTTCTTCACCTTTTTCGATCTCCAGCTTAATTTTCCGAAAACAAAAAGTATTTGTTTCTTTATTTTTAAAGGGGATTATAAATACCAATTTTCACGTCTGTAACATGTTAAGTTTATGAGATATACTCTAGATATACTCATTTTAAAAACTGCCCCACTCCTCGGCTGAGTGGTCAGCGTTGAGGCCTTCGGTTCACAGGGTTCTGGATTCGATTCCGGGCTGGGTTGGGGATATTAATCGCGTGTGATTAATTCATCTGGCTCGGGGACAGGTTGTTTGTGTTTGTCCCAAAACTCTCCTCTTCATATTCACTCAAAACACCACATTACCAACCACAACAGGAACACACAATAGTAATGACATCCTTACACACGAGGTTGGCGTCAGGGAGGGCATCCCGCCGTATAACAGGGTCAAATCCACATGTGCTACACAGTTCGCACCCACGACCCCACAGGTGTGGGAAAAGTGGTAAAAGAAGAAGATGCTCATTTTAAAAATTCACCAGATTTTTTAAATTATTTCTTCCCCTTAAGTGTATTATCAAAAAAGCGTTTTCATTTATTTTTAAAAGAGATTTCAAGTACCAGTTTTAACGTCTGTAACATCTTCAGTTTCTGAGATGTGTGTATCCTCATAACATTCAACTCCTTCCACACTTCTTTTCACCCGCCACCCCCCCTCCCTCACCCCTTCTGCGGATTTTATGAAAACAAAAATTTGTGTCCTTTTATTTTTAAAGGAGATTCCAAATACCAATTTTCATGTCTGTAACATGTTAGGTTTTTGTGATATATTGCAGATAATCTCACTGCTGTAAGAATACTGGAGCTGACGTTGCCATGGTTATGACAGTTCATATCTTTGTCCGATCCCTAGAGCAGGGGTAGTGTGGTGCCAATATCTCCATAACGGTTGGTTTTAGGGCCTTAAAACATGGTCAAGGGGATTAAACTGAGCTTTGTCTCGTCCTTGTATGACAAATTCGATATTTCTCCTATATTAGCCTAATATTTTTATATCTCCCCGTATCCCCCCCCCCCTCTCGAATTGTTTTGAAAATAAAATACAGCCCATGTCCCTCAGGGATAATGAATATTTATATTCGTAAAATAATTTTTAGAATCGGTCCAGTAGTTCCTGAGATTAGCCATTACATGCAAACAAACTTTACTTCTTTATATATTAGTAAGATTAAATTCGTCTAGCAGTGGCCAGAGGACTGTCAACAATAGGCTGCATCTTGGTATAGGCCTATGTCCTTTACCTCAGCGACCTCCAAGTCCAGAACTTCTCTACAAGTTACGACGAGCTTGTGGATTGCGATTTATTAACATTCACAGAGAATATGTTTCAAGAGAAGTTTTACTTTACGGGTAATTAAAATATTTAATATCCATGAAAATATATGGAACTAGAAAGATTTTGTTGAAGGGGATTTGTAGCCTCTGAGGACGGTTCTCTGTTCTCGTTTTTCGTGGTTTAGTGGTTATAGAGTCTGGCTGTCAAGTAGGAAGCCCGAGTTCTATTTTAGAGCTGTGCATTTTTATTTTTGTATTAATTAATTCAGAACTAATTAAGTTCTAAATTTAATTTTTGGTTACACATTACCCGTACGAATCACGGGTACGTCACTATATTATACTATAACAATAATATATTTTACTTTATTAATACCAATCTATTACGTATCGAACAGTTACATACTTTATGCTATATGTCACTACCTAGCAGTAGTTAAAATTCATTATTTAATGTTAATTGTTTTACGCCCCACTAACAACTTTTACGGTTTGCGGAGATGCCGAGGTGCCGGAATTTAGTCCCGCAAGAGTTCTTTTACGTGCCAGTAAATCAACCGACATAAGGCTGACGTATTTGAGCACCTTGAAATACAACCGGACTGAGCCAGGATCGAACTTGCCAAGTTGGCAAGTTACTTCGATTCAGAGGATCCCGGGTTCGACAAAGACACGGCCGCTTCCTCCCCACTTCTAGAGTGAGTTGGTCGTCCAGAGCAGATCTTGTTTTTTAAAGGGTTGTGAAAAGAAGAAATGGTTGCGTATCTACCATCAACATGTGAAAAGCCAATAACATTATTATTATTATTATTATTATTATTATTATTATTATTATTATTATTATTATTATTATTATTATTATTATTATTACTTCGATTCAGAGGATCCCGGGTTCGACAAAGACACGGCCGCTTCTTCCCCACTTCTAGAGTGAGTTGGTCGTGCGGTTAGGTGCAGACAGCTGTAAGCTTCTATCCGTGAGTTAGCGAGTTCGAACCCTACTGTCGACAGCCATGAAGATGGTTTTCCAGTAAGGAGCCTCACATAAGTAGATGGAATGGTAGGACAGAGCTATGTGCCCGCAGTCAACAACCCAGGCCCTTACCTATTAAGTTGAACTGAGGTCATGTAGGCGGATGGGGAGATTAGAAGGGTAGTAAAGGCAGAGGGAAGGAAGCGGTTGTAGCTGCCTTGTAGAGAATTGTAAAACCATAGAAAACCACTTCGAGGAGGGTAAGGTATGAATCAAACGCTTCTGTACTTAGTTGAGCACCTGTGCCAGAGTTGATTCCGTTTCAGGCCTTGTATCACTTTTCAAATTTCGTAACAGAGCTGCGAATCAAACACATTGTACATACTTTATGTATAGTTTAATAATAATAATAATAATAATAATAATAATAATAATAATAATAATAATAATAGCGGAACTGAGCATGTGTCATACTAAAGTCACGCTGTTTTAACATGCAGTGATCACGTCGACATGGTTATGCAAGTTTAGACTTGTTCGTTGTCAAAGTCACTCTCTAGTAAACTCAAGCCTTTATAAATGCTATAAGTGAGAATATTTTATTTAGTCTATAAGATATTGTGATAGAGAGTACAGCGCTTTATTCCATCATTACAAGAACATTAATAGTTGATGTATAAGGCTTTAAAATGAACAGGAACAAATTTTGTGTTCAAAGAGGTGACTCTGTTGGATTGCACTGTGTTGTAAGCGCCAAAACTCGTCAGTTTAGTATTTAGCTCACCTTTCCCTTACTGTCTGCAAAGAGATGAAGACGAAAGGCAGACACAATGGTTAGAAAAAAAATAGATCTGCAGTGGGAAGAAAAAATACCTTATCGCTTTCTAGCTATGATCATGAACGCTCATTTGTCCAGAGCAGATCTTGTTTTTTTAAAGGGTTGTGAAAAGAAGAAATGGTTGCGTATCTACCATCAACATGTGAAATTATCGACATGCATGACTTAGGATATCCATCATTTAAAACTCTTCTCAAGTAGCATAGTGGAGAAACAATTAAACAGTCTTCACGCCATGTGTGCGTGCTCTTTGATTGGTTGTGTCGCAGTGCATGCCGGGAAGTGAACAACATTTATATAAATTACAGTGTCGAAATGATGACAGTGTGAAAGAAGCATTTGTAAAGTCATCCTGTCATTTCTATCTGATACTAGTGTAACGCAGTTGAAAAGGCAATTGTAAAGTTTTATGCTTACAATGAAAAACTAAATACTTTTACTGAAGAAGAGTTAAAGGCATTACCAAAAGCATTTCTAGTGAATGTAGCTGGAAATTCTGTAAAGGAAATTTGGGAGGAAGTGCCTCGTGAGTGGACACAAGATCCTGTTTTATCAGAGCTTCAAAACTGTAGTCTACATCATGAACAAGTAAGTTTATCAAAGAGACCTTCAGTGAGACAGTGTCATACATGTCAACTGATTAAACTGTATCACGAACTTAAAGCTAACGAGATGACTTTACTTCTGAACACTTACCATGGCTGTGAAGAAAGCATACAAGCAGACATAGAAAAACATGAAGAGACGTGCTGGGAGAGAGATAAAGAATCATGCTGGGCATGGGCTCATCAATAAAACAATTGATCTTATTCCTTTTGAGCTTCATCTTCCTACCTACCAATACTGTGATCCTGGCACTAAACTCGTTATTCGTTTGGCGCGTGGTGATCCTGGTGTTAATATGTTGTATGCTGCTTGCAAAGACCACGATCTTACTTACCGTGCTAGTAAACGTGAAAACAAACCTGAACTGAGACGTGTAACCGATAAAAATCTGCTTCGTAAAGCTATGCAGTCTGCGACGTCATCTAATGCCACAGTTGCTGAAAAATCGCAGCGCTGGTCGTTGCCGGTGCAATGAAAGGAAATATGTTACTGGGTGGTGGCATTAAACAGTGAAGACAGCAGAACTAATCTATGAAACAAAGGAGACAGCAGATTTACTTGAAGAAAGAAAAATGTTTATATATACTAAAATAAACTGGATTTGTGAAACGTAATACAGGGGTTGTTTGATTTTTAATGTTAATCCTACCCTACACCTATCCTAAATTAACTAGTAGTAATAATGCTGAATTGCAAGTTTAAACTTGTGTTATACAGTAGAAGAAATGAGAGGTAGAGGTTCTAGAATAAAAACTTTCAAGTTTTAAAGTACATCTTCTTTAATAACCCATGAATTGCCCGGCTCCATGGTTAAACGGTTAGCGTGCTGGCCTTTGGTCACAAGGGTCCCGGGTTCGATTCCAGGCAGGGTCGTTAATTTTTACCTTAATTGGTTAATTTCGCTGGCACGGGGCTGGGCGTGTGTGCCGTCTTCATCATCATTTCATCCTCATCACGACGCGCAGGTTGCCTACGGGAGTCAAATCAAAAGCTCTGCATCTGGCGAGCCGAACTTGTCCTCGGACACTCCCGACACTAAAAGCCATACGCCATTTCATTTTTTACCCATGAATTGAAGTTGTTATTGAAACTAAACCATTTGACATACAGTTTATTTCCACAACGACGAATAACACGTTCGATTAAATAGTGATCAGGATATTTTGTTTCCTACAGTTCCTCAATGTAGAATCCTCCTTCAATAGGCTGTCCTGAAAGATCGCGAAGTAAATACATAACTGGATTAGTAACCTTAACACTCCTGATTTGAACATTTTCTGTGCTCCAGTTAGGTGTGTATCCTTTTGCGAAGATAGACTTGGGTGTGCTGATGCGAACGAAATCACCATTTTTAAAGCGATGGCGGCGCAGATCAGCGGTTTTGATTAAAAGATGAATAGCATCTAAGCTTGGCGTATTCTTAATAACAATACGTGGCTTTGTACCGGTAGCGAGGAGGTGTGTCGTTGTAAGTAGACCCGAGTCTAGGTAGCAGTTCAATCCAATGATAAGAACCTTTTGCTGTAAATTCTCGCCACATCATTGTTTTGAGTGTACGTTCTACAACACTTGCCTTGAGATTGCTGTACGTAGAGTAATGACGAATGCCAAGTAACTTTTGCTAGTGGCTTTACGTCGCACCGACGATGGCGGCGATGGGATGGGAAAGGCCTAGAGTTGGAAGGAAGCGGCCGTAGCCTTAATTAAGGCACAGCCATAGCATTTGCCTGGTGTGAGAATGGGAAACCACGGAAAACCACCTTCAGGGCTGCCGACACCGGGATTCGCACCCACTATCTCCAGGATGCAAGCTCACAGCCGCGCGCCTCTAAACGCACGGCCAACTCGCCCGGTAAGAAAAATTCTTGTTGCCAAACTCTTTAATTTGATCGGTTTGAAGAAGCCTTGGGCAGCGTTTTTATTGTTTAAAAATATGTGTAAATGCGTTTTGACTTGAGCTGCTGTCTTATAACGCACAGGTTGTGCGAAAGCAAACTTAGAGTACACATCGATGACAGTACGTACATACTTATACCCCTTATTGCTAGAGGCATATGTAATCATTTCTACTAAGTCTGGTTGCCAGAGATCATCTTTTCCGCATGTAAAAATGCGTCTGTGATAGTAGGTGCGACGAGCTGGTTAACTCGTGTGCGATGGTTATCTTTACGGGTGAGGTCTTATCTTGACGAGCCATTACTGAATAATACACGCATGACGTAATTATCTATTTATAAAATTTCTGATTCGTGACCTGTGTGACCAGCATCTTGCGAAGCTCTTAGAAGTTGTAATCGTTCTACGAGTAAGTTAGGGTCATTCCAGTATCTTATGACTACATACGACAACAAAAGCTTGTAGATAACATTAAGACCACGTGAAGCCAGTTGATGTGAAGGAAACAGCTTAAAAATAAAATCTCGATACTTGCGACTCTTATTTGCATTTACAGCTTCTGTCCTTTTGTACTTACGTCGTGTTGCGTCAGTAGTAAAATAATGCTTTTAAGATCATCTTGTGAAATTATGTCCTTGTCAGGTATTCATGAGAAAAGAAATTGTACGAGACCTTTAGTAGGTTTATATGTAACACCTTTTACGATGAGACTGTTGTCATCAATCTTAACATTTGCATTTCCTATCCAAAAACAGTCGTCTTCATAGCGAATACCGTAGGTTGTGTCAGTTTGTCTTTTAAAGAATTTTTCTATGTAAGGAGGAAAGAGTGATTCATAAGTATTTTGAATAAATGTCTTAAACTGATTACGATACTCTGGTGTGATCATAACCTCAGACAAAGAATGTAGATCTTGTGTTGATGTAGTAGGTGTTTCAGCAATAACATCTTAGACATGGAATGTCAACAAACCTGTAGGGGAATGAGACATCATGTGATCGTTCAATGATGTACGTACTCTAGTCAGTGACGCGTACAATGCAGGAGATTTGAATATGTGCAACGGTGGGGATTTTACGAGTAGCGGGAAGACGGTACGTTTCCGGACACAAGTTTCTATGCTAAACTTGACCGTCTTGGTCCCCACTGCAAGCCCTCGAAGTCTGTAATTGTAATATAGAAACGCCCTGGCCAGCCCCGCTCTACAGGCCGGCTAGGAGATCCCCGGTCGTCTGATTCACTAGTCTCTTCCAGGATGTACCGAAAAGGGCTACCGCAGGGTTGGCATGTTTCATAAATACTTCCTGCATCACTTGACTTCGACTGTACCCCATTACTTTTGTGTTTTGACTAATTTATTTTCATCTTGTACTCATTCCCAACGACTCTGTCCACACCATTCAGCATGTTCTCCAGATCTTCTGCAGTCTCAGATAAAATACCATAACTATTATCCGCAAATTTCAGGGCTTTGATTCCCCTCCTTCCGATTGTGATTTCCATCAGAAATTCCTCTTTGATTTCTTTTACTGCCTGTTCTATATAAATATTTAAAAGGAGGAGGAAAAACGACAGCCTTTCACAACCCCTTTCTGTTTTGCTGCTTCTTCTTGAAAGCCCTCTATGCTTATCCCTGCAGGCTGATTTTTATACAGATTGTAGATAAATCCTCTTTCTTGGTATCTGATCCCGATCACCTTCAGAATCTCAAATAGCTCGGTCAATTCAACATTATCGAATGGCTTTTCTAGATCTACGAACGCTATGTAGGCTACGTGGGCTTATCATTCATAAGGCGGCCCCCTAAGATCAGACGTAAAGACAGGATTGCTTCACGTGTTCCTCCACTCCTTATGAAGCAAAATTATTATTATTATTATTATTATTATTATTATTATTATTATTATTATTATTATTATTATTATTATTATTTAATTTGTTATTTAATCCGTTTACCCTCCAGGGTTGGTTTTTTGCTCAAAGTCCGCGAGGGATCTCACCTCTACCATCTCAAGGGAGCGTGAGACATTTGGTCTGGATACAACTGAGGAGGAGGACCACTTCCTCGCCCAGGTGGTCTCACCAGCTATACTGAACAGGGGCATTGTGGGTGATTAGAAGATTCGAAGGGATGGGCAAAGTATAGCGAAGAAAGCGGCCGTGGCCTTAAGATAAGTACCATCCAGGCATTTGCCTGGAGAAGAATTGGAAAACCACTTCAAGGATGGCTGAGGTGGGAATCGAACCCTTCTCTACTCAGATGACCAACCGAGGCTGAGCAACACTTTTCAAATTTCGTGGCAGAGCGGGAAATCAAACCCAGAGCTCCGGGTGGAGGGCAGCTAATTACACTAACCACTATATCACAGAGGCGGATTATTATTATTATTATTATTATTATTATTATTATTATTATTATTATTATTATTATTATTATTATTATTATTATTATTATTATTATTTGGTGCTAGTATCCATGCAACTTAAAATTATCGGCAGAAACTTATAACTATGCTATTTCTTTACATTACATACTTTAATGTACATTTTATGGCTGTGCTGCATTTAACTTAGATCAAAGTGATGAAGAGACAATACCATTTTTTTAAATGCGTGTAGATTTTCGAAAGCCTTCTACTGGTGCTAGAAAACCCTTTTAAAAGTCCATCTTGTATTAAAAGCATTTCTACAAATGTAGCTGCAAGCTTTACATTCTGGTGATTGTATAATTGAGGCCTACTATCGGCAGCCTGAAGATGGTTTTCCGTGGCATCCCTTTGATACACCAGGCAAATACTGGGCTCTAACTAAGTCCACGGCTGCTTTCTTTTCAGTCTTAGTCCTTTCCTTCATCAGAGTGACCAAAAAAATAGCAAGTAGTGGAGACTTTGCATGTGCTGTGAGGAAGGGTAGCACGAGTACTTTTTTCCAAGGTCATAGACACTGAGGTATGATTAACCCGCTTGCCGCGCGCATTCGTCAGTCTGGCAGTCTCTTTAGTGTCTGTTATTTATTTATTTATTTATTTATTTATTTATTTATTTATTTATTTATTTATTTATTTATTTATTTATTTATTTATTTTAGATTCGTTTGGGCCTGCTATGGTCCACGTGGTTCTTATCGCTATCAGCTTTCTTCTTAGAGCAGTACTCCTTCATTCTTGCACTGTGAACGTCTTTCTGCTCCTGAGTCCATTTCACACGTCCTCCCGGACGCACTATTTTTTCTGTTAGTGACTTGAAAGAGTTTGATATTCTGATCAACGTTCTGCACCTAATCCTGTCATAGATTTCACTGGGAGCAATGTCCAAATTTGTTGAAGTTCTTTTCCGACAAGTCTTGTCCACTTGGCATTACTGTAGTTGCTTTCCCTCTACAGATGGTGTGGACAATTCTGGAGGTGAGCCTCTGATTGTCAATTCTCACGACATGACCATAGAAGTTCAATCTCCCCTTGCTCATAGATGTTGTAATGCTCTCCAGTTGTTGGTACAGTTCATTGTTGTGCCTGATTCTGTACTTGCCTTCTTCTTTTAATAGGGCCCATGATTTCTCTCAGGATCTCCCTTTCTTTCAGGTCCAGTTTTCTAAGTTGCCCTTTTCTTGCCACGTTTAGGCATTCTGTGGCGTATAGTACTGACGGTCTCACTGCAGTAATGTAATGCCTGATTTTGAGATTAAAGGATTTGGATTTGTACACACTTTTACGTAGGTGATAGGCGCTTTCCAATTTGATGCATCTGCTGTTCATGGCCTGATCTTCATTCATGTTTGGGGTTATCCATTCTCCTAGGTATTTGAAGGAGTTAGTCCTTTGTGCTGCTTCCCCCTCCCCCCCCCCCTCGGTGGGATTGATTTGGGTGCATCTCTGATGTTGTTGATAAACTTTGCTTTGTTGTTGGTGATCTTCAAACCTACTTTAGCTGCTATGTGGCCAAGAGAGGATAGTTAATGGATAGCTTCCTCCACATTGGATGCCAGGAGTGTAAGGTCGTCTGCGAAGGCTAAGCAGTTGACTGTTAACTTGTCTTTCTTGTAGCCTATTCTCAACCCAGAGTCATCATGTAGCATTTTTGTCCACTCACGAATGACTTTTTCGAGTAGGCAGTTAAAGAGGATTGGAGATAGGCTATCTCCCTGTCTAACACCTGTTCTGATCTCAAAGCTCTCGGACGGTTCCCCTCTGAATTTGATTCTTGCTGTAGTGTTGGTAACAGTTGCTTTCGCAAGATTCAAGGTTTTCTTATCTAGTCCCAGTTCAGCAAGTGTCTGAAAGAGTGGCTCTCTATCTACTGAATCGTAGGCCTTCTGGAAGTCGACATATGTTGCCACATGGGTTTTCGCTTAGGTTTTCGTAAGTGATGATGGTTTTGAGGTCCAGGATCTGTTCAGCGTATGACCTTGACTTTCGAAACCCAGCCTGGTACTTTCCGATGTCGGATTCTGGTTGAGCCTCTACTCTTGTGAGTAATACTTTGGAGAGTATCCTGTACGTCACCGATACAAGGGAAATCCCTCTGTAGTTGTTGAGATCTGATTTGTCGCCTTTTTTGTGTAACAGGTGAATGATAGCTGAGGTCCAGTCGCTAGGTAATGCTTCTATCACCCACATATTAAATGTGATTTCATGTATACTTTGGACTGACTCCTCATCAGCGTATTTCCAGAGCTCTGCCATGATTCCATCCTCGCCCGCTGCTTTGTTAGATTTCAATTCTGAAATGGCTTTATGTAACTCCCCTTTTGTTGGGGAGAATGTCCGACTTAGTAACATTCTGAGGTTCAAAATGCAGTTGCTCCTTGGGTTCCTTTGAATTTAGAAGGTCGTTGAAATACTCTGCTAGAACTGTGGCACACTCTTTATTGTTCAGTCTCAGCTTTCCGTCAGCTCTCCGTAGGTGAAGTGTAGGGGCTGAGCAGAATGTTATTTGAGATTTAAAGGTTTGGTAGAAGTCTCTAGCGTTGTTTATTTGAAAATCCCTCTTTGCTTGGTCAATGATATCTTTATTGTACTGCCTCTTGGTGTTTCCGTTTACTTTATCAGCAGTTTTCCTAGCTTCTAAGAAGTTTCTGTGGTTATCCAGAGTTTTGTTACGGTTCCATTTTAGATCACTCTTGCTTTCTCTCTTTTATCGTTTTATCACAAGTAGTTGTCCACCATGGATGTTTGATGTTTGTTCTTTCTGACCTCCGGGATGGTGGTTGTCGCTGCATCTATTAGTGCCTTCTGTAGTTGGAGCCAATCTTTTTGTCTTTGTTTTTAGCCAGGGTCTGTGAAGTTATTGTAATCTTTCAGCTTGGTTGGATTGAACCTTGGATGTAAAGAGAAGAGGTAATAAGTTATTATTATTATTATTATTATTATTATTATTATTATTATTATTATTATTATTATTATTTTCCTATTTGTTTTCCGTCGCACCGACACAGATAGGTCTTATGGCGACGATGGGACAGGAAAGGCCTAGGAATGGGAAGGAAGCGGCCGTGGTCTTAATTAAGGTACAGTCCCAGCATTTGCCTGGTGTTCAAATGGGAAACCACGGAAAACCATTTTCAGGGCTGCCGACAGTGAGGTTCGAACCCACTATCTTCCGGATGCGAGCTCACAGCTGCGCGGTAGGTAGTAAGAGAGGCGTAGGCAAGACTTCGAGATATCCTAAATAAGAGTGGTCGGATGAAATAAAAATGGGGCTAACAAAGTTGTTAGAAAGTGATATGAAAATGTTAAGATAGGACGGGAAGTGGCGTTAAGGAAGCGTAACGTGGATAGGGCGGTTTAGTTAATCGAGTGCCCGATGAAGAGGGTAGCTAGGATAGCAAAAGTTAGTATTAGGAAATGAGGAAGGGGGGGGGGGTTGGTATAATGAAGGATGCAAGAAATTGAGGATAGTAGTTATGGAAGCACTATAGGCGTTCAGAAAATATGGAGGAAGTTAAAAAAGAAAGCAGTTTTGTGAATAAGGAAATAATTATAAATTGTTGAGAGAAAAAAACATGGCAGAGAAAACAGACGGAGGCGATACATAGAAGTGAAATGAAACAACCAGATACAGTTTGGGAAAGAGTGAATAAAATTAGGCAAGGGCGGGAGGGGGTATGTATAAACGAAAATAGATTGCTAAGTTTGGGGCGAATAACTTCGTAAATTATTAGCTGGGGGTGACAGGTGGAGAGAAACAAGAGAGGGGACTAGTGGTGCAGATCTATCAGCTGGATAAAGAGATAACAGGGAAGGAGATAATGGAAGTGTCAGGAAAAATGAAGAACAAGTGAGCAGGAAGTAGAAACGGATAAATAACGTATTTTGGAAAGAAATAGTGAAAAATGGGCAGATGAGGGACGGTACAGTAAAGTTATTTAACAAGATATTTGAGAATGGAAGGTTTCCGAAAGAATGGAAAAAGGGGATTATACACCCAATCTACAAGAAGAAATTAGATAGAAGTCTTCCGATTAACTGTAGAGGAATAACTCTGCTTGACTCCTTGTGTAAGATGTACACGGGCATATTGGTTAATAGGTTGAGAGTTTGGTTTGAGGAACTAGGGGTCTTATCGATTTTTCAGGGTGGGTTTAAGAAGGGTAGAAGGACGACAGACAATGTAATGCTAGTTAGGGTGATTCTTGAGAAATATATGGGGAAAGAAAGAGGGAAAGTATTTATAGAAGATATTGATTTCGAAAAAGCATTTGATACAGTACGTCGAAGTGCAATTGTTTAAAAATTACGAATGGTTGGGGTCTCAAGAAAAATTATACGTGCCGTAGAGGCTATTTATGGGACTGTTTATTGGTGTATTCGGCTTGAGGAAGGTGTAGTAAGTAAACTGATTGAACGTGACATGGGTCTGAAACAGGGTTGCAAATTATCACCAATTTTAATATTTGTAAATGATATTGTGCACTGTCATAGAGGGGATGAATGGGCCTGACCTGTCTTAGGTGAGCTAGAAATTCCAGGTCTATTTTTGCAGACGATGTTTTGTTACTAACGTCATCGGGAGGAGGTTTGCAATCTCAGAAAATGCTAATAATTGGGCGTTGAAAATAAATGGTAACAAGACTAAGGTGTTGGTAGGCCGGAAAAATAGAACTAGAAAGGGCAAGATGTAGTAGATCGTGCAGAGAGAGATATTTTACGAGATGTATAAGCTGGAATATCTGGGATCTTTATTAATAAAAGAGGGGGATGGGAGGGTCAGATCGAAAGAGCTAAGTGGAAAGGATTAGCAGGTATGTCAGTCATAAAAATCTTGGAAAGCAAATTCCCGGGAATAAAGTATGAAACACAAAGGATGGTTTATAAAACGGTGGTCCTAAGCAGAGTTCTTTATGGATCTGAGGTATGGGGGAGGGGTAGAAAAGGAAGGAGATAACATAATTCACATACCTAGTAGATTCAGAAAGACTGTGATAAGTGTTCCGTTTTGCACTGCAAGTTCTGGGGCGATAGTAATTTCCGGAGAGTATATGGAGTTAGAAATTTTGAAAAAGGTACTGAGGTATTGGTGAAGATTAAGGAGAGGGGAAGTGGCTTACTGCTACAAGCCGCTTTCCAGTATCAGATTGCAAGTAGGTATAGTGAATGTTGGGCTAATAAAAAAGGGTAATGGAAGGTCTGGAATTAGAGTACAGTACATGTGGTATGAAGACTGGAGTATACCGACACTAGACATATGTAATAGGATCAGTCTGGTTAATAGGATGAAAATTAACAACGTAGACAGATCGGTGAGAAGTGTTTTTATGGTGGTTGCTGGGCTTGTATAAGAATATTGGGTGGATTAGAAAGATACAATGGTATGCATTTTGTGTGGTGAAGTGAGTGTAAAGAAACAAACGTAGTGAGAGGAAAGTTATTGAATGAGAATCAGATAAACAAATTAAGTCAGACTGACAATGAAAAGAAATTATTGTGTGGCTTGTGAAGGAATGGAAATATGTGGGTAGTGTATGCAAATATTTAAGTACAGTGAGGAACTTATGTATAAAAGAATTAAGTTTAGGGAATATTTATACGATTGAAGAGTTTAACAGGGGTAACGAATGATAAGGTCTATTTTATATCTGCTTTTTTATATTTTCTTATTCTTTGCTAGGAGTTCTCGTTCGTTCTTGTGCTTGATTGTGATGTTGGGTAATCGAAAACTTTCGGTGACTTGTTGTGATGTTTGAGTATATAAAATGAACTGAGTGAGAGACAGAAAGACATGTTGTGAAAGTGTTCTGCAATATAATACTGTTACAAATAAAACTCCATCTGTTTCATTACTCTAATGTATTTCAGGATGACCCAAACACACATATTTAAACCACACAATTCTAATCAGCTATGAATGGTCACATTTACTAATTACAAATCTATTTACAGGTCCCTCTACATTACGGCACCGCAGGCAGTCCACCCCGTTGTTACCTGGGTACGGCTAATCCCTACTTTCACTTCCCCAAGTCCAGTCAACTCATACAGCAGCTGTGTCTAGACCTCTGGACTTGAACACAATGCCATTGGCTACACAACACACGACGACTCTTCGTTGGTTCGACTCCACAGATTGTCCAGTAATTCACACAGTCACATCCAGCGAACAACTAAACAGTTCCACAGTATTCAACAGCAGGACGATACTCACAACAGCGAACATTGACACATGTCTATTTATCCTCGCACTCACGATACGGGTTTCCTCGCTGGCTTACGGCGATCCTCAGTCCACAGAAATACACAAGCACACAGTTCTCTCAGGTAGTACACGTCTTCAGTTCCGTCGTCTACAGCCCATCTACTCACTGGTCTCTCCGACACCGAAACAACATCCCCTTGTTCAGTCCTCGGTGGGAAACTAGCGACAGTCAACACCTCTGTCGCCCTCAGCCCAGCCACCGAACCCGAACGCACTGAGTCTCTCACGGACTTCACCACGGAGTCCAACATTGACTCCTTGTCCAGCACTGACTCCGAGTCCAACACTGACTGATTGCCCGCGGCTATTCTCTCTTTTTATATCTCGGATGATTTCATCCAGAATTTTCGAGAGGTGTCTAGAGGCAGAACATTCCCGTTGAATCTCCAAGAAACTCATAGGTAAGCCGCCCGACGAGAACAATACATCGAAAGACCGGCCTCACCCTACAAGCCCGCTGGGAGATCCAGGTCGTGTGAGTCACTAGCTTCTTCCTGGAAGTAGCGAAATGGGCTACCACGGGGCTGGCACGTAACATTGTCCCCCCTTTCGTGAGCTGATTGTCCTGATCAGTTACCTTCTCAGCTGTTCTTCGGTATGGTGCCCGTCGGTCTAGATGTACCACCTTCATCTTGCACCTTAGCCTTCATCGTACTCGGTAGCTGGCGTCATTTATTCCTCTCAGAACGTGGGAAAGGCGTTTTCACGACTTCTGGAGCTTGAAAGACAAGCATTTCTTCCTTAATGAATTATATAGCCATCCTAGGTCGCCCTCGTGATTTCCCGTGTTGTCCACTCGTTGTTCGTATTTGGTATTTGGAGACCGGCCCGGCTGTTCAAATTTTCATCACTGAACGGTCCGATAATGTTAACTCACACGTCGTAATTTTATCAAGAATCGATCGTGGATTGATAAGATATAAATAGACTACCGTCTTCCATATTTCGCGGGTTTCTAGCGTCACTACTGCCGTGGTGTAGCTCTGGCCAATAATAGTCCAGCTAGGATCAATTCCTAGAAATTGATACCTTAAATTATTAAAGTTATTGCAAATAAGCATGGTAAAAGTCTTCCAAAACCCACACTGTTGAAGTTCTGTGACTCAAATGTTTTCTTTATTATTAATTGGAAAGATAGCCGGATTTCACATTTACAGATTCAAAGCTGATACATCTGGATATGGTCGACAAGTCACACGAATTTTGTCATTGGCCTAGAAGTAAAGCGGTCCTTTTAAATATTCCCGTAGCCAACCTTAGGAATATATGCTCTAGGCTGGGGAAATTTGTTTCCTCGTTTCTAAGAACATGTGGCGTTGTGCCATTTCGTACTGAGCCGGAATATCGGTATTCTTTTCCTGGTAGCAATTAGCGACATAGTTACTTCCCTCCCCTTTCCACTCTGGTAGTTACGAGAGTGGACACTTCGTGTGATTTCTGTCGAGATAAACAGCTTAACTAGCCGTGCTTTCCGCCTTCGGAAATGTTCATTTCTATTGTCCATATAAACTTCCTGGCTGCAGATGTGGCAATATTTCTCAAGCGAGCACCAGATCCCAATATGTATTTTAGTATTCCAATATCCTATCAATCATATCAAATCATGATGAGATGGTCCATCCCGCACGGGTACAATAGAAGCAGATAAAGAAATGTATTTACGGGGAATAGCATTCTCAATAGAGATTTACGCGTTGTGAATATATTACTTAATTTATGTATCTCGTTTTTATGTCTATTTTTGTATACAGTACTGTACTGAAAATGTTTGTGCTATTTATTTGAAATGTGCAAATAATAGCAGAAAGAATCCGTAACAACGCAAATAGGCAAGAAAAGGAATGAAACCATAAAATATGAAATGACAGCTAAAATAGGCGAAGAGGCAAAATAAAACTTGTCCCTACCATTCCCAAATACGCCGAAAGACGTTCATCTACATTTAACTCATTTAACTCAGTAAAAATGCATTTTACTTAATTCACTCGCATATGATATATGGACTTGTAAATTAATATGTACATGTTGAATCATTATCAGACGAAGAAGTCGCTAGATATAATGTGATGAAGTTAGAACAGTTCTATGTAAAATGACAATGATGTAATTAAAAGTTTCCTTCCGTCCTTAAAATTCGTTTCATGCAAAAATAACACAATTGATTCAGTAAAATTGTTGTTCCATTTAATATAAAACTTTTAAAATATTACTAACTCATAAAAGTATATCAAAACCTAACTAGTGTTCACTTTAAGGAGGTGGAACAAGATATCCTAAGCAAAGCTCCTAAATATAACTGGGTGAACCTTTCAGTGCACAATAATTTTGGTACCACAATAGCAGAAGCAGAATTAGCCCTTAATAACATCCCTTTGGATAAACAGGATGAGGTTAGGTGTGAAATTAAAAGGAAATGTAATAAAGTTCACAATAAACGAATAAAAGAAATTTTTACTTGGTACAGAAAACACCTAAACAATCTAAGACAGAAAATTAAAGATAATGACCTAATAGTTACTAAGGCTGACAAACGGAACACTGCGGTTATTCTAACGAAAAACAATAAACGAATAAAAGAAAATTTCACGGGGTCCAGAAAACACCTAAACAATCTAAGACAGAAAATTAAATATAATGACCTAATAGTTAGGCCTACTAAGGCTGACAAAGGGAACACTACGGTTATTCTAACAAAACCCTATTATATCAATAAAATAGAACAATTATTCGCAAAGAATAACTTTACTAAAATGAACAAAGGCCCCACTAACAAAATACAAGGGAACCTTGAACATATCTTGAAAAATACTAATTTTCTCTTTGCTGAACAAGAAATCGCCAATTTAACTACTATGAACCCGAGGCTTCCCTCAGCTAGAGCTATGCGTTAAATTCATAAAAATGTCCCCATTAGACTAATAATGAACTTTAAAACAGTCAAATCTATAAAATATCACAATTCATTCAAAGAACTTTAATGAAACACTACCGTTTATTGCCAACACGTCAATTAAAAATTCAGTATAAACAATTAGAATTAAAGGCCAATTGTACCATTCACTCATTTGATATAACAAACATGTATGCAACTATACATATAAAACACCATTGATCTAGTTAAATATAACGAATAAATTTAGTAATCTTAGTACGTTGGGAATTAAAGAATTCATAACAGTCTCAAGTTTTGTCCTGGAGAATATTTTTTTCAATGCCAATGATCACATATATCAACAAAACGGACTTCATATGGGCTCACCAGCATGGGGTATCCTTGCGGATATTTATATAGACTACTTACAAAAAAAAATTATTAATAAATACGAAGGTATTTTTCACTGGCACAGATTTGTGGACTATATATTCGCAATCATTGATAAACAAAAAATAGACAAAACACTTTAGATTTTCTCAACTCTATAGACCCATACATTAAATTCACAATAGAATCAGAAGTTGAGAAATCTTTGAATTATTTGGACCTTAAAATGATCAGCAATCACAACCGTCTTACCTATGACATCTATAGAAAACCCACTGAGACGATTAATGTAATACAACAGGACTCTTTTCACCCGAATTCTCATAAGAAAACTTCTTTTTACAGTTTGATACATAGAGCCTGGAATATTACACTCTCCAAGTATAATTATAAGAAAGAGATAATATACCATCTATGAAATAGCTCTAAAAATGTCTGTGACGAAACTACGTGAATAAAGTCATCACCAAGGTGAAAAATAAACCTGCCACAACTTAAGACCGATATGACCAATGCTATATTACTCTACAATACGAATACCATTAATAATAATAATAATAATAATAATAATAATAATAATAATAATAATAATAATAATAATAATAATAGAATGAAATGCAATGACATGAAATTAAATTCAATCAATGCAAGGACACCTACATTTGTCAACCAGGCCGAGTTTTTTTACCGAGAACATGTTAATGTAAAAGAATACAATAGATTCTCAGCCATGAGTGAACATATGGAAGATTTCAATCGCTTCTATACTTTCACTGAAAACGACTTGAACACAACGAAGATCTTCCAAAAGGGCAAATTACTCAATATGTGGGAAGATATCCACATTCAATTGAATCAAAGATTTAATGCAACCTTTAAACTCCATGAAATTTCGGAGAAAGCCAATGTCTTATATGATGAAATCATTTTTTCATAAGTTCAATTTATTGCCATCTCCATATTATACGCCGGTCTCACATACGTTTTCCACACCTCACTCTGTTTACATTCCCCCTCCCCTCCCGCGCTCCCCTTTGCCGATAACATTGCTCACACTTACACAAGGACGAACGTGTTACCGACCTAGTGTCAACTTAGCCAGCGTACAGGTATGATATGACGTAAACACAGTGTTGTTTTAAGTGAGTTCTATGTATGTTTAATCTATATTTTTATCTACATAATCCTTCTTCTCCTAAATTTTGCTTCCCTAGTTTTAATATTCATCCAAGTAATTTTTCGTTTTCCTTCTAGATTTCATATCGCACAACATGACCGGACGATAGTTGATTCCTACTCAATAGTCTGGCTGGCATTGAATAATTTTGATCTACTTTCATGAATTCGTAATATTTTTAAAGTTTTTGTATTAAGTGGAATAACAATTTTAGTGAATCAACTGATATTATAATGCATGAAACGAATTTTGAGGACAGGAGAAAACTTTTAATAACATCATCGTCATTTTACATAGAACTTCATCACATTACATCTACATCTTCATCTGGTGATGATTCAACGTGTACCATTTAGTTTATAAATACCATATATCATATGAGTGTGAATGTTATCAATGTTTTATAAATTTTAGTATATTCATTTTAAGTTAGTTGTAGACGGCTGAAGATGGCCTAATGTGGCCGTAATAAGTCCTGTAATTTTTACAACTTTGAATTATAAATATAAGTATTGACTAGGTGGAAGAAAATACTAATTTTTCAATTCATATAACATAATTGTAAATACGGATCCAAAATGAATTTTTTTAATGTAATATATAGGATGACATGAAATATAAGGTGAGCTCTTTGCAAGCGGATTAAAGTCGCATTAATACGTACAGGCTTCTGGCGGTAGTGAGATGGGAAAAAGCTAGGACTAGCAAGGAAGTGGTCGTGGCCTTAATCACGGAACATCATTGGATTTACTTGGTGTAATAATGAGTAACCATGAAAAACTATATTCAGGGCTGCGAATACGGATATTCGAGCACACCATCTTTCTAACGGAAGTTTTCAGCTCCATAACACGTACCGCGTAACTAACTCTCTCGGTTTGAAAGAATTCAATATCTCACAGCGTTGAGTCCGGGTCTCTGGTTAACCGGTTAGCATGCTTGCCTTTGGCCCAAGATGTTCCGGGCTCGATTTCCGGATGGGTCGGGGATTTTCATCCTATTTCGTCCGGCTCGGGAATCAGGTGTTTGTGCCTTCAACATTAGATTTAATCCTAGAATGGGCCCCATTCTGACAGACGCACAGGTCACCCATGGGTGTCAACTCAAATGTCTGCACCAGGCCTCTCCGGAGTCCACGGCTATTATTATTGTGGGATGAAAACGGATGAGATTGTTACCACCAGAAGAGACATGTTTACCGAGCAAGTGGCCGTGCGGTTAGCGTCGTGCGACCGTGAGCTTGCAGACGGGAGATAGTGGGTTCGAACTCCACTGTCGGCAGCTATGGAGATGGTTTTCCGTGGTGTCTCATTTTCACACCAGGCAAATGGTGGGTTTTTACCTTAATTAAGGCTACGGCCGCGTCCTTCCCACTCCCTTTCCTATTCCACCGTCGTCATAAGACTTGTCTGTGTCGGTGCGACGTAAAGCAAATTGCTAAAAAGGATGTTTATTATTTAAATATTGCTATGTAAAGGTAAATAATAATTAAATATCTATATTGGCACTAGCAGCCTACAAATAATTATAGCCACGAACACACGGCCCACCAAAAGCAATCTGGCCTTTAGAAGAAAATTTTAAGGAATAAATAAATTCAATTTGTAATCAACATGCATAAGTAACATAATATAAATTTGTTTCTGTCAGTGCACAGAGAAGTAAAATAAGTAAAATAAGGAATAAATTGATAAAATCTATAAGAAAATTGATGTTTCTTGAATTTTTGTCTCTTGAAAATCAAACACTAGTTCACTCGAATTATCCTTCTACTGCAAGAATACATGGTGTATGCACCAGTCTTTTCAACAAACTTAGAGTTGGATCGTACTGTTGCTACACGTACTCGGTTGTCGTTGCCAACATGAACTGCTTCAACTACTCCATATTTCCAACGAAGTGGTGGTAAGTTGTGGACTTTGATGAGAAAACAGTCCCAGTTCGGAGAACTTCTGGTCCATTTGTGGCGCTGTTGAAAAGGTGTTCAGGTACTTCTTCGTCCATATCTGCCAGAAAAGTTGCTTCAGCTGTTGTATGTATTGCCATCCGGAAATTATATTAACTGATTTTTATTGAGTATCAAATTCAAGGAATGATGTGAGGGGTTTTCCGATCAAGAAATTAGCAGGTGTGAGGTATAGAGGGTCCAACGAATCATCATAACTCTCGATTAGGATTGTCGAATTAAGACATGCTTCGATTTTAGTAACTAAAGTGGTCAGCTCTTCAAATGTAAGTGAACTTGTTCCTATTGCCCGTCAGAGGTTATATTTCATGGATTTTACGACAGCCTCCCACAAGCTCCGAAGTGGGAATGTAGTGCCATATCCGTCCCATTGAACCGGTAGCATTCACTAATTCTTGATCGTGATCATTTTTCATGAAGTGTCTTTGAATTTCTCTATTAGTTCCAACGAAGTTAGTTGCAATGTCGCTGTATATCCTGGACGGATATCCTCTTTGAGATATGAAACGATGTAGTGCTGCCAAAAAGGCACTCGTGGTAAGATCTATTACCACTTCAAGAAGGAGAGCCTTTGTTGCTAAAGAAACAAACAATGCTATAACTTATATGACTTGGAGTAAATATGGCTTCGCTTGCTGCCAGGTTTTATTAGGAACCCATATTTGTGAAAGGACGAGAGGGTGTAACCCGTTTCTTGGGTAAATTCCCCATGAGTTACTCTGCAGTTTTTGTGTTTATCCTTCTACATATTGTGCAGTACATGAGTGAATGCATTTTCTAACAATCTGTCGCATTGTAGGAATCCAAAAATATTTGTCGCAGTGATGAAGTTAGACGGTGATTATCAGCATGTAGTATACGTTTGTATTCATTCATAATTATCAGTTTTGTCAAGTGATGATCAGCAGGTAGAATGATCAGACATCTCCCATCATAGGGTAGAGGAGCATTAACAAGTTTTTCACCAACACGAATATAGTTATCTTGATTTAAAAATAGTGTTAAGGTTCCTTATGTTACTCTTGGAACTCAGTTCATCATTCCACTTCAGTTCATCTACTTCCTTTGCATAGGAAAGGACTTGTGTTGTCTTGATAATTTTTTTCAGTGCTTTGTCTAGTTCTTTGGGAGACAGTGTGTCGAAATTGCGTTCTGCTGGCCTTTTGCAGCAGTTTGATATAAATCGCAAACAATATCCAATTACACATTGTAATTTCAGTAGATTTGAAAATCTCGTGATAAATTTATCGTTGTAAGGAACAGCTATGAGCATTGTGGGGCTTCTTTGTTCAGATTTCTTTAACGAAATGGTAACCTTATCACATGGCCTTCAACCAGCCTGGGCCATGTGGCCTTTGTCTTCCTTCAGCCGATTTCTTCATTTTTCGAAGTGTCGTGTCCCTTCCATTTTCCCCTCCGATTAGTGATATATAGAGGGTGGTTGCCTAGTTGTACTTACTCTTTAAACAATAATCACCACCACCACCTGCCACTAGAGTTTACAATTGATTAGTGATGAATCATCGTGCCGCGGAGAAATTAAGTCTGCTGATTACATGGAGAGAACAAAAGAGAATCAGGTCAACCAAAACTCAAAAAAATATCAAGACAAATTAAAAATTAAAAGAGAAACAGAAGGTAAAAAAATAAGAGTCGGACAAAGTTCAAATCAAAACCCTTGTGGAAACATCCTTGGTTAATAACCCCATAAACCTTTTGTGTAAGAAATAGTTAAGAGGACAAGATGCCTCTCCAATAATAATAATAATAATAATAATAATAATAATAATAATAATAATAATAATAATAATAATAATAATAATAATAATAATATTTTGAAATTACAATTTCAAATATATAGTACCGTAGTAGATTATTTAACGTGACAATATACGTGAGGCCTTTTCCGGAAATATAAATAGATTTTACATTTTTAACACGATAAACATTTCAGCACCGAGGGAAAAGAAGTTTGAATTTAGTTTATGTAATTTCGAAGCGTCGTACCGAACACACGCAATTTCATAATGAGATGTTATAGTTCTCTTAGAAGTCAAAATCACATGTAGCGAAGGAAAGGTAGAATTAATAACCAAGTAGATGAAACTTACAGTTTTTGTAGTATCTCGTAGAAACACGTAAATATGCCTTACCACATGTCCTTTCTTACAACAGAAGCGGGTTGTAGGAAGGCACTCAAATCACTCGAAATTACTGAAGAAACGAGGATGATTAATAAACAGGTAAAAAAATCTCCTGAGAGTGATAAAATTGTAGAACTCTCTCCTGGGTCTATGGTAAGGTCCCAAGCCAGGACACGGCGTGGACTGCAGACACGTCTTTCCTCCATCGTTGTTGAACTCACAGTCATGGCTGACTCAAGCGCATACTGATGCGTTGGCTCACTGAGGATGTTGCCGTGCGCTGATTGGCCAGCGCGAGAGAGAAAAAGAGGGGGCCAATAAGTTTAGACCGGCTGCAGAAGAGGGCAGCACAAAGCAGAAGCGACATGCCTAGCTGACGAATATCAAATAGGTAGGAGCTTAACGCTCAGACGTAGAGAATATTAATCTTAAATATGTGACATCAAAACACTTAGAAAATAACAGTAGGAAACGCATTGACCAAAAGCCCAGTGATACAAATTCCACGGCGGGATAGCCAGATCTAAAATGTTTACGGAGAGGGCTCCAAACACGTTACCTCGGTAACAGATACAAACTCACTATCTCCCTAATGCAAGCTCACAGTGGCGCTCCCCTAAACGCACGGCCAACTTGCTCGGTGGGGGTACTTTTAATTTGGCACAAAGCAGCATAAAATGATTAGAAGATCTTATAGATACAAGCCCCTTATGCCTTTGCTGAGGTATCACAAAATCCAATCTTCAATTCGCCATGGATCATCTCTAGCCGTGAAGTACTTATCCTTTTGATAAGCTGAAGTTGATTAGAAAGGGTTTTTCAGTCCTGCAAAAGTTGTGAAGTCAATGGGTCGTCTCAAGCTGCCCTTTCTTGCCAAAGTCGTTACATAAATATATTGCAGAGAATTACCATAGGAGCCAGCAAATCCAATGGGTCGAAGATTGCTGTTATTCTAGAAAGGATAAGTGTTTTTATAAATTCAGTGTTATTCATCGATTGATGATGAGAAAATAATGGGATCGCTGACAACTTCAAATTGTCGCTGGATGGTTGCCACATGGGACCTAAAGATTTTACAATGTCACTGTTGTCATTAGTGAGAGAGTATTGTTTTCCTTGGAGGTGTGTATGAATAGAATTCAACAAGCAACTCTTGACTGTCCGTACACCATTATTTTACGAAGAGTAAAACCTCCACATCTGAGAAGGTCTTCGTGTTCAGACTGGACAATTTGGGCTTCTTCGATTGAGTTAGCGCCAGACATACAATAGTCAACGTCGAAATCTCGCTTGAGAATGATGGATGCTCTTGTAAAGCGCTCTTCTTCGTCAGTGGCAAACTGCTGCAAGCATCTTGTTGCAAGAAATGGCGCGGATGAAGTTCCATAGGTAACAATTGTGTGGGTGTATGTTTTGAGCGTCTCCTTAGGAACTTCTCGCCACAGAATGCATTGCAAGTGATAATCCTGTGTACTGATATTCATCTGCTGGTACATTTTCTAGACGTCTGCAGCGAATGCAATAGGTATTGTGCGAAAGCTCAGGATTATGGAGAAGAGGTCATCTTGGATAGTAGGACGTACGAGAAGGATGTCGTTCAAGCTTAAAACCATTCCCAGTATATGCTGGGGCATAGAATACGACACGAGTTTCGGTCGTGCTATTAGTTCGATTAAAGACAGGATAATGTGACAAGAAGTAATCATTTTCTTCAGCTTCTGTTGTCATCTGACGAATCTGTTGCATGTGGCCAAGTGCTTCATATTCTCTCATGAAATCGATTATGGACGCAAGTGCTTGTCTCTTTTAAGTCTCCTTTCTAATAAATGAAAACATTGGAGGGCCATTTCCCTTGAATTGTTGAGTTTCTCATGGTCATTCTTAAGGGGAAAACTTACTGTATATCTTCCTGTCTGCCTCGTTTGGTTTGTTTATGAGTCATCAGGCCATAGCCTGGTTTGATACAGCCGTCCATGCTACCCTATTCTGTGCTAACCTTTTCATTTCTACGTAACTATTGCATCCTACATCTGCTCTAATCTGCTTGTCATATTCGTACCTGGTCTACCCCTACCGTTCTTACCGCCTACACTTCCTTCAAAAACCAACTGATTAAGTCCTGGGTGTCTTAAGATGTGTCCTATCATTCTCTTCTTCTCGTCAAATTTAGCCAAATCGATCTCCTCTCACCAATTCTATTCAGTATCTCTTCATTCGTGATTCGATCTATCCATCTCACCTTCCGCATTCTTCTGTAACACCACATTTCAAGAGCTTCTATTCTCTTTCTTTCTGAGCTTGTTATCCTCCATGTTTCACTTCCATACAATGCCACGCTCCACGAAAGTCTTCAAAAACATCTTTCTAATTCCTATGTCAATGTCTGAAGTGAGCAAATTTCTTTTCTTAAGAAAGCTCTTCCTTGCTTGTGCTAGTCTGCATTTTATGTCTTCCTTACTTCTGCTATCGTTAGTTATTTTAATACCCAAGTAACAATATTCATCTACTTCCTTTAAGACTTCATTTCCTAATCTAATTATTCCTCCATCACATGCCTTCGTTCGAATGCACCCCATTACTTTTGTTTTGGACTTATCTTTTCATCTTGTACTCCTTACCCAAGACCTCGTCCATACCATTCAGCAGCTTCTAGATATCTTCTGCAGTCTCAGATAAAAATAACAATATCATCGGCAAATCTCAAGGTTTTGATTTCCTCTCCTTGGACTGTGATTCCCTTTCCAAATTCCTCTTTGATTTCCTTTACTGCCTGTTCTATGTAAACATTGAAAGGAAGGGGGACAAACTGCAGCCTTGCCTCACTCCTTTCTGGATTGCTGCTTTTTTTTTAAGCCCTCGATTCTTATCACTGCAGACTGATTTGTGTACAGATTGTAGATGATTCTTCGCTCTCGGTATCTGATCCCAATCATCTTCAATTATCTTCGTTTGGTATTCTCACGAAAATACTTTTCGCATTCTCTTTCTTGGTGGCGAACAAACAACATGATTTACTTCTTCGATGCTCTAAAACTGCTGGAGTTGATTTTCAAGCCTGAGGTCACTACGAAGGAAGAACGACTGAGAATTGTGTAATTCTTCTTGTAGTGTTGATTGATGATAACTGCCACTGAGTATCCAACCAATGTGTGTGTTTTGTAAAATGGAATAGTTGCCTGGATGTTTCTTGCGTTCCATCTTCAGAAAATCCATGAATACTGGGGTTCCGATGGGAAGGTCAGCAATCTGAAGCTTGTAAAATTCATAATCTGCCAATGGAATGTCTTTTGGTATATTCCAGTTTTATCAAATAATGTATATAGCAGGCATGCCACCCATGATTTTTAAAAGACCTACACACTGAATATTTAGGCCGTAGTTATTCATGTTCAAATGTACCCCTATGCTTACTGTTCCATCAGAATGTGAAGGAAGATCTCCGAAGGCTTGTAACATCGTGCGGGTTTTGTATCTTTTCAAAAGAATTTGTTGGACAATGTTTTCGCAAATGAAATTACTCTGAAAACCACTAACAAAGATAGCTCGAACTATATGAAACGTTCCGCCAGGGTCCTTGATTCTTACGATCCTTGAAATGCAGGTTTAGTTTTTAGAGAGTGATGGATAGCCTTTTGCACTCCTATGTCGAGTGCGGTTCGACATTAAAATATTAGACTTGCGCTCCGGTGTCGAGCTCCACTCGACATGACAATATCTCGGACTTTTAGCACTCGTATGACGACTGTGCCGTGTTCTGGTATTGTAGAGCTATCTAACGGTCTCTGAGAGAACACGTTTTCCTATTTACAATAGTTCGCAGGAATTGTAGTAACTTTTCAAAGCTCTGTTATTCTCGAATGTTTATGCAAGTTCACATATGTTGTTGTTTGAATGTAAACATGGCTTCTGCTTCGTCTTCACTCACGGAACTGGATATTTTAGAACAGTTAGTGGACAGTGATAGTGGCGATGATGAACCAACAACTGACTTGGATGATTAATTAGTGAATAATGTAAGTGAAAGGGAACAAAGTGATAGTGATAATCAAACCGCTAGTGGAAAGCTGGCGATCCTGATTTACCTGCATTCTCATTCAATGAAACAATTTGTAGATACAAAGCATCAGGTAGGAACAATCCCTCAACACCTTACGGATTTTTTCAACTTATTTTTAGTGACGAGTTATTCAAGCAAATTGCCGACGAGACCAACAGATATGCTAAAGGTGGTAGAAAGGAAACAATTTACTACTGAAGAACATGTTCGAGGAAACCCGGTCTCCACCCAAAATACTGTTTTGAAAAATACCACACAGTGAAAACCTACAAGGATTAATGTATTTTGTGTGCCTAATTGTATATATATTCATGTAACATACTTATATTTTGTGTTAGATTCTCTTGCATTGTTCACATCCTACAGCTGTTCATAATGCAGAAATTAATTAGGAGTGGAGCAGGAACCATACGCTAAGGTTAATGGAGTTCAAAAGGCTAGAGTACTGGTGAGCTGTTCCTTGTTGCGTTTGGTCTTCTGATGTGCTTCCTGTTGCCGATGTCTGTAACAGAGTCCTTGTTTCATCATGTAACGATGTGTACTGGTATTTATTACATTTTTAACAAGTCATCTTAGATGGGGAGAATTTCCATTTATGAGAAATAATAAGACAATTGCTGCATGAATTCTTTCACCACCTTACATCTGTCGCTAATGTTTAAACGTAAAACTTCCCAGGCTGGACACCTAATTTCTTATTTCTTACCAAACATGGCTAGGGCAGTTTATAAGTTTTCACTAGCAATAAGAGAACAATTACATCCCTGTGTCGTTGCAGGTGTTACTATGTTATGGAAATTCTCCGGTCGGAACACCGACTACTCTGCGCCCTGTGTCGCCGTGTGCTGACCCGAGAGGATCAGTGTTTTCCAGGAGGACATCTCATTGACGAATATTACGAAGTTCTCCAAAAGGTACAGTGCATATTGCCAGAGAAGGGATATAAGAATAACATCTGTTTACTTAAACGATCTTAGTAAAATCGCCATATGGTTCATTGATCGTAGACGTGACTTTCAGAGGACTAAAAGAGGGGCGGTACCCAGTTTTGAATGTCTAACAGGGCTATTTAAGCTATTCAGTCGATAATATGCATGGTGATCGTTCCAAGTCCGGTCAGCGTTCAGCCACCTTAAGAACCATATGTAGTTCTACGTCTTTCTGTTAGGTAATCGGTCCAGAGACTGGTTGGATACACCCGCCGTTCCGTCAGGTCTAAGTTGTGAAATGTTCCTCGCAATACTTGTCTTCTTTGGTTAGGGGCGTTCTTCCAGGTGCCAATTCTTCTATTAACCAGAATTTCTCCATTTCCTGTTTGAATAAAATTATGAAGTGGGTGGAGTTTGCGCTTTCTCGCTCTTTCTAGCCTGAAATCGTACTAGTGTTGACAACGCTGGTCCGTTGTACATTAAATGTGGTGCAACCGGGAGCAAGGTCAAGGTTAAATGCTATGTAGATTTGCTCGTGTGCTTTTGCACCAAGCACTTAGCGATAGTTCGTGACAGTTCTTCACTGCCACCTTATGGAGATTTGCAGTGAGGAGGGGAAGGTGTACTATTCTGTAAAGTGACAATGCTGCTAACTTTGTAGGAGCCAGAAATGAATTGTTGAGAGTGCACCAGTTGGAGCAGTGGAGAACAGATATTCTGAGCGACGTAGCCCAAAATGGATTCAGTTGGCTTTTCATTCCTCCTAATTCGCTTCCCTATGGTAGACTGTGGGAAGCTGGAGGGAAATCCTTGAAGAATCATTTGCGAAGAAATACTAGCAATACCTGCTTGGTTTATAATGAGATTCACTGCCTTACTAAATTGAGGCATGCCTGAACGAAAGTTAAGATTCTATGGACACATTAAAAGAATGCAGCCGGGCTGAGTGGCTCACACGGTTGAAGCGCTGGCCTTCTGACCCCAACTTGGCAGGTTCGATCCTGGCTCAGTCCGGTGGTATTTGAAGGTGCTCAAATACGTCAGCCTCGTGTCGGTAGATTTACTGGCACGTAAAAGAACTCCTGCGGGACTAAATTCCGGCACCCCGGCGTCTCCGAAAACCGTAAAAGAGTAGTTAGTGGAACGTAAAGCAAATAACATTATTATTATTATTATTATTATTATTATTATTATTATTATTATTATTATTATTATTATTATTATTATTATTATTATTAAAAGAATGCACCCAGACAAGCTTGAAAAACAAAGAGTCGAATTCTATGAAAACAGGAGTAAAGCCAAAACAAACATAATGAAATGGATTGGGGAAATCAAAACTGATCTGAAACACGCAGTAATTACTCCAGCAGATGTCTAGAACCGGGTAATCTTCAGATCCAAAATTCACAAATGGCAATGACCAAGACGAAAGATCAAAGAAGGGACCGGAACAACTTGGTCTGAAGACAGAAAGAAAACCCACAGTAAAAGAATGAAAGAAATATTGACACAAAGGAAGGCAAACGGACGCTTGTAATTACTCTGCGTAATCATGATGAGCTTATTCTCATATAATAATAATAATAATAATAATAATAATAATAATAATAATAATAATAATAATAATAATAATAATAATAATGAAGTACTGAACAATCAATGGAAACATTTTCTGAGCATCATTATTGTTAGCGTTATTTGCAATTCCTAACTATTGGGTACTTGTGTTTGTTTAGTAATGCCTGGAGCTAAAATGGATTTTACCGGTGCTGTTGCTTTTGTTGTCCCCAATGCCAGATTTTTAGCTGTTTCTGAAACGTTAAAAATCTCGTAGCTTAGTTTCGTAGTGGAATCCAGTGCACTGAATGACATGATATTTACAGTAGTTGTGTTGTAGTACATTGCCAGTTCTGCTGCTTGTGCTGCTTTTTCCTACCTTTAATATCTTAGTATAAAATAACTGTCCAGTCTTTTGGGAGTATTTACAGTACACATGTGTGTTCGGCGTTTTTCGCTTCCGATATGTTCTTTTATATCCCATGCCGTTGTAAGACACATTTTACATTCAACTACATGGTCATTCATTCCTCGTTTCATAAAAGTCCATTCCTGCCAATATTCTTTCTTCGCTTAGGCGTTTTGAAAACCTTTCATACATGCTCGCTCTAATACCGTATATTCAATAAGTTAGGAAAAGGCATTGTATATAGGAGTAGAATATACCACAACTCAGAACTACTTCAACCTCTGAAGGCGGAGTCGCAGGATGGAGTGACATCCAGTGCTACCAGTTGAGAAATAGAAACTGTCAAAGGCAACTTATTGTCAGACGAAGTGACGCGAACTCGAAAGAACCAAGTGGCAAGATGCAGTGCAGCTAAAACAAATTAGTGACCGCTTGAGTGAGGTCCCGTTAGTTAAATTAATAGGGAAACCGCAAAACCCGAAGACGGCACAAAAATAATTGAAGCATACTAGGTGTTCCGATATCGTTTGGGCTGGTTCCTAAAGAGTACACGCAGCTAGAAACCACATGCCGGTTCATAAACATAAAATGGTTAAAAATACTAAAACTGTATACGGTATGTTGGTTTATTAACACACGAATAATTGTACATTCATGTGAAAACACATTGCTAACATGACTGTTTAGATTTTCACTTATCATGCCCATACAACACACTTGCTAGATCGTTCAGGAAGCCATGCTACTTGTTCACCACCTTGAGACGCTTCCGGTCTCTCGGTCACATGACCACAGTTACACGAAGGAGACTGACCACCCCCCAGGATGGGGCAATCATCCCCTTGCCTTAGCTATCCAATGCAGTGTTGCTATGTTCAACTATAGCGTACCCCCACACCTAAATGTATAACATTTAACAAGTAGAAGAAATGTTGAATTGACTATGAACAAATAGCAATATTCTAAAGTTCATTCACTATCAATCCGTTATGGATCACCAATTACAAGACACACAACTTCCCGACAATATAACTTCAAAAATTGTACACATCTGTCCAAATAATGGCAACTAAATGAACATATTCAAAATCCTACCATAAAAGTGTAAAGCATTAAACACAAACAATAAAAGACGCTAAACACAATTACCACCTTACAAAACAAGAACAAAGCATTCAACGCCAACACGAAATGAGACACTGAAAGTAATTGCAAGTATCAGTCTTGAACTGGTAATTGATATACTTTATGTACACAACGCTTTAATGTTCAACTGATGGTACGGATGGTGTCCGTACGCACCCATCAATCCTTCCCATGATGAGGATTCTCGACCACTGTAAGTCGCCAAGAGAGAGGAGGAGTGTCATCCTGAACAAAGACGATGGTCCCAGGCTGAAGGTTAGGATGACGCATCAACGATTTCTATCGCTTCTGAACGCTGTAAAGGTAGTAATTAGACCACTGTCTCCAAAAGTTCTGTTGTAGTGCCTGAATGTAGTGCCATCTAGAAGTGTAATAGTGCATACCATCACTCACGTCAGGTTGAGGGAATGGTAGCAGGGGAGCTCCTATTACAAAGTGGCCAGGAGTTAGGTGCGATGGTCCGTCGGAGTCGTCTGAGAGTTTAACGAGCGGTCGAGAGTTCAGGCATGCCTCAATTTAGTAAGGTGGTGAATCTCATTATAAACCAAGCAGGTATTGTTAGTATTTCTTCGCAAATGATTCTTCAAGGATTTGCCTCCAGCTTCCCACAGTCCACCATAGGGAAGCGAATTAGGAGGAATGAAAAGCCAAGTGAATCCATTTTGGGCTGCCTCGCTCAGAATATCTGTTCTCCACTGCTCCAACTGGTGCACTCTCAACAATCCATTTCTGGCTCCTACAAAGTTAGTAGCATTGCCACTTTACAGATCAGTACACCTTCCCTTCCTCCCTGCAAATCTACGTAAGGTGGCAATGAAGGCCTATCACGAACTACCTCTAAGTGTATCGTCTTGGTACAAAAGTAAAAGGACAGGGCCAGTTGGTCGTGCGGTTAGGAGCGCGCAGCCGTGAGCTTGCATCTGGGAGATAGTGGGTTAGAACCCCACTGTTGGCAACCTGAAGATGGTTTTCCGTGGATTCCCATTTTCACACCAGGCAATTATGGGGGTGTACCTTAAATTAGACCACGACCAATTCCTTCCCACTCCTATGCCTTTCCTATCCCATCGTCGCTTTAAGACCTATCTGCGTCAGTGCGACGTAAAACAAATTGTGAAAAAAGGAAAGAATCAAACGAACAAGTCTACATATTATTTAACTTTTACCTTGCTTTAAGTTGCACCATATTTAATGTACAAGGGGCCAGCGTTGTCAACACCCGTATTCAAGAACGGCCGTGATGGTGTTACTCGAGGAGATCGTAGCTACCTCATGAGTTGCGTTGCTGTTTAGCTCGTAGTCTGAAGTGCTTCACATATTTGTAAATGACAGCCCGTATCACTTTCCTTACGCTTATTATGCAATATTTGGACCTAAGTGAAGCTGATACATGATTTGCACCAGCATGTAGCAGATGAACATGCTCATTAACTACAAACAAATGGGTTACATTATGAGGCCGAGTTATATGATCTGATGCCTGTCTGCAAATGGTTTAAAAGAGTGTTTAGGTGTTCTCCTACTCGTAGTACATCGTTCCCGTCTAGAAACGGATTCAGATTTCTTATTGAACTTTGCGATGAAACTGATGATTTCGACTTCAACTCTCATATGTCAAACACTGAGCAAGCTTCATACATATCTCATTCTCTAGTTCTGTTGGTATTGTTTCAAGTACAGATCAGTGATGTGAAGTCCATTTGCGGAATGGGATGCCTCCGCGTTGCAGCAACTCTCGTATTCTCCTCGTAGCTGTAAAGTATTTTTCATTTTGTCTTTACAACACTACGTCGTCTATATAGAATTACCGCTTTAATACCCGAGATGCTGTAGGAAACACATGGGATTCTTCTTCAGCCAGCTGAACAATTTAATATCGCAATCTGGTGTGTGCTAAACCTAGCTATAACTGAAAGTCCCACAGAGAGAGTGTCATTGAGTGAAATACCATTGTTAGTTTTGTAGGAGGCATTGAAAACAGTTCGTGTTTAGACAAGACCGACTCCAATCCTCAGACCGTAATATAAAAAACATGGCGGCCGAAGTAGCTGGATTGCTGGTATTGGCTAACATGAAATTATCACGTACATATTACATAAACGGCGGTAAATTAACATGATAAATATAACATCATAGGAAAAATCACTTTTACACGTATGAAAACGCTTCGCCAACAAGAATCACATATATTCTACTAGAAAAGAGACCAACAAGCTGATTACTTAGAAATTTCAATTCGTCAAATAACGCTTTTTTCTTAGATTTCACTTCGTTGGATAGATGAAAATACATGATAAAACTATTAAAATGATACTTCTAACATCATTTTGAATGTTTCAAAATAAATGAAGGTACGAAATTCCTCGATTTATTCGCTCTCATGAGAACTGTGAAACACAATTTATTGCCTTAGTTTTGAAGTGGTGAACAATTTCTTAAATTCAGCACCCAATGAATAGGAAGTACACCCGAAATAATAATGTTATTGGCTTTACGTCCCACTAACTACATTTGTTACGGTTTTCGGAGACGTCGAAACGCCAAAACTTAGCCCTGCAGTAGTTCTTTTACATGCCAGTAAATCTACCGACACGAGGCTGACGTATTTGAGCACCTTCGAATGCCGCCCGACTGAGCCAGGATCGAATCTGGCAACTTGGGGTCAGAAGGCCAGCGCCTTAACCGTCTGAGTCACTCAGCCCAAGTACACCCGAAATGATTATGTTAACCCAATGAACGGCCCTGGTAATGTTATCATAATGTTGACATACGGTATAACAGCACTTAATACAATGATAGTAACGTTAGTAATGAAACGTTCAGACACTAAAGATATAGTAGGTTTTTACCCATTAAAGAACATGAGTGCAAAACCTCTATTGACTAAACATTGATATTTAACCACATGCACGAGCTTCAGTTCGGCGCAAACTGCTTGATAACAGATAACCACAGCGTGAGTCGGAAGGTGTTGTTAGTGTAAAACCCTACGTTACAAACCCAGCTAATCCCTCTAAGTCACTAATTTTTTCTGTGTAACAGTATACAGATTGCTCCAACTGTCACACTTATAAGTTTTGTTTTACTCCAAGATCCAGCCAAACATTTCCACAGACAAAGCATATAATGTTTAAAATAAACTGGCATCTAAATCACTCGCCACTTTGAAGCACATAGACACTGACGGAATAACACAATATAAATTATATTCTATCTAAATATTTTTCGAGTAACACGAATAGTCTGGAATTAGAGAAATGGCTTCCCTAACCTCAGACTTATTCTCTAAATGATGTATGCACGCTACAGTTTTGCCATGGACTTCAAAATAATCTCGATGTATATTCCTAATCCATTTCTATATTAATGTTCTATTCTGTAGAAAACTTAAGAATAGTTGTATGAGAGGCATTGCCATAGAAAGACTAAAACCTGGTCCACCTAGTGCACTCATGTTCTTTAATGGGTAAAGACACGATCAAAACAAGCACATTCTCACATTACTGCGTATAATTACAGATCGTATGTGTCCAATATATAAATACATTCGCACACTTATATTCTACAAAGAAACTAACATTTATCGTCAACTTTCATAAAATTACACAGACTACATACGATAACAACAAACCAAAACAAACCCAGATTTCCAACAATTCCGGCTACTCGATTCGCCATCTTTGAACGATCGAGAGTAGCATCAAGGTCTGAGGATCGGTCTTGGTTTAGTGATGGGCAGAATCGAATACTTTTCAGAATCGATTACTATGCATCCGAGAACATCTTAGAATCGAAACTTGCATTCGAAACCAAGTTCTCGAATCTTACATAACTGAGAATGGTTTTCCGTGGCTTTCCATTATCCTGTACTAAGGCGAATGCCGGGACAGATTTGCAGAAGTAGTTTTGAGTTACGTCCAGAGATGACGCTACTATCCCCACTATTCTCGGATACTGCATAAAGGGAGACCAATGTGGTCTCGCTTTGTGATTACCATTAGTGAATACCTCGAGCGGAAGTATTCGAACAAGACCAGCTACAATATATCAGACCTTAATGCAGCTATCGATATTACTTAAAATGGCACCGAGATAGGTTTGTTCAAATGTAAACATGAGCATATGCGAAGCATTAGTTTAGCCCTTTCTGTTGGTTTGGCTTCATTAGTAAACGTTAGTGTAGTGATGTATTTTTGGAATTCGGTTTTAAAATTATTTTGATATATTAGGATATGTCGGTCGTATTGTGTGCTTGGATGAAATTCATATTACAGCAGATGCACTCACATTCAGATCAAGTGTACTTAAAGCATCGTGATTATTTCGTAGCTACAAACAATTTATTAGGGCGCGTAACATTCAAGGATACATTTGTGAATAGAGAGGATGCTTTCCGTGCACTTGGTGAGCTATTTTTCCGGATAAGGCCAAAACTCTGTGTTGGTGCCTATCCTAGTAGGTAAATTCCTCAATTATTATACCTTTTGAGGTTTTTAAAAGTGAGGTTATGAAAAGTTATAAAGCTATTTATTTTATCTGTGAATGAAAATAATGCCCTCTTTGCTAAATTAGAGGAAAAGGTGTCAACTGATGTACTGTCACAGTAGGTATTTATTTTGCCAACGATTAGGGTGTTAAAGTGCTTTGTACGAGAACGCATATGCCACCAAAGAACTTCAAATCGATTCTACTATTGATTATCTGAAGTGAAACAGATGTAGTATAGCAGTTTGGTGAATCATTATTAGAACCGATGTTATGAGAGAAGTTAAATTCGTGACAAGGTTATGTTTCTAATAAATTTCTTGAACGAGGTAGACCATTATATTGTTACGTGTTGGCGGGGTAAATAAGTAAATAAATGAGTACAGAACCTGGTAGCGTCTTATTTCTAAAATGTATTACCTAATCACTGCAATTACACATTTACATACGCACACACACAAGTGCCGATCTTACAACTTACACAAGTACACTACATGGTTCGCGCTCTCTCTCTTAGTTTCTCATGTTCCATCTACAATGACACATACACAGAGTCATCGATTATTTACACTACACTCACTCAGCCACTCAGCCACACTCGTTAGCGCTGTCACGGTACACCGCCTACACGTCAGTCTCGCAGGTCGGGGATAGTATCCGCTGTTCACTCAATCCGTCGAACTCCGTTCGCAGTCGGTACACGTCGGCACCCAGTGTTCCCTTCGCGCTGCTCCAGAACACTCAAGATTCTTCTCCAGCAGCAGGCCTCAAGGGACTCACACACACGACGTCAGGGAAACAGGAACGAGTCCTCGGCTCCAACAGGCAGATACTCCATCAGGCTGACATCTCAGCCCAGGCTGTCACTGACTGCGCTCTTCCCTACCTCACGCCAGCCTCACTCTCAGTCTCACTCTCACTCATTCACTCACTCACTCACTAACTGCAGGCAGGTCGTTCCTCTTTTATATATCTGCGCTGGCCCTTCTAGAATAGTCCGGATGCTCGATGGATCCAGGAACCTCGCGAAATGGAAGACTCCAGATTAATCGTGGAGTCATTTCCATACTCCTCTGCTACGGGACCGCGGGCGGAAGCCAGTGGGGTGGCCTAGCACTTAAGTGCTGCTCGTGATTGGCGCGGTTGAAGTAAGGAGGTGGGCCGAATACGGTGAGGAGCCGGGCCCATAGCAAGCTGGCATGGCGGACTATATAACCATTACAATATTTAAACGCGTATAGTAAAATAAAGGTAATTCAAATAAATGTATTTCCAAAACAAGTATTGATTTATGGGAAGATGAATTAACCTACGGTCTGGAATTATTTACCAATATCTACACCAATTCGAAAAATTTCCAACTTCTTTGAAATAATTTAAGGGAAGCCTAGGTAAACCATTGATACGTTAACTGCCACTTGGACGACTACCCTAAATTAAGATCACTGGTGACTGACTTAATTCAATCTGCCACTCTTTGAAACACATCAGATATTCCCCCAGGACTGTTATTTTAAAATGCAATCCTATATTACCCATTTCCTGGGCATACTAGTTCATAGAAAAGTTTGAGTTTTCCGCATATTACTTATCTCAATATAGGCTGTTTCTAGATAGCATTGGTCTATAAACCAAAGCAATTCAGTACGATTATCAGAAGGTTATGTTTATGTATCATACGCTTGTTCACTTTCAACCGATGCGTCGGCCATGTTGATTCTGTACTAAGATCTGATACTATTGTAGATGGTTTTGATTCGAATTCTTTTATCAGGACTCGAGATATCTCAAGAACTTGTAAGAATCGAATTCTTCGACATTTTGGTCTCGAATACTCCCATCACTACCATGTATAGTGGTGGGGCTGTCTGCCTTCAAGAGTGCATTGTGCGGAAGACAGCAGAATGCTTCTTCGTCCTTGTATGCATCTGGAGCTAACTTCATATGATCCCGGATAGCACACTCCTTCACGAAGTTCTAGTAATCAGTTCCCAAATTAGGTCTTTTCTCAAGCCTCTGTTCCAGTAGGCTGAATCGTTTATTTGCCATTTTATTTTTACAAATTGTGGGCCTTCTGCCTTCATAGGTAATCTAATCAGGAAACATCAAAATCACCAAATCACGTTATTAATTATTATACAAGGCCGGGATATGCCGCGCAGTAACTGGGTAACAGTGGAGTTCAGCGCTCTTCCACTAGGAACGCTTTGTAACACCCTACATATAAGCGCACTGTATGAGTTTATTCTAGAGATGAGAGTATGTACTGACTCTTTTAATGGATATTTATAACTTTCAGATTTCCCATTCATATCTACAACTCGCCGGAAGATCATAAATAAGCAATCACTCATTAAAATTATTTTTCTGCTGTGAGGCTTTATGTGAAGTTGCAAAACTCTTTCATTCCTGTTCGTGCGATTAAAGACTAGGCTACGTTATCCAGGTGCGGTTTCACGATTCTTTGCAGAAAAATTATCGGAAGTTCAGATTCACACTTAATTGTTTGAAAGAACTTGTCTTTCAATAAAATTGTGCAGTTTGTGAGTAAGTTTTTCCGAGTCAGATACTGGGCGGCACGGGACATTAATGGCATAACTTACTCTTAGTAACGTCACAAATGATGTTTTAGGGTACCTTAGCCCTCTGCGTTCTTGAGGCTGAGGACCGAGCTTTAACTCCAGGAAGAGAAATAGGCCTAGGTTGTGAACAACCTTCACAGCTAGTATTTTCTTTTGATTCGCACACCAGATAGCCTGCTACTATCGCTACCGTTATGTTGGATGTAGTAGCTAGAGATTCTGAAACAAAACCAACTTGCTAAAATACTCGTCTTTAGATTAAAAAAAAACACACTGCAATGGAAACAAGTGTATAAGGTAGTAATTTACCTTCAACGAGGTTTTCAAATACAGCAAGGACGTGTTTGAGGCTGTCGTTTCGAAGGTTTCCCAGCTGTGGCTGTCACTTGTTTGTTCTGAGGAAAGTCTGCGAATACTGAAGGAACGGAATCAGGTAGATGAAATCTTCTAGTTGTACTCTCCCTAAAATTGTCTTCTCTAAAATGCTTACAACAAACCGTCGACTTTTCCGAAGAAGTCTCAACACAGTACCTGGTTTATCACTTTGTCGAGGAACAGCCGAAATCCACTTATTTCTTAATTCTGGATTAACAGGAAAATTATGAAACAAAACGGATTTGCACTTTCCCTCACGTGATGTACAAAACATAAACCAAGCAGTAAACTAGCTTACTAAAATACTCATCAAAACAACCACTATTGGTAATGTCACTATTGAGTTAAACAGGCAAAGAGAAAAGTAAAGCAATCTCCATACAGGTCCCGAAAGCCTTTGGAAGAGTGGAGTTTGAAGGCTTCCACTATTCGTAACGTCAGCACTAACTGTCTGTTGAGTAGAGTGATTAGCTATATGACTGGCCGTCTTCGCCCCCAGGAATCAATCTGATATTCGGTTTTGGAGTAGATTGAATGAATGTCAGTGCCACACGCCGGTTCACAAATGGAAGTCTCCTTTCTAATATTTTCGACTTTCGTAAGGGGAATCGAACCCACATCTCTCTAGTTGAACCAAACATGACTTTACTATCATTATTACAACTTCTAACAAAAGTTTAAGGACACCAGTGTATATAAAGAGGTTGACGTCAGGAAGGGCTTTCGGTCGTAAAAACTCGCTACGCAGATTCATTTCACTTCATATCCGTCCCCGAAGAGCAACAGGACAAAGGTTGGACATTCTGTATATTTATTAAAATACTCTTTGTTCATAATTTACCGACTTATATCGTGTTGATATTTTAAATGTCGTTTGTTGTTTGCAGAGATGTACTCAGTAGAATATTTTCTGTAACAAGAACCACATGTAGAAACTTTTCATAGGTGTCATAGAGCAACCGAATATGGTTTTATAATAAATGATCACCATATTCATCGCTTGGAAAGTAGTTGAAAAATGAGCAAAATATCACTCACACAAATTAAAGAGCGAGGAGGAGAATAAGACCAACCCTGCGTAGTGCCACCATCTGTAATACAACATCGATACAACAACCAAACACCTCTCTGGCTGCCGTGGTTCGTAACTAATCACTTTAATACATGAGCCCTGCAAACAAGTGATATTGCCAGTTCAAGTTACCTCTTGAAATAGATATAAGAGGTCAAGAAGCACCTCTTGTATAACTACAGAGGGAGGTGTCAGTTCTATAAGTCGTAGTTTGTAATGTAGATTTTATTTGTGCGTTTTTTCTTTTGACTTGCATTTGGTTTAAAGTTCTGCAGTAGGCCTGGATTAATATGACAGTGAATAGCGGTGCACCGGGCAGTAATTTGATTGAAATAGACTAGTGATGAGAAACGTTTAATGGCACTAGTTTCGTTAGATAACATGTACATTCTCAGAAAACATTGAAATACCAAATTATACTAATAAATGACAAAGAATTGACTTTGATCAGAACAGAGGACCATCAACACCAACAGAGAGCTATACCCAAAACATTAACTGTGGAAAATCAATACTGCATAATAACAATAATTTAGGTCCCTATACTGTATATGTTGAATAAAAAACGAACAAGTACAGGTAGGAAACATTCACCCACTGAATCTAGGGAAACTATTCTACCAAAATAACATTCCAGGAATAAAATCAATAAAGGAATGAACAGAATGGAGGGAATTTTCAACCTAGCGGTAAATGTAAATGCATAATACACAACAACGTTCTCAATCCAAAGAATCTACGTACGTTCATCCCGACATAGGCAATTCAACGTATTAGAATTGTAAGGGGTGCTGATCTACAACTGTCCAAAGAAGAAATAAAACAGTATATAGAATCCTCAAGCCCAATAGTTTATGTCAAGATGATGAACAGAAGAACGAATATTGAAGGGAAAGTTGAGTATATTCCTACAGGGAAAGCCAAGGTGACGTTTGAAACACAAAACTTACCTAAACGTGTTCCTATATTGCGCCGTTCCCTGTTCCCTGAGAGGACGCATAAGATCCAGGCTAGCTTAATTACGATCCTTCTGACTAACATAACTATCATTTGGGCAATGAGTTCCGAATATGAGAAAGACATACCCTATGGATCCAAAGAAATCTTAAATTACACATAGAAACAACTCTCATACGTCGCTTATTGAATTTCTTACGCTACCAAGGTGGTGCAGCATTCATCCACTTAAATCTAAGTCTCTACGCTACGATACACATTGAAAGAACGGTTTAAGTTTTTACATATCTTATTTATTATATATTTGTTTCAATCCAAAGGTCGAACGTTATGCTATCCTCCCTAAAGAATTTCTAATAGAGGAAACTGCATGAACATCTGATTATTTCGCCCATCTCTAGCGAACATGGCCTTAATTTGTTAAGTCTATCTATTTCTTCTACCCGAATGCATAACCAACCATTTATTTCCTGTCTTAGCCTCTCTCCATATCAACACTTCAATCAACACTTCCACATTTCTGGCGTAAAAAGAAATCGAAGAAATGTCAGTATCGGGTAAAAATATATGCAAGCGACGTTCATCTTGAATCTGCCGGTAATCGACACGTTCGGCACTCACTTTGCATTATATAAGAAATGCTATTTGAGTTAGTCATCCTTTAAAATGAATCTATTGAAATCTATTGCACTAAGTGCTTAAATCCTCCTCTGCGAACCATGTGACCTTGCCGCGGTGGGGAGGCTTGCGTGTCCCAATGATGCAGATAGCCGAGCCGCAGGTGCAACCATATCGGATGGGTATCTGTTGAGAGACCAGACTAACGAATGGTTCATCGAAAGGGGGGTAGCAGCCTTTCGGTAGTTGCAAGGGCGGCAGTCTAGATGATTGACTGATACGGCCTTGTAATAATACTCAGCATGGCTTAGCTGTGTTGATACTGCTACACGGCTGAAAGCAACGGGAAACTACAGCCGTAACCACCTCCCGAGGACATGCAGCTCTCTCTGTATGAATGATGGACTGATGATGGCTTCCTCCCGGGTAAAATATTCCGGAGGTAAACTAGTCCCCCATTCGGATCTCCGGGTGGGGACTACACGAGAGGGGGCGATCATCAGGAAGATGGATACTGACATTCTGCGAGTCGGAGCGTGGAATGTTAGAAGTTTGAATCGTTGTGGTAGGTTAGAGAATCTGAAAAGGGAGATTGATAGGCTAAAGTTAGATGTAGTTGGTATAAGTGAAGTACGTTGGCAGGAAGAACAGGATTTTTGGTCAGGCGACTACCGAATTATCAACACGAAATCAAACAGGGGTAATGCAGGAGTTGGTTTAATAATGAATAAGAAAATAGGGCAGCGGATAAGCTACTACGACCAGCATAGTGAAAGAATTATTGTCGCCAAGATAGACACCAAACCAATGCCCACCACAATAGTGCAGGTCTATATGCCTACTAGTTCAGCGGATGATGAAGAAATTGAAAGAATATATGAGGAGATAGAAGATTTAATACAATATGTCAAAGGCGACGAGAATCTAATTGTGATGGGAGACTGGAACGCGGTGGTAGGCCAAGGAAGAGAAGGTAGCACAGTAGGAGAATTTGGATTGGGACAAAGGAACGAAAGAGGAAGTCGGCTGGTTGAATTCTGCACTGACCATAATTTAGTCCTCGCCAATACTTGGTTCAAACACCACAAACGACGGCTGTATACGTGGACGAGACCTGGAGACACTGGAAGGTATCAAATAGACTTCATTATGATTAGGCAGAGATTCAGAAACCAGGTGTTGGATTGCAAAACTTTCCCAGGAGCAGACGTGGACTCGGACCACAACTTGTTGGTCATGAAATGCCATCTGAAGTTGAAGAAATTGAAGAAAGGAAAGAATGCAAAAAGATGGGATCTAGACAAGTTGAAAGAAAAGAGTGTGATGGATCGTTTCAAGGAACATGTTGCACAAGGACTAAATGAAAAGGCCAAAAGAAACACAGTAGAGGAAGAGTGGAGAGTCATGAAAAATGAAGTCAGTAGGGCTGCTGAAGAAATGTTAGGAAGGAAGAAAAGATCAACTAAGAATCAGTGGATAACTCAGGAGATACTAGACCTGACTGATGAACGACGAAAATACAAGAATGCTAGAAATGAAGAGGGCAGAAAAGAATACAGGCGATTAAAGAATGAAGTGGATAGAAAGTGCAAGGTAGCTAAGGAAGAATGGCTGAAGGAGAAGTGCAAGGATGTCGAAGGCTGTATGGTCCTGGGAAAGGTAGATGCTGCATACAGGAAAATCAAGGAAACCTTTGGAGAAAGGAAATCTAGGTGCATGAATATTAAGAGCTCAGATGGAAAGCCACTTCTAGGGAAAGAAGACAAAGCAGAAAGATGGCAGGAGCATATCCAACAGTTGTATCAAGGTAATGATGTAGATAATTTCGTTCTGGAACATGAAGAGGCTGTTGATACTGATGAAATGGGAGAGCCAATTTTGAGGTCAGAGTTTGACAGAGCTGTGAGTGACCTAAATAGGAACAATGCACCTGGAATTGATGATATTCTCTCTGAATTACTGACTGCCTTAGGAGAAACCAGCATGGTAAGGTTATTTCATTTAGTGTGCAAGATGTATGAGACAGGAGAAGTCCCATCCGATTTTCGGCAGAATGTTGTTATACCTATTCCCAAGAAAGCCGGTCCTGACAGGTGTGAAAACTACCGCACTATTAGTTTAGTATCTCATGCCTGCAAAATTTTAACACGTATTATTTACAGAAGATTGGAAAAACAAGTTGAAGCTGAGTTGGGAGAAGATCAATTTGGCTTCAGAAGAAATGTAGGAACACGTCAAGCAATCCTGACTTTACTTCTGATCTTAGAGGATCGAATCAAGAAGGACAAGCCCACGTACATGTCATTCGTAGATCTAGAAAAGGCATTCGATAATGTTGATTGGACCAGGCTATTTATGATTCTGAAGATGATAGGGATCAGATACCGTGAACGAAGAATTATCTACAACCTGTATAAAAATCAGTCTGCAGTGATAAGAATCGGGGGCTATGAAAAAGAAGCAGCAATCCAGAAAGGAGTGAGGCAAGGCTGCAGTTTGTCTCCTCTCCTTTTCAATGTTTACATAGAACAGGCAGTAAAGGAAATCAAAGAGAAATTTGGAAAGGGAATCACAGTCCAAGGAGAGGAAATCAAAACCTTGAGATTTGCCGATGATATTGTTATTTTATCTGAGACTGCAGAAGATCTCAAGAAGTTGCTGAATGGTATGGATGAAGTCTTAGGTAAGGAGTACAAGATGAAAATAAATAAGTCCAAAACAAAAGTAATGGAGTGCAGTCGAACGAAGGCAGGTGATGTGGGAAATATTAGATTAGGAAACGAAGTCTTAAAGGAAGTAGATGAATACTGTTACTTCGGTAGTAAAATAACCAACGATGGCAGAAGTAAGGAGGACATAAAATGCAGACTAGCACAAGCAAGGAAGAGCTTTCTTAAGAAAAGAAATTTGCTCATTTCAAACATTGATATCGGAATTAGAAAGATGTTTTTGAAGACTTTTGTGTGGAGCGTGGCATTGTATGGAAGTGAAACATGGACGATAACTAGCTCAGAAAGAAAGAGAATAGAAGCTTTTGAAATGTGGTGTTACAGAAGAATGCTGAAGGTGAGATGGATAGATCGAATCACGAATGAAGAGATACTGAATCGAATTGGTGAGAGGAGATCGATTTGGCTAAATTTGACGAGAAGAAGAGATAGAATGATAGGACACATCTTAAGACACCCAGGACTTGTTCAGTTGGTTTTTGAAGGAAGTATAGGTGGCAAGAACGGTAGGGATAGACCAAGGTATGAATATGACAAACAGATTAGAGCAGATGTAGGATGCAATAGTTACGTAGAAATGAAAAGGTTAGCGCAGGATAGGGTGGCGTGGAGAGCTGCATCAAACCAGTCTATGGACTGATGACTCAAACAACAACAACAAGTGCTTAAATCTTGATTGACCCAAAAATCAAGGACAGAATGTAATATACGGCAAATTATTGAAGTCCGCATAACCAATTATTTAACTGAACCTTATTATAATTCAGCTGGTAATTAACAAATTAAAAATCATAAGTCCAAAGATGTCGAACTCACCATCTTAGACTTTTAAAGAAATGATCAAATCGAAATAAAGTGAAAAATTAATAGACTGAAGCAATTAAGTTAAATATGTTTGGGTAATTAAAACTTGTGAAATAGTTTAGAACATCTTTGAGTAATTAAAACTTGTATGGGTAATTAAAACTATCGGGATAATTAAAACTTATTTGGGTGCACCCTAGCACAGAAAAATATTTACAATATGCTATCTTACAAGCTAAAGGGTAGACTGAGGGCAGTTTCAAGATATTCAGGACGAATTTTAGGCCTAGAACCATATCTCATGAATTGGAATTCTCCTCTGTTACTTATGAAGTCTCTGTTAAATTACTGGCTCTTACTTGGAGCTCCTATTAATCTGCTGACCTACAATTATTCCTATCTCTCACAACATATCAGTAGATACCTGTAAATGTCAACTTGGGAGGATAGTTCCCTAATATTTCTACAAATAACTGGTTTACAATTCTGAATATTCATGCTTCTTATTTCTCTTCTTCTTCTGCGTGAATATTGATAAGTCCTCTTTTAAATTAATGTAATTTTTATAAATGGTTCAATAAGTACCAGTAAGTTCCACATACAATTCTAAGATCTGAATCTTCTCATTATGTTAAATTGAACATACGTGCGACATTATATACACTGACTGACAGAGCAAATGCAACACCAAGAAGGAGTGGTCAAAACTTTATGCCAATTGCAGGGTAGACTGACATTACTGAGGTATGCTCATGATGTGAAATGCGCCGCTGTGCTGCGCACGTAGCGAACGATAAATGGGACACGGCGTTGGCGAATGGCCCACTTCGTACCGTGATTTCTCAGCCGACAGTCATTGTAGAACGTGTTGTCGTGTGCCACAGGACACGTGTATAGCTAAGAATGCCAGGCCGCCGTCAACGGAGGCATTTCCAGCAGACAGACGACTTTACGAGGGGTATGGTGATCGGGCTGAGAAGGGCAGGTTGGTCGCTTCGTCAAATCGCAGCCGATATCCATAGGGATGTGTCCACGGTGCAGCGCCTGTGGCGAAGATGGTTGGCGCAGGGACATGTGGCACGTGCGAGGGGTCCAGGCGCAGCCCGAGTGACGTCAGCACGCGAGGATCGGCGCATCCGCCGCCAAGCGGTGGCAGCCCCGCACGCCACGTCAACCGCCATTCTTCAGCATGTGCAAGACACCCTGGCTGTTCCAGTATCGACCAAAACAATTTCCCGTCGATTGGTTGAAGGAGGCCTGCACTCCCGGCGTCCGCTCAGAAGACTACCATTGACTCCACAGCATAGACGTGCACGCCTGGCATGGTGCCGGGCTAGAGCGACTTGGATGAGGGAATGGCGGAACGTCGTGTTCTCCGATGAGTCACGCTTCTGTTCTGTCAGTGATAGTCACCGCAGACGAGTGTGGCGTCGGCGTGGAGAAAGGTCAAATCCGGCAGTAACTGTGGAGCGCCCTACCGCTAGACAACGCGGCATCATGGTTTGGGGCGCTATTGCGTATGATTCCACGTCACCTCTAGTGCGTATTCAAGGCACGTTAAGTGCCCACCGCTACGTGCAGCATGTGCTGCGGCCACTGGCACTCCCGTACCTTCAGGGGCTGCCCAATGCTCTGTTTCAACAGGATAATGCCCGCCCACACACTGCTCGCATCTCCCAACAGGCTCTACGAGGTGTACAGATGCTTCCGTGGCCAGCGTACTCTCCGGATCTCTCACCAATCGAACACGTGTGGGATCTCATTGGACGCCGTTTGCAAACTCTGCCCCAGCCTCGACCATTCACGACCAACTGTGACAAATGGTTGACAGAGAATGGAGAACCATCCCTCAGGACACCATCCGCACTCTTATTGACTCTGTACCTCGACGTGTTTCTGCGTGCATCGCCGCTCGCGGTGGTCCTACATCCTACTGAGTCGATGCCGTGCGCATTGCGTAACCTGCATATCGGTTTGAAATAAACATCAATTATTCGTCCGTGCCGTCTCTGTTTTCTCCCCAACTTTCATCCCTTTCGAACAACTCCTTCTTGGTGTTGCATTTGCTCTGTCAGTCAGTGTATATATTAACGACTACTCTACTAGTCTCGTCTGAAGTATACTAGCATTGTGCGAAGACTCGACCATAAAATACAATTCATACATTTTCAGTCAATCATCAGTGATAGGATATTGCCTAAGAAGTTACTACATTTCCTTTCGCCTGAGAATAGATCAGAATTAGAAAACATCTGTGACACAGTGCATGTGTTTAGTTCATCCTCCTAACTGAAACTTCGTTGGCACTACCAAGTACGTACGCTAACCAACAGGTGTCACTCCAATCCTACTTGAACTTTCTCATGCTTGCTCGTAAGAGAAATAGTACATATAAATGCTACATATTCACTTCCACTTAGTAAAAACTCAACTTGAAAACCATTAAGTCCACTACTACATCACCGTGCTCAAACTCGCGAAGAATCAATAACTACCACCATTCTAAATTATCAATCTCATATCAACTTCTCTTAAAATAATCATTATTATACCTCCAAACATTTATTCCGTCTCCTTTACTAAATACGTGTCCACTTCATTTAATCGTGGCCTTTATTATTTTACTCACGGTTCATGGACATATTTCACGACATTATGACCTTAATTCTGTCATAACCTTAAATTATTGTAAACACATCTGTCTATTTAGCAAGCATATCCTACTGCTGGTTCCTAACTTGACATTCTTTGGTCATAACCAACGTACACGCGTACCTAAATCTCTCTTTGACATAGCATACAATTCACTGTCACCTTAACAAACTCAGTATTTCACACTACATGGATCACATCTCGAACGTAGGCTTTCATCACTGATTGACTACCTATCTATGGATTTGTCATTCATATACGAAGATTACCTATCCACCTTTGCTCTAATTCAATACACCACTTTCGTCGCTTCATTATTTCGCACGGAACAAATTAACAAATCATATTACACTTACATATGAATATAAAACATTACTACACTAATTTAAAAGTAAGACTTATCTGAATTCAGCAGCTCCAGTCGTCGGCATATGTCCAGCTGACAGGACATACGGATACGCCTCCTTTTATTTCCCTAGGTGAATGGGAAATACTGGCATAATTCTCCTCTGGGCTTAGTCATTTCTCGGCAGGCAACGTCATCCGACGGCACCCATTTGGGCAGTCTGGCCTATCATCTTCTTAGAACATCTTGCTCATCTCTGGACTAGTTGGAATAAAATAGCAAACAGAATCAATTAGCATTGCCATCATGAACAGCTGTGATAATTTGTTTAACGCGAAAGATTGCTTCCTTTGAAAGAGTTGATCTACTTGACAAATAATAATCTTGGGGTAGTATAATTATATGACTTGAAATGAACAGAATTTTCTCCTTTATCTTTCCGGGAGTTATTATAGGATTCCCACTTCTGTAGTTCTTTAACTTGGGTGATATCGAGTAATACGTCAGCAGAGACTGCCGTGACGTAAGCTTGTCGTAGTTTATGCTCGACTTTCCACGTATCTTAAAGTTCACGGAACGAAATTAATAATCTTCTGCTTGATTTGCGACGCAACTTCCAATAAATCTGTTCTTTGTTTCCGCTGAAATGATCTTTTGTCGATACCCTCTTTAAACTCTGACGTAGTTGCTTTCCGTCTTCGACTCTGATTTAGAAGTAGCAATTCAATCTCGTTTTCTTATTTTTTCTTCAGTAATTGTTAGTAACAATCTTCCCATTCGTTCTTTTTCACTGCCTTCTGGATCTAAATTCTTTTCTCTAGCGCCTAGGGTAAATACTTTTGCTTTCGCTCGCGGTATCATCAGACATTTTGACGTTAATTATTCTCGGAGACCTGGACTCCATCTTTGTCCTTCTTACGGACGGAACTTCTTATAACAGTGAAATGGCACAATATTTAATGTGTATTTACAGGTTGAAGCTTTCAATGTTGCTCCTGTAAGATGTCACAAATGTCAAAGGTATGGACATATCAGCAATTTTAGGTCAGGAATACTAGCTGTAGCAAATGTGCTCTTGATCATGAAACTAAAGACTGCAACCAAACCCTATTTAATTGCATTAATTGTCCAGAAAATCCACCTTGGCTCAGGAGACAGCGCGCCGGACTCCCACCACTGGGTTACGAGCTTCAAATAGCGGTCACTCTACATGAGATTTGTACTAGACAAAGCGGAGGCGGGAGAGGTCTTTCTCTGGGTACTCCTGTTATTTTCTGCCATCTTTCATTCCAGAAACACTCTTCAATATCATTTCATTTCATCTGTCAATCATTTAGCATTTCCTTAGGCACCCGGAACAATTCCTATCCCTGCCGTTAGATGGAGCTTCATTCCATTCCCAAACCAGTCGAAAGACTGGAAACTGGCTGTGGATTTTCATTTTATACTTCAGAAAATAACTCTACAAGAGCACTTCGTTGCAAAAAGAGGCAAGTGGAAATTTAAATGTATCATGTGTACAGAAAATAAATCTTACAATGAAGTAGTAGCAGGATAAGGATTGTCAGAAAGTAGATTTAATCCACTGATAGTTGCCCATCAATTTCCACTTTCATAAGTCAACAATAATGTATGTGAATTAAGAAAAAGTGAGCAATAGCAAAAACTGCAAATTCACAGTTATTGTGGAAAGCCCTCCAGAAGTTACCCAAGGCCCAAATTATGACAGGGCGCCTTATTTAAATATCTTAAGATTTCCACAAATATTAAATAAACTTCAATCAACTGATTTAAGTAGTGTTCACCAAACAACATCGGCGAAGTTAAGTAACGTAAATAAACAGAAAAATGAAGCTAACATAACTGAAATAACAAAATGTTTGACAATATAATAGAACTTTTGGGCACAAACGCACAACTGACGCACTTTATAAAAAGAATCAATATAGGCAATAGTCAACTAGAAACTTATAATTAAGGCGACACTCCTGAGAAAGTACAGATAATTTTATCTAATGCATGGATTTTCATGAAACTTTGTGGGATTTTCACCTACATAAAAGTAGAGATATCATGAACATTTATTTCATATACAATTATTAGTTTTTACAAAAATATGTTTTTTATTTATTTTTAATTCCATTTTTTCATGAAATGTATTTGATATATTAATGGAAACATGGAATTAGGTAGATAATACTTCCTTAAAAAGCACTACTTATCGATTTGTGTGTACATTATCTATATGAGGATATATATAGCACTGAATTTTGTGTAACTTTTATGTTCTAAAATTTTGGATTTAAAAATTCCTACTACTTGAAAAAATTCTGCAGTCAAAAATTCCATGTGCAGGTTTCCTAATATAGCTGTGTTGTAACATACAAATTGTGTTACATTTGGCATTATTATGGGAGAAAATGGGATTTAAATGCAAAATTACAATTGGCGGGAAAATCAAAGCAGAGGGATGGAATGAATGAAGCAGATATAGGCTAATAGTACGATGGGGTCGCCACTCCCAAGTGATTTATTAATGACTGATAGATGCTATGAAATGAGAATGGAGAGTGTTGCTGGAATGAAAGATGACAGGGAAAACCGGAGTACCCGGAGAAAAACCTGTCCCGCCTCCGCTTTGTCCAGCACAAATCTCACATGGAGTGACCGGGATTTGAACCACGGTATCCAGCGGTGAGAGGCCGACGCGCTGCCGTCTGAGCCACGGAGGCTCCTTTGATCTTTTTCTAACATACGTTAATGATAAATTAAGAACGTTCTACTCAAACAATTATAATAGATTCTGTAAATGTAATTTATTAATGAAAACAATCTAAAATTACTTAAGCATGTATCATCTAATAATATCTACATATCCAAAAGAAAATGTCATAAAATTCATTGGTAGGATTATGAATGCGGTGGATTAATGGGTTACGAAAATGCATTAAACGACTTCCGCGAAAATGGGACTCTAAATTCATATTTTGCAATATATGAAAATAACTGCACATATACAATGAACTTTCAATGAAAAAAGACGAATAGCGTGAAGAAAATGTACAGGATCTCTAAACAGAGTGACAGCTACTAAAGAAATTTTGTCTGCAATAAAACAATTAGGCAATAACCATACCAATTTAGAAAATAAAATCCTATGTGATAGAGAAATCGTATTAACATTTCATCCAAAGCTAACCCCAATTATCTTATAAATCAATATAATGGTAACTAACACTAGCAAACATTTCGAAACCTAATGCAAGAAATTTCAAAATTATAACTTGATAAGAGTATCAATATTAAAACAAACTCATCACCTGGTATAGACTCTGTTTCATGCAAAAATATTCAATAATTTACAGCAGTCATTAAAAATATATATTATAATTTTTGATGATATAGCCTAGTCCCACACAGGTGACACCTTGACAGTCAACCATGGAAGGTCTTTTAAGGAATACTCCACCGGCTGAACCAAGAGTTCAGAGAAGGCAGCATTCGGATACGGTGGGCTGCCACCTGAAAGATACCGTGAAGTCGGAGGCACGGAAATACCCCAGTACTACATACACGAATGAGACAAAATCAAGAATCAAACCAAAGCAGATAACATACTTCTCTACACACAACATAAACTCACTCATGCAAACCGGTAAACTAAAAGTGATCACCGACATAATGGACCAACACAAAATTCTTATCATGGGATTACAGGAAATTAGAAACACTGACCAGGATGCCTTGGAATCTCAAGGGTACAGACTTTATAAAGGTATACCCGGGAAGAGAGTGATGAAGAATGTCCCACAATTTGGAACAGGATTTTTGGTCAGCCTTAAAATAATAAACTCAGTTCAAGAATTCAGATCACAGTCTCCACGACTCTCAACGCTCACCTTAAAGGCATCTAATAAAATCTATACTATAATAAATGCCCATGCTCCCACTAATGATAAAAACAACTCCTCAAAAGACCAGGAGGAAACAGGAGAATTTTGGGACCTATTGGACCAGACCATAGATAACATCCCCAAACACCATATAAAATTATTAATAGGTGACTTCAACGCTCAACTAGGCAGAGAAAGAAAATACCGTGACATCATCGGAAAATGGCCAGCACACAAGAAAACAAATAAAAATGGAGAGAGACTAGTTGACCTGTGTAGAAACCATAATTTAATCTCAAAATCTACATGTTTTAAGAGGAAACCTCAAAAACTCAAAACATGGAAACACCCTGACTACACTAAAGGAGAATGGCAACTGGACCACGTCTGCATGGACAAATACCACCACAAAGAGATCTATAACGTCAAAGTCCTCCGAGGAATAGACACAGGTTCAGATCACTACGTAGTTAAAATTAAAATTAAACTCACTCCCCAGAGGAGACAACAAAAGCAAGCCCTTAAAACTAAAAGAAAAATAGATCCTACCCAGCTAATCAACAACAAAAATTACCAGAAAGCAACTGAAAAATAAAAATCACAGACAAACTTGAAGACTTAGTACACAACCTTAAACAAATTGCAGAAGACCTAGCTCCAATTAAACCACGTAAAAAACACCAATGGTGGAACAGTGAATGTGATGAAACAGTGGAGAAAAGACATCAGGCATGGCTATTACATCAGTCCCAAAAGACAGAAATATCCTATCAAAAGCTAGTAAAACAGAGAAAAGAAACTACCCAAGTCTTAAGAAGAATAAAAAGACAACATCATAAGGACACCCTGCAGTTAATTGAAGAACAGTTCAGTAAAACTAAATCAAGGGACTACTACAAAACCTTCAGAAAGCAGCTCCAAAAATATGAACCCCCGACCCTACTGATGAAGGATGAAGATGGTAAGCTGGCCCATAACAATAAAGACAATGCAGAAATTCTGGCTAAACATTTCAACAAGCTTTTAAATTGTGAGGAACCTACAGAACTCCTTCATTTGGACACCAACACCCCGATAAAAACATCACCAGAAAACATCAATCCCCCCACAATAAAGGAAGTCTACCAAGCTCTGAATAAATTAAAAAACTACAAAGCGCCAGGAGAAGATCAGACCTTTGCGGAAATCTGGAAATATGCAGGAACCTCAGCAAAAGTTGCCCTCCATCAACAACTTGTCTCTATCTGGATTAAAGAAGAACTACCAGAACACTGGACAACAGCTCTCATTCATCCTCTGCACAAAAAAGGGGACAAAACCGACCCTAATAACTACAGGGGAATCTCTCTCCTAGACATAACATACAAAATATTTTCAATAATCATCCTTAATAGGATAAGTTTACAACTTGAGAAAGAACTAGGAGAATATCAAGGAGGTTTCAGACCCTGGAGGAGCTGTCCTGATCAGATCATGAGTCTTAAGTTGATAATGGACTATAACAGGAGAAGAAACAGAGATATGGTGATAACATTTGTAGATTTCAAGAAAGCTTATGATTGCATCCATAGAGAATCTCTGTTTAAAATTTTAAGACACCTTGGACTACACCCCAAATTAATAAACATGATAAAATTGACTCTCACCAATACCAAGTCAAAAGTGAAGTTTAGGGGTGAAACATCAGAGACATTTGAAATTAAAACTGGACTACGGCAGGGAGATGGGCTCTCACCACTATTATTTAACTGTGCTCTAGAAATGGTAATGAGGGAATGGTTTAGAAAATGTCCCCCCAAAATAAAGATTGGCCGAAAAATCAAAACAAATTGCCTGGGTTTTGCTGACGATTTAGCATTACTAGCAGTGGACATAAAAGAAGCAAAAACCCAGATATCAGAACTTCAAAACATTGCAAATAAAATTGGCCTCAAAATATCATTTGAAAAAACAGAAATTATGCCCCAAAAACCAACACAGCTAAAAGAAGTCACCATAAATGGTAATAAAATCAAAATAGTAACTCAGTTTAAATATCTTGGAGAAGTAATAACACATAACTTAAATGAAAAAATCTCAATCCAAGTAAGAACAAATAGATTAGCTAAAGCACAAAAATTAACATGGGATATCTACAAAAAGAAATGTCTATCAATAAATTCAAAAATAAAACACTACAACACAGTTATAAAACCGGAAGCTACATATGCAGCAGAAACACTCTTTTACCTGAATAAACAATCAAAGACTGACAGACTTCAGAAAATTGAAAGGAGGATTGGAAGAACCTGTATCAACAAAAAATATCAGAAAGATGGACAGTGGCGGTTAATACCTAACAAAGTCGTGTACAAAGAGCTAGAACCCATTACAGATACTATGCGTAAGAGGAGACTGGGATTCTTTGGACATATCATGAGGATGCAGGACTCAAGACTTCTGAAACAACTAGTACAACACAATCTCGTCTCAAAAAATACCACAACAGGATGTAAATGGATCAGAGAAGTAAGAGAGGATCTGAAGGAAATAGGCCTTACAACAGAAGACACCAAAAATAAGATAAAATTGAATACAAAACTCAAGAATACAAACCTCCGCTTTACCCTTACACAAAACAAACCAACAACACGCACATTTTCAACTGAGGAAAGGGCACGAAGATCGGAGCGTCTGAAGAAGTACTGGGAGGACCGCAAAGCCCGAACAATCCCTTCAAAGAGACCTGAACGACGGACTGACTAAAGTGATCCTATGTGGTCATAAAAGAAGAAGAAGAAGAAGAAGAAGAAGAAGAAGCCTAATGGAAAAATATCACACCAGACGAATGGAATAACTTTGTGGTAATTCCCATACAGAAACCAAGAAAACCACCTAATAATCCAATTAACTATATAGGCATTTGCCTTATTGTATGTATTGGAAATATTTCTCAGAAAATGCTGTTAAATAGACTTATGTGGCCACTAGGATTTTACGAGCTGCTTCCTGAATATCAATTTGCGTATTTTAAGGGTATCTTAACTGATGATTTAAAAGACCATGGTTGAAAGTTCTCAAAGCGTTTCCTAGGCAAAAATAGCTAGGGCTTGGTACAGGAGAATAGGTTCTATCTACAATACGTGAAGATGTATTTTGAAAGTTCGATTTATTCGAAATTATTGGCAAGTTGAAATTCATATCACGTTGGTGCAGAGAACCGCCATCTCCCGAATCGCCTTCCTGAATGGTTCTCCAGGTAAACTCGTACTCCCGGGTCCTCTTGTCACCATGAAATTGGATTCGTACTCCAGGATCCTCTCGTCACTGTGGAATCGAACCCGTACCTCGTTGCTGAAGGTCTCGAATTTCTCGAAGATCTGCGGCGATCTTGATGCAGAGTAATCACTCGTGATTTACTGTAACTTTATACGAGTATCCACAGTCGTACATTCCCCCAACACCTTCAGAATCACTTAACACCAAAAACTGACTTTAATTGATGTAGCAAATATGCCGAAACTTCACTTGACACTTGCAGATAGAAATTATTGAATGTTACTTCAAAAGTTGAAAATTCGGATAGCATTGATTTAAGAAATGAAATGATGGAACATAGTTCACGGTTATTTACCATTGAGAATGATGAAACTAAATACCGTTCACTTGTAGTGCACTGTCTGTGGTTACTTTCCACTACGAATAATAATATTGTCACACATGACACAAAAATTACTATTTAAGAGTTTATCCGTAAGACAGTGCTAATAGCGATGAAATAAATAATAACTTGTCAGTCACTCTTAATACAGTGAGTCTCGTAAAATAATAAAGTCACTGAAGAATAGTTAGAAGTAATTATGTGCAAGAATGAGCAGAAATCAGTTCGAATCCAGTTAAGATTAACATTATAATGGATTATCAGATTACGTCGCTCACTTTTAACAGTGCGATTGGCACAGTTTACCGTACTCAAAATTTATCACTTGTTAAGGAGCACTTAAGTGTTGAATTGCAAAAAAAGTAGACCAAAACGTGTGTTATCACGATGGAATATTTTAAACACTTTTAAATATCACAGTTACTGAAATAATGGTCTAACACTCGCATACAATGGAATAAGTTAAACACTTCACTTGGGGTTTTGACCGAAGAAATACTAAGTTGCGTAGCTGGAGAATTACACTGAGTTCGGTTCTCGGCGTGAGAACTTACACGTCGCGCTTGATAACCACTAAGTTATCACTCGACTCTACCGTTGATGGACAGAATAACAGAGGGTCTGGCCATGCAGAGCCCTTGTTGAAGAATGCTTATCTATTGCTGGGTATCCTCGCCTTTATATGTTTAAGGCCTACACGTTATCAGATAACGTGATTATTTAAAAGTGGATTTACTCGAAAATCCCTCGGTGGATTTTCTTGAGATTTGATAATGGAGACGTTCTTGTAATTGGCTACAGAATGGCGTACCTCCCAAGACGATACGAACATTATTAAAGAAGTTTCCTAGATCTCTAAATCGAAAGTTCTAGAATGCGTGACTCATTGTCCCACGAGGCAAGTTGATGAATTTGGACGGGTTAGTCTATCTCGCTCCTGCATAGGCGTCACTCATAGCTGTTTGCACACATGCTCGCTCGTTCTGGCAGATAGAGCTTGGAGTTCTCGGCGCGCGTGATGATTATACATCGGTCTTAATAAATACGGCATGTACCCGTGCGTTCCTGGTACAGTATATTGTGCCTGTAGTGGGATAATCATTGACACACAAACCTCGACTAGTGAGCGAATCTCAGTCAATTTCTTCTTTGTTGAATTCTAGACTCTTTCAGGGTCAGGGAGGATCAAGGACTGGGTAGGTTTCGGACTACCATGTAGTGCATACAGGTGATAAAGATATACTCAGCCAGAAACGTGCAAGATGTCTCGTGCAATGGTATGTAAATAATGCCAGTATCAGTCAAGAGAAAGGAGGTAAAGTATATCATGAATATAAATACAGTCGATATGCTAAAATTTGCCACTTTAGTCTAATTTATTTAAAATCATGGCAAAGTATGGGTGGACATTAGTTTGACGATAAGAATCACAAAGGATTTTTTATCTGCTGAGATAAGTTCCATTGGTTCCTTACAATAGACGCTAATTATGCATTGTTAATGATAAATAAACAATGACTGCAATATTCCAAGACTCTAATACAATAAATCAACATATCTTTTCCAAAACGTTACGCTAAATTTGAAATCGAACTCATATCTGAAGGATTAATAAACTCGAAAGAAAGAATTAAATAGCATCTGCTCAGGAATGCATCTCGCTTCAAGTATGAATAACTATTTACAACATGAATGCTTGTCCATTCGTTACGAGGTTACAGTTCATTGCTATATGCTCTTTCAGTTAAGTCCGTCATTTGTATATGTAGTGAACTAAAATAATAAGCCACCAAATCAAACGTAAATAAAAGGGAAAATTTCTTAACTGAAGGAGATTCAACCAAATACACTATGGAGAATATTTAACACTCTGCGTGATATCACAAGGCATTGATTGCCAGCGCACCTAGCGGGACGACCTTAAAACTGAGTGTAGTGGCAATACCGATCAGTTAGTGCTGTTTATGGCTGCAATAACTTTGAACTTGTTCAGCTCTAGAAATCTTTCTTCCGCTTTCCTCGAGACAAAACATTGTAAGTAAATTCCAATATTGTAAAATATTAGTGTACACATAACATTCTATTTAACATTTAGTTGTCAAGTATTCTTATTTTAGATTAATTACATGAAGAAAATTAAAAAAAATGCATTAAAAGAATACTTCTTTTTCTGCCGCTTTTCCCACATCGGTGGGGTCGCGGATGCGAGTTGTGTCCAACATGTGGATTTGGCTCTATTTTAAGACCGGATGACCTTCCTCACGCTAACCCTATATGGAGGATGTCATCACTAGACCTCAGTTTTCAGAGTAAAGTCTATCTTGTTCTTGAAGATAGAACTTAAAATGAAGTTGTATTTACACGCTTCATGTATTTATACTGTTAGAAACGGTGGTTCTATAGTGCATAAAAGTGCCTGAATTGACGTTAGAACCAATATTTGCCTAAATTCCTATAATTCCTATTTTCCCTAAATCGGTTAACATGTTTTTAATACCTTAAGATAAAATGCAATCTTTCTTGACTCGTTTTCAGTATCTTAAACAAAATCTTAAAATCGGAAAGCTGTAAACCACACACCCCGGAAAACCTTAAGAACCTCCCGCAGCGAACACTTTCGTAGTCTGTCACGAGGCTGGAGAAAATATCCACTGAAAAGTCTCATTTCATTCTGTGAGAATATTTCGGTATTCCCGTTCAGTGTGTGAATTTTGCCCAAAGAGTCAGATTCAAAGTCGCTAAGTTAAATGAGTTTCCCCAATTCACACTGGATGATAAAATTATATTCTGTGACGTTTGCAGCAAAGAGGTGAGGGAAACTATTTTATATTTCCCCCTAACGGGTTATTATCAATTTAACAAAATAACACAGTATTATAATTTATGCCTATTAAAATACGTAAAATTGAAGCTGCCTAGACTATTTTAGAACCTATTTAGGCAGCTAAATAACATTTTAACAGCTAAAAATCTGAGGTCTAGTAATTACTATTGCATATTTCTGTGATGGTTGAAAGTGTAGTGTGTTGTCTGAATATGAAGAGAAAGTGTTGCAACAAACACAAACACCCAGTCCCCGAACCAGAAGAATTAATTAGACGCGATTAAAATCTCCGATACTTCTGGGAATCGAATCCGTGACCTTCTGAAGAGAAGGTCTCAACGCTGACCATTCAGCCAAGAATTCGGACGAAACGAAATCATTATTAAGGTTCATTATTTCTATCAGTATTAACATTCAAATTTCGTAGTAGAACAACGCAAACATTATTTAGTTTCATTATTTCCATCAATTTTAACATGCAACTTGTGTAGTTTCAATCTTACCACCTGGCGTTTAAGGTCGGGCTGCTAGATGCGCCACTGTCAACATGTCTCGCAGTTTAGTATGGGAGAATGCGGAAGTGTCCAGTATTGTCTATAGTGTATTGATTCAACTCTCAAGATGACATCAATGCCGCTATAGCATTTGGCAACAGTGCGCAAGAATGGCCAGTCTAGACACAGATAAGACTCAAGGTTGTTGCCAAGGAAAATAATAAACAACATGAACATAAATATAAACAATGTGTGGCCAACCACAGGGCCAAATCAGGAAGGAAAGATATATGCATGGGCGTGGCAAGAGTCCCCTGTGAAGAAAATAATAGGGCACGGATATACGTATCATAAAGCATCCAAATATAATAGAAGATGCACTTCCCATAAAAGTTTGCCAGTAAAGCACAGTAAATTAAACCAGCCATATTTCGAAAATCTGCTCCCTGCATCCCTGTAAAAGAAATCTAGATAACGGAATATATCACTAGCATATGACTTTGCGGGCGAGACTCAGTGTTTACAGTGCATTAAGTCTTCTGATATGGGCTAGAGGAATTTTAATTATTTCACTGATCTATCTCAATCTTACCTTGATAATATTAAAGTGACTGAGGTATGAGCGATGCTAGTTATGCCATTCCTTATGCACCCAGTCCCTGCTATAAGTAGTGTGAAAATGTCGCTCATAGGGTCGATTGGGGCTTGTATTTCAGTGGGCTTGGCAGACTGATTTGTAATAGCAACCGCTGCCTCAGTGAGGAAAGCAACGGGAAACTACCTTATTCCCTCATGTCCTTAGTACGCCCCTTCAGTGATACCTAGACCATCTATGAGGGCTAATGCTGGAGCTTTTGAGGATCCAACCAGACTTGGGGCTGAGGACTGAGCATACATCAAATAGGCTATAAAGGTAATAGCGGAAAGTAGGCGTGAAAACTTGCGACAGCGACTGTGGCTCGCTCTGGAGGCTCGCAGTGTGGACGTAAAACTGGACATCAACAGCTGTGAAGTAATTCAGTGACAAATGTTAATTTTTAATTGTTTAAAGAAAATATAGCTGTAATAGGCAGTATTTGCACTATATATGGTTGCAATAAATACAGAGGGTCATGTGCGGCAAAGTCTTTCTACAGATTTCCGAAAAATAAAGAAATGAATAACGGCAAAATTATCCCGCATGGCTTCCAACTAATTTTTATTAGAGGGGCCGATGACCTTCGATGTTAGGCCCCTTAAAACAACAAGCACCATCATCATCATCATCATCATCAATTTTTATTAATTTTACAATAGATTACACCGTAACTCCAAATATATCTTATATACACCTTGTCCTTGTACCTATCATCCGAAATATTAAAGGGTATCAATAAATATTTGTATATATTTATTGTATCTTTAATAAAAATATTTGTACTATAGTCAAAGAAAGCTAATAGTAAGACAATGTAAACCTGACTGGAAACACAGAATAACAAATATAGGTCTTCCTCAAGGAGATACACTTAGTCCAATTGTGTATATCCTATTTACTGCTGAGTTAGAAAGAAATGTTAATAAAACAGCTAGAATGAGAGAATATGCATATGACGTCAAAATATATACCATTAAGGATACAATTATAGTATGCCGCATTAACTTAGAATATATTCTTGAGAAACTCGAAGACTGGACAAACGTAAATGTCTAGAAGTAGAACTATCAAATAGTTCAGAATTATTTTTTACACACAAAAGCATCGTTAACAAAAATCCGATTAAATTTGGAAGTACAAATATACAAGTTAAAACTCCGTTAAATACTTAGGAATGACCATAAGCACAGGTTTTAAACATAGAAATAAAAATGCATGTACTGAAGGCATTAACTAATAGAGAATGGGGATCTGATCCTTACCCCCTACTCACAGTATATAAAGAAATTATAAGAACTGGGTTTGAATATTAGTTACTTCTTAGATATGGCAGCCAATGATCAGAAATACAAATAAGATAAGCTTCAGTATAAAGCCATAAGAACAATAAAAAGGGAAATTACGGTAAATCATTTCTAACAAATACATTGTTAATGGTGATTGCTGGCCCACCACTTGAATTGACATAAATTGGCAGCAATAAAATACGAGTATATAATATTAAGTAGAACAACCACTTACAAATATTCCATTATCCCTAAAGTACAATTTGTTTAACAATACCATAATAAACATAAAAAGTAAGAAAAACTACCGGAAATTCTCTAGGATTATTCAATAGTAAAAGAAAATAAACGTAACACCATTCAAAATAGAGCACATCCCATATTTTCAACCATCTCCCCTGCAAATATATGTAAACCAACCATAGTAAAATCAACCTCTGAGAAAAGTACATTCATACATTCAAAATCGAATTTTCCTACATGAAATAATTAAAAAAGAATACTGCAAATATTACATTATATACTGACGGTTCGAAATATCGAAATACATAAGGAGTAGGAGCTTCACTTTACTCTCCACAATAAATTAGTAATATAGACAAAATTTACTCTTCCTCAGCTAGTTCCCTGCTGAAATATTCGTAATTATGCAGACAACATCATATGTTAATTTATCACAATATTAGCAGTACTAAAATATGCATTGGTTCTAATTGTACCGGTACCCGCACTGCTTTGAATAACCCTTCAACTACAACTGGTATATAAACAATCTAATGAAACTTTGTTACGATATATATATTTAAAAAGATACAGTCTTAATTAACATGGATAACGCAAGGTAACATGAGAGCTGATCAACTAGTTAATGAAGCTGCCAAAGGGAAGGGCATAGAAATTCATTTTATTGTTCCACCTTCTGTTGTAATTCAACACATCTATAAAAATATGTGGGGGAAAACAGCAAATAAAGGGAAATATCTGCTCAAATTAGTTAACAGAATATCAAAAACACCTCGGTTTGCTCATGAATTGTACACATAATGTCACGTAACTCCTATAATTTGTCTTAGACGTAATAATGCCTGTACACCAGACCATCTATTCAAATTAAAAACCATAGAGAACCATATGTATGAATGAGGAAATGAAGTGGGTACCATCAACCATATTTTTAATGTAAAAAATATATAACGAAACAATAAAAATTCTTTAATCTGTTAATTTGATTAGATATAAATTACCTCTAAGTATTGGCCGTTAATATACAAACCTACATTTCCCATTGTTGAATCATTCCTTAACGTCCTTAAGGAATGTAAAGTGCAAATATAAATTAGCCCCACTAATCAGGAAGCAGAAGAATCTACAGTTCGCATAGCTTAATTATTAACTAACTTCCTCAAAGAATGTAAAATCCAAACATAAATTAATCCTACCCTTACGTGTGATCCGGTCGTGTATGTTCAAGGAGAAAAGGCGAGAAGACATAGTACCTCATACCCTTGTACTCTTCCTTCGTTATATCAGATTAACAGTTTAAGGCTGTATTTCCATCTCAATGGTATTAAAAATACATTACCACTATGATATATGATCAGTATAAGCACTTCTATCTATTTAATTTGATCTACACATTGTCACTCCAAATAAGACACGTTTTAACTGGTCGTAACGCTAAAGCGAAGCCATCTACGAAGAAGAATAAGAAGAGATACAGCCACGTGTGCTGCAGTTTGCTGTGACAACAGACACATTGGAGAGATACAGCAAATGTGTTGCTGATTAGTGTTGGCTACTGAATGCATGATTCGAAGCAGTGTATCGATTCATTCAAGTGTCCGAGTGAATCGATTCTCAGGAACGGCGAGCTCACGGCACACGATTCAGCTTACTCCCAACGGACAGTGCTGAGTGACGCACTCACTGGACGTTGACGGGGAGCCGAGCTTCCGCTGCAGCGAGACAGTGAATCATGGCAAATTGAAAGAATCGTGAACGAGCGCGGCTCAGTGAGACACAGGATACACACGGCTCCTTATCGGCTCACTGGACACTGACGGAGAGCCGAACTTCTGCTGCAGCGAGACATACAGTGAGCCATAGCACACCGAAAGAATCGTGAACGAACACGGCTCAGTGAAACACAAGATACACAGGCTCTTTATCGGCTCACTGGACACTGGTGGAGAGCCGAGCTTCCGCTGCAGCGAGACATAAAGTGAACCATGGTACACTGAAAGAATGGTATGCTATAATGGACTCTCGAACTCAGCTCATTTGAAAATAATACCCATTTGCATTCACTGTCCTCTTCTTACAGGAAGGTTTAAAGATGGATTTATTTGCAGTGTTAAAAAGGTAGTTAAAACATAATTCTGAAGTAGCTAGTAAGTAGGTAGGCTATTAGGTTATACTATTTATTAGTTTAATGCATCTTAGTATTATAACTTAGTTGACATTTGACAACTAAACTCGACTCTAGTCTGCCATATGACTATGAGTCATGCTCATGAGCACTCAAAAGTACCTGTTTTATATTGGGAAGAACGGCTCTGTATTCTCTCAGTTTATATGTCACATCATTGCACAAGACTTCAATCATATGTGGACAGACGCAATAACTTAACCAACAGTATGTTGAATCAGAAAACCAGCGGGCTACTGTACATCTCGTGTAGCCTTTACAAAATATGACGATTTAAAAAATCTCAGCTGATAGAAAAATACATATTTTCAAAAATGACTGAGCGAGTTGTCGTGCGGTTAGTATCGCGCTGCTATGCATTTGTATTCGGGGGATGGTGGGTTCGAATACCACCGTCGGCAGCTGTTAAGAAGGTTTTCCGTAGTTTTCCCATTTTTACACCAGGAAATGCTGGGACTGTGCCTTAATTCAGGCCATGGCTGCTACCTTCCTAATCCTAACCTTTCCCACCCTGCGTCGCCGGAAACCTTCGATGTATTAGAGTGACTACCATTTTTTTCTAAGTAAGGAGTTCATAGTATGAAGACCAGATGGCAGCTGCGAGCACTGAATGCTGTTGCTGCTGTCTTACCAGCACATACTACACAGATGCAGTAGGAGCGGTGAATCGGATCACTGTATCGATTCAGTAACGTGAACGGAATCAAATGAATCGAATGTCCCATCACTATTGCTGATTGGTGCGGGGAAGATTTCCGAAGATGCTCTATGTAACCTGGACGCCGATTGAGCGCCGAGTAGCCAAGTGAAGTTCTGTACTACGGCAAGAACTGAAGTCATGCGATTCTGCACTTGGTTTCACTCGCTGTAATGTGTAGGAAGTCAGGCGCAGGTCTAGTACCGTATAGTTTCGAAAGCTCCTTGCACCAAGGACACTTTTTGCCATAGCTAATCTTGCAGCCTAAGAAAAAGTCCGAATATGCGGTTTGATAACATTATTTTCGTCAAGAGGACATTAAATAAACAAAGGAATGTCCCAGCAATGGAGTCAAGTCAGTCATTTCATCATAATTTTGCAGGTTGATCTAGGAAAAAAATTAACAGATTCGTGTCCGAGAGTTCGTGCTATTGGCCCTTATTTAAAGAAAAAAATGCACAATAAATTATTTACCAGCGTGCATATATATTTACTTTTTAGGTGTGAATACTTCCTGTACTGCTGGTATAGTGGTCAGCGTCCCCGACATCCCCGCGGGTGCCTCAGGTTCGAGATCCGCCAACACCAATTTTGGACTTTTCTTTTATCTCATATCTGGTTTTCTTTGTCCATGCGGACGTATTGTTAGGAAAAGCGTTGACTGAATACAAACAGGTGGACAATTGTCCTGGGTTGATTTTTATCAAATCAAGTCAGTAATCAATTCTTGATCTGCTTTTAGGGCTGTCGCCCAGTTGGCAGGATCCTTATCAATTGTTTACCTAGCCTGTTCTTAAATTATTAACTTGGAGATTTAGCGAACATTTCCCTTGATGAATTAATCAAATCCCTAATTCCCTTTCTTTCTTCTTTTTCTGTTTACCCTCCAGGGTCACTTTCTCCCTCCGACTCAGCGAGGGATCCCACCTCTTCCGCCTCAAGAGCAGTGTCCTGGAGCTTCAGACTCTGGATCATGGGATACAACTGGAGAGGATGACCAGTACCTCGCCCAGGTGGTCTCACCTGTTATGCTGAACAGGGGCCTTGCGGGGGGATGGGAAGAGTGGAAGGGATAGACAAGGAAGAGGGAAGGAAGTGGCCGTGGCCTTAAGTTAGGTACCATACTGGCATTTGCCTGGAGGATAAGTGGGAAACTACGGAAAACCACTTCGAGGATGGGTAAGGTGGGAAAAGAACCCACCTCTACTCAGTTGGCCTCCCGAGGCTGAGTGGACCCCGTTCCAGCCCTCGTACCACTTTTCAAAATTCGTGACAGAGCTGGGAATCGAACCCAGGCCTTCGGGTGTGGCAGCTAAGCACACTAACCACTACACCACACAGGCGGACAATTCTCCTTCCTATAAATGACCATTTGCCCCGATTTGTCCTTTTGAATTCCAATTTTATCCGCATATTATGATATTTCGTAAATTTAAAAGCTTCACTCAAGCTTATGCTAATGTCATTCCATGTCAGCTCGGGATATCCCGCTTCGTCGAGCAGCTCGTTTCCTTACACGTCTTCCAAGCGCGAACCATTATCGTAACACCCAGAGCAAACCGTGCTGCCTTCCTTTCATTTCACTCTAGAAGTTTCTCTCTCCCTCCATTTCTAATCATAATTGCAGTAGTTGTTATAAAATTTACAGAAAAGGCGACGAATTTTCAAGCCACGATTGGCAAGATGGGACGATAGTGAACGAGAGAGAGAGAGAGAGAGAGAGAGTTTTTTCTCTCTCTACCCGGTCGTGTGTGAAGTGAGATGAATCATCGAAACAAGTTTTTACGATCGGATGTCCTTCCTGACGTCCATATCAGAGGAGTTAATGAGATGTAATGCATGACGTGGTATATGATAGTAGGAAGGGAGAGCGTGCAACCTTGTGCCGGCACACAGCCTACTTCAGTCGAATAACACCAAAGGGTCTGTACAAGGCTTTACGGCTCCATTCGACGGATGAATCGCCATCAACGGCATCTGGTGGCCTCCCTCCATATGAGCACTTCGGAAAGGTTTGGAATTTAATTCAATTTGTCACGCGATCTAGTGATTATACAGTATATTATATACTACCACCTCCCCTACCCTGCCGACCAACATTCTGATGGTGAATTTTTTCGACCAACGGGACTCGAACCGGCTAACCACGGTATCAGACCGTATAGCTTTCACATCTTACGATCATGGCCACCAGGATTAAACGAGTTCAAGATAAAGATAAAATTTATTCTGGGCATTTACTTTGCACAAATGAAAAACAAATAGAAGATAACAGGAAAACAGAGAGAAGAGAAGGAAAATTAAAAACAAGGCACTGGCAAAACCTAGAACTCCAGACGGCCGGGTAGAAGTCAGGCACGCTGACCAATTGACCAGCGGTACTGTACATACCACACCCAAATTGCCGACATATACATAAGCTGTTGCATTTGCAGCGCCATTTTCTCGTTAAATGCGGGTCAAGATACAAAGCCTCGGACACGTGTCTGTATATTTTTGACGTACAGTAGACCAATCTCTCAAAGTATGAATCAAATCGGTGAGCTGTGGCAACCCTTTGTAAATTATTTTTGGATCTTAAAACTTAATTTTAATTTCTGTTAATGCATTTATCAGCCACTGTTTGTATCAATTCATGCGGGTCCTTCGTCCTAGAGAGTACAACTTCCGCAACAAATTTATCCCTATACATGAAATCATGTAAGTTTGGTCCCCAGAAAGCAAATATGGCTGTCCTAAATATGGTTCATCACTGATGTCAACAAACATTACCAAAACAAACTAACCTCAATGTAAGCAGCAATAATATACCTGAATAAATCGTTCACGAAACGTAATATGTAGCCAGTGTCCTTCATACTGCAATACGAAATAAATCATGAGATTTCAAGTACGTTTTCAAGCTAACTCGGGAATTTAGAAAATACAAGAAAACACAAAACATCGTGGAACGTACATCCATGTTGTTGAAAAATGAGATGCAACTGGTGGAGGTGCCCTACATCCCAATATATGTCTGTCTGTTAGGTCATCAGCCCAGGGACTGGTTGGATCCCCAAATAGCACCACCAAAGGCTATGCAGTTATAGGAAAACCACAAAAACCAATGGCAGTACCTAAATGAGGCGTACTAGGCAAGACGAGGAGTGAGGTAGTTTGCCATTGCTTTCCTCACTGGGCCAGGCAGTGCTATTGTAGCACAACTGACCCTATGAGCAACACCTTTCATAACACTCAGACGCACTGGTTGTGCTCTGAATGCCATTACTCAGCACGACCCACATCCCAGCAGCTTCCATATTGTCACAGCCATGGGTGAGACTAGGACTTCAGTGGAAGCTACACTTTGCTCTGGCCTGTGCCAAGAGATGGATGCAAAAGTACTGCATCCATCAAGAAATGACAGCAGGCAGATCCCAATATATATCTGTATTTATTCAAGATCATTCGAGCTGTACAGGTAGAGTTTTTGTTAAAATCAAAAGCAATTGCACTTCCGAAAAAACTGATAAACCTCAAGTGCAGAGAGAAACAATATCTACAAGAATTAAAACAACTCTACCAGAGCAAGCTACAATACTTACAGCGAGCTTCATGCCATTGCAAATACGTTTTTAAGTTAGGAAGGAAATGTTCATAGGCCTACTATGTAGTGTATTATGTCCTGAACGCTTTTAATTGTCATGTGTTAAGAATTAAGCCATACTTTTCAGTGTCGACTTGGTTAAATGTAAAAAAGTTTTCAGTCTTTCAAACACGCTGCAGTATAATAGCATAGTATAATAGCAAACATTTTTCTGAATAACTTCGAAAACATCTTCTTAATCGGCCAGCATTCAAACGGAATCTTACACTGGAGTAGATACGTGGATGACGTCATATTGCAAGAAAAATACGTCTAAGATCTGATATCAAGCCCCGCCGTTGTGTTGCGCGCCCCGTGGATGAGCCTCTGCACTCAGGGTATTGATGGGTTCTTCTCATTGTGGGGGCTATTTCAGAGAGTCGCAGTGGCGCAGCTAGCTAAGGTGTCTGGACTGGTGCGTAACTTTGATGGTTCGAGTTTCTGAACTCTAGTGGTGGTGAATCGCACCGGGCGCGGGAGGTCGAGTTGGAAATCCTATCGGGCGACCAGGTTTCTCGAGTCTAATTTGTAGAGTATCTCTCCGATTTCATGACGTGTCTGTGTAATATGGTTTCCAGTTTGTCGATATCTTACCTTTACAGCCTGTTATCATGACTCATACGATGCATACAACAACACTGACCTTGTTTCTAAGGTTAGAATTATCTTATAACTCATTGTGACCATGAGGTTGGAATTTAATTTACAGGTAAGGTTGTTTACAGCTAATTATTAATGAAAGAATGGAGATATTCTGGATTGGATTCCGTTTATTCATTGAAATATCCCTATCTAAGCTAAGACGAAACCAAAGCGTGCATTTAACCTTCCAACACGTGAAATCATTGCCATCGAAACCAATCACTGACCTGTCTCTACCCCAACATAATGTAGTGATATTGGTTTAAGTAATTCTTACTTTCCAAAAGCTAGTTGTGAATACGAACACAAGTTCACAATACCCATTAATTAATATTGACCTTGAGATTGATAACCATTTTTGAGATCTCATTGTACATGTTCTATCTGGATGAAGCAACCTATTTAATAATATTCTTTGCTTAATTGCAATATCTTTGATACCTCTGTGTCATATTTTATACCATGCATGGCGTACATTATAAGAAGTTTTGAATTTATTTACATCGAATGGGTCCAGCCAATAATGACTTCTCATGGGTTGATTTACCTAAACTGAAATTAAATGATCACTACTATATCCTAATCAAATTACGTTGTCCTGAGGATGCTCGCTTTAACGTAACAATAACTGCACACCTATCCTCACACATACCTTCGAGGATCAGTTTGACCTAGCACTAATGGATGATATGAATGATGGGGAAACAACATATATATCAACAAGAAATATTTATACTCATATATCAAATCAAAGCATCACATGATATCTACACTACCTATAATTAATTACTATGTCCATGAAGTACTACTTTTAACCTAATAGATATCATGGTGCGCATCCTCGTAGCCATGTGTGTGGTAAGTTCCCTATACGCCGCAAGCATATCGCTACCGTACCGGCCGAAAATCATAATAACGGAACGTGAATCTCGAATACGGTATTCATAATGTCGTGACAATAGATTGAATCATAATAGTCGACATAGCCTCGCAGTTAGTAACCATCAACATTACAATCTCAACATACACTTACATATGTATCATACATATCCATTAACATTGTCTGATTCCACAGTAAACACAACACATTTGAATGGCACGCTCTTCGTGATGAATTACATGGTGAACTGTCATTACCACATCTCAAATTAATTTCACGACTTTCATTACACAGCACATTTCACTATAAAAATCATTTAAATACACGTGAGGTCACCACAAGCCTTGTTAGCATATCACGATATTACACCGCACTGAATTATTAATTACCACCATAACTATCAACATTGCAGGCACTTAATATTCACTTGGCATTCACATCATTATTAATATATTCATATCACGTCGTCTCATATTATTATTAGCACTCGTAGCTTCATACTAATTGTATTACTTACCTGCGCAATGTCTTCTATAATACCACGATATGCCGTAGTTTCTTGCTCATCATCATAATAATAAGCATGCTGCGATCAATTATTCGAAGAATAATTCGCCCTTAAATTCACGAAGTTCACTATCTCACTACTCGCAACAAATCACATCTTAATTACCCGTGCGTTACCAGCATTTACATCACAATGGATATGCCTAGATTATACTTTAACACATGTCACATATGCTCGCATAAACCCGTAAACCTTTCAGTAATTACGATACAACATAATGTAAACAACGCCGAAGTCGACTCCCTTTCATAAATAATCACTCACGCACATGTTACAGTGAAATTTATAACACCATGTCACCAAACGTGTATGTAAATTGCTACATGCCAAATAATTCAATATCAAAACGCTTATTGTGCACTTATTCTCACGTCTCAACGAACTACTTCAGGACATGTCTTAACTTTATTATCTTACATTATAGCTTCTAAGAAATGTGGCAAAATTAACCATGAAAGAGCATTATGAATATATGGATGATTACTGACTTGCAGACCAGGGTGTAGGCAGCGCATGGTCTAGGTAATCCTTCCCCGTAACCACGCCATTGTCTCGGCTGGAACCCGCTCTCACATTTTAGCTCTCCATGTTACTATTATTATTACCTGGATTCATTTTTGGAACCATTATTACATTCTCATGTAGATCACACCTGAAACAAGCTAGCATTAGTTTACCAAATTCACACAGAATGGCCACAGGGGCTCTGAACTTTGGAGCGTGGGTTGGCGACCACGGGGCCCTTAGCTGAGTCCTGGCATTACTTCCACTTACTTGTGCCAGGCTCCTCACTTTTATCTATCCTATCCGACCTCCCTTGGTCAACACTTGTTATTTTCCGACCCCAACGCTATTAGGTTTGCGAGAGCTAGGGAGTCTTTCATTTTCACGCCCTTCGTGGCCCTTGTCTTTCTTTGGCCGATAACTTCATTTTTCGAAGTGTCGGACCCCTTCCATTTTTCTCTCTGATTAGTGTTATATAGAGGATGGTTGCCTAGTTGTACTTCCTCTTAAAACAATAATCACCACCACCACCACTCGCACAGAATCATTATTATATTCAACAATGCATACACTCCTTGATATACGTAACTATTCACAAGATACCGACATTAACTTCTCAAGTACAGCATTGTTTTCCATGTAACGGCTTGTCTCTGTATGACTGCTAGTTTTTCATTATTATTTGTCACTACTGACACTCATTTATAATACACGTCGCATATTTCGACTCCTTTTTACGACTCAGATTGTATACACTTCAACTTCCATCAATATATTCTCACAATCTGCTTGTTTTAACAACGACCTTTTTCAAGCGTCACATACATCGACTGCACGCCAACAGCAAGCCAACAACAATGACAAAGCTCTGTATTTCGCCTTTCTCATTAGAACAAAGACATGGAACAGGCAGCGCATGGTCTAGGTAATCCTTTCCCGTAACCACGCCATTGTCTCGGCTGGAACCCGCTCTCACATTTTAGCTCTCCATGTTACACGAGATTTTAACAACAAATAGGAGAGATCCACAACGCTCCACACGGCCCCTCCCATGGTTCCCCTCCCCTCTCCGTGAGCAGTGTGCTTTACCCAAACCTTGCATGAACACAGTCCTGAAATAGTGTTTGGTGACAACGGCCTTAGATGTGCAAGTTCATCTTAAGAACATACCATCGATACATAGGTGTCGCCACCGTCACTCTTACCAACTCTCAATAGTTTACTTTACATGACAATGCCCTGTTTGCAACAGCTTCAATTTAACATTATATACATAAATTTACACATCTTCGCGCTCGAAAATGAGTGCAAAGTCTCTGTCTTCAAATTCACTTTCTTGCGTTCTCGACGTATATAGGTGAATGCAGATCCAGACTGTTCCGGCGCCATGTTTCCGGGCCTCGTGTTCTCCGTCGTCACTCGCGCTGTCGCCCTCGTTCCACATGGAAACGGCACAATATCCATATACGATAATATCATCACTAATGCACACCAGTTATTAAACACACTATATTATTTACACAAGACCATCTGTTTTACAATGAAGCCAGAAACTAACAAGAAAATAAACTATTTAGACCTCACAATCAACAGGAATAATGACAACCAATCTTACGAAGTATAAGCCCACTCAGACGTCGCAACTACTGACAACCAGTCGAACCACCCATACACACACAAAACAGCAGGACTGAATATAATGATACACAGAACTATATCCATACCAAAGAGCAAAACGGATTTCAATGAAGAGATATAAATCATTGAACAAATCACGAAAGAAAACAACCACCCTCCAGGCACAGTAGATAAACTATTAAATAAACATAAGAAAAATCGCCGGGAAACCACTACACATGACAAAGAAAATACGTGGTTCTCAACTACGTTAATAAAAACACAGACAAAGTACGGTAGCTAATATTTTCAAGAAACAAGGTTTAAAAGTAGCCTTTAGAACAAATAACACACTGCAGAGACACATCAGCAAGTGCAACCTAATCAATAAAGACCCTTTCTCAAAATCAGGAGTATATGAAGTCAAGTGCCAAGAACCTAACTACAGTGCCACATATATATGTCAAACGAAACGTAATTTCCACACAAGATACAAAGAACACAAAAACGCGATCAGATATAATCGACATTCAGCCTTCGGGGAGCACATGTACGACTGTTCACACAATTTTACAGACATCAACACAGATCTGAAAATTTTACACATCGAAAATAAAAGCAAATTTTTGAATATAAAGGAAGCAATCGAAATTTACATCGCAAAAATACGAATGTGGCTAATCTAAATGGCCATACACACTTAAAAACTCCCCCCTCTTCCTCCTACTTACATAATATCTGGGCAACACTTACTCATTAAATTAGCTTTTATCATAATAATAACATTTAATAGTTAGTCTCTATTTCAATTCCTTACTTTATTCACCTAAAATCATTAACTCGCATTCATCCATATTACATAAAAGTACATTTTAACATGAAGTAGGTTAACAACCTTATCTCCCCTCACCAGTGTTGATAGAAGGTTCCACAGCACTCCATTCGCTCCGCCCTACTTCCCCCTCCACTCTTCACGGTACAGTATACGAGATTTTAACAACAAATAGGAGAGATCCACAACGCTCCACACGGCCCTTCCCATGGTTCCCCTCCCCTCTCCGTGAGCAGTGTGCTTTACCCAAACCTTGCATGAACACAGTCCTGAAATAGTGTTTGGTGACAACGGCCTTAGCATTGCAGTCTAGACAAGTACGTAAGGTTTTCATTATATTTAATAGGGGAGAGTGTTGTACCTTGGAACGTTTGTACGTTGGAACAGTTGCATTATATTCAATCTTAGTAAACATTCTTTGGATCAGTTGAGTTGAGTTCATTACTTCGCCATCCTGGGCAGCTCAGTTTGTCTGGTAGCATCCGTTGTGGTTTCAGTTCCAAGTCATTTAAGTGTAAAGCATTTTGGTACATGAAAGTATTTTTAAAGTGATTTCAAATTGGCATATTAGTAGTTCTCACATGTAAAAGAGATTCCTTCAATATTTACACTAAGTTAGTATGTAAATGGGCTAACTTCTGCACAGGTTACACTTTAGTTCTACCCAACCTATAAAAAAATTCATGGATTTTTTCTGAAATGGCTACATCATGTAACTTCCAAGGTGTTCCAAGGTACATTACAAGGCACACTATGTTCTTTTAGATGCTATTTTTAAACATTATCTTGTTCTTATCCTGTATTCACCTGAATCCAATTAAGTATTAATAGATCTAGATCCAATAATCTGAGGTTGTCTACATATCTTGCTCTTGATCAAAACAGACGTCCTCTCGTATCAGCTCAAATTATCAGACCCTTCCTCACAGCTGAAGAGAGGAAACCAGGGAGTACCAGGGGAAGAAGGAAAGGGGAGTCAACAATCCTAACAGCTACTCCTGACAAATATGATCCCCAACCTAACTTGTCCACTATGAAACAAAATAATGAATCTAAAACTTCGACTGCAAAGAACTGGACTGAAAAGAATATTTTCCATTTAGAAGACGAACCTGATTTTGTGTCTAGTGGCAGTGAAGCAGATTATGCAGCTGTTCTGCTGGAAGAGAAGCAAGAGGATGACTTTGCATTGGACCTACACTTAGATCACCCATGTCTTCCAGGAAAATTTGTTCTGATTCTGTTTCAAACAAACAAGTCTCTCGTACATTATGTTGGTAAAATACTTTAATATGAGAAATGTTGTTCTGAGTATAGAATTCAGTTTTTAAAGAGACCGGGTAACACTAAAACATCTTTTACAAGGATACACTATATGATGTTCCGGAGGAAGACATAATGAAATTGCCTCAGCCAAATGTCTCTGGTGGCGCCCAGCGACAAAACAAACAGATGCACTTTGAAATAGATTTCATAACTTCCAGGTACAATGTTCACTGAAACAAATCTGCGTTTGATTGTGCTGTTCCTATAATCTGAAGGGGAAACTGATAACAAAACTAGTTTAATCTGATTCTTTTTATTTTCTTATTATTAGTCATTTTCATCAAATTTTAAGTCATCTTTAGAGACTTGTAATGAGAGAATAATACTGTGTCCAGTGACACAACCTATTTAATATTATGTATACATGTACAGATGAATAAGAACGTCATTTCTTGTGGAAAAATATAATATTTTTGTAATATTCAGTAATTCTGTCATAACTGTTTAAGTTGTTACAAGGTACATGACTATGCTGTACCTCAGAACACATTGCAGAGTTCAACAAAATGTTTTTTTAAACTTAATTCGTACACTGAGCACAGTGCAAACTGCATTAAAATCGGTGGAAAGGCCTATATTAATGAGAAAAATAAGTAGGATTCACGAAATACAAAAAGAAAATCAAAACGTTAAATGTCAAGACTGTTCCAAGGTACAACACTCTCCGCTACTTGCAAATTTATTTGTTGTCATAACTGGTTCATGTTATCACTAAATTCTCTATCATTGACAAGTTTATGCAACGTAAACTATACTGTACATATATAAGCATGTTTTAAGTGATTTGATAGAATATGAGGATGTTCTTGTAGAACGAAACATATCTTTACTTTATGCGGTGTGTTTGACAGAGTGAACATTTTTTGTTACATTTTGCTTTTAATATCAGCAGTAGCAAATTTTAAACCGCCAGCATTGATCGATATAATAGCATATGCTGCTAGTCCTAAGCCTAGAACAGGGTAAACAATATTGGCATAACTTGTTTACTTTGAAGAGTGAAGGGAATTTGCTTTACTGCTATGACAGTGGGGGTAACTGATGTGGAGGGAGATTTGCGGGCATTGATACAAGGTTACCGGCGATTGAAGTCCTTCTGGTCCAAGTACCCTCCTCTAAACTGTACCCCCATTTCTGTTACATTCTTTATCCTGGCTATTTCTATTAACTAGTAATACCCCGTCCTCACGTTGACTGTAAACTGGTTTCTTGTCCCCTATCCTCGCGTTAAGATCGCCCATAATAATAATGCTTGCCTGATCATACGTACTTCTCATTCGTCTAATTTCTGTCGCTAAATTCTCAAAAAATCATTCTGCGCAAATGGGGAGCTCAAAGGTGGATTATATATAAAAGCTATACATATTTCATTCCTCCAATTTACCCTATCTAATATTCTTATCCAGATTAATTCCTTAAACTCAGATTCTAAGAGCTGTATTCTATCTTTTAAGTTGTTTTTGATAACCACTGAAATTCCGCCCGATATCCTTCCTCTATTGGATCTCCTTGATCCATATTGACTCCATACGATACACCCTTCTATCTTTAAGTCTTTCTTGTAATCAGCCCAAGTTTCTACAAGCCCAAGGATGTCCATTTCTTCTAGTAGCTCTTTAAAGTCTTCGTTACCTATTTTGCTCCATACTCCTTCAATGTTAACACATGATACCTTTAACTCTAGTTTTTTTTTACTTCTATGTTCTAAACTCCCTGACTTACTTCTAGTCATTCTAGATCTTTCCACTTCCATTATACTTCCCTCCGGAGAGCAAATAACGTCCTTCTCAGATAGTTCTTCTGTGATTTTTAATCTACTACCTGAGCCCATCCCTTTCTTCTGAAAAAAGTCTTTTAGACTCACTGACCTACGCCTGGAAGTATCCTCAGCTCCTCCACGCGGCGCCGCTGTTGACATCCGGCTCGCCTCGTCGTTCCTCCCACTGTTATTTAACTCCGCTGGAAGATCTGACGTAGGCTGTTGAATCACCTGTCCAGGGTTATCAACCCCAGTACCGCACGTATACTCTGGAATCTCTTGTGTCATCACTCCTTCACCATGCACTTCCGCTGATGACCCAAACTGCTTACTTCGTTCCTTAAACATATCACCCAGATCACTGACCGTCCACGTTCTCGCCCAGTTATCTCCCATCACATGCAAGCGGTTTCCTCTTATAAATGCCCGTAGATTCGATTTTCTTGCTTGTCGTAAATGGAATTGTAGAACTATTTGCTCTTGGAGGCTTTTTCTGTCGATATCCCTTTTTATCCAAATTCTGCTGCCTTTCAAGTTCCTCGCACTATTCAAAATTCGGCTTGCCGTTAATGAGGAAACAAACTTAATTCTAACAGGTCTTCTTCCTCTATTCTTTCCCATCCTCTACACATCATCTATCTCCCTTTCTGTACAATCAATGCCTAATTTCTCTCTCATTAGCTTAAAGACGGAGCTAATCAATTCCATCTTAGATTCTCCTTCGGTTTCATCCAGACCGTATATAATAATATTTCTTCTCTTCTCCTCCTCCGTTCTTCTGCTATCTCGCCATTGAAGTACCTGTACTTGTTCTTCTAGCGCCTGTATCCTCTGATTTATTATAGCTCTTTCTTCCTTGTCTTCTCTTATCTTCGCCTTTATTTCTGTTAGATCTTTGGTTATGCTGTCCTTCATATCGTTGATTTGTTGGAACTGTGCTTCGAGCATTTCTTTGGTCTGGTCAGTCTGAGAAGCATCGCGGACAACTTCCTTGATTTTCTCAATGTCATCCCATGTCAATGGGCCTGGGTTCATCTCGACGCCTCCGATGACTAATAGAGTAGCCACTATAGCTGCCGCCATCAACAGTTCTGTCAGTCCTATTTCTTTATTAAATCCTAATTTACACTCCGTCTTGATCCACTTGACCCGGTTGTGCCATCGCCCTATCACACTCCTATACTGCTGCACTGTTACGCCCATATTGCTTTTCCTGCTCTTCCGCACCGTTACCACGCACGTCTGTTCACTAGCTCAGCTCAGCAAAGACTGGTCTAAACTGTACCCCTTCAGAACTTCATCCGATTTTTCACACTGTCACATTTGAACCTATTCCACTGGCATCGCCCCATTGTCATATTTACCTTCCAATAGGCATCCGACCAGGTAAAAACTTACATTTTCAGATCACCCCTACACAGGGCCCCTTGCTCCCTTCCCAGTTCCATTGTCTTGAACTAATGCGCATTCTAGATTATAAATATCATCTTCCCCATTTAAAGATCATAGCACGTACTAGGCTAGGCGAGAAAATCCATCCATCAACCTTGGCGTGGAGGGCATGAGACAATATTATCCCACGGTCGAACAGGATGTAAGTCGAAATGCACAATGGATATAATCTGTCTTGTAGCCTCATGTGCCGTACTATTGGCACACTCTCTTATCGTGGGTATCCCATCTAGCCACTTGCAACGTCGGTTGGTCTTTACAATAGATTCGGCAGAATTTCGCAATCTCTTGCATCACACGTTTAGCAGGGTTACTGGCGGGATGACGGGTACAATTTAAGACATGCTTAATCTCCAGTCGTTGGATAGTATGTGGAAATTCCAATGAAGTAAATTGTGATCCGTGAAGTAAATGAGAATCAGGTTTACCCATAAGCGATATCAGATTCTTGGTTTTTCGCCATAAAATTGATTTAGAATTTACTTTCTGAATCGGATAGTGTGTCAGGTAGTTCGATAAAACATCAATAGTGACAACAACGTGTTTGTTACTCCTTTTAGAGGACTGTATTGGCCAAAATAGATCCATGGCATACAATTCACGCGGATTATATGGAAGTAATGTAATTGGTTTCTGTTGTAACAAGCAGGAACTTAGTTGTGTTCCTCTGATACGTGTCACATGTTCTCTTTAAGTCTTTTCTAATTTATTTAACTAAATTTACAGTTACCAGTAGAATCGGAGTGGCCATCTCGGACATATCCTGAGTCAAGGCCCTCAGGCGGAAAGGACTATGAAATCCACCGATTGTCCCTAACCCGTTAGAGGAGATAGCCTTACTTGGACTATGTGTAAGTAAGAGTAACGTCCTGCTTCACAGAATTTCCGCCGAGCACGCTCAGAACTTTTTAAGCAAACCTCGGACCTATAGGAGTAACGGGGTCCCACTCCTATTTGACAGTCGATGAACTCTTTGGAAAAAGCTTGATGACCGAAATGGAATTCTATGAGTAGCTATCAATATTAATGGGGCTTATAGAAGAAAGAAAATAGAACTGGCTGAATCAGCAAAGAGGATGTATCTGGACGTGTTATACAGGATATTGTAAAGTGACTTGACGGGTGTTAAAAAGGGAAGGGCAGAGTGGGGTAAGACTGTTCATTAGGATACTATAGCGCGCAACATAGTTTCTGTTAGGCACGTAAATGAGCGATTGATGGGGGTATATTTGGCAGTTCGAGGAATTAGGACGAGAATTGTCTCAGTGTAATCATTATGTGAGGATGCAGAGAAAGTGAAATCTGTCTGCAGACGAATAAGGGTCGAAAATCTCCAAGACGAGGTAATTAGACAGAAGCATAGGGATATTTTTAGTGAAAAGTTACAAACAATGAACAGTAAGCAGGTTCAGGGTATAGAATGAGAATGGGTGGCACACAGGGTTGCTGTAGTGGAAACAGCAAGGGAATGCCTAGTAACAACTGTGTGTAAAGATGGGAAAAAGCGAACATCTTGGTGGAATGTTAAAGTGAGAGAAGCTTGTTAACGTAAAAAGAAGGCATATCAGAAATGGCTCCAAACACGGGCAAAGGCAGGCAAAGAAATACAGCGAAACATGTACAGTTGTTGTTAAATCCAAGAAGAAGTCGTGGGAATATTTTGGTAATAACCTGGAAAGGGAAACCTTCCTAGATAGTAATAAAAAATCTCAGGAAGGGAGGGAAAAAGGAAATTAATAGTGTTTTGGGTATTTCGGGTGAACTCATAATAGACCCTAGGGAAGCACTGGACAGGTGGAAGGAATATTTTGAAAATCCTCTCAACATAAAAGGAAATCTTCCTGGGGCCGATGACCTTCGATGTTAGGCCCCTTAAAACAACAAGCATCAGCAAGCACGAAATCTTCCTAGTAACGTCGCCGAAAACCGAGTTCATGAGGAGGAGGACAATGATAGCGGTGAAATTACGATTGAGGATGTGGAAAGGATGGTAAATAAACTCCACTGTCATAAAGCAGCAGGAATAGATGAAATTAAACCTGAAATGGTGAAGTATAGTGGGAAGGCAAGAATGAAATGGCTTCATGGAGAAATACGATTTGCATGAAGTGTTAGTAAGGTGCCTTCTGATTGGACAAAAGCAATAACTGCACTTATCTACAAGCAAAGGAACAGGAAGGATTGCAAAAACTATTGATCCCAATGATCATTATACTAGGCAAGATGTTCACTGGCATCTTGGAAGGGAGAGTGCAGTCAAAGTTTGAAAGGAGGTTGGATGAAAACCAGTTTGGTTTCAGATCACAGAGGTGCAGTCAGGGTCAGATTTTCAGTATGCGCCAGGTAATTGAAAAATACTACGAGAGGAGTGGACAGTTATATTTATGTTTCGTACATCTAGAGGAGGCATCTGACAGAATATCGAGGGAAAACATGTTCGCCGTGATGGGGGACTATGGCATTAATGGTAGATTATTAGAATCAATCAAAGGCATTTATGTTCACAATTTGGGTACCGTGGGAATGGATGGTAGAATAAGTTCTTGGTTCAAGGTACTTACAGGGGTTAGACAAATTTGTCATCATTCACCCTTGTTGTTCATAGTTTATCGATCATATGCTGAAAGTATCTAGTGGCAGGAGGGATTCAGTTAGGTGGAAATGTAGTGAGCAGTCTGGCCTATTCTGACTACTTGGTCTTAGCCGAAAGCCTGCAGTCTAATATCTTGGAACTTGGAAATATTTGCAATGAGTGGTATGAAAATTAGCATTTCTAAGAATAAACTGATGTCAGTAGGTAAGAAATCCAAGAGTATTGAATGTCAGAATGGGGATACAAAGCTGGAATGGGTTAATAATTCAAGTATTTAGGATGTGTGTTTTCCCAAGATGGTTATATAGTAAGTGAGATTGAATCAAGCTGCAGTAAAGCCAATACAGTGAGCTCGCAGTTCCGATCAACAGTATTCTGTAAGAAGGAAGTCAGCTCCCGAATGAATCTAACCTTACATCGGTCTGTTTTCAGACCACCGTTGCTTTACGAAAGTGAAAGTGGGTAGACTCAAGATATATTCATAAGCTAGAAGTAACATAGACGAAAGTAGCGAGAACGATTGCTGGTACAAACCGGTGGAAACAATGGCAGGAGGTTACTCGGAATTAGGAGATAAAGGCTAAGTTAGGAATGAACTCAGTGGATGGATCTGTATGCAAAAACCAGCTTCGATGGTGGGGTCATATGAAGCGATTGGAGGAGGATAGGTTACCCAGGAGAGTAATTGACTCTGTTATGGAAGGTAAGAGGAGTAGAGGGAGACCAAGACGACGATGGTTAGACTCAGTTTCTTACGATTTAAAAATAAGATATATAGAACTATAAGCGAGGCCACAGAACTAGTAACAAATAGAGGATTGTGGGACCCATCCAGAAGAAAATCTTTCTGTAACTTCTTAAAGAAGTTGATCACAACTGATTTTCCAATATCTACTATGTCACTGAGAACACGTGTTGTCATTCGGCGGTCTTCTTTGATGAGCATGTCGATTCAACGCTTGTTGTCTTCTGCTGGCCGGGCCTTTTAATTTGTTAACGATGTTTGTATCCCCCTGAACAGAACTGTTTTTCCCAACTTCTGATTGCACTGATATCAACGGTATTGTACCGGCTCCGTGGCTGAATGTTCAGTTTCTTCGCCTTTGATTCAGAGGATAAGATAAGGTGGTTAATTTCCTTGGTTCGGGGACTGGGATTTTTGTTGTCCACAACATCCCTGCAACTCATACGTCATACACACCCTATCCTCCACCACCATAAGATGCAAATTCGTTTTTTTGCTATTTGCTTTACATCGCACCGACACAGATAGATCTTATGGCGACGACGAGACAGGAAAGGCCTAGGAATGGGAAGGAAGCGGCCGTGGCCTTAATTAAGGTACAGCCCCAGAATTTGCCTGGTGTGAAAATGGGAATCAACGGAAAACCATCTTCAGGGCTGCCGACAGTGGGGTTCGAACCCACTATCTCCCGGATACGAGCTCACAGCTGTGCGCCCTAACCGCACGGCCAACTCGCTCGGTTGCAATTTCTTACACATGGCTGATGCTGCCCACCCTCGTCTGAGAGTCTGCATTACAAGAGCTGCACTAGACCTAGCTATTGCTCCACGAAGTTATTATAACACTACTGTCAGCGCACACATACAGTATTTTAGTAGAGCGTGGAACTCAACTGAACGAATTTCTTTCGATTTCAGTTACGACTCTGTTTTATACGAGGATGTAATACATTCGTCATTCTGAAGAACTACTACGCAGCATTCACAGCACGTGTCACATTGCGCTTGGTACGGTGAAGTTAGAGACATCTAGGCCCCATCTAATACACATAACAAGGTGATGGAGTGTGAGGTCTGAAAGGGAGTTCTAGGAGGCATTACTTTCGTACCGCTGTAACAAAAGTGGCCCCATTGTATTGAGCTTGCGATTTGAGGGATCTTTCATTTCCCCACCTTAATACTTCTCATCGTCAAGTTACTACCGTCAAGCGGTCGGTTCCTTATCCAATCGCGCAACCTGAACCGATTACTGAACTATGATAAACATTTAATGGCTTTAAACCATGAAGCATAAAATAAAATCACTACGATTCTAATACTGATGGCATCAAAAGGGGAGGAGCTTTCTTCCAGTGAGTTAGCCAATACTTTATAACACTTTCGACAAACATGGAACACAAAGGGAAAATTAGAACTAAAGAAGTGGAAGTGAAGTGAGAAGTGAGGCGAAATAACACAACTCTGGTTATTTAACATTCTGTCGGGCGCCATTGCGGCAAATTGGCCAGGTTAAACAAACTGCGCTACTTTGCTATACTCCAGTGAGGGACAATCACGCCCCTAAATATTCTATAACTACTATCTAAGACGTCAGATGGCAGACCAACACTACCTCAGACTTGTAGAGGGGTTGCACAATTCATCACGCACCACATTGCCAGCGCGCGTCTAACGGCGATAAAAGTTTACCCACCACCAAACACAATGTAAGTATTTATTTCCTTACGTTTTACCTGATTTATAATATTCTATGATGCATTACTCAAATGTCATATATTTCAATGTGATATGTTTTTCAAACTTTTATGTATTACACCTCTATTTCACTGTCCTTGCTCTCACTCGTACTTTCCATTTTTATCTCTAGTTTATGAATACCTACGATGTACTTTTGGGTTTCTGGGAACGTTACCTCAGACCTGGATATTTTTACAATTCTTTCAAGCGTTGGGGAAGACGAACGAATGTACCACCTGTAAGACAGGACGGAAGATGATGAGAAATATCCAGATTTCGAGACTGAAGAAATATATGAGGACGACCACGACAGTACATCTGATGTGGAAATTGAACATGTTGGCGAAAAAGACGCTGAAAATAGAGAGAGCTTTCGTTCTTTTATAGGTAAAGATGGAGAAACATTGTGGGCGACTGAATGTGTGGCCAATATAGTAAAAACAAGGGGAAGAATCATTATTAAAACTTTTCCTGGCCCTATGGTCTGTCGTTGTTTGACAGAGATCGAATGTTTTTCACTGATAATGTCTCCTGATATCAGAAGATGTTGGAGAAGTTTATTGACTTTTAAGTATTTATAAATATAATGATATATTATTTATACAATTAAAATTTATTGTTTTACTTGACAGTATTGTTGTAAACACCAATATCTACATCCAGAAAAAGGAAACTGGAAGTCGAGAGAGGATTTCTAGGTTGAGTGGTATAAACGAACTTCGTGATTTTTTCCGGGGCATTATTTTTATAGCAGTCAAAAGGGAGAATCGAACGAATCTAGCTGAACCATTTGCGACAAACTGGACTGGGTATACAATTTTGCGCGCTAATTTCAGCGAAAAGCGATTCCGATTTATATTGCGATGTATACGATTCGATTATATCAATACAAGAACGGAGCGAATGAACAGTGACAGACTGGCTCCCATTCGAGAAAATCTCAATAAATTCGTCCGCAATTCACAACAGTCATATTCTTATAGTGAATTCATGACCATCGATGAAAGGCTGGTTGCTTTACGGAGCCGTTGGCGATTTGTGCAGTACATGTGCAAAAAGAAACAGCCAAATACGGCATCAAAATGTATACCATATGTGATGCTCGTATCCCCCTGTGGGTGGGGGCGGTAGAATAACACCCACGGTATCCCCTGCCTGTCGTAAGAGGCGACTAAAAGGGGCCCCAGGGACTCTGAACTTTGGAGCGTGGGTTGGCGACCACGGGGCCCTCAGCTGAGTCCTGGCATTGCTTCCACTTACTTGTGCCAGGCTCCTCACTTTCATCTATCCTATCCGACCTCCCTTGGTCAACTCTTGTTCTTTTCCGACCCCGACGCTATTAGGTTTGCGAGGGCTAGGGAGTCTTTCATTTTCACGCCCTTCGTGGCCCTTGTCTTCCTTTGGCCGATATCTTCATTTTTCGAAGTGTTGGATCCCTTCCATTTTTCCCTCTGATTAGTGTTATATAGAGGATGGTTGCCTAGTTGTACTTCCTCTTAAAACAATAATCACCACCACCACCACCTGTGATGCTCGTACATTATGTACGTACAATATTGAAAGTTATTGTGGAAAGCAAGAAACTGGCCCTTCTGCCACCACCAATAAGCCTCATGATATTGTTGACAGGCTGACAGATCCCATCAAAATAATATAATCGTAGTATCACTACAGATAATTACATTAGCAGCTATCCTCTACCCGAAGATTTGCTGAAGAACCGGTTGACCTTTTGGGGCACCATGAAAAGTACGGTAACAGAAAAGAGATTCCCCCAGAGTTTGTGGGACTCAATTCTAGATCTGTACCCGGAAGTTACAGTCTGATATGACTTTGATCTGTATGGTGACAACGAATAAGAAACCAGTTCTAGTCTTGTCTACGATGCACGACGACAATATGACTGATGAAGAGACAGGCAAATCACATCAAATTATGCACGATAATGGCACCAAAGGAGGTGTGGATAGAGAACAACTCGAAGGTGGCCAATGGTGGTATTTTACCGTCTTCTTGATGTAGCTGGGATTCATTCCTACACGATCTTCAAGGCCAATACTCGTAACAGTGATTTGAGGAGAACTTATACGAGGGTCGAGTCATAAGTCATGGCAACTATTTTTTTTTTCGCGAACAGGAGATAACACGGAAAATCTAAAATATGCATTTGGAAATATAGGGCATGTACTTATGCATAGTGCCTGAAGACAAATCCTGACTTCAGGATATTCTCGTAGGAAAGTGACAGAACACAGGCCATTGGTAAACATCGTTTTATTACGGTATGGACAGCAAATACACAAGACTACGTACAAAGGACAGGTCTCCACTGGTTATAGATCTTCGAAGTAATCACGCAAGGTTTCACCTATGCGTTGCCAGCGGTACATCTTTGTCCATGAACACTAGACGGTCTGGGCGAGGCAAATCGGGAGTTGATACTCTATCCCGTTTGAACGTCTCCACCCACCTCGCCACTGTTCTATAGGGCATGGCATGCACACCTAATACTTCCTGCAACTCTGCATGGCATTGACGTGAATTTCTGCCGCGGAGAACTGCTATTTTAATATACGATCGTTGCTCCTGCTTGTTGACTCCATTTTGTGACGCTCTCACTCACACACTGAATTTGGGTGCATGCTTAGACCCACACTGTTGTTTACATACACCATCTAGTGGCATCATACGCAAGTACATGCCGTACGTTTCTAAATGCCTATCTTAGATTTTCCGCGTTGTCTCCTGTCCACGAGAAAAAAATTGTCGCCATGACTTATGACTCGACCTACGTAAATACGAAAAATCTAAAATTCCGCGCCACAATAACCTCCCTTCCTCGAGAACTACTTTGTTTTCTAGAAAAGTATATGGAAGAACTTGATCAGTTTGAAGTAAAACGGTTATGTAGCGCATACCTATCTAAGAAATGTCACTGTGATATTTTTCCCAAATGGAACATAATAGTTCCTTTATACAAATGAAGTGAAAAATCTGCGGTAAATTAAGAAATACCGTCGTTACTAGGGAAATATGTATACGTACTTACGGGCTGTAGATAGGACTTCCTTATGCTCGTGTCGTCTTTTGTTTCTTGACGTCCGGGGCCATCACCGACGAATGGGAGTGCTATGTCCGTGAATTCTCATTCACTTTGTCCATATGACTATCGCGGGCAGTTCAGACAGCAACATAGCATGATCCCTGGACCAATAAATATATTACTTTTTTGTTGAAAGGAAAATAGCATGATCCATGGACCAATCAATACATCATTTAATGAAAGAGTTAGGGCACAAAATGAATGAGCAACATGAAGAAAACGACACCTAATTAATTCAAACAACTTCAGTGAGCAAAGATATCACACACGAAAGTGTTAGACAAACAAAAAAACATACGAATGTGCTGCGACGTAGCAAAAAAAAATAGTTGTAAGGTAGTAAAGTATGTATCCATATCATTCTCTGCAACTAAAATTTTTCGTACTATTTCTTAATTTACCGGAGATATTCGACTTTATTTGTGCAAAAGCTATTATTATGTTCCATTTGTGACACATATTACAGTGGCATTTCGTAGATAGGCATGCGTTACGTAACCAAGTAAAACCTTTCACAAAAAGACCAATTTTCTTTTATTGTGGTAGATGAAAGAACAACCGGACTCGGGTGTCCTGCAAGTAATGTGCAAAGTATGTATGTAAAAAAAGCATTCAGTCCAAAAAATCACATGCAACTCATGTGCACAGCCTGAAGTAGAGGAGAAGGTGGAGACGTCTAATTGCAAATGGGAATATGATAAAACTGTTACCTTGATGTGATAAAAACTGTACAGAAGTGTTATATTTAGAATAATATTCTTGTTATAGTACTCTTGTTTATTGAGATGTTTGTTGAGGTATTTTTTCAGTTTGCAGACGTGATAAAACTCGTTTCAAAACAAACGTTATTTGCTTGCGTGATGTGTCTTTAGTGTACCAATTAAAACCCGAATGAATTTCATGTAAACAAGTACTTCTGGCTTTGAGAAATGAGCAGGAATGAGAGCGACCAACTGTTGTGAGTGCAAAAGGCCCCCCCCTCCCAAAGACTAAACTGATATGCAATATGCTGAGAAAAGCGTTACAATTTATAATACAGTATGACTGACAATATGACTGTTGATCAGGAATAAAGAAGAATTAAACAAAATTAAAATGAATTTGCATCACCAACGTTTTAGACAAATTACTTTAAATTGATGAATTTAAGGTTTAATTATTTATACACATTCATTCAAAACGCAATTCCTCCCACAAAAATCAGTACTTATATATATAATATTACTTATAACTGTAAACAAGTAAAGGTCATTTAGTGAATGTGTCCATAATATTTCCGTAAACTTTCATGAGGCCATATTAATCGCTCTTTAGAAAAGTGATGGTGGCGTTCGGCCTATTGCTATTGGGAACAAATTCTTAAGGCTAGTAGCTGATTTATCTTGCATGTTAGTAAAACAGCCCATTAGCCAGCACTTCTATTCTCACCAACTTAGATTTTCGTCCAAAACTCTGCGACACCTTTACCCAAACCGCACAAATTTTCTTACATGTAAATTATAGGTCAAATAAAATATTAGCAAAAATTTACTTCAAAATTGCATTTAACACCATTGACAGCAATTTAATGTTACAGGCAGTACAAGACAGAATCCCAGGACTTTATGCTTATGTGTCATTTCGGTTCTAAAACTATTTCGTCATGACTGGGGTTCAGCAAGGAGCTCCTGTTATTGCAGACTTGAAACGTTTGGATGATGGAACAATCGGCGGTGATCTCGATACCATTCTTATGAATCTCAAAATTATGTCACTGGTTATAAAGATATCGGTTTGGAAGTAAATCCATATAAGTGTGAAATCTACGTCTGTTCCACGAAAGATGAGACCACGGTTTCTGTAATTTAGGACACTGCTCCTGATATTTGCGTTACAATAAAATCCAATCCATCCTTATTTGGATCACCACGCACAGTTGACACCGTGGAGGAAATTACTCGACAAAAGCTAATAGAATTGAAGAGGCTGTTATGACTGTCTGCTAGTTATCATTTATCATATGGTACACTTATCAGAAAACTGCCTGCTTATTTCAAAATGTAATTACTTCCCGAGGATTACATCTCTATGGTAATTTCCTTGCTCAAGCTGATGATCTGACAAGAAGTTGTCTCAAGTCTTTACTTAATATAACTTGAGCAAATTATCTGTAACCTGGCGTGTTCACCAATAAAATTTGAAGGCCTTGGCATTCATATGTTTACTGATATTTCCATTCCGGCTGTTCTTGCTTCTTCCCACGGACTATCCGATTTTATCAAGTCTCTGTTCTCTAGTAACGATGATAATGTCGAGATATGTCATTTGATTGATGCAAAATATCATTATAATGCTATGAGCAATAATTTGAATCCTCCACCAGCCCACGATTCACAAAGAAGTTACGATATGTTCAAAATTCATGGAATTCTTGTCTCTTTGATTCTGTCATGTCCAGCAGAAATTGATCAAGCACGACGTCTCGCTTTTCAGGAAAAGGAAGCAGGCTCGTGGCTTAAGGATTTTCCACTGGCCAATGTGGGCACACTTAAGAATAATCGCAGTCGGCTATAATTTTGGTTGCAATATTTGGCAATTACACAAGTGCTTACGCGGAGCTATTGTCCTAAGAGCGCTGAGTGAATTTTAGACACTTCTCAATTAATGACATCTTGGAACCGAGTGGCGTTAGTCCTATAGATGGAAAACACTCTGAGGGTCTGACTTTGGTTCCAAGGAACGAGGGCAGATCTCTCCTGCAGGAACTTACTTCATCGCCATCTCACCTGCCTCATACTTGCAAGGCTTTTGGCTCCGTGGCGGAATTGTCTGCGTGCAATAAAAGGACCAAATACAGGGCAGTTAACTGACAGCTACACCTTCGTGGTATTCACAGTTGAAACGATAGGAACATGGTGTCAAGAGGCTAAAAATCTCGTTTCAGATATTGGCAAGCAATTATCTGGAATAATTCCAATAATTACTTTTCAATGTAATTACTGAGACAGTGGATATGAATTGCTGTACAGTGAGGAAATGCAGCCAGCGTTCTAGGCATGTTTCCTGATATTGTTCCACTGGATCAAATTTTTTCTCCTGTTTCTTAGACTTCTGCAACCTAGAGCGAAGCATCACGGACAACAGCAGAAATTGTTCCAACCTACTGAATCTTCATTTGTATATTTTATTTAATAAATGTATTGTGTGTACTGTTGGAAAATGTATTAAGTTCAACATTTAACATAGTGAGGAATGTTGAATAAAGGAAGCTAACATTGTGTAGAAATAAATACTTCCAGCCCCTTCATTTTTCTGAGATATTACAGTACTTCAACTTGCTTTCTATCCGATCAGATGGAATGCCCCATATCCTACTTCCTCAGAAATTCATTGATGAACTTAATGTGCAGCTGTTCTGTACCACTAATCAAGCATTTTTATCCCGTGATCTACGCTTTATGTACATATCACGCGTATAGGAAATATCCTTCGTAGAGTTGCAGTTTTAATAGTCATCAGTGTAAAAGTTATTCTAGACGTCTATGTGTGTGCGCTATTTTCCAGGTTCGAAGTCGGGTCCTACCTGCCTGGAATAGAGATACCGACGTCACCAACCACTTGTTACACATCACTAAGACCTTCCTGGAGGGGTTTACTGCTGAAGAATTTGCGCTAGGGCTTGGTCCTCGCCTGGGGGTGAGAGTGGTAGATCTACTGGACGCTCTCATAGCCGCCGACTACAATCTTACTGTCACTTATGACAGACTTCAACGAACATGTAACCTGGTGGGCGAGTATGAACTCAGTGACACCAAGTTTCTCAGCCTACCTCCTGAAATTCTGAGTACTCTGGAAGGACACTTCATCACTCCGGAGGAAGCTCGCGAGATAATAGTGTACCTAACTACTATCGTGAGGTTTAACAACCGGCTTTGTCTGCGCGAAGAACAATACTGGCGCGAGATGGAGGCCACCCGCCGTGCACAGCAAGAGCTACAACAGCGCGGGTAAGCTTCTCCCTTACTCTATGTTTCAGAAATAAATGCACATCCACGTGCTATAAATTGGTACGTTGTACTTCCTAGTATGAGTTTTCAATTCATAACTTTCCTCAGAATCATATCCACATCTTGGTGTACCATGTAAATATATTTTAAGCTACATGGTACGACGTACCAAGAGAGTTCCGAGTTATAAGTTTGTATACTAAGGCACAGTTAACGAAATTGTCACAACCGTCTGAGTTAGAGTGTGGTTTACCAAACGTTTACGAAAACATAGCAACGGTTGTGCTGGAAAGGCTTGGGAGAAAGGAGACGAGCTGCTCGACTAAGCGGTATGCTCCGATTTGTCAGTGGAGAGATGGCGTGGAATGGCATTAGTAGACGATTAAGTTTGATTGGTGCTTAAAAAAGCAGGAAATATAACATTATGAAGATACAGTTGGAATTCAAGAAGACAGACTGGGAAAAATATTTGTTTATACGAAGGCAATTAGCAATTCGAATGATTTACCAAGGGAGAAATTATTTAAGCAAAGACTAGGTAAACAACGAAACCACCTACCTACCTACCTATCTACTGTGGACCGGTAGAAACTGGCTATACCTGCCAGGAGATAAATACGGGCCTCTTAGACTAGGTAAATATACGTAGTATAAAAGGCATGTACCCAAAGCAGAGATCAATATGAAAATGAATAAGGTTTACTAACATAAAATTGGCCAAAGAATTAAAATGTGGGCACAAAACAAGTAAAATGGGGATATAAAGGGAGACGGATACTCACATACATAGTCCGTGAGGGTATCTTAATCACAATCGAGTTGTTCGACTCGTTAAATTCAATCTCATGGAATCCATTTACACTGTCGTAACAGAAATATCGTGATAATTAAAATTCGATGCAAATCATTCCTTTCTCAGAGGCAAGACGTCAATAAGAGGTGAAAGTCGTAGCTTTTACTCACAAAAAAAAAAAATTATCGCAGCTCCCCAGATAAGACAAGGCTTAAATCAATTATATTAAAAGGAACATGGCTCCCAACAATCTCCAAAGAGATTGTATTCCCCAGAAATCAAAACGCCAGTGAAGCAAAGCAGGTAAAAAGAACAAATATGGAACACAAGGATGTTAAAAGGAGTTGCCATAATTACGGAAGCAAATAAACATGAGTCGAATGAAACAAATAGAACTGAAAGTAAGATCCCGAAATAGGCAAATAAACTGGCTGAGCAAGCCGCGAACAATAGTAAGATAAAATAATAATATTAAAAGCAATATCCAAAGCATGGAAAAATAACACAGATCAGATAATCACACAACGCCTACACCCACCCATCCACCCACCCACCCACACACGCGCGCGCGCGCAAAAACCGGATATCAAAGTAGAATAAATAATATAGTATCAAGACACGTTAATATCAGAACAGTAACAGCATGACAGGAGTCAGTTGATGGCTTACGAGCTTGATCTGAGAGCATAGATTAGATATCTGTGTCACCGCAATATAGGCGAGGTTCACCCAATCAACACCATAACTAAAATTAACTTACAAGCCACATGACACATTCATATCGCATATCAAGGCGAACATGAATCGTACAGCATCAGCCTTAAAACATATAGTAGGACATAAGCTGTAGCCAAACGTCGAAGCCGAAGACAATATAAAAGGTCTCCAATCAAAAACCACAAACAAACTCATCACACACACGAAACAATCGGATCAGTGCTACCTTTCGCCTAACATAGGAACGATAACATAATAAGCAGACATGAAGAAAAGGAAGGACACTGAAATAAGTCTGCAGCAAAAAATAAAAGAATAATACTAGAGATGGGCACTATTGACTGATAACTATCGAACTAGTCGATAGTTTAAACTATTGTAACAGTCGACTACTTTAAAAAACAAGTCGACTGAATTCAGTCGCACTCCCGTCACGGCGACACGAAAGCGAATGGAACTACAGTATCGGTTTATGGTCACTTCGGATATGTAATATATATGTTAACTTTATAGGTACCTACGTGTTATGGCTATTTTCTCTTGCCGCTTATGTGCTTTTTGCTTCGTTGTATATTTGTTTATATTAATTACGTCATTCATAAATAAGGCGTAACTACAATAATAATCTAGAAAATACAGCAGTAGCGTAGTAGTGTGTTTGGATATTCTCATATAATTATATCCTGATTGTGTACTACAGCAACAAGTTTTACATATTATTGTTAGCATTTTTCAGGAATAGAGCCTCATTGTCGTCTTTATACGTTTCACTGTCCAGTTAGCACCATGATGTTGGTTCATATTAAGGGCATCTCTCTATTTATTGGTCCTGGGTACGAACGGGTGTGTAAATCGGATTTTAACCTGCGCAACTGTGAGTTCCTCGATACGTCCGGAACTGGGGTATGCGCCCTAGATACAGTACTATTGCGGCATTTGCCAAGAATTAATGTAGAAAACCACATGGAAAACAACATTAAGGATAAGGTATCCGCTGTCAGTGAATGGAGTACGAACCTGGTATCTCCGGGTGGTGCAGCTTCTTATTCCTAATGTAGAGCGGGGTGGACTTCTCGGCTGCGAATGGGGGTCCCTTTGAATAAATTTGTAAGTCACTCAATATAACATTAATTTTGTTCTAATGGGTGTCTATACAAGCGATTTCTAATTATTGGTAAATTGCGTTAAAATAAGTCGAATTAATTAAACGTACGACTCTCCACTTTTGATACGGAGAGTTTCGACTGGAAACATTCGAATTTTTTTCATGAAACGACTGATTACTTGCGTTATATGAATACTTTCATTCGACTGAAATACAGTAATTCGACTGTTCAGCCCTCTTGACAGGAAGTAATGAATACTTTCGTTCGACTGAAAATATTCGACTATTCAGTCGATAGTTCAAAGGGACTATCGCCCAATTAGTCGATGGTGGTTTTCAGTCGATAGTAGCCATCTATAAATAATACACAGAACAGGGATCTCTCAGTAAATAAAACCAACATAACTATGGCAAGCCAAGGAAGGATAAATAGAATAATTACCTGAATACTGTACGAATCAATCGCATTGATTCTATGTTCACTGACTCTGAACTGAGAGAGCCATACAAAGTACGGTATGAATCTTTTAAAGTACCAATTAAATGCGATGAGAAGCATCTCGTAGATTAACGTCGCTATCTGTTTCATCAAAGTCGTTACTGTCCCCCGATCAGAAAGCAAACGAATCAAAGATAAGTTAGAAATAAATGCTTCGGCAATCCTTCATTACATGAGGTGCCATCTGTCTAATTGGGATGAACTATATGCCAAGTTTGAGAGCATTAAATAGTCACAATCGATTGATCTATGACATTGTAAAGAATGCGATATCAGAAAGTAAAATATGGAGGTAATTAGGTGTGTCACACAACAGACAGGGAATCTGCCTAGATGCAAATGTTGTGATTGTTGATTGTTGTTGCCTATTTACTAAAAATAAATATTTGGGGGATTATGTAAAATGATTTCAAGCCGTTAATGCTGGACTTCAGGCTGTAAATATATTAATGTAGGGTATTTATATGACTTGTACAGTTCAATATTGAATTTCGCAATATGTTTAAGGGAAGACTTCTTGATACGATTTTAACACTTCGCTAAGGGCTCATTTGGATATCAAAACTTATGCATTTAATGGAAAGAGAAGAGACTTCCACTAATACCCAGTGATAGTGTCGTGAATGAGACAATGAAGTCTGAATCAAATAATTTTTCAAACAATGCATTTTATGTAATCCTGGATTCTTTGTGCATTTCTCTCAAATAATGTAGTTCTTGCTATAAGGTTGCCTTCTACCATGAACTCTGAGAAATTAATTAAATACAGACAACGAAAAAGATCTGAAATATGGAGAGAATTTTATTCCACTGATGCTATGACGACCAATGATTGGACGCAACCAAACTTCAACCTCAGACATATTATAACGAGGTTTGCAACTCATGTATTCCCTTACAAGATACTGTACGTGCGAACAAATCGTTTCACGAACCAGGACAAATCTGTGTGTGAAAGATGCAATCTTAAATGAGACAGATATCATGCTATGTACTGTGTACTTAGAACAGAATCTTAGACAAAATTCTGTTCTTCCATGTAAATTTTTGCACATTGTACTCATTTTATAATAATAATAAATGTTCTCGTTACGTTTTCCAGGAACAAAAAGCTCACATTGCCTAGCCCAAATTATTTTGTTAAGAATGAAGCCATGTTTTCCAGTGTTGACTTAGTGTTATAGTGTTATAATTTACATTGTATTTGCTGTGTGTTTGACAGACTGAAAAGCCTTTGTTACATTTAGCCCAAATTAGTTAGCTGGCGCACATAGCTAGCCACAAGAGGATATTCCCAAAACCAATTAATAATGAAGCACTCACACTCATCACAAAAATAACATACACTTCTAAATCAAAGCACAGACAGACATAACAAGTGTACCGTAGAGGCAAATATATATGGTAAATAGGCTTTAGGCATGAGCAGAATCATATCCCTGACACAGGGAACCGACGTTTAGTCTCAAAAGGTGAGAATAACGGCAATTACTCCACCACTCAAATACATATAACAGGCTGTATGTCAACCATCGTGATTGTAACCAAACAAGGGAATAAAATACTTAAGAACACTAAAATGATAAGTTGAAAGAACACAAACTCAGATAAAATCTAGTACGAGCCAGAATGAATAGAATAATAAGATTATTATATAACACTTTTAGGTATACATGATAACCTTCCAGAAACAAACAGAAGAAAAAATATACATCACAAGGATTAGAATTGTGAGAGTAACGTTACCTCAAGACATCAAAGATGATAATAGTTTCTAAACACCGCAATAAGGTGAGAACTAGGCAAGGTTAATTTTGAAGCAACTAAACGATCGTTGATAGCACAAAAAGGCCAGACTCGTAGACTCGTAGAATCCATTTTTCTTTCAACTTAGGTTAGTATGAGTGTGTCAAATCCTGTCAAATCAAAGAATCACAATGAGAAAGTTAGTGCAAAGGAAAGTCTTTGCAAACAGATGCCACCTGTCCGTATTGGGTCGAGCAACGAGCTAGAAAGAGCTAACACTGCTGCTCCAGCGCTCTGGGTGGTGCCAAGGCGAAATAGCAAGGCCATAGTTTAAGTGCCATCCATGTACTTCCACCGCTTACATTGCGTTACTTTTAATAGATTAGATGCAACAAATTAACTGCATAAATTATGCTCTCTACGTGTGAGGCTCGCATTTGCATAAATTGTAGAGAAAACACAAAGGATATATCATATTTCAAATAAGTTTTCTCTTTAGTAAAGAAAGCGTACACAGTTGGTGATTAGCAGAATTACTTGCATGTGCTTGTAACACAATCCAGCATGTGTACAGTAGACCTACTTTTATTTTCTTGTAGGATCTGACCAAACAGCGAAACACAATAAACGGTTTCCTGCCCGGGTGGGTGGCTCAGAAGGTAGAGCGCTGGCTTTCTGAGGCCAAGTTGGCAGATTTGGTATTTGAAGGTGCTTAATACGTCACCCTTGTGTCACTAGGTTTACCTGCCCGTAAAGTAACACCGCGGGACCATACTCCGGCACCTTAGCTTCTCCGAAAAATGTAACAAGTAGTTGGTAGGGCGAGAAACCAATAACACGATTTACTATCAAATGGTATCCTACAGAACACAGTACGCGGCATTTTGAAAATAAATATAATAGTGAACAACGATTATACAAGACGCTTGCTGTCCAGCGCCACACCTACAATTTCCTAGTCACCTCATACGCTCTGCCTACGCAGATCCGGAGTAATATGAGAACTTTCAGTCCTATATCATACTACTACTGAGCGAGTTGGCTACGTTGTTAGCGGCGTATAGCTCTTACCTTGCGTTCTGGATATAGTGCGTTCAAATCCCTCTGTCGAAAGCCCTGATATCTGGATTTCCGTGGTTCCCATTTTCATATCATACCTGTTGTACCTTAAGGACACAGCTACTTCCTTCGCAATCCTAGCCTTGTCCTATCCCACACTAGAGAAAAGACGTTTTATGAGTGGGTGCAACATAAGGCAAATAAAAAGAATCAGCATTTCCAGAATCTTCGTCCAAAAAATGTGGAAGTTAATATTCAGGTAAGTATATGATTTAAGATAATTAACACAAGAAGGGCTGTCCTTTATTTCAACAATTATTTTAAATTATTACCCTAAAACTTCTTGTTCTGTTTTCATTATTATTATTATTATTATTATTATTATTATTATTATTATTATTATTATTATTATTATTATTATTATTATTATTATGGGATACTTTATTACACCATTGTTCACTTAAAACCCACGGCTCTAGAACACTTATTCTTTGTAAATTGTATTATTATTAGTTTTACATCCCACTGACTACCTTTCTGGAGACGGCGAGGTACCGGAATGCTGTCCCGCAGGAGTTCTCTTACGTGCCAGTAAATCTACCGACACAAGGCTGACGAATTTGAGCAACTTCAAATACCACCGGACAGAGTCAAGATCGAACTTGCCAAGCTAGAGCTAGAAGGCCAGGGCCTCAAACGCCTGAGCCACTCAGCCCGGTGACACTGTCTATATATATATATTAAAAGAGTTTACCAAAATCAGATTTGCCCAAATCCGTCTCTCCGTTCTACTGGACCGATTTGCTTCGTTATTGTTTTATTTTTTCCGGAATTACCTGCCGGTGAATCATGAGACATTGATAGGTCTCTGAGTTCAGCCAACTTTGAATAATCATAAAATCAAATCGTTAAATGATCACTCCAGCAATTGCAGGCGAAGGCTTATGCTAACCCGCAATCCATTCTGTAGTTAGCAGGTAGCTAAGTGACTAACACTTTCATTAATATTCTGTCCGTGGCTCAGGCGGCAGCGCGCCGGCCTCTCACCACTAGACACCGTGGTTCAAATCCCGGTCACTGCATGTGAGATTTGTGCTGGACAAAGCGGAGGCGGAACAGGTTTTTCTCCGTTTACTCCGGTTTTCCTGTAATCTTTCATTCCAGCAACACTCTCCAATTAAACATTTTATTTCATCTGTCAGTGATTAATCATTGCTCCAGAAGAATGCGACAGGTTTCGGCAGCCGCCACGTTTCCCATCCTCGCCGCTAGATGGGGGACTTCGTTCTTTCCATTCCTGACCCGGTAGAATGACTGGAAACAGGCTGTGATTTTAATTTTCATATGTGATTTTCGTCCTAAGTAATGTCATTACATGCAGCCATGTTTGATTACTACCTGTCAAGCCAGAGAGTATACACTTCCTCTGATCACGGACGAATACTTTTCCCTGCTAAATACTCTGATTTTCTAACGTTTCCCAGCTTCCAAATATTTTCCTAATAACTTACATGCTGAAGTCTACGCACAAACAGACCCCATCATAACATACGCTTTAGACATTATCTGGGAACATCTATCGAAGAATAACCTAGCTGCATTAGAAAATGAATGAAGTTCACATATCTTTAAAAAAGTTCTCTGCCTGGCGCATAAAACGCTCCTTCGAGACTAACTTATGAACTCAAGACAACCGTTCTATATAGAAGAACTGCGATTAAAAAGACGATTGCTTTCTACGACACAATACCAAGCTTTGCATGGTAAGAAAGCGAATATATGGCTAGATCTTTACCAAACAGACGGCATGATGACGTCAGAATAGATGATTTCTGACTACGAACTGTTGCATACCATAACGCACTTCTATTCAAATATTATTCAAACAATTGAAAAGGGCAGGCAAAACACTGACTACGACAGGCATATCGAGTCGAGTTATCTGACCTATATATAACGAATGCTGCGTAGCAGCACGGGCTCTCAAGTTATTATTATTATTATTATTATTATTATTATTATTATTATTATTATTACTACTTAGTGTCCTGCTCCTCTTGGCTGAATGATCAGCGTGCTGGCCTTCGGTTCAGAGGGCCACGGATTTGCCCGCGTCGAGGATTTTAACTTAATTAATTGCTTACTTAATTCCTCCGGATCGAGGACTGGATAACCAACTTCATCTACACACAGCAGAACATACTGCAAACCGCCACAGAAACACGCAATAGTGAATACAGCATTCTTCCTTATATTGGCGTCAGGAAGGGCACCCGGCCGTAAAAATGGGGTGAATTCATACAGAATGCCGATTTCTGGAACTGAAAAGAGACCAGGGAATGTTGTTATTAGTATTGTTATTATTATTATTATTATTATTATTATTATTATTATTATTATTATTATTATTATTATTATTATTATTACTATTCATGTGATGGCTTTGAATTATTTCTCTATGTTGTTATATTATTTTGTTCAAGATTTTCTGTTCTATATTTTAATTCTCTGTAAGTAGAGCTAAATTTGTTTAATGGCAATGCATTGTGATTTCTTTTGTAATTACTGGAAATATGTTAATCTTCATTCTTTATACAATAAATGTAAGTATGTAGCCTGTATCTTCTAGTTTTAATGGCCTTTTAAAAAGACATTATTCATCTTTGAATGCTTTCCTAATTATGAAAACAGTGAAACGATATTTACTCTTGCTTCTTCACTACGCCCACTTGTTTTAATCGCTTAGAATATGGCGAACGCGGCGTTCAAGTAGATTCAAATATGGTGGTCCAATAGTCACTCAGTAGTCCTATTTCTAGCTCGTTGCATGTTGCATATAGGCGAGTTTCGGATTTAGAAAATGTATTTAAAAACACAAAAGCTGTTGAAATTAGTTTTATTTGCCTCGGACTACATGTAATTAATATATTTCCTATAATCTGCGATTTGTGATATAATGATAAGATATATATTTTGCCATCTTTCTCTATTTTCAAAAATCGTGAACAGTTGCAATGGATTAAAGCCAGTCTATACAATTTAGGCCTAAGTATCATAATATTTGTTGAGCTAGTGGACCTAACTTAGGGAACCTGGGCATCAACAAAGTAATATAATGATCGAAAAAGTGTGGACGGTTAAAATTAAATAATAACATATAGGTACGCGGGAGAAACCGAAATAAAAATGTATTGGATCTGGCCGTAAACTGCTGATAGGAAATTACCTCTGTTGATAAGCCCGTTTGGTGGCCTACAACAACATTATTCCAATAATTATTATTACAGCCAGCAATTTAGGCTACATTCCTAGCAACAGGAAAACTTGAAAATATTAGAAAACTGGGATACGTTACAACAATGGGTCCGCCCCCATTGGGTAACGGTTAGTGTTATTATATGCCATCCTCGCAGCTCGGGTTCGATTCCCGGTATTGCCAGAAATTCAAGAAAGCAGGAGGGCAGGTATTTTGTTGAAATGGTATTGGGGGTCTGGTTTAAAATGGAGCTGCACCACCTCGGGATAAGGACGTGAGTTTATTATTATCAGAGAGTGATGTAAATTTTATTTAATAATAATTGAATAAGTGATACACATTTTACATTACTATTATCACGAAAACCGTGTCTAAAAATTAAAGAATCCGAGAATTTACATGAATTTACAAAATTATTTAAATTATTGCCCATTTCTGTGGTGTGGTGGTTAGTGTGATTAGCTGCCACCCCCGGAAGCCCTTCGATTCCCGGCTCTGCCACGAAATTTGAGAAGTGGTACGAGGACTGGAACAAGATACGCTCAGCCTCGGGAGGTCATCTGCGAGGAGAGGAGTTCGATTCCCACCTCAGCCATCCTCGAAGTAGTTTTCCGTGGTTTTCCACTTCTCCTAAAGGCAAATGCCGGGATGGTACCTAGCTTAAGGCCACGGTCGCTTCCTTCCCTCTTCCGTGTGTATGCCTTCCAATTTTTTCACCCCTCAGAACGCCCCTTTTCAACATAGTAGGTCAGGCCGCCTGGGTGAAGTCCTGGTCCTCCTCCCCAGTCGTATCCACGCACCACCCCAGACCCAAAGTCGCACGCTCCAGGGCACTTGCCTTGAGATGGTAGAGTACGCTGAGTCCGAGGGGAAAACAACCTTGGACGGTAGACGGATTAAGAAAGAAAGAGGAAGATAGCGAGTTCGAACCCGACTGTCGGCAGCCCTGAAGATGGTTTTACTTGGTTTCCAATTTTCACACCAGGCAAATGCTGGGGCTGTACCTTAATTAAAGCCACGGCCGCTTTCTTCCCATTCCTAGGCCTTTCCTATCCCATCGTCACCATAAGACCTATCTGTGTCGGTGCGACGTCAAGCTAATAGTTAAGAAAGAATGAAAGAAAGAAGAAATATTATCGGTATTACAATAAATTATCATCCCAATAAATTGACAAACACAATTTTATATACAAGCATTGAAGGCAGCCCCCCTTACAATCGGGGCCTTCTTGATACACGAGAAAGATTTCGGGCATCGAAGAGTGTAGGGATAGCATTCCATTTTAGCCGTTTCCATCCATCTGCTCTCTTTACTTCGAATTGACATTCCTCAAAACGAAGCTACAGTTAAAGATTGATAGAAAATCTTCTTACAAAAGCTTCTTTTTTCTCGAGCAAAATTTATACTAACTTCACACAGCTGTGAATTTTCTGTTGGCTGCCAGTTATGACGTCAGCAATTGTGCGCCCATTTCCCCCTCCTATTCCCTTTATATGAGTGACATTTACAATCTCGAGCGACAAAATAACCCATTTTATCTTTAATCGCAGTGCACTAGCTAACACGCAGAAAACAGCAAGTAGAGAGCCTTGGTCCCAAAATGGCCGCTGCCGCATTGAATTCTGGGAGCGTGACCAGTCCCGAGTATATAGTGCACCTGTCCGGGGCTCGGCAGAGCATTGATTATAAAAAAAATTAAATTTCACAAATAAATATTTGGATGGAAATCTTCTGGATGAGGAACTTCAGAAATCAATCTCGGGCATCGAAGCCCCATTCTCCCTACTTTCACTGGCACGACGGCTAACCTCAGGAGCATACGGTTCAATGGCCTGTTCACAAATAACTGGGCACTAAATCTAATTATATTGAAAGTCGAGTGCTCTATAATAATAAAGAAGAATACACTATCCTATGGAACAAGAATAATGTTTGTTCCCAATTCAAAACATAAATTTTAATAAACTGATAGAGTCACAGGAGAATCGATACACTCGAGAAAATGCCATGTTATTAAACACAGAAAAAATCAATTATATGGGAAATGCCGTTAACGTCCATGTCAGTCTATCTTACTTTTTTAATATCATTTCGGCATTCCATAATCAGCTTATATTAACACTGGACACATTCATCCTGCACTTCATAATAAACAGGGGTATATCCCTTTACCTAATATCAGCACCCTCTGGTATCCGTTATATTAATATCTAACAACACATACATTAGGCCTATACACACAGTGGTGGTATCTCTCGTGAGGAAACAATATTATCTGACAACATTCATCATGGTCTTGAGATATGTTTATAAGCTACAATTCCACATACTTCCACATCCATGAAAATCATGTCGTCGCTCGTCGCAAATGAATTCTACCTTACAGCATCAAGTATATATATCACACTTGAGGAAAGCAACGGGAAACTACATCACTCCTCATTTCCCTAGTATGCCTCTTCAGTTATGCCTAAGCTATCTATGACAGCTGTTGGAGGATCAAACCAGCCTTCGGGTTGAATACCCAACATACATACATACATACATACATACATACATACATACATACATACATACATACATACATACATACATACATACATACATACATACATACATACATATATCACACTATCGCGTATACGCGTTTCTCCGGGGCTATTTTGTCCTACTGTTTTACAAGGCGGACCCATACAACGTTGGTATCCTGTAAGTCATCACAAATGACCATGAAAATGAAAACCTACAACCTGTGCTCTAGTCACTGACCGGGTTAGGGAATGAATGAATGAATGAATCATATATAGGCTATTAGTACGGTGGAGTCGCCACTCCCAAAGTGATTTATTAATGACTGATAAATACTATGAAATGAGAATGGAGAATGTTGCTGGAATGTAATATGACAGGGAAAACCGGAGTACCCGGAGAAATACCTGTCCCGCCCCCGCTTTGTCCAGCACAAATCTCACATGGAGTGACCGGGATCTGAACCACGGTATCCAGCGGTGAGAGGCCGATGCGCTTCTGTCTGAGCCACGGAGGCTTCCACAAAACACCACATAATTATATAATACATAAATACAAACACATGCAGAATGAAGCAATCACCTGGAAATACATCAGCACACGATATAATTCACATACTTTAATGCCCTCTGAAATTGTGACCCTTTACAGGTCTCCTGGTGTCGATCTAAGGCCGTCGATACCACACAGTATCGAACCCGTGTTAGTTGGGCCTCAAGGTGCAGTTGAAAACTCTATTCCGACCTCATTTGAATATAAAATTAGGGGGTTACTTCATCTATCGGATCATGGAATATATAACGCTGATGGTAAGAAATTGTTGGCACGCGAATAATCAATACTGTGCCAAAGTGTAGGGAAACTTCGTATGTGTTTCTGGCGAGCAATGTGACAGTCATAACGGGCCAACCTCGAAGGCTCGGTCTCTGCACCCTCCTGTCCTACATTCTGAGGGGCCATAAATCTCTTCCTCTATACACCAGCCTCCTGCCAGTGAGAGGGATACTCTCACTTAGTCACGAGAAGTAGCCTAAATACGTATCTCTCAATTCAGTTCTCTTGTAATTCTCCCAGCAGCTCATCATTCATGGCTACCTTTAAATGTCATTTTATCAATGTTTCGACCATAATACAGCCTTGTTCATCTCATCACTATGATTATTATTTTTCACTCTGTAATCTTAAACACTTTCACACATACCGTTTCACCCTTCACTTTACACACGTGTATCTCATACCCACGTTATATACGCCTTATGATGACTATAAGTCGACGGGTAGTTTAATTAGCATAGCATTCCCTCGCGTACTATATAAATCCTAATTGCACCTCGAGCCATTATCTCCTTCTTCCAGTTGTCAGCATCCTTAAGATTTATAGGGAAAGGGCTGGACACATGCATCAAATCGTGAAGCATTGAAATAGTATACGTTTGGAAAGTTATGAAGATTCATCTCAATTAATTAAACTTGGAATGAATTATGAAGTCTGTTGAAGTATCAGTTCCACCCTTAAAAATGCTTCATTCAAGCACAAACACTATGGGGCCTTACATACAGTACTAATTCATGCACACAAAAATCCGCGCAATAAATTCGTGATTATCCATAATCACAGATGAAACCGATAAAATCAAACTAATAAAAAATTACCCCATCTACACATGATCAAATTACATGCTGAAAATTTATATATTTACAGTTAGATTTACTGCCACCCTTATGACTTTCATGCCTAGAAATATGGTGGATTGTACTTATCATTGCTGCGTATCATCACGCCGTCATCAGAGGATACACCTATGGGTTTATGTCCCCATCACAGATGCCTCGTTAGCTGAGAATCCTAGGTTCATCCTCTTCGGGGTCGGGGTAGGGGCGCAAGTTCTGGATGATCTCTGAATGAAATATTGCAGGCACAATGGCTTGTTCTCATCGAGTATAATCCAACACTGCAGGCCCAATGGCGCGCTCCGGTAGAGCAGAATCCGGGGTTCGACGAGCACTCACACACATGGGAACAAACGGGAAACTAGTTATGTTTATATGCCTTCAGATAACGTAATATGGCTAGACCCACTCATAAGATCGAATAGACTACCCGAGTAGCGGTTGCAGTCCCTGAAGGTCACTACTCGATTCCCTTTTTATTGTAACATGACACGATTACTGACTTCTACTATTCTTACGTGAGCGTCATATATTCAATTAAATATCACTTCCTGGCTAATCTAACACTTTCTACTGGTTAGAATGACATCTCCTATTACTGCACATGCCATAATTACGGCAAAGTAATTATTGGTAGAATATAGTCAATAACTCACTAGTGCCTTGGCGATCATTGGAATTTCACCCGTTTTTTGAATATTGTTCGTGTGAGCCAATACTAACTTTACTAGTCTGCATCCCCTTAATAGATATAGAGATTAAAAGCACCTATATTCACACACCACACTTAATCTTTTCACACAAGAAATATGTGATTATATTATACGTGTATTGGTCTGACTTGGAACAGACTTCTGTCTAACACAATTATTTAAACACTGAAGAGTATGAACTGAGTGGCACTGAATCACACTGGTTCACAATGAATGACGAGATCTCAGGAACGAATGAGTAAAGAATGGATGGCTCGTCTGCGTTCCTTTTATAGTAAATCCGGGTCGCCGGCTGGAGAGAGGGTAAACTCCGCCCACAGGTGACAAATCGCTCCGTTAGCAATGATCCCTCAGAGTCGTGTGAATTTTCATTTTGTAGATCTTGAATTCTTCTTTTCACTGACCTAATTTGATGCCAATCGCATCGCCGAATCTCTGGCAATCTTACAAGCTTCCTCTTGGAGATTTGCGCGCGAGCCAGTATAAGATGGGGACTCCTTTCTTTCCGTCAATATACGCGCGCCCAACATCTGGTTCCTATTATGGACATCTGCCTAATGTGCGTCATTACCATTACGTTCATTAAGTAGAAGCTTACATCTTCTGACACCATTAAATGGTGTAAATAATGCTGATTCCAATGAGTCCTTACTCTTAAATTTCTAAAGCTTGTACGAAAAACTCTATTATTATTATTATTATTATTATTATTATTATTAT